>NC_081216.1:23585732-24785732 GCF_902713425.1 Acipenser ruthenus
TCCTTGGAGATATGAGATATACGTGGCTCATTTAAAATTGTAAAAAAAAACAAAAAACAATTAAAGTTCCTATTTGCATATGCAAGGCACTTTATATGCAATCAGTATTATTATTATTAAATACTTGTAAATTGCTTAACTCCCCCATGACGAGATTGCACCCATAGTACCTACTACCTCTATGGACCTACACCGGTGATAATGAAATAATTAAAAAAATAAATACTAAAGAAGCAACCAGAGGAAACATTTGTTGCCATACAAACTAACAAGGAAGTAGCTACAGTACATCTGAAAACGACCTGCGACTTTCCCCGATGTCACTTTAGCAGCGCACAGGTGCCAATGGGAAACAGAAAGGGACGTAACATCAGTAAAGCAAATACACTCTGCATGGCCAGGACTGCCGTAGTCTTAATCCCTGCTCTCCACAAAAACACACACTTCATGGCTATTAATTACTTCCAGGCCAGCGAGTTTACAACAACAATGGCAAATAGGGCCGCTGAAAATGGGAGGAAAAACACCACATTATACAACATCAATTATTTTGTGCACCTGCTCGCTGTAAGGGCCATGCGGAGAAAGAAAGCCTGTGTTCCTATCAAGTCAGTGCACTGCAGACAGGGGGTTAGTCCAACAATAGTCCCTAGTACTGTATCAGACCTTTTCATTCGTTTTTCAACTGGATACAGTACAAACGTTCATTAGAGGGTTTTTTTTTTTAGTAAGTAAAAACATTCAGAACTGATTTTAGAAAAGGCTCCATGTGGGTAAACAATTTATTTGAATCATTTTTGAAACAAGCAACTAAAATGAAGGCCATAGCTTTCACAGAAATTAGAAGCGTATAAAAGCTGTCAGGCTGCAAAATTATACAGTAACCACAATAGTCTCACAAACTTAGAAAACCCCACTTATATAAGGTCTATTTAAAAAAAAAAAAAAGTTAGAACAATGATACTGCTGCTATTGCTTAAAAGTTAAGAAACTAAAAATGTAAAATTGGGTTAGCACTCCTTTAAACCGATAACATTAGCCCTTGTTAGTGTACTTTCCCCTACCGACTCATAGTTCTAAACTTATTTGTATTAATGCAATTTCTTTGATAGTAAATGCCTTTTGAACTACCCTACATAAAAATCTATCTATCTATCTGTCTATCTACATATAGAATATTCCTGTTTATGTTAGAACAAGACAGAGCTGCAGAAAGCCAGTTTCTTTGTTCTCCTGAAATCCCGTAAAACAAGCACTTTCCAATTACATTCCACTGCAGTGCAAACAAGAGAGAACGCACAAGTCATTTTACAGTGTTGGAGCGTCCTAGATAAAGTCAGACGCGGCCAGGATTGATGCTTATATAGAAGTCCCGTGCACGTAGTTGTTCTTATCAGATTCGTTGGTCAGAAACAATTTACTCCCAAGCTGTAGAGCTAATAGTTTATGCACTGCATATCTAGAATCAGTTCATAAAGTTTAACTGTGGTGAAAAAAAACAACAAACCATATAATCCATTTCTCAGGCTTGCAATTGTGCACATGCAGATAAAGAAAAGAAAAAACAGTTCAGCCTCCAAACCTGTTACAGTAAGCGGATTATTATTGGTGGATTCAGAAACTCCAGTTTCTTGTTGCTTATAATCATCATTTGGACCGACATCAAGCCGTTGAGAAGGCAAGCGAACCAGGTTAGGACAGCCCCCCCCCCCCCCCCGATGACAAATGGTAAAATATTTTCCTAATTTCTGCTGTGTCAGTGCGATGCAGGCTGCTGTTAAGATAATTAAATGTGACTCCTTGAATGAAATGATCTGTAATAGAAAACCCCTGAGACAGCCCAGTGGGTCCACAGTCTTATCAGCTACAACACATACAACTCACTGGAGTCGTGCCAGTAGGGAAAGAAAAACCAAGTGATATCACCGAGATGTCAAAAAAAACAAAACGATGCACCTGCCAGCACTGATTTTACTCTCTAGTTTCTTCCTTTGTTAAGCACGGAACACACTGCCCGATGCGACCATCACATCTCAATGGAGGAGGTTGCATCGCAAAAAAATCTTTGCAAGCGGACATCACACATTGCTCGATTGAAATCACAGCAAGGAACGAACAAGTTGTGATTTTTTCCTGATGTTTAACCTGCCCTGGATGAATGAAGTACAGTGGCAATGAGGCAAATCAATGACAATAGGTGAAAACATAAGGCTATGGCAGTACTGTGGCTAGAAGGCGGCGTGATCGTGAAACCCACATATGACTGGAGACATGCATATATTCGCTCTCTGTATTAAAAATAATTAAATAAAATAAAAATGTATATTATATTAGTGTGGCAGATTAGCGGGAGGAGAGGTAGAATGAGCCAGGATGAGGTGCACCTGCCTCTGATTGAACAAAGGACACCTGCCTATGATTAGCAGGCAGGTATAAAACAGAGAAAATGGGTGCGTTCACGAGAGGCAGACTTTGCTAAGTCTGCGCAGATTCTGCAAAGATTCTGAAAATTCATTGGCTACTTGCTCCGATTCTGTGCAGATTCTGCGCAGAATGGCGAAAGTCTGCGTGTCGTGAACGCACCCAATGTCTCCAGTCTGTGTGAAGAGTGAGAGGGTGTCATTACGAAGAGACCCGTGTGGTTCCAAAAAAGTAGTGTGTAAAACCTTTTTTTTGTTTGTGCGAGTTTGTGAAGTTTTTGTGATCGGTAAATGGCTTAGCCGTCCGATTTTAGTTAGACCTGTGAAAAGAAAAGTTTAGTTAGTACTCCATGTGGGAATTAGGTTTTTGTTTCGTTTTTTCATTTCTTTTATTTTCTGTAAATAATAAAAATAAAATAAAAAAAAAGGCACCCAAGTGCCTAAAAACTTCAACTCTTGTGTCTGGGTTTGCTTAAAGGGGGCTACGAACCTAAAATTGAGTGAAATCTTTTACACACACACAGAAGGTATTCCATTGGTTTGTATACGATGTCCGTGCCGATATCAACTGAAAACAAGCCCTGACAGCCCCCGTAAGGATTGCACTTTTTAACAATCAGATGAAACACTTACAGAATATTTAACCGCTGCTATAACCATGACTCATTTATTATTAATAGCGTTTTAATTAAATTATACCAAATCATGTTTTTATTTAGGGAACATACTGTGTCGCCCAATTGCTTACAATGAAAACAAGCATTATGTTTTCTCTTAAATTGTAAATAAAAATGTGATCTGGCATAATTCCCACTCCTCAGTTTAGAACAAGCTCACCTCAGAATGAATTGGTTTGGATCCATTCTGTAAATACCACCCAGGATTCTAGATTCTAAAAGTTGTGTTGAATGTTTTCCTAGTCCAATGGCGCTCAGGTAGGGAGAAACAGATTAAGAATGAAAGAATTAAGAAGAGGTTCATTACCAGACTGTTATTTCCTTGTTTAGTTCAGCTGCTGTCTCTAGCCATTACAAAGGGCCTTCAAGTGGTTCCACGGGGACGCCTGCTGGAGAAACTGGGGCTGGGATAGGGTCTGCTTTAGCACAGGGTAAGACACACCACTACATAAAAACCTATACCGCCGCCAAGCTCCAGTTACCCACTTAAGCCGTCAACATAAATGCACTGTACCATTGAAGAGCTGAAATGCCTATGATAACAAACACATACACATTTCTATATACACATACGCTAATGGTGCATGCTCCTGCAGCCTAAACAATGACAGTGACCGAGTCCATGCAAACGAACAAAATGTGCTGCTTAAGCAGTGTCAGACAAAGTGCCCAGTCCTATCTGAGCTCAATGTACTGTATGGTGGTTAGGATCCAAAGATATGTGATAAAGCACAGTGTGGGTCATTGGAAACATAAACCCAAAAAACAATCATTAAAAACAAAACAGGAAAGCATGTCATGGTTTTACTGTTTTTTTTGATAAACGTGTAGCATGATTTCTTTTTCTGCTTTTTTTTTTTTTTTTGGTCTCTCACAATTTTGACATGCATGGTTGAGCACAAGTGATAACTCATCTTCACAGCCGGGTCCCTCATTAACTGCTGAAAACAAAGCCAGGGCTTGTGTGAGCCAGCCAGCCCGAACAGACCGAGCAGAATCAACACAGCCCGCTACCTACTAGCTATTCTTGGAGTACATTTACATACCGTTCCTTAAAATGTTTTCCTATAACAGACTAAGTTTGTTCTCATTGCTATTCAGCAAGCTCCCATAGCGCATTGAATCTGTGATACTGTTTCAATAACTAGTTACAAAGAGAACACAATGAAAGTTTATTTTTTATTATATAAAAGTACCTGGATTTTCCAGCCCTGTATAATCTGAGCGTCCACACAGGGCAGAGGTAGCATTATTCAGGAGTCTGTCACAGCAGGTGGGCATGAACATACAGCTGGCAACAGGAAGCTGCCAAGTACTTTAAAACCACAAAGTTGTTTTTTTTTACCCAAGTATTGTGGTGCTGCTACACAATGTAAATAAAGTATCAAAAAAAAGTATACTAGGCAAAGATTTTCCATCGTGCAGAAATTTAGAGGCCAACCCAGTTATTTTATTTTGTATTATTTAAAAAAATAATTTAAAAAAAAGTGACTAGTAGCTAAAAACAAAAGAAAAATAAATCCAAACTAATGACACCGTACAGTACTTTCTCTTGCTCGTCTCAGAATAGCCTTGACAATATCTTTCGCTCACAGAGTTTCCAGGAAAAGCAATGAATGCCTACTGAGTGAGCTTTGGACAGAAGCAATTAAAAGATAAACAAGACCATCCAAACTCAATATATTCTGGAGGTCATAAAAAGTAGGGAAAAAAAAAAAAAAAAGTTTGTTTTCTGTAATCTTCAACATTAACTTCCCTCCTAATAACAAAAAATACACAAAATTGCCCGTCACGAAGTATAATTAGGAAAATAAAACAGCAGCAGTAGTATTAGTCTAAATCAGTGCTCGGCATAATTGCAAATGAACTAAATCCACAGTAATTGCTCCTGCTTGCTGCCTGCCTTTTTCACACACCTTCCAATGTACTGTAACAGCCACAAGCTTCAAGTCAATTTCACTGTGCTTGTAACATTGACCCTACAAAATTCTCAGATTAAGTAAGTCTTTAAAACAAGAAATCTGGCAACCTGTTCAAAAAAACAATGCACATACACATTTAAGAGACACACACAAACTACAAAGGGATTTGTTCTATCTGCTTCTAAAGCAATACAACTATTTGAACAAAATTTAAAAAAAAAAAGTGAAGAGCTTGCTTATTTCTTATTAAACAGGACGGAACACAACAAATCCAGTTAGAAACAGTCTTTCAGGGATTGTCTAGAAAAATCAGACCAGGTGGGCAATGCTGGTTAAAGTAACAGCAGATAAATCCCACCACTACAGGCAAAACAAATCCATAATAAAATCATTAGCACCCAGACAGCTACATTTATGCTGACAAAGTAATACCCGACGCAAGAAGGAAACAAATAGCGAAATGCATCACAGAGAGTGCTATGCCAGTTCTGTAATTATAAGCACTTTGTCATCTAAATGAACTCAAACATATGCTTGCTGTGCAATGTTTCTGTCTTCAAACAGTAAAGCAGTTAAGAGTCCACATTCCTTCCCCCTCCATACACTGAATCCAGTTGCACCACTTGATCTTTCAACTCAAGAATGTGACAGTCTTTATTTATTTTTTATTATTACAGCCGACTACAAGCATCAGGAAAAAAAGGCCAATTATAGTTAAAAATACTGACATTTCCTAAAGTCAGGTAAAAGGATTTGTATTTAACATAACATTTCTACGGTACGTAATGCTTTTAGTGAAGATGATGTCTTTCTTTATACCTTCATCGTCCGTATATACAAAAAAAAAAAAAAAAAATCATCTTTGCAACTGACGACAGCAGAAAGAACACACTTCCTACATGATATACGTGTAACTATTGGGTAATCAATACAATACTATTGTTTTATTATTATAGTAATTTATTAGGCCACCAGTGCGCTCATATATAGTACAGTAGATTTATAATATGAATAAAGTTATTTTTCATACATAAGTAATCAAGCTGCGACCACTTGTTCATTCAGGCGTAATGTGAAATTAGGTTATTGAAATTTCAAAAGGGACGTCACACATTTGAACGCACGTGACTGGAACCCACAGAGAAAGACTTCTACTCTACAGTACATACCAGTGACAACAGTATAACGCCACATTTACCCTTAAGAGGCATCACCAGTGCAATACTGAGGTTAAAAAAACAAGTGCTGAACATGAATATCGTCAGTGCAAATATTACACTTGAGGGGGAGTCACTGCTGTAAAACAAATACTCAGAAGGTAAATATTCCATGCGCAGTTCATCTCCCCCCCATATTAAAATACACAGACACATGCAGCAGCAAGCAGGACCTCTCCTACGGTAAAAAGGCGCACATACTTTTCAGCTAGGCCTGCCTGAACATGCAAGACCAGCAGCCAGCCTCCCTTTCTCTCCCTCTCTCTCTCACACATTCCCTGACAGGAACTTCATGTTACTCACTCTCACAGCTATTACAGCTCCTTCCCACAATCCCATGCAAGAACCATCAACCCAGAGAGAACGACAGCTCAGCCAATCAACAGAAAGAAAAATGAAATTTGTATTAAAAAATAAAATAAATAAATAAATGTAACCATGGATTCCTTCCCTCCCCCCCCCCCCCCCCCCCCCCCCCCCCCACCCCCACTCCTTTTTTTTTTTTTTTTAACTGGCAGTGTGATTATCTGAGTAATAACTGTTTTCAGATGTAGGGCAGGACGTTAAGAATTACTCCACAGCACAACAGTACGAGAAGAAAAAGCAGCATTTCCTTTGAGTTTACTAAAGTTTTTGTGAATTGAGAAGGGTGCTTGCGAAAGGCACCTTGGAATGGTGTGCCAGCGATCACAGAGATTAAAAACAAAGCAGCAGTGAAATGGTTAACGGAAATTGACAGAGAATCATACAACTACAGCTGTGTATCAAATATGAATTTGAACTCATTATTAGTTATTAAAATCATGTCATAGTTTTTTTTGTGTGTATGTGTGTTTGTCTGTGTTGATGGATTAAATAACGTTTTGTACGCATCAAATTATTCTTGACTGTTCTTCAAGAAACCAACACTAGTCTAGGGCTGTTTCATGAATTAAAACAGAAATGGAAAAAACATTCTTTAAAGAACTAAAAGGTCTTTAAAAGCCACTAAAATTATACAGTATGACAGGAAAAAATACAAACCCAACAGCTTAACAAGTGCAAACTTTTTTTTTTTTTTTTTTTTTTTTTGCTTCCATACCCTTGGTCTCCTACAGAATGGCAGTATTGCCTACTTTCAAGTTTGTAATGTTTTGTCTGTTACACAATATTAATCGTGCATAGCGGATAAACCCTTTTATGTAACAGATGCACTGACATTATTTCCAGCTAGCAGCCTGCTCGGTGTGACTCAACAGGTTACGCCTGGAAAATGGCTAAAAAAAAAAAAAAACTATGTAGCTTAAAACTGGCACAGGCGGGAATTCTTTGGTGAATAAATGAAGGGAGCAAAATTGGGAGCAGTCAGTTAAACACACACAATAAATAAATAAATAAATACATACATACACAGCACTTTCTCTGGATCAATAGTCATATTGAATCAAGGTCCCAGAGAGAAGGAGGACTGCACACCCCTGAATGTTATACTCTGGTATTTACACTCAGTATGCCTTTCAATACAGAAGAAACATTTCATTGAATGCTCTATGTAGGGATACAGTGGGTATGTTTCTTTTTCATTGGGTTTAACAGAATCAGACTAGAAACACATTTAAAACTGTAGCTGCCATATAAAGGTCGGAGGTCAAGGTCAGAGTTTATATAGCTCTGCAAACATCAAGGTGTCGATTTTAATGATATTAAAAAAGTGGCAGATCTAAATGAACTACTTGCAATTAAAATACAGGAGATTCCTGAAAAATCAGGTTTATTAATTTAAAGGGCAGAAGTATTAAGATCTGGCAGTGGTCGAGCATTAAAACAGATCCTGCAGAACGGATCTGAAACTGTGAATTTATATACAAATAGGCTACGTGTTACATGGCTAATTAAGCATTATGATTAAAATCAGGAAAATGTGGTTAATACCTTCTCCTAATTTGTTTTCCCTTTCTAGACAGATTAAAAACACAGGGGTAAAGTGTTAGTCCGCTTCAACTCCAGTATGCATTGCTTATTGATATGCCCTTTATTGAGCAGCACATTTGGGATTACATCACATCATCTTACTGACCTTTTACATTAAACCATGTACAGAAAAAATAAATCAATCATTTACAACATTTACAATTGTGATGCATGAACTGTTAAAAACCAGTGGAGATTCGGTATCACACTTACCAGTGGAGAAACCCAAACAAACATCCTTGTAAAACCAGAAACCACTTTGAATCTTCAGATTTAATAATGAACCCGCGTCCTTCTATATTTTATGTTCCTACACTCTTGGTCAAAATTAGGGTGCTATAATTATATATATATATATTTTACATATAAAAAAAAGAAAATGCAAATTCATCCAACCTCTTACGCATGCATCTTTCAACAGCAAGCACATGTCTATTTTGAGATGCAATGCTCTGGATGTTTAAAGCTTGGCCCTAGACAAGTAAATAAATGCTTTAGAAAATAACCCGTCAGTCAACATGCCAAAGGTGAAATTCCAAAATGGTGCAGCAAAAACTAAAAACATCAACGTCAGTTTATGAAAACTTCTGCCCAAACACAATACGTATGTAGGCATACACATTGCACATTCTTGACAACACAGCTCTCCTGCTGGTAAGAACTCCTCTGTGTTCAGAACTTATCAGCAGCATGAAGTGGATTTTATAATAGCAAACAGCATCTATTATTATTAATAATACTAATAATAATAATAATAGAAACTGAAGAGTTAATATTGCAACCCCAGAGCCAGACTGCCACATTAATGCTGTCTGAGGATGGTACTGTAGCGTAGAACAAGGATTGTGGGGTCAGATTTATTATGCTTTTTGCTGCAGGCAGTGTAAAGTTTACTTGGAAATCTTGGAAACAAATATGAAAGCGCCCTTAAATTAACATTCAGGGTCGTTAACTACCAGTTTTGAAACTTAAAAAAAAAAAAAGAAAATGTATTCAAATTAGAAAAACATGTAGGTTTCACGTAGACTTAATTTTTCAGAAAAAAAAAACCCACACGTGCATAAAATCTACCCCCAAAAAAGTCAAACAGTAAGGGATTCATTACATTGATCTAAGCATTAGCAGGTCTTTATACCACCACACTCCTAACCTTGCCTATCGCAGACCTCTTTGTGCTATACATATATATTTCTTTGCATCAAATCAATAAATGGGGCGTTATTAAGACCGACTGCTGTTTAGATTAAAACACATCCCCCCCCAAGCCGGGTCCTCTCATCCAGCTGTTTGATCTCAGCTGTATTTTCAGTTACTGCAGATCAACATCCCACCTGGAGTCCACAAGGGACCGTCCTTTTCAAGTGGCCTACCTGTTTTTCACTCAGAGCGGTGATCTTGGCTTGGAGTTCGTGCAGCTGCTTTTTCAAATCTGCGTTCTATAAAAATAAAAGATTATATCAGTACGATATATAAAATAAATAATAAAATTAAAAAGTGTCTGGAGGCATGTATATATACACACTATTTACCATATTTTACAGCTTAAATTGAGTGCATGAGGTGATCTAACATACAGGCAAACAGCATGTCACCGTCAAGGGGAAGGTTGGTATTTAGTCCAGAGGAGTAGCAGAGAGGAATCTCCAGTGATGGGAGCCCCAGATTCCTCTACCTCCTTAGCCAATGCCCTTTGAAAGGATTTTAGGGGAGACTGCTCCTAACTGCACCTTTGTGGTACCCCGTTGAACAATGAATGACTTTACTGCTCCGGAGGAGAGTCTAAACTGGATGAAATTAACTAGACATCCCTTCGACAGAGCTCCTTAAAATTTCTGTTTAACCTGTGATCTCAGAGACAGCTTGCGCCAACAAGGGCAGAGGTTCTCCAGGACAGGGGCAAGAAGGTTTTTGGGTAAAGGTTTAATCTGATATCAGAAGCAGACAGCAGAATGCGCTTTTAAGGTACATCTTACATGCAGGTTTTACAGATGCCTGCCAAAGAAGCAATTAAAAAAAATGGATCTGTCACCTAATTTTTAAAAACATGTCACTTAAGGCATTTAACACCTTCTCTCTCTGCCAGCGCTGTATTTGTATTCCACACTACAATTTCGTTAAAAATTCAGTGGCAAAACTAGAAGTAGTGAAAAAATAAGAAATACTGAAAATATCAAATGTTTGTCTGCTTGACTTAACACAGCTGTATAGCAAGAGTAGACTTTACTGAATTACCTTTTTTTAGCTGGAGGGGTGGCTTATTGTCCATGCAATAAATGTGGAACAAAACAGTATTTATTATGGATTTATAAAGGCTTGGCAAACTTCTACGGGAATGACTACACTGTATAATACTCCATTTTACTCTACAGCTGTTTACAGAAAAAAATGGTTTTCATTAAAGAGGGTGCTAATTAACCAACAAAGATCATTTCAAACAGCTGCAATAGCAGCATGCCAATCTTACTACAGTAATAGACGTGAACCAGTTTAAACAATATTGCATTTCTTTCTTTAAAGCTCAATGAGGTTTTACTTTCTGAAAAAGAAGTTTGGTTGACAGCACTGTAATCTGCCAGTGGAATAGACGACATCCGTCACTATTAGACTGCCTTTGTGCTTTATCAATCATGCTAGACACTTGCATTGCCAAAGTCTGTAGTGCTCAAGAGACTGGAATGGAAATCATAAAAGTGTAACACTTCAAGAAGGGTAAATATAACTGTGTGCAGAAATCAGACATTTCCTTTAAGAAAATAAAAGTACTCTTTTTCAATTGATCTAAATAGTGACCGATGCAAATACTGTTTAAAGGCACTCTGTGTTATGAAACCTTTATGAAAATCCAACATTCAAAATGTGCATAAATAGCTTAAGTGCACTTCTGTCTGAAACAATATGCAAAAGCCATCCTTGGTATATAAACCCAGTGTATCAGTTTAAATACATTTTTAAAAAAGTAGTTACAAGAGTCAACCACCAGGTGGCCCCAAATGCCAAATAAAATTCCCATTGGTAGCAAAAATAACCACCACCAAGTTGGGTTACCTACAATATTAAGATATTTGTACACCCCTGTATACATGAACAGCCCCACCTCCCCAAACTAAATTTATCTGTATTAATTGAGTACAAAGAATTTTAATTTGTGATAGTTAAGGTTCTGTTATTGGATAAAGAACAAAACACAACGAAAAAAAAAAACATCTCAGAAAGACTAAGAATAAACATGACAGGCAGAGATGAATCTTGAGTCATCACTTTGCTGAACACGCTGGTGAAGGGCATTGCTGTGATTGAGGTGTGTCATTGAGATTTATATTTAGATGCGAGCATTGTACATTAGTGTAGCAGCATGTTGAGTGCTGAACAGCAGTAGCAGCAGCAATAACTACTATAATAAAAAGGGGGGGATATAGAGGGGAAGGGATATCTATTACTAAATGCGATGACATTTTTCAAAATTCATAACAATTTTGGAAGTTTCTCTATTTTGGGAAAAGTTTAATCCACAAGCCCTTACTTACCCTGCCTGCCATTTACATGAGGGGCCTATGGAAGGGGCAACTTTTTACTGTATTTTGCCCACATGGGAAAATATAGGCCTCAGTGTTTAGAATGGTATCAATCAGCAAGATCGAATACAATACATCAGATGCTGGGACACACACTCTCAATACATTAAATGCTGGGACACACACTCTCAATACATTAGATCCTGGGACAATGCTGATTCAGGTTAATTCGCTCTCTGTCACAATCTCCCTCTCGACCTGTGAGGGCGCTGTACAACAGGAATTGCGTGCCTCGTACTGAATGGTTGGGCAGTTCATTCCAGGGGCAGTCGGAAGCCGGCCATTCAGGAAGGGGGCGGTGTCACGATACCAGGAGTCCTCGCCCTAGTACGGTGAGCGACGTTTCAGTCATGAATTGGAGGAGATGTGATTGAACTAGCTATCGGAGGGGGCGGGGCTTAGGGTATTTTAGGGGGGCGTGACGCCATAATCGGTTCCTTTGTTGAGGTTAATGGGAGGAAGCAAGGACGATTAAACTGAGTGAGGTGTCGCTTATTCTAAAACTGTGTGTGTTTATCTCCACCAGATGGATAAATACGGATCTGGGAGCTGTATCCAGCACCGCACCTGCACTGAGAGCACGCACTGTCCGGAGACTTGTCTGTGTTTCGTATCTGTGTCTGTTTGTTTTGTGTCTTATTTCGGGACTGCAACCCCTTGGTTTGGACACTGGCAATACCCATAGTTGGGTAGCATTATTATTTCAACGGCCAAGGAGACCCAAAAAGAAAACAAAAGAACTTGAACCGTGAACTTTGTGTTTGTCATTGTCTGGAGCACCTGCATCACCCTTTCACCTATGCACTGCAACCCACACATTCACAGACACACACTCGCAATACATTAGATTCTGGGACACACACTCGCAATACATTAGTTTCTGGGACACACACTTGCAATACATTAGATGCTGGGACACACACTTGCAATACATTTTTAGCTTAATCATAAAAGCACATTAATAATATGGCTAGTTTAAAACAAAACTCAAATATGAGAAGGTAAGTAGGTATTTTGCCTCTGTAAATAACATGCCCTTTCTTTGGTGTTTTTTGTGGAAAGCAGATCAGTCGGGGAGCCCTTTTAAGACATGCAAAATGGGCTTTTGTGACACACATTTAGATACAGAGCAGACATACAAAAAAAAAAAAAAAGAGATAGAGAAGGATTTTACCTGTGGATCTTGCTTCATCTGGGCAACTAGTTTCTGTAATGTTGAAGAAAAAAAAGTAAAAACATGAAGCTTTAAAATATACTTATGCTATATACAAATAAATAAATAAATAAAAATAAATAAATAAATAAATAAATAAATAAATAAATATGATATTATTCTGAAAAATCAGTTTCTTTAAATTTTGTAAGGTATCAGGCCAAACCTGAAAACATCAGAACAGAATATGTTTCCAGTTTGAAAAATACTCCTGCTGCATCTCACAAAAGCAAAGCTCCATGAATTTCAATAGGCTTTATCCCCTTATTCCTGCTTCCAGGACGATCCAGGCAATCCTTGCCTGTAGACAGTGACTCCTACAGGGAGAGATGCAGGCAGCAGGCTCCTTCGCCAGGGCAATGCTTTTTAATGAGTAGCGGTACAAAGGTGGAGGACAGACATAATCCAGTCCACCCCTCAGAACAACCCCTCTGCTGGCCTACTTCCATTAGATTTGCAACCACAGGGAATGCAGGCTAAACTGACGATGACCCTGAGCTGCTCCATGTGCTTGATTAAATATTTAACACTGCAAAACAAGCTTACACTAGCACCAGAATACAGAAAGATTTAAAAGCATGCATTTGAAGAGCAGAATGCATTTTAAGTCTAATTTAATGTGCCATGCTCCAGTCATGTGGAGAAGTATGACACACTGACTGCTAGACAAAGCATTAAGACCCATATCTGTGTGCTTGCATAACGCCCTGAGGCTTTATTTGCAGGTATGTCACTTACATACACAAATGCTTGCCCCCATACAATGACAGTCGACGGCAGACGATACAGTCAGAACATTATGTAGTTATTGACTTCTGCCCCATAAATGTAAAGCTTCTATGTTGTTTTGGTAAAGATTCAAAACTAGAACTAACCATCTTGGAATATTTAGTTGCTTATTATTAGTAACTCTGGTGAAACTTGCGTGTAGTTACAGTGTAATAGCAACTGATCTTTGATCTTCTGTGGGTTAAATTTATGTTAAAATATGAATTTATATGGAAACCTTGTTCCAACATTATGAACAAGAAGTTTTCCCAAAATGTGTGAATGTTTAATTATTTACTTCAAATGTGTTTTAGTTCTTAATTTATTGCATTTGAAGTAACAGTCCTATTTTTCAGAGCACAAACTATGCATGCAGCAAAAGTTTAGTTAACGGTGCATGCAGCAAAAGTCCAAATAAACTTGAATTTCAAGTGAAATGGTTCTCAAGAAAATGGAATAACACAAACAAAACAACTCCTGCATTCTGGCAATAAGGTAGCAGCTGCACCCAGATCAAAGCACAAACCCAGATTTATTATTCTGAGAACTAATTTGTTTGAAGAACCAAATTCAGCTTGGAAAACACTCCTGTTACTGTAATTTTGTAAATCATTAAATAAAAAAAATTAAAAAAATACTAACTTAAAAATGTTCTTCCAGATCTCAACAAGAATAGAGAATTAAAACATGTTGTGGTAGTCCTACTGGCTAACTGGGGACTAGCAAAGTGCATTGCCTGCTGTAAACAGAATAGCTCAGATGACGCATTACAGTTCTGTACATATGTCTAACAGCGCGAATGAGTCTCTATTGTATTTGTGTCAAGAAATGTATGTAAGGAGGGGGTCCAATTATTTAATAAAGAATGGTGATATTTAGACCCACCACAGTTTAGATCAATTGAATAGAATGCCAAAAAGGTTTGTATGAACACAAACTTCATGAAAAGCTATAAAGCATCTTCTTTATTGCCTTATTTGAAAATAAATTTTAAAAAAAGCATAAATATTTCAAAAGCAATGTAAAAGTAGCTCATCCAGGCTGGTATTTTGTATCTGGACTTCATTTGAAGATGTTGGGGGGGGATAGAGTTGGGATCGAATACAGAATGCCATGAACTTAACATTGCAGGAGGATGTAATTAAGAAAGAAATCCTGCACCAAGAACACAGCACTACATTAAGAGCTAATAGCTGTGCTGTGCAAGCCAGTCTGCGCGAGAATGAAGCTAGCAAATGCTCCTCTCGAGCATGGCCCCTTGCTGTCCTCTCTGAATGGCTCCTAATTTTGCAGTCATACCACCTTAAAAATGCTGCTCTTTTTCAGCAAGCCTGGACTTGGTTGAGACCTTCAATATGGCACCAGGTGCTATATTCAGTGGTACTCTTGGCTGGAACTGACCTAATGCCCACCGGTATTGGGGGCCACTGTCCTGTAGGATGGCCTGTCCTTACTTGACCTTGAATCACAGACAAATTTTTGCAACCCTGCTCTACACAACAATGGCTTATACTACACTATTCCAATATTTAGTTAAAACGGTCTGGGGAGTACCAAGCTATTTTTCTACACTACAGAGATATAAATAACTCTCCCATTGCACAGCAGTTTGATCTAGTCCTGCGCTTGTTACTTTATACACTGGCTAATCAAACTCAAAACCTGGAATGGGTGAAACTGCTCTGCAATAGGAGTTTTATTTCTACTAAAATAAAATGTACCACAACAAATTATTGTAATGCTCATTTGCATTCTCTCTCTTTCTTAATGTACATTTTGATAATAAATAGTTTTCTCTTGGAATAATTATTGCTAACTTTATTAAGGGTAGACAAGTCAGACTAAACCGACTTTGATCAATACCAGGATGAAAAAAGAATTTTTCTAATGTTGAGTAATCAAAGATACAGCTGGAACCATTACTACAGCTGTAAGAAAAATGTGTTATTGTTTAATATGTTTTCATTTAATTTCAGGAACATTTAAACTTTAACATATTGTGAATGTTTGTTACCAAATCAGAAAAGCCATGACATTTGCTTTTTAAAAATTGCTTCAACGTGTTTTTGGGCAGAAGACTTAAATCAACCGTTTGGGCAAAATTGTAACCCTTTAAAGCCCCCTGCACACCGCCCGACTCAAGCCGTCCCGACTCATCTCATCTGAGTATGCACAGATTCTGCGATCAGTCGTGTTCAGTTTTGGTTTGATGTCACAATTTAGTTTTTCCCCCGACTGGGTGTCACACACTGCTAAGACTGAATTACTGACCACAACTAGATACCGGTGATTACTATGTATGCAAATTTAATTAATACTGCCCTGTACACATTTTTGTATTAACTTAGCCCAATATAGCGACCCTCATATTATGCATGGCATCGTATACTGATTAGACGGCAGAGACCGCGCCGCCTGGCAACCAAAAGAAACGCTATAGCCTATTAATTTACTATTCACACCGTGCAAACGTTTCAGGCAGTGTTTGACTTTTTGTATAGTTTGTCTACTACACTTTAGCCTGTGGTAAATAAAATCCAAGCTGTTGATTTTTATTTGACTTTGGCATTTTTTTCTCAGCGTGTGGATCTACGGGCTTGTGATTTGTGACCTATTGGAGATCGACGCACCGGTTACTTCTGTTTTAGCGCAGTAAGAAAATATAGGCTGCGAGTATATTTCTAATAAAAAAAGGTAAATTGATAACTTACCTTTGATTTGTAAATGTCTAAAAAAAACGATCAAATGTACACATATCTGGTATTTTTGAATTCGGGACACTCAGAGCAATTCAAGACTAATGTATTTTTTACCTGTGGAACTAAAGCTGTCAACATCCTGCCATCTTGTATGACAAGTTACATGACAAGCTATGTCACTTAAACCTGCTTCACCATTGGTTGACACCCTTATGACTAATCGGTCTCTGTCAGACTTGGTTAGCAACCGCAGGCACACAGACAGACTGGTCACATCTGAACGAAACTGCGTCTGAAAAAGATTCAACATGTTCAATCTTCAAATCTGAAGCCATCCCGACTGAAATATGCGTAATCTTGATTTTAAGGGCACGCACACTGGTACGATTCATCCAGACTCTGTATGGCCAGTTGAGATGAGATGAGTCGGGACGGCTTGAGGTCAGGCTGTGTGCGGTGCGCTTAACACTTGGGTAACGTTTAAAATCTAAACTATTAATGCTCCTAATGTTAATGCTTTGGGCCAGTCCACGATTCCACTACTCAGCGCTGCAGCCACTAACCCGCTGATCTGAGAGGTTTGGATTTTGCCGTGCCATGGAGCTGCCTGGAAGATTGAATCAGCACTCCGGACTGCTGTTCTTTTGGAGATGAGCAATGCGCCACAGCAGTATAAATCATCATAAGCAGCAGTGTTATAAACATAACTAAACAACTGCAATATATATATATATATATATGAATCTGTGGTTGGAAATTCTGGCCTATGATTGGTTAAAGCCTCATCACAGGAGCAAATATATAATGAACTATTGCCCAAACATCCTTACACCACAGGGCAATAGTCTCCATCTGTCATGTGATTGGTTCACATCAGTGTCAGTCCCGCCCCTTTTCAAAGGAACACCCTTCTCCCGTGCACTCCTCCCAACAAGAGAAAATGGCAAAATGTGAAAAAAAACTACTGAATAGCAATTCTGAGACTTAACAGAAAATTAATTACAAAACATACTACAAAAGAAGGATGCTCCAAACACTAAAATGGTGATTAATATGTGACTGGCACCGTTTTCTGACACTCTGAAATTCAACTTGACGATGTAAAGAAATATGACAGGCATTATAGCCCTGTCAGTAACAATTGTCTTCCCTTGGGTCAATCATTTTCCACTACAGCCTTCCTCTTCAGTCCATATTTACTAATATATATTATAAATACACACACACACACAGTGCTCCCCCTTTATAAGGCAGCCCTTTATACTGTGGAACGGGTTATAAGGCGGTACAGTCATGGCTCCCATTTGCCCCATAATGCCATTACACTAAAACTAGTATTCTCGTTTATAAGGCAGAACACAAACAGCACGGTCTCTTAACTATGGCTCCTGACTACAGTGTTATAAAGGGGGAGCACTGTACCTACATGTGTGAAATGATTTACAATTCTAATTAACCATAAAAAAAAAACCATTACAGAAACTTCAGGCCTTAAAGGTTGTTACAAAAATAATAAATAAATAAATAAATAAATAAATAAATAGGTATTACAAAACATATATATATATATAACCTGATGGACTTGTATTTCCACTTTCAGTGCCTCCTGTAAAGTCTGAAGCTCCATCATTAATCTCTTCTCTCTGTATCTCAGTCCTGGGAGCTTTTGGCCTGTAAAAAAAAAAAACCCAAAAAAACAACTAATTTGTTGACTGTTATTTTCCATGGCTTGGTAAACTAATGTTACAAGAAAACTGTATTTTATGATTGTATTGAGAGGCAGCATATTGCGTATCCTCATATGCACAAATTCTCTAAGTAAATGTGTGCATGGGAGGGTGGCTGCAGGGGTAATACTCAATGCTTTTAAAACTGTTTGCAGGAGGCCTCATCTGGGGACCAGATGTGCAGGACTGAAATTAAACAGCTAGGTGGCCCTTTGCTTCTCACGTGCCTAGGTAATGGTAAACTGGGCTACAAAAAACACATCCCAAAATTGCACTGTCAATAATCGTGTACACTGGAAAATACACTGCAACAGTACGCTGACAGCAGGCTTACCATAAACCTCACATGCACATCTTTTTCTATACTACTGCTCTACTCAAACAAACCTACTGCACTCCAAGGGCAAAGGACTAGCAGGTGTTAATGTTTTAAACTTCATAGCCAAGATGTTGAAACAAACACTTGATCCTATTTCAAAAATATGTACTGCTTTGCCCAGTCTGTGTATTTCAATGTTATACAAATGCAGGGTTTTACCTATTCAACGACCGTTTAGAGATTTAAAAAACTGCTGCTTTTACCTATAAAACAGCAAAGTTCACTTATATTCTAGAAATGAAGCTGACCTTGTTTAGAATGAAACACTGAAGAACGGCCGAGTTTGAAAGTAACTTTTCTGTCTGTATCACTTTAACAAAGTTAATCTGGGGCCCGGCATACATGCCAGCTTCCAGCTTCACTGTGAGCTATCAGCTCAGCATTTGCCAATCCCTGCAATGACATGCACAAGCCTCTCACCAGAAAACTACACCGATTCTGGAATTGGGAAGGGCAATTACTTGAAAATACCTTGCTTTGTTTTTAGTTTTTTTTGTAAATGGGAAAATGTTTTGCATGGGGATTCAGATAAACAGTTAGTGAGGAAAAATAATAATAAAAAAGGCTAAGAAACAGCAGCATTGTTTAAAACAGGCTTTTTTTGTTCATTTTTTTTAATATGTAAAATGATAAACATTAGGCTTGATTTTCTAAGACACGTTGGCACAGCAATACAAAGAAACAGGGTATACAAGCATGCGTAACCCTTTAAAAAAGGTAATCAAAAACAGCACACTCCTTTCTTTTTAAATACACACATAATAAACAAATAAATAAAACACTCACCACCTGGCTGCACAAACTGGTCTCTTCTCACTCCAGCCCCCTGGAAACGAAAAAACAAAAGAGTTACAGGAACAATCACAAGTTACTGTCAAATTAAACCAGGGTGCCCAAAAATGATCAAACATCATGGAATGACAGAAGTGATCACGTGACAAAACAACCGTTCAGCCCTCCAGTTAAGCTTACCCCAAGTGCAACCTGCTGCATATGTTTGTCTGTCAGGTGTTTGTTTATGCCACATTTACATAGCAAAAGAATTCCATACACTGGAAGTAATTACAAAAAAAAGAAAAGGGGACCACTTAGCATACTGTGGGCTTTCTCTTGTCATAATTATGCTGTTTGCTTCAAAATCATTGAAACAGTAAAACGACTACTTGTAAACATTAATAACTTTCACCGGTTTTGAATTTTTTGACTATTTGGTAGCTTAAATAATATGAACATGCCATATTTTGAAAATAAAAACACTACGAAGGGCTGAATATAACAAATGATAACTAATGCAATTCATCATAGTTTTAAAGATATACAGCATGTGGCACTTACAGTATGCATGTCTGCTTGGTACTCTCTAAAAAAGATACACTGGTAACTATATTTTTACTAAACAGGAAATACAAAAAGACTAGGCGAGTTTTCAACTTTTCTGAAAGTGGGGGTCCTGCCAGTCCTTACTGGTGCTAAAAAAAATATTATGAAAAAATGTTATGTTTTCAAACAAAAAAATTACAAAGACAATATCATTTCTGACATATCAATACCAACAACCTTTCATACTCCTAAAACCAGAACGAAACCCTTCATATTTCTATGAGGACAAACTTGCTTAATGTCACTCCCTGTCAACTTCACTCGCTGAAACGCCCCAGACAGAATAGAATAGGACTCAATGATAGAAAGCGCCTGATAATATCACTTGGGTTAATATTATCACACTCCGGTTTAATTTAATCAGAATTTTTCAGTCATATTTGCACTTACACTTTGCCAAATAAAATATTACGTTTGTAAGTTGTAAGTTGCTGTGGACAGCTTGCGACTAATACCGTAGCACAATACACTGTAGCACACAGAACTCTTGTCATGCATAGATGTATTATTTCATTATTTGGCTGACGCCTTTATCTGAGGCAACTTCCAGGTGTTCTATACTTTCAGCATGTTATTTGGGTTTTTTTTTTTTTTACCATTACTATACTTGTAGTTCTATAGCAAAACAGGCCTTTTTGTTGTTAAAATGCTTCTGTTGCCTGGTTATTGTTTAACTCCAGATAAAGTCAACTGCTTGTTTTCCCATTTTTTGCTCATTCCGTTTAAAAATATGTTTAACAGGTTTTGACCTGGGGGACGCCCCTCAAAATAAGTTGTGTGACCCCAGGGATCCCGTTTAAATGAAATAGCTGAAACTGTATAAAAACTGTATACTAGAATGCTGGCACCGTATAACATAAGGGGGTGCCTACTGATAAAACCAGAATGAGCAAAATCTATACCAAAGTACCAAGTCCCACCAACTGAAGTTTATTTCTAACCCTAATTTACAATACAATCTACAGTATAGAGTATCCCATTATAGCCCAAGTTCGATCCCAGCCCAAGGCTTTGGTATAAACCAGTTCACATTTCTAAAACGCTACTTTGCAAAAGAGTAAGTAGTTATAGTAGTTATGCATTATAGCATCCAGGCTACTCAGAACAGGCAAACAATGCCCTCTGTACTCTACCATTAATGATCTGATCAGTGAACACACCTGCAGTATACTCTCCCTGATACTTTTAAATGGGAATGCAACTTTAAAACGAACAGGTACTACAAAAATCACAATTACTTTTTTTTTTTTCAAATTTATCATAAAGGTCCATCAAATCAAGACTTTTTTTTTTTTTTTTAAACCACGCAGGATGGACCAAATATCAGACATTTACTGAAAAGTTAAAAACTATGAACACTAAAAACACCTGTTTCTAGAATGTTGTGCGTAGATTTGTGTTCTATAAGAAACGGGATATAGTAAAAACACTAACAATTTGTGTTCTTTCAAATAAACTAACTGTATGGACTGATAAGACTTATTCGATCAGATTTATTTGTTCAAAAAAAATAAATGTATAGGCATGTGTAACATGAGTGAGGGGTGGGGGGGGAAATCAATAAGTAAAAAATAAACAAATAAATAAATAAATAAATTAAATTAAAGTGTATTGGTGTCCTTCACCATGTAAACACACACACACATATATATACACAAATCTATCTATATATCTATATATCTATATATATATATATATATATATACACCTTAAATAAATAATTTAAGTCAATGCCTTCATGCAAAGAGATTATTAAGTTGCACTACTAAAATCATCACAGCTCTGCCTCGTCTCAGTAAGCCGTCCGCCAATAGAATCGCACTTTCACAAACAAGTCCTGGAATAAAGAATACATTAACTTTGGTGGACAAGGAAGACGCATTTTCCGAAGAGGTGCGCCTCAAAAAATGTAAAGATACAAAGTAAATTTAAAAAGAGAAATTAATAACAGCAAGTATGTACCGCTAGCAAATAACATTACCACTAGCACTAATAACAATAATACGTATATTATGTCCCGTTACACAAAACTAAGGGCGCACGGAGCCCTATTTCTTTTTCGTATTATTATCATTATTATTATTATTATTATTATTATGGTCGATGAAAGAGAAATGAAGCTGGTCGAGTTAAGTTTGGAATGTGCCCTCCCTGCTGCACTACTCCTCGCTGTCCTCCAATAGCAGTGTACTTAGAAAATAACACAACTCCAGTCCTAGAATTAGGATAATGAACAAAAACAATGTGCCCCAAACCGCTCCCCCTCGCTCAAAACACCAACGCATCATTTGAAAAACACTAAAATAACTCTACAGTGTTTTAAAAGTTGCGGTGCGTATACAAATAAAAGTTATATATATATAAATATATATATATATGTATAAAAGCTCCGGGGCTGCACTTACCCTCCTTCTCTTTCACTCTTGAGCAGCACACAGTCAGCAGCTTCTCTCCTCACACACACAAATTATTTAAATAAATATTTACAGACACTCCAGTCTCTATCTGCCGTATCCTTACACGGATAGAAAATTTGAGCAGAAAAGGTTTAAATCGCCTCCATTGAGTTATAACTGCATTTTTTGTTTTATTTGATTTTTTTTAAATTTTCTCTAAAAAAGAGAGAAACTGAGATACAAAACAAGAACTCTTCTTCAATCTCATTCACCCCCGGCCTGAGCACACTGCTTATCAATCCGCGCAGGAAGAGGGAGCTTGAAGGGGGGCCGGGGAACTGAGGAGCAAATGCTAAAAAACGTATCGAGACCCGCTCAGATCGATTCAGCGACCTCGGAAACCCGTTAAAACGGGGAGGTTAGCGGCGGTACCCACAGAACCGCGATGTGAAATTCTGTTTGCGAGAGTGGACTACTTTGTGTGACGGTGCGGCGAATTTATTTCACTTTGCCTAAGGAACGGGGGTGCTACGACTCCCATTGCCTAGGGAAAAAACCCGGATGTAAACTCAGTGAAACTCATCTGGAGCGAAGTAACTCAGTGCAACTCAGTCTAGTGCAAAGAAATACGCGCAGCGGTCTATTGCTGTGTTGTACCGCTCGCTGCCGCGGCGACACAGCCAGTTATCACAGCACAAAGGGGTCCCTAGTCCTGCAAGAACCAAACAACTAATCGAGAAGAATAAACTTAATTACACGCGAAGTATTTGGGGAGAAGAACAAAGCTGGTGCACGTGCACAACAAAGGGAATAATTTAAGACAGGTATTACACAAGCCCGCATGACTAACCGCAGCTATGTTACCGTAATTCACTTTGATAAGTCGTGTGCTTTCCTTTATTTCTGAAATATTGATGAAGTAATGGCGCATCTATTCCCCCCCCCCCCCCCCCCCCCCCCCCCAAACACGTAGGCAGGTGTGTCTTTTCACGTTTTGATTACCATAAAGAATATTTCAATTTGTTTTGTTTAAAACTCTTTTGGAGGGAGAATTTTTTTCCCACAAATACACATTGCATCATTTCTATACAGCATATTAAACAAATAAATATAAACCCTGAGCTCAGTAATGTAGTATTTCTGCACACAAGTAAAGAAATATACTCTGGGTCAATGGCACCTGACATCTGCATGACTTTCAAAAGTGGCAATATCAGTGTTGTTTAAAACTTTATTATGACCACCAACCTTAGGTCAAAGACAAGACAGTCCTGTGTTGTTGGTTACCATGTTTGACCCTTTAAAATATGCACAATTAGATGAACTGACCTCTGACAGGGTTTAAAAATAGGACAGTCGGTGTGTTACCATTCTGTGGTTTCCATATATTGGTCACATACAATAAGTGCACTTGTCTCCCGTAACTGTGTAGCACATTTCCTAATTCTGCCTTGCTTTTCTTATTTAGTCCATTTTTAGTGTGTGGACACCATGACATGCTATAAAAGGGACTTTGTGTTGTTTGTCATAGATTGCCACTTCAATCTGGTTGATCACAGTAAAGAAGCACACTGGATCCCTATAGTAAAATGCCCTTTGTGGTTCCCAGGAGGGTCAATTTGTGGGCTGGATAACCCTCACCTTAGGTCAGCCAAGGTCGTGACATGGACTGACTTTCCCGTCAGTTTCAGTTTAAAAAATAACAGATAGTCCGGAACATCATTTTTAATTGAGGATATAGATCTCGTTCAACAAACCCGCAGCTATACACATGACAGCAGGACCCTCTCAAGCCAGAACCAACCAAATTTAGATCATTATCTGAATAGTTTGCAAGTGTAGACCTCACGACAATATGCATGTAATAAACCTTTAGAAGACAAAGGCTTGCAGCTTCACACAAAGGTGTGTTGAGGATAGATTTCTGTTATGGTTTCAATGTGATATTTACTGTATTACAGTATATACCGGATACCAAATTTAATAGGAATTCAATAGGAAAGCATATGCCATTAATATATAATTGCATCTGAATAGCTGACATTAATAAAGAAAGAATGTGCAGAATAATATTAATTTGATTATTTCTTTTTTATTTAAGTATTTATTTATTTATTTAAGTAGACAATATTTGCATGCCCTTTATTTGAATTATGCACTGAAAAAACAAAATGAAACTTATTACAACAGCTCAATAGTTCCAGTACCAAACTCGTTTTGTATCAATGAACATAATGAATAATGGGGGCCTGTTATTCATTTGCATATATAAACAAGATCAAATATGTTTGCTAATTAGTATTTACGCAAGTAAGAATTAAATTAATTGCCAAACTGGTTTATTAATTAGTTGAAGGGTCTCAATTCTCCCAGCCTGTTAGGGGTCTCCCTGATTCAATCTCATCCATCTCCCCGCCCCCTCCTCCTCCCGCAAGAAAAGCAGAGTGGCCCTCCTTCAAGGGAACAATAATAAGTCACACTTGCTATAGGGAAACAATATGTCAATGGCCCTGCTGCCACAGTCGTGTAGTGTTGTGTGGAGTGTGCTGGCAGTAGAATGGAGAATGCAATATTCTTGATTGGTTTAACAAGACAGATGTCAAATTAAATATCGTGGCACACTGCTGGCTATAATAACCGATTTATAAAAACTTAGAGGGTAAAATTAATGACCAAAAAATAAATAAAAAATAACTCCATCCACAACACAGAGAAAGCAGCCATTGCAGTTTGCATAGAACTGAATTAAACTCAATTTGAACCCAACTCCTTTACAATGGGGTAATGTTCTGCAACATATATTATGTGGGTAAACACAGTGTTTTATTACATGTCAGTTATTATATAAACAGTATGTATATATATGTATATATATATATATATATATATATATATATATATATATATATATATATATATATAACTCTTCTAGGTATCCGTATTCATGTTTTTTGTAATTGCTCTTATTTGAAAACATTCTCCTCCATTCATAGTACTTACTACATGCTCATACTGGACTTTACTCGTGTAAGCAAATATTTTTAATATAAATTAACTGCTCTGAGTCAAGCCCGCTCTTACATGTAATTATTTACTGTATTATCTACTGTTTTATGCTCTTATTTGAATTTGATCTTTTGCTACTGATTTTATTGTACTTATCTGTAATATGATACTCTGTAATGTGGTATTCTGAAATGCGATACTTTACAATGTGATATTTTGTAACGTGATACTTTGTACTGTGATATTTTGTAACAATTGTAAATCACCATGGATAAGAAATACATTATATATATACCCATTCATCTAAATGTATTTTTTTGTAAACAGGAACTCGCTGCAGATCTGTAGTGTTGTAAATTCTCATGGATTACAATTTGATTAGTGCTACTCCTATCATTTTTGTTTTGCTCTGAATTTCCAGGCATTTTGAAAGTAACCCGGGAAGGCCTATAACTAGAAAACGCACATTTCAGAAGCATTATAGACCATGCAGAAGTGGTATAGATCTGCTTAAGATTTGCCATCAATCAAATATGGAGAAGAAAAAAAAAAACATCTGAATTCTCTGGCTAGGGTCTCTTGTTTTATAGTCTCCTTCAAGCAGTTTTCAATAATGGTATAGTCCTGCAGTTTGAAAACACCAGAAGCCTATCTGAAAACATTGTAGACTCTTTTGAACTCTGTTTATAGCTCTATTCACAGCTACTGTACATGTTCTATTACAGTGCATCCACACATAGTTTCACATATACAGAGCATCTGTTTTTCACAGTGCACTGTTCTTTCATTACATTTGCTGATCATCTCTTCTTTAATTATCTGGTTACCTGAAGCAAGGCTTAACTGGACCTCTGGAGTTTATCCTCATGACAGTATTTTACTGGTTTCTGCAGAGCGTTTCTGTAAGCAGTGATGGTTAGTGACCTTTCTGTGTTTCATTTATACTTTCTAGCTAGAACATTTTGGCAGTAAAATTAAATGTACCTGACCCTGCATTCTCTCTGTCTATTGCACACATTTCTGTTTTCCAAAAATATCTTGCCTTAGATGAACTGTAGGGATGGGTGTAGTACCAGATATTTTCCACATATGAGAGGTGGTGATCTAACGTTTACTGTATTATCATCTACTGGAGAACTTTTTACGATACAAGAATACTTTGCCAAACACTGCGGGCTAGCCTGTATATACAGTGCCTTGCGAAAGTATTCGGCCCCCTTGAACTTTGCGACCTTTTGCCACATTTCAGGCTTCAAACATAAAGATATGAAACTGTAATTTTTTGTGAAGAATCAACAACAAGTGGGACACAATCATGAAGTGGAACGAAATTTATTGGATATTTCAAACTTTTTTAACAAATAAAAAACTGAAAAATTGGGCGTGCAAAATTATTCAGCCCCTTTACTTTCAGTGCAGCAAACTCTCTCCAGAAGTTCAGTGAGGATCTCTGAATGATCCAATGTTGACCCAAATGACTAATGATGATAAATAGAATCCACCTGTGTGTAATCAAGTCTCCGTATAAATGCACCTGCACTGTGATAGTCTCAGAGGTCCGTTTAAAGCGCAGAGAGCATCATGAAGAACAAGGAACACACCAGGCAGGTCCGAGATACTGTTGTGGAGAAGTTTAAAGCCGGATTTGGATACAAAAAGATTTCCCAAGCTTTAAACATCCCAAGGAGCACTGTGCAAGCGATAATATTGAAATGGAAGGAGTATCAGACCACTGCAAATCTACCAAGACCTGGCCGTCCCTCTAAACTTTCAGCTCATACAAGGAGAAGACTGATCAGAGATGCAGCCAAGAGGCCCATGATCACTCTGGATGAACTGCAGAGATCTACAGCTGAGGTGGGAGACTCTGTCCATAGGACAACAATCAGTCGTATACTGCACAAATCTGGCCTTTATGGAAGAGTGGCAAGAAGAAAGCCATTTCTTAAAGATATCCATAAAAAGTGTTGTTTACAGTTTGCCACAAGCCACCTGGGAGACACACCAAACATGTGGAAGAAGGTGCTCTGGTCAGATGAAACCAAAATCGAACTTTTTGGCAACAATGCAAAACGTTATGTTTGGCGTAAAAGCAACACAGCTCATCACCCTGAACACACCATCCCCACTGTCAAACATGGTGGTGGCAGCATCATGGTTTGGGCCTGCTTTTCTTCAGCAGGGACAGGGAAGATGGTTGAAATTGATGGGAAGATGGATGGAGCCAAATACAGGACCATTCTGGAAGAAAACCTGATGGAGTCTGCAAAAGACCTGAGACTGGGACGGAGATTTGTCTTCCAACAAGACAATGATCCAAAACATAAAGCAAAATCTACAATGGAATGGTTCACAAATAAACATATCCAGGTGTTAGAATGGCCAAGTCAAAGTCCAGACCTGAATCCAATCGAGAATCTGTGGAAAGAACTGAAAACTGCTGTTCACAAATGCTCTCCATCCAACCTCACTGAGCTCGAGCTGTTTTGCAAGGAGGAATGGGCAAAAATTTCAGTCTCTCGATGTGCAAAACTGATAGAGACATACGCCAAGCGACTTACAGCTGTAATCGCAGCAAAAGGTGGCGCTACAAAGTATTAACTTAAGGGGGCTGAATAATTTTGCACGCCCAATTTTTCAGTTTTTTATTTGTTAAAAAAGTTTGAAATATCCAATAAATTTAGTTCCACTTCATGATTGTGTCCCACTTGTTGTTGATTCTTCACAAAAAATTACAGTTTCATATCTTTATGTTTGAAGCCTGAAATGTGGCAAAAGGTCGCAAAGTTCAAGGGGGCCGAATACTTTCGCAAGGCACTGTATTTACTGACAATGTAGTTAGAATAAAAAGACAATCATTGCTTCTTAACTGTATCTGTGACATCAGGTGATTTCCCACAGTGAGAGATACATACATACATACATACATACATACATACATACATACATACATACATACATACATACATACATACAATCAGATACATAAAAAAGCTAGTGTATCTTGTTGTGTTGTTTCTTGTTCTTTCCTGCACTTTGTATTTCTAGGAATAACATCAACACACCATAGAGCTACAGATCCCACAGCCTGCCAGCATTGTTAAATATGAGAAGAATGGATCTCTCTCTCTCTCTCTCTCTCTCTCTCTCTCTCTCTCTCTCTCTCTCTCTCTCTCTCTCTCTCTCTCTCTCTCTCTCTCTCTCTCTCTCTCTCTCTCTTTCTTTCTCTCTGGGTAAGGGTCATTCATTCCCCTAGACTGGAATATAATGAGGCCCCTCTGCTAGCCTGGATGCAATCTGGACAGTCGTTGGCCTTGCTGCTTGGGTTTGTCAGTTTTGTTTTGTTGTGTCCTCAATGCAATTTAATTCAAGTAAGCAAACTAGACAAGATGGCCCATGGCAACTAGAAAAAAAATCTTTAATAGACCGAAATAGAAAGCAAGGCTAAATGTAATGCTGCTTGAATGTAGTCTTTATACACATTTACCCCGAGACACATAACACATTATAATAATACACTTTCAAAAGGGAATTTTCTGACAGGAAAATGAAATTGTTCTGTCCTTTTCAGAGAATTTGCCTTTGTTGTTGCACTTGCTATTATTTTGATTTCTATGTATGTGTTAGGGTTAGGATTAGGGTTAGGATTAGGGTTAGAGTTAGGGTTGGGGTTAGGATTAGGATTAGAGGTCGGGTTTAAGGCTAGGTTTAGGATTAGAGTTAGGATATCTCCTTTCCTGTATTCTACCTTGAAGTATGACCTCATCTTTGGGATCCAGAGGGGCAGAGACACCCTGTGCTGTACAGTAGATGCAGCCCAGCCATTCCATGACTTCTCATCTGTCATCGTGTTTGATTTAATCTCTTTTGCTAACCTTATCTCTTTTGAGGGTAGTTCTGATTGCCTCATTTTTCTATCTGCCACGCTCCCCGCTCGTTTAATTGCACCGCTACGCTCCTAGGCTCTTCAGAGCGCTCTGTGACGAGACAGAGAACTCTGCTTCTTGAAATTATATAGGAACTATATTTAGGCTCTCTCAGCTAGTGTGGACTTCCTTGTTTGTGTCGAATAGATGAACTTCAAAGCTAAGTGCCTGTTCTGCACACTAAAAAACCAAAAACCTCTTCACAAAAAAAGAAGATAAAATCATATGTGGAAAAAGGCCCTATCACTCCTTTTTAGATCTTCTATTTATATTCCCTTTTTTCTTTTCTTTTTTTTTTTTACAAGAAAATCAAGTGAAATGCACAGTGCTTCTTTGTGGTTTTTCTGTCTGTCTTACACATCAAAAAGCTGTAACATATTGTAAACAAAGAAGTGAGAGCAGGACATAAGCAGAGATGTATACAGACAGCCCTTCTATGCTGGTGCTCTTATACAGGTTTGAATACAGTACATTCATTGTTACTATGGTTCTTCAAAGCCTGTTCAGCACGAAGCATTTTGTGACATTTGTACTGCGATGATAATTTGTTGTACACATCTAATGAAATCATTTACCGGAGCTAGAAGAAGTGTGTGACCTTAATCCAATTTAAAAACTAGACACCGTACCCACACGCAATGCAGCGTCTGACTGCTGCTTCAATGAATGACACACACTGTGAGTTACAGGTCTGACCCTTCGTTCAGCTGGAGATATAGAAAGTGACAATGGTGTAATGTGCTCTAAGCGATGGCAGGTATACAGAACATTTGAAAAATGTCAGTAATAAATCCAAAGCAGGATGATCTAGCACAAGTAGGCTAAAGCCATTGATCAATTTCTTTGTCGGAAGCATTTGCTCTGTATTCATAAAGTTGCTTTCCACTTTGTGGGTGGAAATGTTTATAGTCTTACAGTATCTACTCAGAGCATAATACAACTGCTGTGCAAAAGTCTTAGACATGTTGCATTTTTCAACTCTGATGCATTATGAGCATCAACAATTTACTCAAAGCCTCCACTAGTGTTTTCTACCATTATAACAACCTTGACTTGCATAAAGAAAGAAAAACATTGAGTGAAATCGCTCGCATCACTCGATTTTCAAGGTGTGGTATCCAAAGCATAATCAACAAGTACAGAGAAACATCATCTATAATTGACAAACCCAGGGCTGGAAGACCCAAGAAAGCTGTCTAACAACGATGAGCGATACTTGAAGATAATATCCTTAAGGAATAGAAAGAAGACAAACGTTGAATTGACAACAGAACTGGCAGAAGGCACAGGTGTTATTATTATTATTATTATTATTATTATTATTATTATTATTATTATTATTATTATTATTATTATTATTATTATCATTTTGAATAATAATAGTAGTAGTAGTGGTATGTTATTTTTTCTTTATTATTGTTATACTGGTTACTGTATTTAATTACTATTGAGGAATTTATTCTGTCCAGAAGAAGAAAGCTGTAATAGATTTAACTCAGGCCTATCTGTTTTATTACACTTTCCTCACTCGACATCAAGTTTTTCGTGCAGCTGGAGGGCTTGCTGTGAATGTTATTCTTTGCCCCCCAGATTACTAGATCATCAGTACTGAAACTGAATATTAATTTCTAAGGTTCACCTATAGGTGGCAGCCTAACCCTTTAAACTGTACGAGCAGATGCTGAGAATAAACTCACAGCTCAGGTCTCTTGTTTTTTCCCCCATAAAATCATTTTGGTTACATTTAATAACCTAGTTCCAGGAACGTACCGGGGGAAGTGTTTTTCTTTACCGTACAGATACTGTAGAAATTCAAACAATAGCCAAAACTAATTGGATTCATTTACGGTAATAACTCCTGGTTTGATTCACGGAAATTGATCTTAAAACAACACCGTGAGGCTTTTTTTTCAATTACAATGCAGTCAGTGAAACTTTGAATTTTATAACAAATAAAAATAACACGCTGTTCACCTGTCTATCTCTATAGGCTATTGGCTTTACACTGCCTGAGTTGTACACCTAGAGCATCCACAAGGGGGCACTCATACAATGCATTCAATTCATTGAATTGCACCAGAGTGTAAAAGTAGATTTATTGAGACTATAATGTCCCATTTACTTACAAATGTAATATGGACCTGCAGTGACTTTGAATCTTTATATATATATATATATATCTACTGCTGTATTTATAGTCCAGCAAAGGCAGTGAATACACATTGAATAATGAAAATGTACTCCAGTGGATTTAGCCAATGGCAGATTGTTTCTGATCTTTTAACTTGTGGTTGAGATATTCTTGCACAACAAACATGTTATTTTTCACCATGAAATCTCATTAAAAGTGGCCTATAATGTATTCCTTTGCAAATCACACTGCTAGAAAACAGTGCTAGATTGACAAAGTGTTGTATACGGAAAACCACTAAAGAATGTAATGGAAACAAATATTTATATTTAATAGGGTTTGAAGCCTTTACATAACTATTATTATATAGCGGTATCATATGATTCATTTTTGTCTTTTTCATAGAAAAGCAGAATTTTCCACTTACTGGAAATATTCTGAAGGGGCAGGATTTCTTTGGACGTTGGCAACAATGCAAAACATTTAGAGTAGGAAAGAAGGAAAAAAAAAAAAAAAATTTTTTGAGAACACATTAAGAGATTTCTGAAATTCCAGGCTTATGGTATTTCAGAAGAGCTTTGCGTATGGAAATTGACTTCCGACATTCCACAAACTAACATTTTATTGACCTTTTACAACCCTGCCCCCCCACCCCCACACACAAACCATTTATTTTGCAATTTTAAGAGAGTCATTTTAGTTCTTAGCAAAACACATGCAGTGGACTGCAGTGTCTATTACTGATACCACTGGATTTCAAAATATAGTGAGGTACCATTCTACCAACAGCCATGCAGTTTCCATTGCCCAGCCATTCCTCAGTGCAGACCCAAGGAATCACTGGAGATCACTGGCTAATATATATTCATCTATATCTCTATTAGATTTTGGCCACATTTTATTTTTGATATTTTTAAAGAAATGTGTTTGAGGAAGTATGTATCCAAGTAATGGCCCATCAATCAAGGCCCAGCCACATTCTCACATGGCTGCCAGAAACCAATCTGCATGCAGGGGCAGGGATTTTCTGTCCTTATTCCTGTTCAATTTAAATTAAATAAAACAGCAATGTGACTGGAGAAACCTCACCCAGCCACATCTATCATTTTCAGGTTCAGTCATTACATCTTGGTGATTTTTTAACTCAGAAACTTAAAGCAACTCTGTGCATTGAAATGGCTCTCAAACATGTCCTCTCTCTAAGTTGAGCCAGCAAGCCAGAGTGTAACCCTTAACCTGTCCCCCTGAAAAAGTAAATCTTACATCTACTGGGGGCAGTGTTGCAGACCGGAGACCAGAGGAATTGTATTGAAAATGTGTTCCTGGCCTCGAAACTCCAAAAACATATTTTTTTTCTCTAGTTTTTAATTGATTGTAAAACTTTCTAAACTTTAAATTCTGCCCTCTGCTTTTGAAAGAGTAGAGCTTGAAAAAAAAAATAGTCGTCATAATAAGGGAAAGCCTTACCCCTCTGCATCATTAAGCAGGACGGCAATAAAAAGCTGTGGCTGCAAGTCGACAGTCTGGAGATCTCATGACAGCTCTGGCATGTGTTTTCCCTATTAGAGCAGGCTGGAATGGATGAGAAGCTCCCTCTGTATTGTATTGACACCTTATGGGTGATTTAAGCACAGTGTATGAATTCTTATTGCAGGCCAGTCTGCATTCTTCCTTGATGAGATTCTGGAAGGACTTGCTTGCAAACAGTTCTGAGGGGATTCCATTTGAATCAAGCTCAGTGCTTTGACTTCATCTCAAGTTTCATTACAATTAGATGCACAGAGGAGTTTTTCCTGACAATACATCCACAGGTTCAATGTTGCAGCTGGCTGTTGAGATTTCTTAAAAGTCTTTAAGTGGGAAACTTGATTACTGTAAGAGTAACTGGAGAAGCAATTATCTTTCTTGTTTTGTTTTTGTTAAATTATGGTTACCCTTCAAATTGGTTCATTTTAAGGTAAGAGATTTGGCATAACTTTCACACCTCCCTGATCATTATGTGATCAAAGTTTTTGTTACTGCCAGTAAGTCGATCAATTGCTCCACAAAATATTAAACTGTATATATGGTACAACATACTAGGGCTGTGGTGTGAAGGTTGTAAGACAAGAGCCGAAACTAACAAAACTTTATAATGGTTTCTAAAAGTACTGTGTGTTCACAAAATACAGTCATCCTTGCCCATGAATATACTATGCATTTACAACATGTTCCCCAGGGATTTATCGTCCTGTGTTTTACCATGCTTTTACTGTGCTTTACTACACTTCACTATACTTTTAAAACCGTTTACCACAGTACACTTTTCTACTAGAGAACAATGACTGTTTATCAAGCGCAGCCTTCTCTACCGCCACAGCTCCTTGTTCTGCACAGGGCAGGGCAGACTATGAGCATGCAACGAGTTGGTAACTGTGCAGGGAATTATAACCAGGGTCTCCTGGCCTTCGCTAATTAACTCTAACCACTAGGACACAATGAACCTTGCATCTGAATCTTTTTTTCTCAGTCCAGATTTTTTTATTTACTCATTTTTCTTTTTCCATTTTTTTCCCTAGACACATGACTCATAATGTCAGACAATCTGCTTGGCTGATTGAGGAGTCCTTGCCTAGATTTGCACTGGATTGTCACCAGAGTGGTAATCTACCGAGGTCAAACTTAGGTTTCAAGCTATAGCTGGCAGTATTTATATGACTGCTTGGTATTTACTATTCACCCTCCAAATCTGTGTTACACGGCAAACCAACAGAGAAAATAAAGGAGTCTTTTGTACTTTACCAGAATTTTTACATGAGCATCAGCATTGATGATGCAAAAAAAAAAAAAAAACCCAGGACACAACCTTGGTGTCCTCATAGCTAGTTACTGCCATGCTTGTCATATCAGACACTATACCCCGTAGAATACTGTGTACAGCTCTAAAATGGGTCCCTCGGAAATATCATAGTACAATGATTATACTGTAGTGTCGCTTAATTATCACTTTACTGGTAGTAGACATTGTTTATTCATTAGCAACTTTTGTAATGTTTTGTAAAATCAGGGACTATTATTAGTCAAAATAATGTTAACTTACTGTTTAATGCACATCCTTGATGTTTTTTGTTTTTTTTCCAACTCTGTGTAATAGGCATGAAGACAAAATAAAAACCCTCATAAAAGGTAATTATGCGATGCTGATATTCAAATAAAAGTGAGCGTCAAACATGAAGTAAAAAGTAAAGAAATATATATTTTACACATTATTTGTTCAACTGTTTTTACACTTGATCCTCTCAGCCAGTCAGGTGCCATAAATTCATTATCCCACATTAGATAACTGCAAAGCCTAAAATTCTCTCCCTATTTAAATTGTAAAACGATTGGCTCCATACTGAACAAACTAAAACACATTTATAATAATATTACATTATTTAAAAAATAAAACGACAACGGTTGACTCCAGCATATCTGGCGGAATCCCCTTGGAAGAATGGCTTGCTGAACCAAATAATGCAAACATAAATGCCATTCATTTAAAAGAATCCCATTGAAGAAAAACACTCTGGTGACTTATTTATTGGTACAAGGGGAAAGGCCTGGAGTTCAGCCAATCACAAGTCTGTAACCACAAACATGGCTCTTATTATGTAACAGCTGTAGGTGCCCAGTAGAAGAGGTTATGTAAGGTTGAAATGCTGAACAGTGAAAATCACTTTGTAGAAATAAAACTACACACACACAGACACACACACTCTTACACTTACAGTACACTGCTGGAGCTCGGTATATTATTAAACACTCCCCCTCTAAACAATGGTATGTCCAGTTTAAAAAGAGCTCTTCAATTGCATGTTGAGTTTCCTGATTTCACTTTTCTTTAAATCTGATGCAATAGTCTGAAAGGATTTCTCCAGGCCTCGGGTGCCACACTCCACTCACTCTGGACTGCGGACTTATGTTCTCCAGATGTGAGTCTGGCCCTGTCTCAAGGGTATGTGAGTTCAATTAGCTATTCCTCTGGCACTGCGGCTGGATCTCTGACCCCGACGAGGTAGAAACAGCTTGCAGAATGGATGCATTGAGCTGGTATCTCAGATCTCTTCTCCTCACCCGGAAAGAAAAAAAGAAAAGAAGAAAAAAGAGGTCTTTTCACAGCCTTGCTTTGCCGGCTACAATGTTATTATTATTATTATTATTATTATTATTATTATTATTATTATTATTATTATTATTATTATTATTAATACTGTATTTGGCCTTATATTGAGTTGATACTACAGCTATGGCCAAAAGTGTTTTGCTTCATAAAGTTGAATGAAACCTGCTGAATAATGTTACGTTAACATATTGAATTACATAAACAAGCTGTTTTTCCTTCTTTATGCAAGTCAAGGTTGTTATAATAGTAGAAAACACTAGTGGAGGCTTTGAGTAAATTGTTGATGCTCATAATGCATCAGAGTTGAAAAATGCAACATGTCTGAGCCTTTTTGCACAGCAGTGTGTGTGTGTGTGTGTGTATATATATATATATATATATATATATATATATATATATATATATATATATATATATACTGTATATAAATTTAGTTATTTAATCAAGGAGTCATTGTGTTAAGCTCTGAGTAGATACTGGAATATATATATATATATATATATATATATATATATATATATATATATATATATATATATATATAAAAACAAGCCCATATATCATATCAGCCAAAAGTCATCTTACCAATGACTTCACAAGCTGGCAGGTAGCCACTGATAACAAAATGCTCTGAGGACAGCATTGAAATCAGCTTTCAATTACAATTTCTTATGCCTCCATCAGCTATCCTGAAATTAGAAGTCCTGGTAGCTGTATGGAAGCAGTCTATAATTACAAACAGCCTTTCCCAAAGCAAGAAAAATCCAGATTGTCTTGCACTTTAGGAGAGAAAGGGTTAAAACAGACATGCTAAGGTTAAACCTCGAGCAAATGTATCCCAAAGTGGAAGAGCTTTTGTACAGATGTCTTGAGTAAAAGCAGTTTGGCAAAGCAAAGGCCTGCAGTCACATGTCTGCTGCTTTTGAATTGAAACATATTTTAGGAGTTTATCATTGAGATCCGCATCCATGCTTAGCTTTCTCTTTTGGATAAAGCACAGTGCTGTAAATATAGCTGTTCTCACCCATGACACAAACAAATGCTCTGTGCATGTTAAGTTAGCAAATAAACATTCTTGATAATGTTTAAATTTATACTGGATTAATAAAGACAGATGATTTAAGTGCATCCAAACTCTATAAATGTATGAAGTTTGGAAACAAACACGGAATCACAACCCATTAAAACACGCTTCCCTGTTCGTGTGTTTCTGTTTTTAATTAATTTGTTTTCGATACTCTCTTGAAATACGCCCTCGACGGCAAAGGGATCAGAATGGGGTTCAGATTCAAATAAAAACACTCTGAAACCCACTGAATGGAAAGCTTGTAAAAATAACTTTTTACTAAAAAACAACCCCATACGAGAGAAGAAATGGCTTGTTTATGAGGGTTTGATTTGATGATACTGTAATCTTGGCACTGTGAAACCAGTAGAATCTTTATGGGTTATTAACAGCACATCCTGACTTAAACATGAGAAAACGGATCAGATTTTTTATAGATTGTAGCACACTCACAATTCCCATAAAAAATATAACTAGTGTGTAATGATATTGCATTATATAGTCCACAAACATTTTTATAAATCGGCCAGAATTACTAACAGTTAACCTGAATGGGTCGCCGTGACAAGGTATCCTGTCACGTGTGTGTGGGTAACCATGGGAATTGGAGTTGAAATGTCGCTCAGGCGCGCAGGATTTATTAACACAAAAGAACATAAAGTAAACAAACAGGTCATTTGACGCTACCAAGGATGGTAGCACACAGAGGACACATACAGCAGGCTGTACAAAAGGCAAAATACACACAGTACAAAAACTACAAATACAAGGTGCCACACAGGGGAGCGTCCCACTCCAGGAACCTGCTACACTACGTAACCCTCGCTATATATGACTTGGGATCACTATCCACTAAACTGACCTACTTATGAGCCGGTATTCATGCAACGACTCCTGCTGCTTCATACGGCCTTGGCTGGGCATTGCCTTCACAAGTACCGTGTTGCAGTTTCAGGGTTGCAAAGCTGTCGTTCCTGCAGTGGGGACGCTCTCCTCCTGAGTATACGCAGCTCCCTTCTGTAGCATGGTGGTGCAATCACCCAGAGCGAGCTCCATCGGAAGTTTTTATGCTGACAGACACTCAGTCGAGACCCGCCCACCTGCTGATTGAGGACCAGCACAGCCAATCACATGCTGCCCTTCCTCTCAACCAGGCCTAGCAGGCAGCAAGTCTCAATCGAGTGCCTGTCTGTAAACAATAATTTAATCGCACACAACAACTCCAAAAAGCACGCAAAACAAACCCGTTTCCCCATATTAATTACCAACACTAAATTCCCCATGTGCAGGGCAATCGTTCTGCCACAGTCACCTGTTTGCAATGCTCAAGAAGTAAAACACTAACGTGAACTACTGGCCCCTGAAGGCCAAGAGCCAGTACTGCAGGTGTCCACTTTGAACTCACCAGCTGACTTGCCAGTCAGGTCTGCTATAGAGCAAAATCTCTTGCAACCGCTGACTGCAACCTGAACCACCAGTGTGGACCTCCGGGTGCGGCCAGGCAGAGACCAAATTACTAAAATATGCTAGAACAATGCCATGTATAGTGTTGTGAGCCAAAAGCAATGCTTCAAAACCAATCTGGTTACAGTATACTTAACTGATAAACATCAATAAAACATCCCTGAAACAAACAAATGAAAGCAGTGTTTATCCTACACTGAGACACCCCCACATTCATGGTGCTATTTACAGTATTTTTTTTCCTGTCTACAAAAAGCCTGAACAGCTGAAAAATTAAAAAGACACAGCAAATAAACATGCACAAACAGAAGAGCATTTACGAATGAGAGGAAGCCATTAGGTCCATCTAAGTTCCAGTTCCTAGCTGCTGATTCATCCTCAAACTTTGTCAAGTCAAGTCTTAAAGATTCCAGTGATTCAGCATCAGCAACGTGGCTTGGTAACCTCATTCCACACCCTCACCCCTGACTCAAAAAGCACACACAAAGAAATTACCAAAACTGAAATAAAATAAAACTAAAGCCCTTATATGTAGTTTTAAGTTGTTTAGAATTTATTTTAGAATTGTAATTCATGTTTTTTAGATTTATTAAAAAAAAACACAGGAGAATGACTAACAGGGCCAGACATTGAGAATAATGAAATTGACTCGTGGGCAAATAATTAAAAACAGTTCTTTGTTCCTAATAAAGAGATCCGCTGCTGAATATGGACAAATCAGTGTGTTAAAAAACGTTATTCTATAACCCCCTGCTGCACATCCCTTCCAATCTGACTGCCAGCCTGAATGCCTCCCTGGATCCACTGAGATGTGATTCATGCTCAGCTGGGATTTAATCCCACAGCCCTGTGTAAGTAGGACCGGGGCAAACCACTGTACCACTGCTTATCACAGACACTCGTCTTTTCATTCAGTGTAATTACTGATATCCCGGGTAAAACAGAATTATCCTGCCTCCACGCCCTGCAGTTTGCTTCCTAACACAAGGAGATGACTGGCCCTGAGGCTTTCTATAAATGCTGCTTTTATTACTGGTTTAAGTTTCGGATGTAATTGTGGGCCCTCAGCTCGGCTTACAGGATATAAATAGAGCTCTGTGGAATGATAGCAAGCCATTGAGGATATAAATATGATTGGCAAAAAAAAAAAAAACCCAAAAAAACGAAAAAATAAAATAAAAAAGCATAATAATAAAGTACAATACAAAAGAAAGATATTCAACAGAACTGACTCCTACGGGGGGGGGGACATGAGACAAAAAAATATATATCGTGTGTGCACGACTTACTGCCTCATGCGCACAAGATATATATATATTTTTCTCTCATGTCCCCTCCCGGGCTCCATAGACGCCTGTAGGATGTTTGATATAAAATAGAAGATTTAGGGCTTGCATAATTAGAGGTTCCAAAATCTGCAAAAATCTGCAAGTAAACCAAGCTCCTGTTGCACATTCTCAAATTAGTGATTCATTTATACTTTCCCATCACTAGCACAGACCCTTTTCGGAAAAGACTAGTTATCTATCCCCTCCTTTCCTATTTGCAGTTACCAATCCAGCCCCTCTGACTTATAATATGTGATGAATGGTAAAGGAATCTATACTTTTGTCATGGGGTAACACTACATTACGTGTCTCTAATTACTGTGTATTTACATAGTAATTATTTATTCAATGCATGTGTACTTATACACAATTACAATATTATTATGCATAGTTACAATGTACTTAATGTCGACAACTTTTGGCACTTTATATGTAAGTACACAATTGTATCAGAAATGGGTTAGGATTAGGGTTATATCGTGCAAAAAGATGTACACATTAAGTACATTGTAACTGTGCATAATAACATTGTAATTATGTGTAAGTACACATGCATGAACTAAGTAACTATGCTGTAAATACAAAGTAATTAGAGACACTTAAAGTAAAGTGATGCCCATCATGGAGATTTTTTCTTCTAGTACTTTAGATTACAGGAAGTTATTAAAATGTAACTGCATGGCTATTCATGCTCTGTATGCTAAAAAGTGCTTCATGTGTTTTTCAGATGGAAGTGGAAAAATATTTATATGTTAATCAGGGTCTAGAAAATACTGTCTTCCAGTTTGAAAACAAAGACAGTGCAGTGATGAAATTCCAAACGAGTGAATTAGTTGCTTACAAAGGGGATGGATGATTTATGTATCTCTCTGTGAGTCGAGGTGTTAAGTGACTCTGAATATTTATCAACGCAGCGCTGCCTTTTCGCTAATGAACAAGAATAGCACAGAATTTATTTTTTTGATATATTAGAAGGTGATAGGTGGAACCATTTTGTTAGAATTACACTCTCATCCATTAATTCAAAGGCTCAATCGGAATTAAAAAAAATAAATGAAGTCAAGTAGACAAACGTACCCCACCAATTAAAAACTGTACTAATTAAGAAGTGAATGTGGTTCCTTCCCAAAAGGAATATAAAAACATCCTCACATACAGAGTACACTGAAGCAGGCACAGGTTGAAACGTTTGTCTGTGTGACTTGGTTGTTATAGTTTCACCTAGGAACCACCCTCTGTTTTGAGGTGAGGAGGGTATATTCAAACACCGATTTCAGTAACCAATGAATAAACAGAATTGGTAAGGGCATTCTGGGATGTAAAGAGTTACAGGGCGCATGACGTGACTCAGATGAGAGATAGACATGGCAGTAGAGCTTCCAATTAGTTTCTCAGCATGTTACAAGTGCATATCACTGTCACATCAAACAAGAACATAAACTACAATGAAAAGGTCACCAACTCCGCTATCGAAAATAAAACAAGTGACTCATCCAAAACCTACCGCTAAGCACTGAGAAGAGCCGGGAGATGAACTGAATAGAGTTTATTATAATCTCCTCATCCTTGAACTTACAGCAAACAAAATGAGTGGACATGACGCTGATATTCCAGCTGAAAATGATAGTGTTATAACCGTATTCCCGGTGTAGAAAGCAACGGCTCTAAGTGGCATTAATTAGTAATTACACTGTAATTACTTATGTAGTTGGGTAACATTGTTACTGTCATTCATAACTATAAAACTCCAAATTCAGTGATAAACATTTTGACTATAAATCTTTGGTAACACTTTACATTGTCTTTAATTACTGTGTATTTCACATAGCAGTTGTTTAGTAAATACATGTGTATTTACACACAATTACAATGTTATTATGTATAACTACAATGTACCTAATGTGTAAATCTTTTTGTGGGATATATGTAAGTACACAACTTTATCAGAACAGAGTTAGGATTAGTGTCGGGGAGGGGGGGGGGGGGGGGGGGGGGTAGGTTTAGGGTTAGGGTTATACAGGGTTCCAAAAAATGTACACATTAAGTGTATTGTAAGTTTGCATAATAACATTATAATTATACTTAATGTGAAGTGTTACTGAACCTTTGTAGGTGACTACATGTAACTTTCTCAATGTCCTCAGTGTAGACATTGACATTGAGAAACACCTACTGTGTTGTTGAAACATTTGCCATTGAATTTTACAAAGTGTATTTTAGAAGTTCTAAACCTTGTAGCTATGTACGATAGCTACACGTGTAATTGCAGTTACACTTTAATTGCTGTAGAATTGATAAAGCTTCATTTTAGTATTAACACTTCAAAGTACATTGAGCAGCACTTGGTTTTGTCCATGTGGTTTTGCGGCGCTTTACAGAAACCGTGTAATAGTGCAACTGTTAAACTCTGTTGAATAGTCTTCATTTTTTTAAAGTGGCAGGTACTGTAGACAAGGGAGTTCCAACATGATACATTGTTGGAAAACATCCTCAAATCCCATCAGGGATAAAGGGTGCTGTTAAAAAAAAAAAAAACATTACCGTGTAAAATGTGATGCTCCTTGCTCTTAATAGCGAATAAGATATTCATTAAACAAGCCATGATTAAAACGCACCCTTGAAAACAGGGCAGACAGAGAAAGTCTGCACCCATGTGCATTACTGTGCTTCATCTGGAAAACACATGGCCAGGTACTGGACTGTACAGCCATGAATTCCAACCCAGTGCTCCGGCTTTCCTTCGGATTGCAAGGAAAACCCTGCTGCATGGGTATTAAAAGAGCAGAGTAAGCAGTCTGTTTAAATCACAGTTCTGGCAGAATACAGTCACACTGCTGACAGTTCACTGGGTCCCAGTTCAAAGCCCTGTGCCTAGTGCACGCCCTCAAATTCATTTCCTGCTGTTACAGTCTGCCAATGTGGATTTAATTCGGATGATTTAATTTGGATTATTTGTATTATTGACTTTATCAAGGGTTCTGTGAATTTGTACAATTCTTTGGATTTTAAACCCCCATTTCATACGCATAAGTTAGTCAGAAGGGCAGGCAGTCAAAGATTTTTACAGCTGTTCCCCATGAATATACCACTTTGAAATACGTCCACAGAATTTTTTTTAACAACCACTGCACTTGCTGTGAAGACCTTGTTAAAGCAATGCAATTAAAATGTTCAGAAACACCATGTTCTGCTACAACTTAAATATATGCATCAGCTGAAAGAAAAACATGGTTTTATAGTAACGATGTCCGATTTTTTTTCTGTTTTGTTATAGTGTTTTCTGTACCGCAGTTATACATGGTTTTGCATTGTTAAAGTTGCCACAGTTGTACACTCAATAAACATTTTCAACAACATTTCCATTGCTTAGCTGTTTGTACATTTATCATAAAACAGATCTTGCTTGCTGACAGTGAGAGACACTTGCAGTACGCCACTCTGAGAGCCAAATAAGTAAAATCCTGCAGTTTTTCAGCAGTAGGGGGGTATATGCAAAATCTCTGATCTGTAATCTCTGGTAATGCCCTCTATACTACCATACTATTCTATGATAATCTGTTTTTTGTGTATCATGCTATATTCAGGAAAATGGAGGCTCCAATGAATGGAACAAGAAGACACAGTTCCCTCCCTGGGATTCTGAGCAGAATGAAAGAACCCTCATTAGAAATGAAACCGAAATTGATACAAAAAGTATAATGGAGCAAAACACATGCTGCACTGGCTAGATACTTAAGGTGCTGCTCTGTCTAGATACTTAAGGTGCTGCACTGGCTAGATACTTAAGGTGCTGCTATAGCTAGATACTTAAGGTGCTGCTATGGCTAGATACTTAAGGTGCTGCTATGGCTAGATACTTAAGGTGCTGCTATGGCTAGATACTTAATGTGTAAAGCTTTGTTTTTGTTCTATTTTCAATATGTTGACGTTCATTCATAACCTATAAAAGCTGTTGCCATGGAGCCCTGAGGCAAAGACAGTAGCAAATGAGAGCCGCTCGCCACTCACTTGTGATTTCAGGAAGAGTATTAAAAGGAATGGGTACCTATAACCTGTCCATTACTGTACACAGTGGTGACTGTCTTGACGTCAACACTGGAGAGAATGGAAATGTCATCTCCTGGATATGGAAAGTGGGATGGAAAAAGAAAGCTTTTAGCATACCCTTTGTGTAATAAGCTGCTGAGAATTCAGCAGTCTCTCATTTGGTTGCTACAGAACTGTGCATCAGAGATTAGTGCTTTACTCATTTGTTCCTTTATTTCTTAATTGAAACAAACACGCAACACAAGTACAGTACAAACAGTGCATTATTCTTTTGTTAATCTCATTTTTAGATTCAGTAGTTTGACGCAGTGAGTGGCAGTTTTTAAATTTTAATTTTTTTTTGTATCTCTTCAATAAAAAGGAGACACATGAATGACCAAGCATTAACTATCTTTTATCTGATTGCGGTAAAACATACTTTTCCAGATTGTTACAGTTACACAATCATGGCCAGGGCTAAGTGTTTTACCTTTTACAATAAAGTATACTTCTCGATTGAAGTAGTGAAGTACTGTATAGGAATATACTGTACAGTAATGTGCTTTAGTCTTGAAAATAAATGTATTTTAATTCTGTTCAGTGACGGCAAGGAAGGTGATAAAGCCAAATAAGCATACCCTTAAAAAATACAGTAGAAATCCTACAGCTTTGTGACACTCCAAGCTGTGGGATAATGATGATATGAAAAACAATAAAGACAGACATCAGCCCAGTGGAATGGCCCCAAGTTAGTAGCAGAATAGATGATGTATTGTGCAGGTAAGCTATCGGGAATACATTAACACCCCTACCTACCTAGGCTGGTTGCATTAAATCTTTTGCAAAATAATCACATCTGTCCTAGTCAAATTCAATCCATTATCTCGGGGCTAGAGACAGAGAAAAGGAAGGACATGTGTGGCATTAATAAGTCAGGAGAAACCTGGGAGATAAATAAAGGTAAATTGAAACCCTGATGACAGCGAGCCGAAGGAGCAGTGTGTAACAGCTGGTGCTTAAAGCCCTGGGAAGTATGTAAGGGAATGACCTATGCAGTATACTCAGGTTACAGTATTTATATAGTATACTATAGTGCTTCTGTTGGGTAGTATACATGTGGTGTGTGTTATACCCAGGGTGCATGCTATATACCGATCATTACGGTTCTTTATGTTGCAGTGCAAAAAATTTTAAAAACCCTGTTTGAGGCTACTGTCCCATAAATACCTGATCAGCATTGCAGAAACGGATTTACCTGCAACCGGCTGGGGATGTTGCTTATCTGCCATTGAAGGGTGCCACTCTTCAGCACGGCTCTGTGCTTTTTTTACCTTCTTCTTTGCCCTAATAAGAACAAGCCCCGAGTGACAGGTGGAAACACCTGACAAGGCTGAGAATGGAAACAAAACAAACCAGCCCATTGAAATATTGAACTACAGTGATTCCAATCAGACTCCTCGGTGACACAGAGCAGGGCAGCGGTGCACAAGCAGGCTTTGTTCAAAGTGCCTCAGTTCTAGGAAAAACATCTTGTTTATTGTTTCTCAAAACCCAGCTTTCTTTTCAAAACGGGAACAACTTCCTCCAGTTTTGCGGTGTCATGTTATTGTAAACCCCTGGTTTTGATGTTTGCATTCCTTCAGGCTCCCTCAGATTTAACAAAGCCTGTCAGCTCTTGGCTCGTTGTGACGATACTGTGCAATACAAACTACCTGCAGAACAGTAACCTTACGGAAGTGTACCTTAATGTTGGGAACACAGTGTCAGGCTTGCACGATATCAAAGCAAATTATTACAATAGATCTTCACAGACAGAAATACAATGGGTTTGGGTTAGGGTTTGGGTTTGGGTTTGGGTTTGGGTTTGGGTTAGGGTTTGGGTTAGGGTTACAACATTTAGATTGAATTGAACACATCACTTCTTTTTGCATAGTGAAAATACCTGAATCACCGTACTTTTACAGTCGGAAAAGGAGAACCATTGGACTAATAGGTGATTAGTCCCGATTCTGCATCTTTGCTCGCTTTTAGAGAGTTTTCCAGAGTGTGGGGTGCTTAATGAGCTTGATGGAGAGGCCCAGCCAGAGCAGATCAAACCGAAGCAATATTGCCTTACTTGCAGCCAGCAGCAGGACTCAGTTATAATGAGAACATGATCATGACAATGTGTCAGCAGGAACGCACAGAGTTTATTTAGACCCATTAAAACTGCGGCTTGATTCAATGCAATCAACAGCAGCCCTTTCTAAAAGTTGCATAAATCAATGAGTCAGCATCACCCTGGAGACAAAAGAGGTCTTCTGAAGTAATCTACAGAAGCTGGTTTGGGGTCACAAATGACGTCTGTGCTGTACTTTAAAAAAAAAAAAAAAACATTCTTTGTGTAATGAACCACTGCAGTGCAATAAAATCTCAAATTACCAAGTGAAGAAATAACACTACCAGTCTTCCCGGCAAGATCTTTTGAGGGAAACCTTTTCTCAACCCAATCCAAGGCTTATTTTGGTTTGTGTCTCTCTCTCTCTCTCTCTCTCTCTCTCTCTCTCTCTCTCTCTCTCTCTCTCTCTCTCTCTCCAGTTTATTTGGTTTTATACTCTTTTAGAAATAATAATAATAAAAAACCTATACTGTAGGGGCTCCCGAGTGGCGCATCCGGTAAAGGTGCTCCGTGTGGAGTGCAGGATGCACCCTATAGTCTGGACATCACCGGTTGAAGTCCAGGCTATTCCACTGCTGACCGTGGACGGGAGCTCCCAGGGGGCAGCGCACAATTGGCCGAGCGCTGTCTGGGGGGGGCAGGGTGTCCTCGGCTCACCGCGCACCAGCGACCTCTGTGGCTTGCCTGTAAGCTACCCGGAGCTGCGTTGCCCTCCGACACTGTAGCTCTGAGGTGGCTGCATGGTGAGTCCGCAGGGGGTGGTAGCGGTGAGCTGAGCCTAAAAATAATTGTCTATTCTAAATTGAGAGAAAATGATAAAAACAAAACAAAAAAAACAACCCAAAAAACCCAGACTGTGTATAAACCTCACCCCATACCCATACCCACTTTTTTAAGTAAAAAAAAAAAAGACTAATGTGCATCTAGTGTTTAGTCTGGCTAGGTTTAATATTACTGCATAGTTTTAAACACATAATAAGGATTCCTACTCCCTGCAGTCTGTAATTACTGTTTAGAGGGCGAGTCTGCAAGGAGACTGAACAATGTTATTTTAATGGGTGAGACACTTTTGAATTATGGGTTTTCGCTTCGGATAAAACAAAATAAGTAGCTTTAAAACAAAAGCAAAAATATAGATATTTAAACATGAAACTGGTTTAAATATTATAAGATTGTGAGACTTTCAGTTTCCACTGAAGCACCCCGCTTCTAAGATGATATGATTTCAAATGTCTAATTGGTTGTGTAAATTATAGATTCTGTAAAAAATGTCCATTGGAAGATAAAAGCAGTGTTAATGGTTTTACTGCAGAGTTGTCTACACACACACTCGGGGACGGTGGGGGGTGTCAGGGTGAAAACCCTTCACTTGTAAATATGGTTTATTTTTGTCATTTTATTTTCGTGTTAATGACTTATTTTGTAGCGCCACTTGTTTTCCTTCGCTCCCATTCTACAGTATAAATGTGTGTAATAATTCCATCAGCTACACCAATAACAGTATTATCTTAATTTTCATATTTAAATGTGTTTATTTTATAAATGTTCCATAGTTTTAGTTGTTAACTGGATGCAGGAAAGGGTTACATTCTGAGACTGATTTAAAATACACTTCCATGTGAGAATGTGGATAAAATGGAGTGAAACGTGGGCCTTGATTGGGGGGCCAATGAATTTGTCAGTTCAGGTGTGCATAAAAGACTGCACCTGGGCTGTATGTTCAGTCCCGTAGAGGCTGGTGCTGAGGAAGGAGCTCCAGTGTGTTGCTGCCAAAAGCATGTATATTGTTATTATTTGTTAACAATCATTTGTTTTATTTTTGTTAAATAAAATACCTCAATAGCATTGCTATTTGAACTGCCTTTTTGCTTGATCGTTTGTACCTAACCCTCTCAGGTAATTGATAGAAGTTGCAGACAGGTGCTCAAATTCCCTTTAAACATACATATTTGAGACACAGCAAGCAGCTTTGTATGGTGGTAGCCCTTACCACAATATTCATTTCATTGAAATGAAAAGGTTTCATGCAAAGACTACCATAGTAAAAGCATAGCAAAGTGTAATGCATGGTAAAGCATTGGAAACCATCGTAAATAATAGCAAGGTATGGGAAAGAATAATAATAAACATGGCAAGCCAAGGTAAACGATGGTAAATGCATAGCACAAGCATGGGAAAAGAATAGGAAAACTGCAAAAATACCTTGCAAAAAATAGAATGGTAAACTTGTGTAACTCTGCTATGGCTTCAGCAAAGCCCAGACATGAACCAGTACCATTCTATCAATGGCTCATACTGTTTTAGCTGCCATTGTGCTACCATTGCCAGTTAGTACAGTACAGTTGTGCCATTGCGTTCACAGTGAAGATCATTTGGTAGTGATATGGCAACAGATTGTCTTGCAGCTAGGTATAATAAAACAAGCTGCTTTCTGTCCAGACTGGTTGTTTAAAATGATAATTGGCCATTGCATCTCAATATATCTTTGACTGACCATCACTGAAGCTGTGCTATTCAACCCAGGAAACACAGGGGGGCAGGGTGTTAAATTCTCAAATGCAGAAGTGACAGGCGTTTGATGGGGGTCCCTGTGCAAACTGGGCTTGTGTACTGAGAGCTGACAGGGAAGCTAGAAGAGTAAACTGTGAGCCAGTAAACACTGCTCAATCCATCTGGACAACACTGGTGATGCAAATACACAATACTGTCGCTGGAGCGGGGGCTCGCAGTGGCTAGTGGATTGGAGTTGTATTAGTGCCTGATAATGCCGCACTTCTTAGTGTAATTGTCAATCTGATTTGTGTTGACTTCACGTTTTGTGAATAGGGCCCACTGTTCAATCCATTCCCTTGTAAAGTAACTACACCATTTACTGCTGTATTTAAAGCATCCAAAGCATATGCAGTATAATGGACACTACTACAATATTTACTGTATCCTTTAATGTAGTTTAGTAAATAGTAAATACTGACAAACACACCATATCCACCTATATTCAAGAATTACAGAACAGAACTATACTATACTAAAGTATACCACAATTGACTCACTGCATTTTACAACAATTTACTACAGTAAAGTGTAGTATTTACTATAATACACTGTAGTATACAGTATTTCTTAAGGGTATATCTTCAAAAGCTTGGTCATAGTATCTTTAGTTCAGTACCTCTAATATTGAAATAAACTTTAGGTGCACAAATGTTTCTGCAAACGTGTCTTCATCAGTGTTTATCCGATACGCTGCTTCTCTGAAGAAACAAACACATGGCACACAGCCAGAATAATGTCCCTTGTTACAGCACTTCTCTGTATATCCTTGTTTGTTTAGCCCAGTTAAGATACCAGGAACCTGCCTCAGACTGTCCCTCTGACACAAGTGAAGGATATCCGTTACGGTGCGTTCAGGTTTCAGGTTTCAGCTACTGTCCGGAATGTATAATGCATTACTGTACTATGGAGACAGTGAATGGGAGGAATCTAGGTCAAGCGTAACAAAAAACAACTACTTTGTGTAAAACCACAAAACTTTTTATTTTACAGTTTAGGATCTAATTAATATATACAAATTTATACATTTTTTCTAAACATTTATGACTATTTTATTTGTCTGAATTTTGTAAGGAAATGTGGTATCGAAGTTAATAACACATTTAAGCTATATTGCAAACAGTAATGTTTGTGATGTTTTGCCAAGCATACAGAATACAGGATATATAAATTGGTTCAACAATTAATTGGTCGGATGACATCTAAACCAAATATTTGAAGTATTTTATTTCACGAATGTAACATTTAATTAAGCGACCCTGAACCAAAGATGTGCATCAATGCAGTGAAACAGGCCTTTACATGGCTTAAAGCAGTAAACTCTAAAACAAGGTGAACTACTAGCGATAGATATTGAAAAATTGAAGGAAACAGTCAATTCCTTTTGATTAGTGCTGCATTACAAAATAAAAGATTGCATACCTCTAGGTTAAAAATTGTCTTTAAGCTGAGGGAACACAAAGCCACTTTTCAGCTTGGAACTTCAGGAGACTAGGTATCAGGCCACTGCATGGCACACCAGGGGAGACTTGGGGTTTGATACAGCAAAGTTGCCTCAAACCTTTTCAAGCCATTGTTCCTAAAAAAGTGGCTTCCTGTTCCCTCAGCTTTAAAGATAACATTAGTTTAGTAGTGTTCTTTTCTAAATCTCCCTTTTATAGAACTTAATGCATGTCCACAGACAATCATTGGACTTCATAAAGACCAAGCAACATACACATCTTCTACAGCTACTGTACACTAGCTTGCACACACCTGGGCAATGAGTATTCCATCTGCTGGCAAGCTTCTACTAAAGCCACAAGTGGGAAGTGCTGGAGACTTGTATTTATTATATTACCACTGCTTGTAAGGCATCAGTATATGTCTGGGTGATGGCAAGCAGGTGTCAGGTGCCAGGGCATTTGTTGCTCAAATACTTTAGTATAAATACTACTTGTAATGATTCCACGGGTGTGTAAGAATGTCGAAAGACGTATCATAGTCTCTTTAGCAAAACGTAATGATGGATTTCTAAGCAACAAGCATCCCAAGGCAGTCTAGTTTTAGCAAGAGGAATCCCAGCTGTCAGGATGTGATGAGACAAAGCATGGGAAAAAAAAAAAGAAAATAGCATTAAATTTAACTCCTTCCAAAGAGGATTTATATTCGTGCCTGGTTTCTTTTCTGGCATGAGTGGAATAATGCTACCCACTGAATAAAATAGAAAGGGTTGATTCAGGTGCAGTTGCTTTAGTTTGCAGTGGTGACTATCATATTGATACTGTACCTACTGTACAACAAACTACATTTATCAGATGCATATTGTACATCCACGCCCTCCTGTCTTACATGCTATTATATTATTGACATGGAATTAAAATCACAGCGTGATTGGAAAAGTAGGTCACATTAATTTGGAAGAAAGCAGTCTGCAAATCATGCTGGGTGAAACCGTTTTAGTTTCAGACTGTATTTTTAATTTTCTGGAACGGTGTCTCAGAAGTAATTTTAGTCTGTGGTGAGTGTACAGCAACTATAAATAGCAGGGAGGAATAGCAAACCTAAAGTCTACAGTGCGTAACAATGCAAACTGAAATCTCTGAAGAATTTACTATAGAATGCTGTAAACCCAGATATTGGTGACCCAAACCCTTTTATGAAACAACCTCAAATCCTTCTTATTCCAATTGGTAATGGAAACAATACTCTTATTACAAGGTACAACACTGCCACAGTGTCATTGCAGTGACATTTTAGTTCACTCACAATTTCAGAGAGAATGCTTGTGGGTCAACAGGCTGGTTCTTCTGAGTATCTTTGAGATCTATTGTACTGTATTGCAGTATACCCTCCTTGTACATCATTGTATCACATTACACATGTACTGTGCCCAAAATGTTGCTATTATTAGCACAGTTTATTTCAGTAATACTGTGTAAATACTTCATTATAATTGTGTTTGGGCATTTTCTAAAATGTTATGGGTTTGTTTTTGTTCAGGGGTTAGATGACATTAGCTGGGTGTGTTTACTCTGTGGGTCAAGAGTTCAAATCTCCGAGAGCACATCCCTGACTTGCAGGATTCTGGATTTCACACAGGAGACTGGAGCCTCTCTCCTGGAAACTAGGAACATGTAATCCTGAAATTCTGATATTTTAGTACCCTGTTCAATATCCGTTAGTGGAACAGAGGGAGGAGATGGTAAGTCCTGCAGTCTCTCTTATTAACCAGTGGCTTGCACTGTACACTCAAGTTATTAATATGTTCCAAAATGTTCCCTTTGTTGGGTATAATTGCTTAAATAACTGATATATACCATGGCTGCAGCCTTGTGCAGTATAACAGGTAGACCCACAGCAATGTATAGTTTCCTTTGTTAGACTGGCAGGGATAGATACCAGCAAAGTATATTTTTCTGGGTTGAAGGAAGTTGACAACAGGGCGAACATAAAACACATCCCTTAATCTGATCTGGTATTTCTGTGGGAATCTTTTCATTCCTCTTGAATGGCCCTTCTCTACGTGTTGAGCACTCCTGCAGCAGACTGAAATTACTGTATTTGGCTGTCTTAGGACTGTCTGACAGGCAATGAGCCAGCATAGGGATTGAGCTCTTAGTCAGTGCCACTCGATGACTTCATAACTACAAGCAACTCCGTGGGGTTGCTTATCTGCAGACTGGCGTGCTTTTGTTAGGAGCTTTGTTAGTGTTTTGTCTTGTTTTTCCCCTGCTGAACTATACCATGCACATTGCAAGTTAAACATGTCAACAAAGATAACGTTTATGAAGCTCTGCTGACAGCAGAGAAGAAATATCTGTTGATGTGAAAACATCTTGTGCAATCTATAAACCGTCACATTGAAAATAATAATAATAATAATAAAAAATGAGACCTGAAACTTAGTGGTTATGGTTTTATTTGAAATGCATACTGTATCATGTAAGTAGTATCTTACCCCAGAAGATACTGAGACCATATTGCCATTGACTCTGGGCCACAGACAATCCGTGAGTTTAAACATTAGGGGGACACGAAATCCATCCCTAATCTCCACTATTAACATGTTTATATTTCTTTTGTCCTGTTGACTTTCTTTGAATTGTAATGTTGCCTGCTTTTATTACAGTTGTAAATTCAATGAAAAGCAGTGTTCTGTGCCCAAAGCAATAATACAATTTCCAGACACCCAAGAAATGGTTAGGGTCCAGCTGGAATACATAATTATGATTTCATTGAAAAGATAGAGAATTGCAGGACCAACAGTCCTCTCTTCTCTCCATGCACAACATGTCTTTTGTGAGTATTGTCGCCTACAGAGAGTGTTGTTAATAGTTCACCATTACAGAAGGGAACAGATACATTGAATTCATATAAAGGAATACGCGTCCATCCATTGTGATACAATCCAATCATATTTGTTGTGAACATTCAACGTCAAAGTTTCACGTGCAGGCGCTAATTTTATCCTTTTCGGTTCCTCTCCAATTGCATCAATCCTTAAATTAGGGAAACTCTTCAAAATGTGTGTTTTTTTTTTTTTTTAATTAAGTAATAGTGACTTGGATTGCCCACTCCCCATTATTAAGGAATCCTGTGTTGGATAGGATGTTCATATGATATCGTTGTTTATGTGCTGATGAATCAGTGGATTTTCTGAGCAACACATTCATCCACTGAATGTGTGTGTATGTGCGTGCGTGCGTGCGTGCGTGCGTGCCTGTGTGCGTACGTGCGTGTGTGTGTGCGTGCGTGTGTGTGTGTGTGTGTGTGTGTGTGAGCGTGCATGTGCGTGTGTGTGTGTTGGACAATTGCCTTCCATGCTCTAGATCCACTCATGGTCAGCACATTGAGCCACACAGTGAATCTGGGATTTGCACACTCCAGTTGTACCCCTGGAAGTCTGACACACTTTTCCTTTTCCGGCGCTGCCATTGGACACACTGTCTGGGTCAGCACTCTGATTGGTTGATGAGAGACACAGGGATTAGTGTCATTACTGGATAAATTGTGCAATACTATATAAACGATGTAAGCTTCTTAAACCTTTAAACTGATATTACTGCCATTAAATACTGCACAAGGCTGCAGCCATGGTATAAAGTGAGTGACGCCACTTTAATAAGCTAGCATTGCTTTTTGGTGCATTCCCCAGCAATTTGCATGGCTTCAGAAAATATACAATATTCAAATGTGTACTTCAGAGTTTTTTCATATAAAAATATAAACGCTGCAAACTGTAGCATTGCAATACAAAAAAACAAAGTAACTTCAGAGCACACTATTAATACACATACTATATAGAACAGTATATATTTTATGCAGTACTATGGAATACCATGTATATATTTTTTCAATTTTTTTTCTTATTTGTTATTGTTAGAATCTAGAAATATTTGCACACTGAGCATCAATCTGTCCCCTAAAAAGGTTTACCCCCGCCTCTTTTATTATAAGTTAAACACTTTATATATCCCAATAAACAGCGCGGTATTTTGTATTTTATTTACCCCTGTCCAAGTTGAATTGTTATAATTGACTGTATTTTAACAGAGCAATAAACAAATCAGCAATACCTGCATGGATTCAAATACTCTGTTGTTCGGGCGAAGTACAGTACAGACGCTGTCTCTTTAAAAGCGAATACCTGCGCTTCGATGGGCGGGGTTTAGAGTAAGAAATCAGGAAAATTCGGAGGCGTGTATGAATGACTATTAATCAACTGACAGACTCCTTCAAGTAAGTTCGCAGCTGGCAGTGACAGACTTGACTGAAGTCAGAAGAGGCGTGTATTAGTGGAAAGGTGCACGGAGACAAACACAAGCGAAAAAAACACAAACTGAGCAGTTCATAAATAGGTCCTCAGCTGCAAATTTAGATTTGAAACTATAGATTTATGTGTTCTTTTTGCAGAATTTTACAGAAACTGATTCAATCAGAGATTATTACAAAGTGTCAATCATAGGGATTAGAGTACAGTTTATTTATATATCTTTGTTTTTTCCCCCCTTTTTACATACAGTACATATTTTAAGAACCGTGGCTACTAATATGGACACAATTCTGGACAATTTTTCTTCAGAGAAGCTTTTCCACAGTTCCAGCCTCTTGGATCTTGAGGATTTGAATGAAGCAGATTTTTTCAACAATGTGGTAAGCGTTTCTGTTTTTATTTCCGATCTTTTATGTTCTATGGTAGTTTCCGAAGTTCCAGTCCAGTATTTCAATAACTACAAACAATTATTGACTTGCACACTGCATCCGGACTTCAGTGTGGTAGATATTAGCAAGACTGGTAAGCGCATGCATTTTATTTTATATTTCTGTAATTATGTTGTTTTACAATAGATTTGAAACCTATTCTAAACATGCAAGCATTTAATAAAGTAGTTTTGCATTTTTGCGTACACTTTATCTGAGCAAAACGTAGTGCATTTGAAGTCTTAATGTATACGTAACTTCGACATTTGCAGTATTGAAACCTTATACAGGAAGCGAACACTTATATTTGCGTATAAAGTGAAAGCATTATTCAGATGCAATGTTAAAGTAATTGTATTTCTCGTCTCTGCTGTAAACCAGCTGTTAGGGATTCAGATATTGCCTTATCCAGCTGGGTTTTTGAATCCGGAATGTCTGTCTGGCCCCGCCCCCCCTATGGGAGTGGTTTAGTGCTATTTAAAACCCTGGCTTTCACACACCTCCTTCTCTGAAGCTAGTTTTGTTGATTTTTCTCATCCTGTTTCACACATCCTGGAGGTTTTTTTTTTTTTTTTTTTAAATCTTTATCTTTTGCAACCACATTCTCTAGCGTATCGTGTAATCCTGTACAGTACACGAAAAAACTAGAGTGAGAATGAATACATTAGAGATAGTTAGGTACAGCCAATGCTAATGTTGCAGCCAATGCTAATGCTTGTCCGGATACTTGACTTCACACCACTTGTGCTGAACAAGAGTCTCAGACATCATTTACTGTATAACAGGCCCATGGAGGACGATATTTGAACACTTGTGTTCACAATGGACCCTTGTCTTGCTGGGTTTGAATTGCATGGTTATCTCATTGAGGCTGATGGCTATCCACCGTGTGTAGAGAGAGAGCCTGCCTGTGTGGGTTAGCTGGTTAAAAGAGCGCTTGCTTGCCTCTCAATGCAGCCTGTGTGTGCCTGTGGACCAGCCTCCTGCTTCCTTCTCTCAGACTCCTGTTTAGAAGCACAAGCTCCCCTCACTACCCCAGTGAATGACTCTTTTGTGCCTAAGGGGGATGTCAAGTTCCAGAGGGCAAGCCCTCATGCTTCTGTTAAAGAGAAAGTAAACAGTGAATCTGTTGCCTGTTTCGGCCATTTCAGGGTTAAAAGTACGGAGACGCTGTTGGGATAGCAATGGGTTAAAGTGAGGTAAAAACTGGAGTAACAGCTTAGTGTACTGTATTTGTCACATTAATGACATGCAGGAGCATCTTAAACAAGCCCATTGTAAAACTGCGTCCCATATCATGCATTGTGTTTGTAATAAAAACATACATGACATTTAAGTTTCCCGTGTGCTATATTGGCTCTAAGCATAACCCTAATCCTACTTCTTATTTATATCTCAGCTCTCTTTAAAGCTACTATCATTTGTTTGTTCAAAACCATTTGTATTTTTCACTGAAACAATTGTAACACAGACTACAATATGTTGACCTTTGTATTCTACCTTGTTATTATTGCATAAAGGGGAGCAGATTTTCAGGTTGCATTCCTCAATCTATTCTGTTTATCAGGCTACTTCTAAGTGGGGTAAAAATATAAATACATGTCAAGTGTAGCACACACTTTCAGTCACAATGGGCAAGAGTTTGATAGAACATTGTCACTGGAGGTGTTTGGTTGACAGGTGCTTCTAAGACTGCACAAATTAGTAATGCTCCACAACAGGGATGGAAATAAGACTCCTATTGCATAGCAGTTTCACCCATTCCAGATTTTAATTCCAGTTTAGCCCCAGTGTATAGGTAATATGCTCAGGTGTCTGTTATTAAACTCATAGTAGAACCAGGAATTGATCAGACTGCTGTGCATCCCTGCACTCGGAACAGTTTGAAGAGTGATGGGATAGCCGACAGAGCACCTTGCAGACTCGTCACATCGAATCAGAGGGCCCTAAACCCCACTGACAGCATTTCTAATGTATTGTCCAGCCCCTTTACTGTCTGTTCTCATTAACTTACTGAGTTGAGCTCCACTGCTGTAGTTTCGCCATGTGTTTGTGAGCAGTAACTGTGCTTCCAGGCAGTTGTTGGCAAGTGCCTTGTGAAAGCCAGTGAAAAATGCTTAAGAGCTCGGAGAGAAGTGGAAGATTATTGGCACGTAAAAATGAATTTTAAAAGTTTCCAAAACAGGTGCTAAATGAGTAGACCACTAACTTAGTAAGCCAAATTCTGTCTATGTGATGGTTGTGCTCACTGACCTGGGGGCTGGGGGTGCTGGTTACACAAGTCAGTGCAATGTCTCTCGGTGTACCGCTTCAATCCAGCCCTTGTGGTGCACTAGAAAGAGACCTGTGTGAGGGAGAACCTGACAAACAACAGCCAGATCCCCAAAGGTGATGCCTCATAATTGCATTGGCTTCTAAAATGTAAAACGCCTAGCTGACCTAAGAAGATCAGGCCTCATCCCTTTAACTCCTGCACCCGGGATTCTAGCCGTAGCATTCAGTCTACCTTAGTTTACAATTAGAACGGCGCTGCAGTGCAGCATCGCCTTGGTAACTAGTGGCTAGGTTTACTGCACAATGGTATAGACATTTTATATAGGAGGGACTGTTTACAATGAACTCAAGCTGCAATATGGGACCAATGTAGGGACATTATTGGTATGGATTATGGTATTACTACAGGAAACTAGGAGGTTGTGATTTGAGTTGGTTATATACAGTAGTCTTTATTTTATATTGGTGTAAACTGTTTTACTTTCATTTACTGATTCAGTGGAACTACTGTATAAGCCCCAGGGCCTCCTTTCAGGCTGATTTCTATGGCATGTAAAACAAGTAAAGCCAGTTACAGGTGGCAACCATGCTTTAAGGGTTTATGAAGTTAACCCTGTCCTTAAATGCTTTAGTTAACATTATATAACTTCATTGACTATGCATAACCATGCAGCAACGCTAGTGTATAGGCTGCTGGAGATAGTAATCAACCAGTAAGTATGAGTCTACTCAGATCGATATCTCTTCTGGGCTGTTGTGGGGTTGCTATAGAAACTCCTTTTCGTGGTTCGCAAGGGCTCAATCCTGTGTTTTTTTTATTTTTAAGACAGAAAGGTGATGACAGACAATGGTGTGTCTTACATATTTTATTCCATTGCACACTGGTGAAATATATAGTCTAGTCTGGTAAAGCAGCCTGGCAAAACTTAGACATTGATTGTAAAGCATAGAGAAGCATGCACCGAATCGGCAATAAAAAATGACTTTTAGTACATTAGTTTGCAATTGTGGATCGATTCAGAAAGAATTTCCAGAGTGATGGCTTTTCTACTGGGACTTGTTACTGTATGTTAACAAAATCTTTCACATTTATTTTCCCCTAGATAGTGCTTTGTGTGTTTTTTACTCTACTTAATTGCCAGACATGTGACAAGTACTTGCACTTGTGGCTTCAATCACGCCCTAAATTAATTTTAATAACTCCAACATATTTTATAACAGCACTAAAAAAAAAAGCTTGCGATGCAGTGGGAAAGAAAATAACAGAAATTAAAGATCTCACTAATAATTTTGGTTAATGATTGGGATAAATAGATAGATAGAGAGATAGACAGACAGATAGATAGATAGATGCCGACAATGCTGCTGCACGCCCTGATCTGATGTAGATGACACATGAATTAATGAGTGTGTGTTTTAGGAATGAAAGAAAGGTGGTTGCATAGGAACTGCTCCTCTTGGTTGTGTTTTTAATGATTGATATTTAATAAAAACAACAGTACTGTGTTTGCAGAAAGCCAGGTGTGGTTTTAGTTACTGTCAGACCCTGTCGTGGAACATACTAGACCTGTGTGGTTGCAGATAGGAGTGTCCTGTTGAAGAGATTTCAGTCTCACGCCTTGTCAGTTGATTTCCTTACCAGTCTATGTATAGACACATACTGCCCAGGGCTATAGAAAGCAATGAGCTAGTTTGTTCTGTGGAAGATACTCAGGTTTAAAGTGAGCCCAGTACCCAGATGTTTCCACTAGATAATTATACCTGAGGCAGAATTGGTATATAAATCTTCTGATCGTGGTTATGTGTTTTTGAATAGATTTTGACTAGCTATAGACCCTGCTTCTAAGTCAGATATACTGTAGTTGACTTAGCAATTGAGTACTGCAGATCCGCGTAGCCTGTAGAACCTTTAAAGTTTTGCAAAGGGTTTTTTAAGCTTAATTGTGCAAGTGAAAGCTATGCTTAGTACATGTGGCCCATTTTAATAACTCATTGTGGTGAAGAGTCCTGAATTTCAAAGAGTATTTTAAAGTGTTCATAAATTAATATAATATGTCACATACAGCCCTCGTTAACATTGATAGGGTTTTCTGACTAGAATCAGAGGAGCAGTCTGAATGTAAAAGACTCCTATTTATAGTTCAGGAACCCCTCTGTGTGTCTCTGCTCCATGTATTGCTAGCCCGGGGATCAATCTGTGAGGGAGCCAGGTGAGTGCACCTGGAGCTGGGTGTGACCTGCCATTAACTGACAGCCCCAGGGCTTTAGCATGTCTGGATTCCCAATCCTCCCGGAAAGCAAGAGGGAGCGAGGGAGAGAGGGAGAGAGACGCTGAAGGAGATGGGATGAAATACAAATTCAGCACATTCCTAGGGACATCTGTTGCTGCTGCTGGAATGCAGCCAGCCACACAAAGATCAAAAATATTGTACATGATGTAATCATTACATAAAATCCAAATGATGATATGAAAATATATATATATAGGTACCAGTTGAAGAGAAGAGGTTGACATTTTTTTTAACTGTGTTTATCACATAAGTCTTTATAGTTTTATGGCAAGCGGTACAACATTAAACTAGAAACTTCTCAGCAAACCCACATTTTGAAAACCATACTTTCTTTTCCTACACATTAGGCTCATGCATACATTTTTCTTGTTGCAGAAGATGTATCATTAATCTAACAATCTTTGTAATGTATTTAAAACCAAATGACAGGTTTGATTTCTGGGAATTCAAGTCATGCAACTTTACAAGTCCAGAAACAGAACACTTTCTCTAATATTGATACATAGATTAGCTGCTGTATGGAAATAACTAAACTTTACAACAACAACAGAAAAAAAACCCACAAATCAGTCAGTGGAAGGGTTAACTGGTCACAGTGACCTTGTTCAGACGTTAGTCTTAGATATGGCCCTCCTGTTTCATGTCACAGTGACATCACGTGACCTCATGTTAGTTCAGCCTGAAGTAAATCGAACGGGCAGAATGACATTTGGACGCATCTAGAGAGTTTAGTTAACCGTGCCTTGGAGATATAATAAAGATTGTGGAGGGTTTTGAATTTAGAATCTGAGCTCAGATAATCTAGACAGACCACATCTCCACTCGTAAAAGTTTATTAAGTTTGGCATTTTGAGCAGTTTTCTGCAAGTAAGGAATTGCTTTTCTCTCAATAAATAATTTGGTGTTGGCTTGATTGATATCAGATGAGTTTTACAGTTTATTTTTTAAATATGTTAAACAGTTTATTTAATTATCTGGTGGTCTGAACTCATAAACTAATGAAGTTCTTCCGTATAGGTACAAATAAGTAAGTACAATTTGAAAATCCTCCAATCTAAAGTGTATGCAAATGAGTGTGGTCACATAACATGTCAATCTTTGTGACTTCACAAAGGGCATGATTGTGGGTGCCCTGAACAGAGTGGCTGCATTGACTAGTGTGTCCATCAGAACAGTCTCCCAGGTGTTTCTGGAGTGGAAGCGTTTGCAGAAACCAAAACCGGAAAGCATGACCTGCAGCCATGTGCAGCCTTCAAAACCGAACAAGACTCGCCTGTTTCCTGTAGCAGGTCACTCTTATTATTCGGCCAGTCTTTGTAATAGACTGGCCGAATATATATAAATAAAGCTCTGCAGTATGCTTTACATGTGCAATGCAATAGCTTACCCTAACACAGCACACACTTGCAAATTAATGCACGCTGTTGCATTTTGTAAAGTACTGCTACCTTATTTCATAGTGCAGTGCCCTCCTTGTTTGTGCATCTTCCGATTTAACACTGTACAGCACACAATGTTCCCTATAGGTTCAAATAACGTTCAATTAAAACAACAACCTTCTATACGCTCTTTGAATATCCAGGTAGGAGTAAGAGCACTTGCACGTATCTGCCCTGCAGGCAGACTCTAAATAACCCCAAACATGCAGCTTATTAACGTCAGTTTAACCCAAGAATTTTTGCTTTGAGCAAGATAAAGGTGGATTGTCTTGTGGTCTGGGTGATGCAATGGTAGTGTGATTCATTCTTGGAAAAATATACAAAATTTAATGAATCTCAAGTTTCCTTTGGGTTGCCCTTGGTAAAGACACATCACATTGGTATTCTCCTGCCTGTGCTGCAGCATGTTCTAATGATAGTTCTGCTTCTGGTTAACCTGAAAAAATGTACAGCTCTCCCCTTTTTGTCTGGGTATATGCTAAAAAAAAAAAAAAACTGGAACGAGATCAAAGCACAGTGTTCTCAGCTGGACGAAGCACAAGGCCATCAACAATGGTATTGTTTTAGGTTGCAGACCAAATACAGTCGGAATCTCTGCAAATCAATTCAGCATGTTGGATTGTCTCTGGCACACGTTAGTCAACCTAAATCCAGCAGTGAGGAGGAAAAGCTGAGCTAACCAGGAACACGTTGTTAGGATGGAGAGAGACTATGGATAAATAGAGTGAGCAGTTTGGCATGTGTTTATCTTCTGATAGCAATGCTTCCCTTTGAACTGAGTAAAAGCCTGTCTCTTGCCACTCAAAAACTCTATTAATATTTGACTAAAAAGCAGATGAATGCCAGTCAATGCCATGAGTACTGTAAGTGGGTACGGACCTTAAATAATCCAACTGTATTTCTGCCAAAGAGATTTGAATGTATACTGTGTGCGTTAGCATTGTAATTACAACATAACAACCTCTCTTAAGATTCTGTGTACAATCGTCAAGAATTCTCATCCAGTAAGATCTGCTTCAGTTTGCATGTCTCTGTGATTTTATTCAACTGTAAAACACTTTTACTGTAGTTTGGGATCCTTGTTGAAATTTCCTACAAGAAAATAGGTGATTATGTGGTTTGATTGTAGGCACCTACACTACTAATTAGGAACAGATCAATATGGAATATCCTGTAACTTTGTGTGTCTCCTGCAACAGTTTATGTTAGATCATCTGTGCCACAGGTAAAAGACACCACAAGCCTGCATTATCCTCGCAAAAGCCAGGCATGCAAGCCACTGCTTCATTCACAGAACCCTGACAAATTCCACAGGGAGCCAGTGGAAGCCGGCTCTTGATACACAGCAGTTAAATTACAGACTGCAAGGGCAATTGTGGAGTTAAAATGAGAAACCAGCAGCAAACCACACTGTCTGCTGCATCCTCTAATTGCAATGAAGAGAAAGCTGAGCGAGGAGGTAATGGGATTGTGAATATGCAGCATGCTCATCCGAAACAAAATGACATATCATTATAGTGGGATTCAAGTAACAATTGAGAGCAAAAATAAAAGGCAGTTTTCTAGTGCACTCAGTCTTTTTGAGGTTTTTGGAGATGGTACAGATGGCTGCTGGTTAACCTGGACTGTAGCTTCAAACTTATTTCCCTTTATATCTGCATTAAAATAGATTCTTTTTTAATGTACTGTAAACATTTACTATATGAACACACACATTAGCACACATTGTGATTGGCTAGCAGTATTGGGAGAAAACTTTGGTGCAAATTCATCTTAGGAATTAACAATTTTTAACTTGAATTATGTAGTAAGTATATTGTTGCATTTCCAGCTACAGCACAGAATACACTCTGCATAAAAAATTGCCAAATTTGCATGACTCTTATATAATTTGCTGAGGCGTTGTGCTCCCCAGTTTAAAAGACTGTAGAGCTTTCCTTATTTTGAACATGTTGTTACAAAGGGCTGCATGATTGGCTTTTTAAGGACTATGTGACATTAACTGTGGAATGCATGCTGGAGAGAAGTGCTTTGTGCAGATTTGTCCGTGTCAGTCAGTCTCCTAGGGCTGTCTGATAAAAATTACAAAAGCACAATAAGTGGGACTTGTAATGGAACTGAATGTGTATAATACAGACTGGAGCTATGGGAAATTATACTGTATAACACATTAGATCAAGGTAGATGCAACAGGGTTGACTTGTAAAGACTGTTTTGTTGAACGGCCGTTGTCCATTCTCAGACACTGCTGGGGCCTGGCTGTGTATATGTTTTTTCTTTTAGAAAGTTCTCCCCTGTTATTATCTCTTTTATTTTTCCTATTATAAAGGCATATTTTACCCCTCAAGATAATAACTTCAGAATGCTTTCTCCATGCTAACCTTGCACTCCTGCTTGCTATCCGAGATGCTCTTCCTAACGGGTTCGCTATTTGCATACTCTCTTCTAATTGGTCAGAATGCTCTGAAGTCAAATAAAGCCACTGTTTCCCTTGAAGCACATTTTGTGTAGGCAGTGTTGTAACACAGCAGCAGTTTCATTGCAATACGGACAGCAGTGTTCAAAATTCTGCTTGTAAACATCTGTTAATATTGTGGTGTGGACTGTCACTAGGGCATCTAGTGTTTCGTGTACTTTTAACTGATAGGGCTGTATAACCAAGAGTTCATTTAAAAGAGCTTGTTTGGAGTAACTCAAATAAAGTTTGTATTAATGAAACTCTTCTATACTGGTGTGACGTTCTTCAGCAACAGTCTAGCAATTCCATGCAAACAAAACTTTCCATCCAAACAAAAGCTTTTAAAAACATTTGGTAAATAACTCATACAAATATTATATCTTTCCTAGTTGACCTTTTACTTACTAATATCACCTTATTATTAAAAGGATTTTCTGAAAATCAAAATAGAATAAAAAATGCTGCCTTTACTTGCATTGCTACATTTAACTGTGGGTGTTTTATCCAAATGTCTTTTTAAAGAAGTTGGTCTCAGGACACCTTTGTAATGTTGAACCTGGGCATTGAATTACTTGTGATTGGCTCGTCTTTAATTAGTAGCAATACTTGGATGGAGGACGATAATCCTACTCCTTGTCTCTTCTCTGCTGCATTATTTGCCAGTCACTAGTCTTCTATCAATCAGCATAGCATTATTAGTCCAGATGGCACTGTAACTGTACTATTAAAAAGTCTTCACCTCACGCAGGAGACCAACTTAATCTCTGCCCACCTTGGCCACAACTCCATCAGCACTCCCTAGCTCCTCAATGGTGCTTTCCGGGAAGGTGCTGCTAAATTAACGGCTGTTTTTACAGCAAAAATGATTTTAATGATTGCCTTTCCAGACAGAAAATACGTTCAGTAAAGCACAAGCATTTTAGAAAGGAGTTTGATGTGCAATGCATTTTTCCCATCCTCCAAAACAGGCAATGGACCTGCACCATCTGGTAAACCTGTGTGGTTTGTCTTAGCGATGGTAATAACAGCTGAGGCATATGGAATGTCTCATACCTTCCCCTTGTTTCTGGAGGGCTAGATAGCACTAGCTGTATTATATTCTAGGCAATTGTCTGAACTCCCATAGGAATCTGTCTGCAAAGAGAGAGGAATGCAGAGAAATACCCACAATAATATGCAGTATTTAAACAGTAAATGTGCAGAATACAGGGCTTCATATCTGATGCATCCTATAATTACTGCATCTAGCGTTCTTCTAATTTCTTAAAGTAAGGCTTTTATAGATATTATAGCTATAATTAAAACTATAAAAACTGGCATCTTTAAAGTACTCTCTCCTTAATTTGTGAAAAAAAAGTTTTTAAATAAAAACAAGGTGCAGAGGAAGTGAAAGATTTGCTTTAGACTTTATCTTTACTTTTCTGAAATGTCAGCTTTCATTGTACAGTTCCATCCTTTTCTGAAGGAGGCTTTTACACGTTTCATTTATTTGCTTTTACAGTGATAGATATTTGATACATTTGTGATAAATGATACATGTGTTATTTTTCCTTGCTTTGTACTTTGCACCCTCAAACTAATAAACAATAAGCACATTGTATAATTGTGATAAACAGGCTCGAGCAAGATACATGCTGGCAATCAACTGTATTGATACAGAATTAATATTTCCCATAGTACCACTGCACCCTATTTAATCCCCAGAATGTACAGTAATTTAGTCTATTTAGTGTGGATGCATTTCATCTCTCAAGGGCAACAGGCAGCCCTTCTGCAATATTTTCCTTTGCAAAGATAGATTGATAGACTTCTCTGCATGTCAGTTCTATAGACCTAAAAGCTCCATATCTTCAAAAAGTAATGAATCTGTCTTTTCAAAAATCTTGTGAACTCAAAAGACCTTTTTATGTGGTTCCAAAGCAAATGTTTTGCCTAACAGAGCACGTCTTGCACCAACAGTTTTACATAAAGCCAGTCAGTTAGACCAGCAATAACAACAAAGAGGTATACAAAGAGCACAGCTGAGAGATTAAACCAGTATCACCCGGGTGAAAGAGAATGATCTTTCAAACACCGTCCCAGGACAGTGGTCTTTGGGCTTTGTTAAAACCATGTATTTTACTGTTGTGCTACTGTACGTGCTGAGCAGCAGTATCTGAATGTATAATCTGGGTGTGGCTGTCATACCAATTTTAATCCAAACCGTGGTGGATGTGCTTTAAAACTATTGAAATTCTGCTGGTGTTTTTACCCATGGGTGAGTTTTTTAGACCCTTTCTTAGCATCACTTAACCCAGTACAAATATGGTGGGAAAAGGTCTGCAATAGATCACTTTTATGCATTTAGGGGTGGTGGCATTTTTTCATATTCTTCATGTTAGAATCATAGGTGATAATCTCTACACTTTAAGTCAATGAGGGCTTTGGAATATAAGGAGACACACTGTATGCATACCATACATCACTGTGAGGTTAACTAAATATTGTATCTATGAGCAATGGTTCTGTTTTCAGATGACAGGGTTCTACAAAACCCCAAACAAACTGCCTGCTCTTCAAATTCAAAAAGGTATCACTGATAATGTTACAAAAGACCTGACATACTGTATTTCCACATAGAATAGAGATAAAAGCCAATGCATGGTAAGTTATGTTGGACTGGGTGGGAGAAATAAGCAGCATAATCAAGTTACTGCAGCAGTCTTGTACTGTGTGCTTGCAGGCTTGGAAAAAGAGTGCAATGAATAGCAGTAGTTGGTGTGCACCAGGATATTTATTAACCACACACAGTACTTAAAGCCATACCTTAGGCTGGACAGCAAACTGTGGCAGATCCTCTGATTCCATTCAGTGTTTAACAAGCACTTCTGTTGATTAAGTACAAACAAAATCTTATCACCATACGCAGTAGAACAGGAACCTTTTAGGCACAGAGAAGAGCGTGGGTGGGATTGTTTATTATACTGCTTCAAAGATATGGAATACCTTTCCTTGATGATGATTACCTTGCCTTTCTAATGTTCAGTCTGGTGCGTCAGTAGCAGGGCAGTAACCTTTAAGGCAACTCCCACTTTCCATGCTCTTCAATAGCTGTCCTTCCTGGAGCTCCAGGATTTAGTTTTCAGTTTGTTTGGTTAGCTGCGTGCCTTGAGAGAGTTTATATTCTATGTATATTCTATGTATATTTACAGTGAAATTAAGCAGCTAACGCAATTTTTTTTTTTACCCTACCTTACAGTGAATTGCACACACTTTTGTAGCTGGAGAGAAGTTATTCATTTTTTTGTTTGTTGTTGCTTCTTCATTGAATATAGTGTTTGTTGATCAGTGTGCACTTTGAAAAAACATCATGAATTGCATGCTCTTATGTACAATAGGTTCAGAAATTTCAACCATAGAAACCAAAGATAGTTTTACAAACTCTTTTTTTTTTTTTTTAAAGATGATCTGGCATATACAGTATATGGCTGTAAGGTGAAATGCTAGTTTAGCATCCACCTTGTCCTAAGGACAACAAACACACACAAAAAAAGTTCAGGCTTTAGTTTTATCAACTAAAGATGACATGCAGACACCACAATGGAGTTAACTCTGACTGGGTGGAGCAAGTGCATTGATCATCTATCACTGTTATTAAAAGAACACATTGAAAACAGTTAATCAGTTAATGTTGGTGTTTTAATACTCTCATTAGGGGAACAGGAGTCTACGTTTCAGTGCAAGCGCAGTACGGTACACAGGCACAGTACAGGTGGGACTGCGGCTGGAGAAACACCCGTCACACACAAACACAGCTGCTTCTCTCACAGAGACCTGCCTGTCTGCAGCACAGCACAGCACACACCTCACATCTCCTCTGCGAACAGGATCTCAGGGCTCTGGGTCCTGTAACACGCCCTCTCACACTCCCCTGTACAGCAAACACCAGCCGGAAAGTTTGCCTAGTCGACTGTACTCTTTGACGTCAGCTCTGTATTTAAATTCAATGACTGCAATTTCGATTCAGCTCCATAAAGAATTGCTGTGCCCTTTATTGACAAGCGATACACAACTGCCTTTATTATTATTATTATTATTATGCTCTTTAAGCCACAAAGTATTTCCTCTTCAGTGCTGACGTCAAGCTCAGTCAAGTGTTGCATATTAAGGCCTACTAATGCAAAGTGTCATTGTGCCATTGAGCAACCCTCTGTGTGGATTTAGGAAGGCATATGTCACTAAAAATAGGCTTTGCTCCACCAAAACGAGTGATTTTAATTCAACCGTCTAAGATTTAGATATGCTCTGACATGCAGGAGACAGGCGATGGTTGCAACAGACTAATGATTTTCTCCTTGTCTTACAGCATTTCTCTGAGAACATGGAGGATTTCTCCAACGAGCTGTTCAACAGTTTCTTCGACGACCCCCTCCTGGCTGAGAAAAACCCCCTGTTAGATATGGAGCTGGACCCCCCCAATCCAGACATCCAGGCTGAGCACAGCTATTCCCTGAGCGGGGACTCAGCTCCTCAGAGCCCTATCATGTCCATCAAAATGGACGAGGAAGACCAAGGTAGAGAGAGACCAATTAGCTAGGAAAACCTTTTTGGAATGTCGTAGTTTCAACAAAATGTCTTTTCAGCGTCTTTCAAAAAGACATGTTGTCAAGCCTCAGTGTCAAGCAAAAATTCACCAATCCATTTATTGAAAAGTTTCATTAATGCGCTCGCTAAGGAGAAAAACACTCTTTAGAACCTGCACAACTCAAAATATGCAACAATGGACTTCTTTCTCCTAATACCCTGACTTGTCCTTTTTCACAAGACTCGTTAGTTAAATGATCAAGGTGGCTGCTGTTTCACAAGCCCCTTTATGGAATTCAATCCAGACAATTCCTAGAGATCAAACTGGCAGTTAACCAGATAATGAGCAGCTCCAGTTGGGAGCTCCGTGTGCTGCTAGCTCTGAGACTGGCTGGCAAATAAAAGATCAACATCAAAAACATGAGTGGAAATCATTTTGGAAGGGGCTGCACACTGAGGCTCCTTCAGCATTGCCCCACATTGTGGCATGTCTGCTGTGAAACATCCAGAAAGAACAAGGATTCAAGTTATTAAGTCCCATAGTGGAACTGTACAAATGTTAAAGAAACCTTTCTATTTACCTACATCTACCTTTACAGTATGTAGTCAACCCTACTGTATTTTAAAAGACCACCAAACCACAGTGAGTGCTGTGAGGGCGTGACTACTGTAAGTGGTTGTCGGTACAGTTGGTATTTTGCAGTCTGTGGCTTGTCCGCAGTCTATTGGTTATTTCAAGGACCAGTGTATGTGTAAACCTTTTTGGTTGGTGTGTTTGGGAGTGGTTGTGTAAGTGCCTTCTTTATAATTAGTTATCGTTAGGTATATTCTTGTGTTTTTAGAAAGTTAAGGACCGTCTGAAACTAACATAAAACTGGTACATTTTCTGATTCATTAGCAAAAGAACGAGTCAAAAGGATGCATACTCAATGGTTTTAACGAGACTAAAGACATAATGGCTTTTTGATGTATAACCTGACTAAATTGACTAAACAGAGGTGAGGTCAGAGGTCAAAGAGCCAGCAGGTTTTTTAAGATATAAAGCAGACCTCTATCTTCGCTAATTCAAGATGTGCCTTGTCAAAGTAATTGTGTGAAGGAACATATTTACAATTAAGGTTTGTGGTTACTCTCCATCCAAACCACATCTCTTCATAACTTACTTGTTCCTCATATAAAATATAAACAATCACTAATGCTGCTCACTGTTTCGAAGGCTACATAACATTCCATACATAGCTTTGACCTGTAATGCTGTGTATACAATATATACAATATAGATTTAAATTAATATCCAAAGAACCTCCCAGTACAGTGGTTCAGTCTGCCTAAAAGGATCTATGTTCTCATTAAAATGAAACTTGAAAGCAAACCCCTTAACATTTACAAGAGTCTATAATGTTCTATAAACCTCTTCAAAAAGGAGAGCTAATGAGAGCCACTGGCTGCTTTTTTTCAGTTAAACTTTTTACTTTGAATTATTTGACCAACTCTGTTAACTGTGGGCCTTTTAAAAAGGATTCAACACCGTTGGTTAACGGTTTTACCATGAAATGCTACAGTAAAACTTAACACCCTCTTTTCGTTTAGCTGAACTGAACGATACACTTTCATTTTCTCCTTGCGTTTTGTTGCATGAAATCTAATGAGTGTGTTTGCTTGTTTTTTTTATTGTAGATTCAGATGCTAGCATGTGGTGCTTTGGCCATGAACTTTCTGCCATACTGGTGAAACAGGAACCCAACCTACTGGCAGAGCCAACCCCAACTCCCATGGTAACCAACGTCCCCCAGCCCATAAACCTGGCCCCACTTCCCAAGCTTGCTCCCACAGAAGAAATAGTAAGAAAGCATCCGAGTAATGGCGAGGGGTGAGCCAGAACAAAATGGGGGAAACAGTACGCAACCATACAGAGATGCTAGTCCTTACATGTTGTTGAATGGCTTGCATGAATACACCTCTTTCTCATTGCTTACAGAGCTATATCTTCATGCAACCCCCAATACAGTATACCGTGCACTGTACCAAATGCATTTTATAGGCACCTAGAGCCACAAGCTATCTCAGAGCTAGAACTCCAAAGCTGTGTTGATGGACATTCATAAACCTGCTTTACTTCCCATAATAACATATGTTTTGGCCCTTGGTTGGTCTGAAAAGTTCTCCAAAAAGTAAAAATATTGGCAACACTTGATAGTTCCCATCACAGCAAGTTTGAGGTTTGTCTTTTTCCTGTGCTTGAAGCGTGCCCTGGTAACCTGGCTTACGTATTCTATGACGACACCTGACACATCGAGAACAAAAATGCTTGTTATTTAATTGGGCAGCAGTGTGGAGTAGTGGTTAGGTTTCTGGACTCTTGACCAGAGGGTTGTGGGTTCAATCCCCAGTGGGGGACACTGCTGTTGTACCCTTGAGCAAGGTACTTTACCTAGATTGCTCCAGTAAAAACCCAACTGTATAAATGGGTAATTGTATGTAAAAATAATGTGATATCTGTATAATGTGAAATAATGTATAATGTGATATCTTGTAACAATTGTAAGTCGCCCTGGATAAGGGCGTCTGCTAAGAAATAAATAATAATAATAATAATTACATAGCCAACAAAAGGGTTACGCAGTTAAATATTGGACATATCAGTAGTGTGCACAATCTTGAAGCAGTCATTTGAATCTGCTAACCTTTTGACATGCCCTACCATCTGATTTGTTAGGTTGTTAAACGCGATTACAATACATCACACTATTTCTACATTCTTCAAGGACCAGAATGTCTTCAATCAATTTTTGTTTTCACTATCATTAATATGGTTGGGTTAGGAGTAGCAGCACTGTTTTTAATTGCACACATGATGAGGATTTTGTGGCATGTGTATTGTATAGTCAGCTTGTTCTGGTTTAAACTGTGTGCTAGACATACAAAAGTGCAAATTATTAAGAGCCTCCCTTCACAGAAGCACTAAAAAGCATTGCATTACTATAGGGTTTAGGAACAACTAAAACTACAGAGTCCTTTTTCCAGTTCTGCTTTGTGCATCCTCCACTCCTGTTTCTTCCCAGCCCTTTTGTGAAGTGCATTTGGCAACTCCCTCTTGGGTCGAATCTAAATTGTTTTAAGCAGCGTACAGCTGTGTTTACTGGCTGTGTCGTTTAGATACACAGCTGATTCATACAGATCAATTCTCTTAGGAAAACAGCAGCTGGGAATGGACTGTTTCAGTACGTTTTCTGTGTCTGCAAATCTTTCTCTGCTTTCGCCATCTGGATGAAAGGATTAGAGACACACATTGTATCATACAAATCATTTATTATGAATCATGTATTAGTTTAGTTTATGCATTTGTTTTTCTTTTAGGCTCCTAAGGAACAGAATCCCCTTCCTCTGATTAAAGCTGAACCCAGAGAAGTGAACCAGTTTCTGAACGTCCCATCAGGTATACTGAAACAATAATGCACAGTGCAGACTGAGCAGCCTTGAGGGACAGCAGAGTGGTGCAGGCTGCATGCAGACCCAGATATCTCACAGTGAGCTGGGTGTGGATACAGACCTTGTGTGCTAGTCAGTATAGTGCTCAGGTCTAGGATTGTGCTTTTAGTGAACACAGCAAGCTTCAGTCTACATTGTCTTCCAGTCCATGTCGCTGTATTTGTCTTAATAAAAAAAAAAGTTCTTGGAAAAGCTCATTGCAGAAGTTTGCAGTGAATAAACACTGTTGACCCAAATTGACCTCCAAAAGTAAATAGCCTGTGCAAGTAATGAGAACAAGCTTTCCTCTCTCCCTCTGCCCCTTAGCAGTGTTGATTTTCCTGGCATAAGGAGCAGCCAAGCTCACCCTCACAAACAATGAGCTTCCTTCAAAGCTTAGCACTCATATCAAGTGAAATTCGCCTTCGTCTCTGTTCAAACGTGCTTCTCAACCCTCTGCCAGGATCCAGATCAGGGACACAGCCTTTTCTGTTTCATGTGTTTGTTTTGCTCTGCACATTTTAGTTTACTTTTGGCAACTACATTGGAGACAATTTTATGCTGATAACAGGCGTTAACATTTTTTTAAAGAGGTTAGGAAAATGCTCTTAGCTAGTACAAATGTTGCATTCTGTGAAATGTTTTTACACTAATGTATTCCTGTTTCTGGCTTATTAATATTACAAATTATAAATGGACCATTTAAACAGTAAAGAATCAGCAATTGAAGGCTCTGGCTTGATGCACACATAAAGCCCAGCGCAAGCTCAGTGTGTAAAGGAATTCAGTCTATTTTTTGTTACATATGAATTAAAATCCAGAGAACCCTGGTTAATGATGAGGTGGCCCTGACTCTACATTTGAAACAGTAGTCTGTTACAAGAAATTGATTCATTTAAAATTTAAAAATGTCAAGGATAAGAGGCATGACATGAAAAAAAAAAAAAAATCAGTCCATATTTTCCAATTAAGAAAAACTCTAGGTGGGCTTTCAGGCAGTTTCATGGAATTTGACATGTATGACTCATGTGGGGGTTGGTGAGCCTTGGTGAGTTATCATTGCTGTTCTCACACTGCTGGGGTTATTTACCGTCTGCAATGAGTCAGTAACAATCTCCCAGTGGGAAAACTAAACTATTATAAATGCCAAATGCAACAGCTTTTTGGTTAATAGATAAACACAGTAAGAATCCATCACCAGCTTGTATATAAGGCTTTTGGTTATTCAATTATTTTGGGTGCATTTCCAGTGTAGCTGCAGCCATGCTTTAACCCAAGCCTTGTAGAAAGTGCCAGCCATGCAGCCTGCCATGGGCAGCACTAACAGAATTAAGCCTGCATACTTGGGATTGGCGCCAAACTAAACGCACAGCCCTTTCCAGACAGCCGTTCTTGGAGGAGTGCTTGGCTGGGTATATTCTGCAGTGCTTTTGGTACCGTTCTGAGGTCTGGTTTTGCCAGGGTCCTCACTGCCATTGAGGTTACCGGGAGTCTTGTGAATAACTACACAAGGTTGTGTATTTGACTGAATGCATTTTTTAAAATGGGTTTCCCAGAAAATCTCGATATACCACAATTGTTGAAAAAACATGATAAGTTTTCAGAATTTTGTATTCGGTCGGAAATGAGAAACAAGGTTAGGTTATCTAAAGAGAACGACATTGTGGTTTATCAAGTTTCTTCCCAGGACACCCCTGGTTTATACAGCACAATGATCTTGTCTTATTGAACCGACACCATGTCCTGCTTCCCTACCCTGTGTAACAGATGAGCCGGTACAGCTTCCCCCTACTCCCCCCAGCAGCCATGGCAGCGACAGCGACGGTTCCCAGAGTCCTCACTCCCTGCCTCCCTCCAGCCCAGTCCGACCACAGGCTCGTACCTCCACTGCCATCTCCTCCTCGCCCCTCCTCACAGCGCCTCACGTAAGCTCAACATCACTCAGTCAGGCTGAAGAAGCCACACCAGGTCCTTGTTTGTTTATTTTGAATACGGGTTACCACGTGACTCCATGTTCACTGGGACAGTTTTGGGACAGTTCGGGCTTTTCAACTCGCATCGCAATGCATCCTGGTACTTGTTTCTTTTCTTGACGAGAAGCAGGACTACACTTACCAGAATGCATTGGGGTGTGAGTTAAAAAGACAGAACTGTCCCAAACTGTCCCAGTGAACATGGAGTCATGTGGTAACCCTATGTGTGTGTGCGCTGTGGGTGTGTGTCTGGATGTTTGTTTCTGTGTGTGTGTGCTGCTCTATGTACAATAATACATATTTAATCTGCAGCATGTATTTGAGAGTGTATGACCCTTCGTAATATGCCTTGATTTAATTATGGGTTGGAGAGATAATAAGATATTGGGGTGTCCCACTTGATTAGTGCCATGCACCCCTCCCTATAGCACCTGCTATTATTTGGAAGCCACCAATTCAATTGCAGGCCAAGCATACTGGAATCAATCAAATTCTATATGTAATGGTAACAGAAAATTGAAATAATATACTGTATAGTACATTAAAAAAAGTGTCCAAATCTCTCTTCTTAATACCCAGTCTTTGATGTTAGATATTCACTCTATTTTGTCAAATAATGGCCAACGCTATTTAAAAAGAAGATTCGGCAATTTTGGAAAACCCTCAGCCCAAGTTTTGCTGAGTGCTAATTATCTCTGTGTTCTTTAATGGTTCACAACAGGGTGAAAATTACGTTAATTACTAATGCAATACAGTGTTCCGGTCCCTTGGTAAAAAGAACTGGAGAAATTGTCCTAATTAACTAGGCTAGTTACCACAGTGATTTATCATTCACCTCTTGCTGTGTGTTTCACATACCCACCGAGTCATCACCTTCCTGGAGTGCCGCCACTGTGCCTCCAGCCCACAGACTCACACCGCTAGCTGGAGCATTGTGCTTGACTGGGTTCGCTACACTTTTACAAGGCCAGACTGTACACCCTGCTGGCGCTCCCGTGTGAACGGCTTTGCCCTGTCTCTTGCATCGGCAGCTGGATAGTCTGAGTAGTGTTTCTCCCTCTCTCTCCCCCTCAGAAGCTGCAGGGAACCTCAGGGCCTCTGATGCTCACTGAAGAGGAGAAGCGCACCCTTGTCGCAGAGGGCTACCCCGTCCCAAACAAGCTGCCCCTCACCAAGACCGAGGAGAAGGCACTGAAACGGGTCAGGAGGAAGATCAAAAACAAGGTATTTCTTCAGCCTGCTGACAGGCCATTTTAACAGAGCTCTCTGAACTAAAACATAGAAAGAGCTCAGGTTTTTTTCCTGCTCTTCTCTGTTGTTTGTAGTAATGTTTGCATGCAGCGATTGCAGTGTTATTTGATTTTAAACGAAATTTAGAATAACATGAAGAAGAATGAATCAATGAGTTTCTATGAGGTTCAAATACATGATGCATTATGCATCAAATAATTATCCGTCAAATCTTCCAAACCCAGAAATATGTATGCTGAAATATCTCTTTGATACGGTGCAATATTTTGAAATGAATCTGATTTATAAATGAAAAATATTCAACGACTGTGGTTATGGCAGACTGTCTTGAATTGTATGGATTTGTTTGAAATACATTATCCATCGCCCTTTATTTGAATGCATGCATGTTTAACCTGGCAGGTTGCTGAAGGCTGTCTTGCTATTTTCTTTTCTCGAATTAGATTTCCGCACAAGAGAGCAGAAGAAAGAAGAAGGAATATGTAGAATGCCTGGAGAAAAAGTAAGCATTCACTTATAACTTTGAATTCAACGATTAATATTCTTTAATTTGTTGTACAAGAATTGCATTGCCTTGCGTTCCATGCAGCATACACCCAGACCTCAGAGGGGAAAGACATATTTTGCAGGACACTCAACATAGCGTAATGCGCACAATGCAAAACAATGGAAGAGTATTGACTGCGAGGAGGAACAATAGTACCTGATAATATACTAAAAGTGTGCGTTGTCTTTTGATCTCGCAGGGTTGAGACGTATACATCAGAGAACAACGAACTGTGGAAGAAAGTAGAGACTCTGGAAACCGCCAACAGGTGAGAGGGAGAGGCTAGACGGTGGAGAGCAGTGGGCTCTTAATTGACATTTTCACAGACAGTCCCTCAGTGATCTCTTGCTCTTATCACCATGGAAACACGTCCAGCTGTTTAATGACACACAATGTCTGGTTGTCATCAGTCAGCCTGAATCCCATTAACTCCCCCTGCTCCTAAATAAAAGGACATGTCATGCTTCCTGACCCCCTCAGTTCTCAGTTAGTCATAATAAAAAGGGCACATTTAACAGGCCATTCGCCCCTTCCCTGTTCATTTCATTCAAGTCTTGTGATTTACCAGCATTGATTATGGTAAGGTCCCTGGCTACAATGGTTTATTTATTAGACTGAGCAAGCAGTACAGGACAAAATATCACCCAGTATTGCTTCCTCCTAGCCTGAAAGGTAACTGTCACACAAAAAAAAAGATGTCTAGTACAATAAGAAAATGTATGAGAAACGTAATAAAGCATTCTGCACTTGCACTGTATAAATAATGTGGCCTGCAGCAACAATTAGATTCATTGTTAAATGAAAAAAAAAAATCAACTTTCATTAACGCAGTGACAAAACAGAAGCATAAAAAACAGATAATGCACTCTATCAGACTTTAGTCCAGTGCCACTCAAGAGAGGGATTCAATCAACAAGTACAGCTGCTGTTTCCCTGTTCAATGGCGCAATTCAATTAAACTGTCAGACATAAGAGGAACTGTGCCTCGGAAGAGTCTGCTTGAATGTCGATACAATGAAACAGGGAAGACAATGCCACAGTGCTTCATAAAGGTTAGGGCCAACAAAATCACTAATGACTTTATTTATAGGAAAAAAAGCAGCATTTGTATTCTGAAACAGCTTGTGTTTGCTACAGAGTTCTCAGACATGGCTCTGGTGGGACTGGGCTTTTGTCTGGCAATGTTTTTTATAAAATGTTAGCCATCGAGAAATATGCATTGGCGCACTTTGCGTTTACAAGTCTAGTTAAACATTTCTGAAGTCTGGCACAGATGGGATGATGAACATTAGATATGGTGCGGAAACATGCCCATGGGTTAGACAAGGATAAATGACTGCATCTAACAGTGACTCATACACAAGGAATGGCCTCTGTTTAGTAATACCAGCTTTAATGGCAACTGCCTTGGAAACACACAAATATGTCATGAGATCAGTATTTTAGTTTGCTGTGAGTAAATATGCACTTATTTTATTTATTTATTTATTTCACCTTCTGATCAGCTACAGAGTTCAAACACATTTGCACCCAACGGACTGAATACTTAATAACGTGCAGACGATCACCAGATTGCATTGCGTTAGGAGTTTTATCCTCCTTTGCAAGTGTGACTTCAGCTGTGAACTTGTTTTGGAAGTTTAGCTTACTGCCTCTGCGTCGCTAAAGAAATTGATGGATCGCTTCATATTTCTCCCAGCTGATACATTAACTTCGGAACGGTTTCTGCTGAATCTGGCTGCACACATCAAGCTCATCGCAGGCATCCACCTGTGGGGATTGAAGTGTGATGGAGGAGGGGAAGAGGAGTGGAGGGGAACCCTGCACAGTTTATTTTTCTTTCACTTCATTCTGGCGACAGATGAGCTTTGAAAACAATGCAGTTTCTTTTTTTTTCTTTCGTGAATGAAAGCCAGATTTGCAGTGCGATCATCATCACTTCGGAGCTGGAGAATCTCAAAATGATTAATGCTGTCGCTTATCCAATGAAAACAGAGCGATACAGTATGCATTCTGGACTAGAGAGACATCCAGATACAACCTTAATTCAATAGCACAGGCATGAGGGCTTGCCAAGACTAAATTTGGGATAGGAGTCCCTTATCTCCTTGCGGACTACCCAGCCATTCCAATCCATTTCCACCGCTGTTTAGCTGTTTAAACAGGCGGTTTTAGAGCTCCTTATAAATGGACCAAGTTGTAAGAATGCCGAAAGCCATTACAGTGTTATAGTGTTTGAACTGGTCTGATAAATCAACAAAACAGCTGTGAAACATCTTTGATATCCAGTACAGCAAGTTTTTTTTCAAAACAATGGAAAGAAGCTATTAAGTCTAGCCACAGGATTTGTTCCCCTGTTGTATTTATTCATAGCGTGTACCCTTTTAAAGGATTTTAATCTGGTAGAAATTATGATTGCGGTTTGTGACAAACTTAATTATCCCTTTTGTTAGAGAAGCACAAGAAAAGAAGAACTATAAATTATGGTACTAGCAGCAATTCCCGCTACAAAATGCCTGTTTACAGACTTCTGCAGCATTCACACAACAAAAGCAAGTCATGACACTTACTAATTTGCTATAAAGGAAGTTTGTTGTAATCTCAGTTTAGATTTTTGAGGGAATGTTTTTACACCACACATATAAAAGCTCAATGACTGGCACCCCCATTGTTGCAGTATTAATTGCAGTATTAATTCTGGATGTTCAGTAATTGCTAGCAGTTCTCTTTTGAATTTACCCCAAAGAAGTGATTAGATTGATTTGAAAGCACTGATCACGATGGAAATGGAAATTAAGATGAATCCCTATAGAACAGATTGCTGGTCCTTTAGAGTTGTTGTAATCTTTTGACATCTAGCTCCCTCTAGTGGCCACTCTGTGTAATACAGGCCTGGATTCAGGGTTTTCTGTTAGCTCAGTTATCAGCACCGTTGTGATGTAGTCAGGCCATGTTTGTTTTGTGCTATACATTTCTCATACTGTCAAGGATAAAAAAAACACTTCCCCTTTCAAGGTGTTATTTTCCTTCCGTACATTTGACACGCCATGATGGCCTTACTGTACACTGTATACTTTCCACTTTTCCTCATTTAATCCCAAATTTGTTAACTCAGTATCGTGCCGTGCAAAATCCGGTCAGTTCTTTGTTGCAGCAACAAGAGTCTTGTAGGATCTCCCTTCAAATGCAATGCCTGTTCAGCCCTAGCAGTCTGAAATTGAATTTAACCAGGGCATCAATATGGAGGAGCAGCTCTGATCTTCATTACACTGTAATCTGAATTTTACTGTCACACATCATTGATGATGATAACGAACCAACGTCCGAATGGCCAGCCCAGCTAGATCATGAGCACAATCACTCACTTTGACATGACCTTCTCTTAGTCCATCAGATTCCTTCCTACATTCCTGTACAGTTACCTATATGTGTGTGTGTGTGTAGCGTACTATTACACTATTACCTATGGATGTATAACAGCATCCTCATTGTAATTTTATTTACATGTATTATTTATTTTTTCTGTTAGGACTCTGCTCCAGCAGCTGCAGAAGCTGCAGACCCTTGTAACAGGAAAAGTGCCCAGATCCTGCAAAATTGCTTCAACACAAACTGGAACCTGCCTCATGGTACAGTAATCTGAACTCATCCTTACAGAACGTGGACAGTTACTCTGTGTAGCATTGGAAAAGCATTCCAAACTGAGAAATAGCCATGCAAAATGACTCACAGGATGTTGCTCATTTTGTTGAAATGGTTAGTAACGTATTTATGAACTTTTAACTGTTCTTTTTATAAATGCCTATAAAAATGTGTCAAACCAATTTAAGCCAAATGCAGTGCTATGATACAGTAGATAATTGTTAAATAGCTTGAAAATAAGTCATTAAATATTAGCTAACCATTAACTAAAAAATTAAACACATTTGTTTAACAAATGAGTCAGATAGTTATTAGGAAAACAATTACGATAAAGTATTAACAAGAAGTTTAGGCAAACAAAAGTTTCGACAGGATCACTGTTGTGTTTCTCCAGTTGAGATGTTTGTGTGACTGAAATAACAGAGAGTTTGAAGCTCCTGTTTCAAAAGGGTTCAGTGAGTTCACTGTCGTGTCTCATTTTGATTGGGAAGCTCGGTCTCAAAGGAGCGTCTCTGTTGTTCCAGGTGGTGGTTCTGTGTTTCGTTCTGGTCCTGGGCTCCTTCATGCCAAGCATCCCAGAATTCTCCTCTGTGTCACAGACAGTGGAGTCCACTCCCCTGTCATCGTCGGATGCTTACACCAGCAGCCAGAGTACGTAGCCATCTGTCCAAACACATGACAAGCAGGGTCGGGTTCAATTCCTGTTTTTTTCCTGTTTTTCCAATTCCAATTCTTTTTTAATCGATTCAATCAAAATTACAATTAGCAGTATTCTGTTAAAATTAGCTTGAAGTCCCTGTCTCTTAGTCAATTAAATTGGCTTCAAAGCAGTTGAACAATCACAATAATGATTATGTCTCCAAAATATTAATTCCAATCCCTTTGAAGCAATGGGAATTGATTTTAACAAAAGGAATTGGAATTGAAAAAACAGGAATGGATTCCACCCGGATTAAAGGACTAGCAGTATAGGAATATCATACACAATTAAACAAGACACAGGTAGGACTAACTAGACCCTTTGTCATAATGCAATCATTGTAATGGTTGTAATTAGTTGTATGTAGGAGCATTTCAATGATTTTCTTTCCATATTTTATGCAGTCAAAAGGGTTTTCTCAGAAAATTTGCCTTTGCACTTGTTTCAGAATAGGGCAGTTTCTGCACTAGTGTTGTGTACTACAAATCTAAACTTTGAAAGTCTACTGGAGTCACAGAAATGTCTTTATATAAGCCAAGCTGATGCTACTTATAGAAGACGATGGCCCATTATTCTGTAGGCAGTTACTAATTTGGCCATTGTTTGCATGTGAAGATTCTGGCCTGATTTGAGATCAGCTCAATCGAAAAACAATAGATAAGTGTTGCTGGCTGATATATACTGGGGTTGCCTTAGAAACCTCGGAAGAGGAAAAGCGAAGGATTGGAAACTGCTGGGAAGCCTTTATGTGGTAATATTGGAGAATGTGGAGAAACCTGTGCAAAGTATTGAGGCCACAGTGGCAACCAGTATTTCTGTGCAATTTATATAATGTTTTGTGTGGTGTTAAAATAGTGAATAGACAATTCAAAGAAAAATGTGTTGCATATAAACAAAAATGTGTAACACTTTACTATAAGCAATGCAAATACATATAATGAATAATATCTGAGTTGTTTATAAATTGTGGGGAATTCTAACTTACACAAATCATACTGGCCTTTATAAGGATAGTACAAGCATGGCAACGTGTAATAAAGCATAGTGAAAGCATGGTAATGCACGGGTAAGCATTGTAAAGCCCAGAGAGGTATGGTAAAGCATATTAAAAAACAAGGCAAAATGACCATGGTATACTGTTAGAAGGGAGACTTCTATGGGATACACATCTTAGCAATATATTTACAGGCTAAACTCATATGCAAATTCCACTGTTTCTATTTTTTATATTAGGAACCAAGGCATGTTTTCTGTGTTGGTTCTGCAGAATAGTGTTTTCTGATCCAGGCCACATGCACAGTTATATCAATGCAATGCATTTTCTCTCAAATGGCTTTTTAAATCCACTGATGTCCAGTTTAAAAGACCCAACAAGAGGCAGATTGTATCCGGAAACCATTCATCAGACCATGTGTTCTGAAATGCACATAGTTCAGTTTAATAGGAAATGCAGCCGCGGGACACAGATGTTATTATTCCACTGTGCACTGTGGGAGTGTTAGAGGAGCCGATAAGTGGGTTGCACTGATGTGAACCTGCATAAGGTCAGAAGGGAAATCATCTGTTTTGTTTTTTTTTTCTCTTACCACACTTAATGTGCTCGTAGGTTAGAAACTTGAATCCGAAACTCATCCACTTACTCATATTATTTTCACATACTGGTGTACGTACATCCTGCAGCTCTGAGGAGATCAGAGAGTGCATTTAAACTACAGCCCATAGTATACACACTGGAACACCCCTGACATCCTTAACAGAGCTAGGCATGTTTGTAACCACGACAACTAGAATGTGTTCCTTAGAAAAAAAGAAAGAAAAAAGGCATTATGAAATGTAATAAAAAATAAAGAAGTTCTGGATGCAGACTAATTCAGTTGAAACATTCATCCACTCTTCTGAATACAGTGTCTGTGTTGCAATCCAGATCTTAATATGCCATTTAAAAGGACATGCTGTATTTTGCATAACAATGCCATTCGTAGCTTATTTAAGTGCATGGGTCTAATTATAAACCAAAGCCAATTGAATCTTCTGCACTTAGAAAAGTGAACTGTTGTATGCCATGGTAAAAACATAGCAAAGTGCAGTAATGAAACCACAGTGAAAACATGGTAAAAGCACAGGCGAGCATGATAAATCACAGGAATATGACAAAGCATTGCAAAAAAACCCCAAAAAACAAGTGTAGTAAATTCATCATCTAAGCATGGAACAAGCATTGGAAATGTGCAAAATGAGCATGCAGATTTCCCATGGTAACCCTTTTATTTGATGATGGGGGTGTTGAAATCGCTCAGCAGGATGGCAGTGCTTGAGAAAGTGCCCTGAAGCCCTGTGTGTTTGTGTGTGTTTGTTCTGCAGTTCGCTCCCGAAGCCTGCTCTTCTATGATGAGGGGGCCTCTCTGGAGGACAGATACAGCTCCTTCCTGGCAATGGAGTACACCGATGACTGGGAGGCTTCACCCGAAGACTTGGCAGAGGAAGGGGAGGCGGAGACTCGAGACCCGCCCCAAGGGCACACAAACAGGGCACACAAGGCCTCCAAGTACCTCAGCAAACTAGATGTGCTGGACTTCAACAGGACGGACTCCGAGTTCATTCACCAGAAAGAACAGTTTCACGAAAGGTGACAAAAGAATTCTGGGTTAAATAAAGCGCCAGCGTGCAAGCTACAAGAGGAACAAGGTGTGACGAACCTAATCATCTTTATAAACTCCAGTCTTATAACCAAAAAGTATAAATGCCAGTGCTGGACGTGTAGTTGGCCTAGTTGGTCACTAGGGGTCCAAAAGCTCCTGTACAGGGTGACTTTGATTCTATTTGGAATTGTGGGTATGAGTCTTTTTAAATAAGAGCCACAAAATAAAGTAGCTCTGGAAAAACAAAAAATAATAAGCTGGTTGCTCCATTCCCGTTTTCCTTTTCAATAATGCAGTTTTCCATTGTTTTTTCAGGGACGTGAACTCTGACAGCCCTGCAGAATTTGTGTAACCCGTCAGGTGGGAGCTGCTCTCTGCAGCCGGATCATCTCCTGACTGACGGGTCTCAGGAGCAGGGAGGCTGTCCGCTCCAGGTCTGGGTCGTCCCAAGCGCTAATGCTTGCCAGAGCCCGTGGCATCTTCGTACTAACACTGAGACAATCGAGACATCCATTGTACACTAACAAGGGATGAGAGGGAGGGGGAGGGGCGAGCTTGACCGGACCCACAAAAACTTTATTTTATTTTTATTTTTATTTCAGGGCTTTAACAAATTGATTTTTTTTTCTCTGTTTGTTTGATCTGCTCCTGCTGAATACGGGAGTGGTATTTTTTTTAATTATCACTGCGCTGAAGAGGTGCTTGACAGAGCTGCTTTGTGTACAGAAACACCCCTGAGATAAAACAAAGCTGAAGGAACACAGAAGAACAGTAAAGATTTCAAACTCTTGGAGTTCAGTTGTTAAAACGTTAGTAAAACCTAGACCCCCGGAATAATTTTTGTGAGAGCTCAACTCTTCTCTACTCTTTAGCAATCCTTTACCCTGTGGTATGGAAGCCAGCATTCAGGAAGCGTTTAAGACTCTACACAGATCCTTAGTAAGGAGAGCAAAATCATTCAGTTACTCAAAGAGATCCTCCCATTTAAAATATCAGTAGCACTTACAGGATAGTCCACACTCTGATATTCGAGTGAGCTTATTTCATCTCCCAGTTCAATCAATGTTCTTTTCAGATGCCAGGCTTCTTTTTAAATGTGAAAACCTTTCGCCTCATTCCATCTCTACCGCATGTTCTTGTTTTTTTGGTAACACTTTTTATTAAGTGTCTCTGAGTACTTTGTATTTACATAGTAGTTACTTAGTAAACACAGTACATGTGTACTTACACATAATTACAGTGTTATTATTATGCGTAGTTACAATGTGCTTAATATGTAAATCTTTTTGCACGCTACAACCCTAACCCATACCATTTTCTGATACAATTGTGTACTTAGATATATAGTGTAAAATGATTTACACATTAAGTTTACTAAGTGACTACTAAGTAAATACACAGTAATTAGAGACAGTTCATGTAAAGTGTTACTGTTTTTTTGTGTTTGTTTGTCAGTTGTTTTAAAAAAATTTTTTTGGGGGGGGGGGTGTACTAGAAGCACCACAAGTTAAAGGTGTTGGTCTTTCAACCAATCAGCAAGGCACTACCTTTATTGTAAATAGCTTTTATGATGTAATGTTTACACAGCCTTCTTGTCTTCACTGTTAAACGGTTTACTCACATAAACATTCTGTTTTTTTTGGATAAAGAAATAAAAATGTGTATATATGACCAGAAAAGTAGCACTCAGAGCAGTTTATACTATAAACCAAGTGGCATCGTACAGTATATGATCCTGTTTTATGTCTTACACTGGAGAGTATTAAATTATTGCTTTGTAAATGGCATCTCAATTTTCTGCACTGGGTACAATAATTGCAGGGGCCAGTTCTATTTCAGTTGTATTCCAAATGAAATCTCTAGGATTGTAATTTATGAAACGTTGTCTTTTCACAGAAATCATGATTGTTCATAATCTTACCCTGTCAAAAAAGAACGTCCTTAATTGCCATCTTGCTATTTAATGCAGCGTTATGAACCACATGAAACTGCAACAACTAACAAACAAACTTCTTAAAAAAAAAAAAAAAAAAAAACTCTGGGTATGAGATGCCAAGCAGTTGGAAAAGAAAAGTTCAGATTACAAAAAAAAAGGCAGATGTCGCCAAGGGAAAGTGAGTCAGTCCATTCAGCCAATAGCCTTATGAGATGCCAGTTCCAAAGATATTGCTCTGAGTGCTAAATTCAATCTCAAACGATGCAGTATCCCTTTTGAGCCCATCTTGTTCGTGTCGAAACTGGTGGGAGGTGAACCAAACAAAATGAAGTAGGTGGTTGAAGAGAGAATATAGAACAATTCTGTAGGAGTTTCGTGTCAAGCTTTCCAGCAGGAGACCTGTACGATCCTCATTCGATCCTGCACAGACTGTACAAATGCTGAGCGCTTTTGAATTTTAAGTGTGCCTGTTACTCTCTCCAGGTTCTCTTCCAGTCCACTGCCTAGTGAAGTTCATAACATACCGAGCAGGGCCTTAATCACAGCCACTGTGCCTAATTAATTATAAGAGGCTGAGCAAAATACAATCACGACAGTGCCTTTGTGACTTTTCATTTATTTTTGTCTGTCAATTGCATTCCTTACAATAAGTGATTAGGGTTGCCCTTCTAAGAGTTGCATGTGAGGGAGAGACCTCAGTGACAAACCAGTGTGGTAGCTCGCTGAGATGCTGTGAGCACTACAGACACCAGTTTGTGACTTTAGAAAGCTCTTTTTAAAGCTGATTTAAACTGCATTTTAGCTGACTTTACTGTGTCTGGTATCAGACATCAATCATCCTTCAAGGGATACTGCACCTTTGACACCCACCCTGTGTTTAAATGACGAATCAAAATGTATATTGTAAATAAGTAATGTATTTTTATATTTAAAAAATGTATTTTAGTATTCCAATAGCACCTTTTTTTTTTTTTTGGATCCCTGCCGGTATTTTAATATTTTAGCGCAATTAATAATGTATGTTTTCCAGCAAAAGTGATAAAAATGCTTGTTTTTTTTCCCTTTTGTATTAGTGTACTGTCATGTAGAGTTAGCGTCAAGCAAAATATAAAAGAATGCATTTGCAATTCATTGTGTGTGATGTTTTCTCTTTGGAACGGTTTGCTAAAAGCGCTTGAAAAATATCAGCACATTTACAGCAGACGCAAACAGCACCAAAACAGCATCTTGTAGAGGGTTTTACATTTTCTTGGTATCACCCAAACCCCCCCATGTAATTCTACAGTTCTACGTACACTGATCAGTGGAAGCTGCCTCCATTCCATCGAGTGATGCAGGTTGTTTTTTTTAATATTCACTCCATGTTTTACCTGTCCTGCCCTGTTCTGCAGTGCACCCTGTTGATTACCCCCCTCATCCTAGCAGAGTGAGTCGAGCTGGGCACAGCAAGGGCAAGTGCAACAGTTTCTGAGCCGTGACTACACGCTGAACCATGATTAATATCAGTTTATTATAAACATCTTCTTTGGGATGTAGAGCGTCATTCCTTTCCCCCTGTAAGCCACCATGTTAGCAGACGTGTGTCTTTATTGAAATCCCACATTGCCACACAGCACGAGGTAGCAGTGTGTCTCTGTAGTGATTACTGCTATCACTAGGCGTGAAAGAAGGCCTGTGCTTTACCAGCGGCACCAGTAATTACTGAAGCCCTCTCCAGTGCCCCTTCAGATTGACATAGCGTGACATCTGTGGCAAGCGGATCAATTTCTTCTTCTTCTGCTTCTTTTTTTATTCGTATTGTGGAAAGTTATAATCTGTTATACTCTTGTCATTATTTTCATGTTTGACACACCAAGCGTTTCGGGGCATTAAGAACGCATTGTATGAATATAAAGATGGAAAACACGAGTCATGATTCTGATGTTGTTTTATTCATGTACTGTGGCTGCCTGTTATTCAGCGGTTATTGCTCTTAGGAACGTGGTTAGGAATCTGTAGCTCTTGAGTTGCATGCATATTCTTTTATCCCTTTATGAATGAATCATACTTGGGACAAAACCTTATCACTGGCAACGCATACACACCGCAGTTTGCTTACGGTATGAAAGGCTTTTAACAACCAATAAATCCTGTACGTTTTGAGCTGCGCTGTCACTTTGGCATTTTGGATTAGGTGGGTGTCGGCTGCATTTCATTTTCTTTGTGCAATGTGTAAATGTCAAGTGGGATCGGAGCATCACAGGAATGATTTACAGTACCTGGAAATGGAGGGGAGGGGAGGGGGAGAAACCATCTTGACTGCTTTTGATGTCTCTAGTCCTCTCTACTGGCTCAAGAGTCCTACGATGCCATGACTGCAGCATATGGTATTGGGATCTGTACAATTCAAGCTGAAATCCACTCCACAAGCAATCAGAAGGTCTACCCACGAATGGCTTTGCCTCCAGTGGGCTTACTGGCCACTCTGACTTGTATCTTACACAGCACCCTGTACTATATATTTTTTAAATTTTTTAACATTTATTATTCTGCAAGACAAGTGATGCAATTGCATATGAAACTAAATATTTCTTAAACTGAAACCCAATTAACCAACAATTACCTATCAATCATATGCTTACATTAATAGGAGGGTTTGTTACAAAGTGAATCTGTAGAGTAAATGATTAATGCATGCCTCTGTATTGTTTTTCACTTGCTTATCTACTTTTAAGACATGGCCTTTAATGGAAGACACAGCTGACAGGCTCTACTCTCTGAGACCTGGTCACAGTTTTCCCTTCAGTCTCAGTTCTGTGTTCCTGTGAAGCTGTCTGGTAGGGCATGCACTCTGGCACTCGATACGTGGGCATACCATTTCTCACACAGTGTCAGTCCCCACAGAAAATGCCAACAATAAATAAAAAAAAAAAGATTCATCAGTCACCCTCAACAGAAACAAGCATCTGGTGTTACAGTCTTATCCTCAGCCCAGGCTAATTCTCACCCCAGTATTCTCTCCAGAGAGGGTGAACATTCGCCCAGTTCAACTCTCACCCAGTATTCTGTACAAAGTACAAGAGGATAATCATTTCCCTTATACAATAACTAATCTAGGCTAATCAGCAGTAGGACAATGTACTGTAACACATAGTGAAAACATACATTGTGATGTAGACAAAATAACCAAGGTTAATTGAGCACAAGCAGAACATGGAAAACACAAAGTTAGTATTGGCTGCGATTAATTGTATGCGATGCATATAGTTTCCCATTTTCCCTTTTTTTCAGAATTGTTTCCAATGCTTCAAATATTGTCTAAATCATGTATTAAGTACCGTATTTAGTCCAATTTCGGGTGCTTTTTGGAGTTTTTTTTCTCCAGCGCGACAGTCTATTTTCACCTGCTTTTTATCTTTATATTGGTACTTGTGCTCCTGTGCTTTACGTCTGTTGGACACATATATGTAAGGCGCAGTAACCTGAAGACTACTTATGTCTACAAATATGAAACTGACCTTTCTGGGCATGAAGTCAAAGTTATGTGCAAGTTGAGAAGCCACGAGAAAGGCAAAGATCTCAAAAAGCTTTCACAGACCTGGGGTTGAGAATTGACCTGACGCGGTGAAGATTAGCCTAGGATATTTCTCAGGGGGGTGAGGATTTATCCTGTAGCAGCGGCACGTAGCCATGTAGACCTGTTCTGAAACCATTATACAAGTTTGAAATGGATGTACACTTCCTCAAGCCAAGGAAAGGAGTTTTCAGTCCCTGCATTGTTAGCAAGAGCAATGCATTAGGGTTTGAAACTGCTCATGATAACTGACTATATTTTCTGTCAGGAGTAAAACAAAAAGGTATCATTTAAGATGCAGCATCTTTTTTGTTGGGTGGAGAACAACAAGACTCCCCCAATTATTTTTTTTGATTGATAGAATACATTAAAAAAAAACAGTGCTGTGTTATTTTAAAGTATTTTAAAGTGGCTTAAAGGCAGGTATTTGTGTCAAAATATCAAATCACACTTTTCTGGCAGCCTGATTTGTCTTGGAATAATGTCTTTCTCTTAGATTTCTCTCCACTGTCTATCTACCCTAACAGCAGTTTGCAATCAGTATTCAGTGATTCTCCCATTTTCTCTGTACAGGATATCTCTAGTCTGTAGCAAAATAAGATCAATCACATTTTTAAAGTCCAGTTTTTCTTTATTGATTTCTCCATTCTATCTGTGTGTTCAGAAGAGTAAGATGTGTTATTAAATATACATTTGACTTCCTTGCTTCAATTAAATCAGGTTAGAATTAGAGGTTTGTGTTCGTCTGACCTGATTTTAACATTCTGTTTTCAGCGCTATGCTTATATAAGCATGTAATTATGACAAGCATACATTACCTTGTTTTTTTTTCTGTTTTTTTTTGCTTAATATTGAAAGAAAACCCTTGTAAACCTTGAGTCTGTGAAGCAGAGAAGTACACTCACTAACAAAGAAATCTGCTCAGTCAAACTGGCGATAAGTAACGTTAATCTAGGAGTCTGTTTCCCATGAAAAATGGGTGAATAATAATAACCTTTTATCCTTCAGTCTGGGAGAGACTCTTCTTAGTTTTTGACTACAGGCAAGTAACAAGTCACATTAATCAATGAATTCATTCATATAACGAGCAGGTGTTAAACAAACTAAAAATTACACACTTCATGAGCTGGGGAACACAGTTAAAAGCAGGTTCCTTTTTTTCCTCATTCCAACTCGATGGCGCAAGACCAGCACATTTTCCAATGCGCTTCTTACAGGTGGTGTCCTGCATGAGGAGTCTTTTCAGAAGCAGTGTTTGCTGGAACAGATCAGAAGCATGGCATGTTATGATCTTAGCAGAAGCAGCAGTGTTGAATTATATGGACACCCAGAACAGGACAATACATAGCAAAGCAATTCAATATTAGGGAAATGCAGATAGATTCGTTTTTGTAAGCTCTGACCTACATTGCCAAGGTCACTATTCGATCAACTTTTAATTCAGATTTTATAAGTTTCAAAACAACTGAGAATACATATGCAAAAAACAAATACTATTTGGATATTGTTTTCTGTATTTAAAAAAGGCCAGTTGGACAGATACATACTATCCCTGTATGTTATCACGGCATGTATGAATGAATAGCCAGGAATGGTAAGGAAATAACATGAAACAGACTTTATAAAAAGGACTTCAATTAAATATCGGCTATATTAATACTGCTATATTGCCTGTCAGCTGTCTGTAGTGTAAATGTAGAGGTTTAACTACGATTTGACATTTCACTAACAACACATATCAGCTTTGCTTTAAACTAAAAGCATCATGAGTCAGGGTGTTGATAACTTGCTGACATACAGTAGATGGCTCACAGACTACTGTGTAACATATTTCAAGAAGAATCTTAAATCCCAGCCATCAATTGCTTTTGTATCCTCTTTCTGGTGCTACGCTGCTCAGTCTATCAGCTGTATTCATTAAAATCATTTCCTTCTCTGTCTCCATTGGCTAACAAGCTTGAGAAACTGTGCTGGGGGGTTTCAAGGAGTAATTGTTTACCTACAGAGAATTATGTTAGAGGCTAAATTGCAGCTTTAGTCAGTAAATATGCTGCTCCGTGTGTTTATTGAAAAACTGCCTCCTAGTGCTTGTACAGTTGCAGTGCAATTCATACAAGAGAACATAAAATCCTGTCTAAGCAAATAATTATTCCAGGTACACCTAGCTAGCTCCACAGACCCAGATTAGCACTAGTCTTGACTACCTTAGCTAAGGTAACATTAGGTAGTCCAAGACTAATGCTATTAAGGATCTGTGAAACCATGTTTTATCCAGTGAAATAAATATTAGGATTACACTTGATGAAACAGACTCTAAATATGTTGATCATGTGTAAAGCCTGCAATTATTTGTATTTGTTTTTATAAGAAAATAAAACTGCTGTTACAAAACTAGAGATGTTTATTGAAATATTTTTAAAAACATTTACACTGGAGCAAAAGCCCTATAAGTCCAATATGATTTTCAGAGACATATTTCCATTTTACAACCTGCAACAGTGTGGTTAAATATGAATGCTTGCTAAATTATTCGTTTTACTTTATCGTGACGCAGCTACGCTCAGCTTTTACATTTTTTATTGTGTAGACACCGACTGTAAGCTACACACCTGTGTAAAAAGAAACATTTTAATTCAACCCTAGAACTGTCACACCAAATCTCATTTAAATAAATTAAGTTTAATATCAGTGGTCATTTACTGTATGGTTTTTCCACATTTCAAGGTTACAGTTCAATGAAATGTCAGCCTAGCATTCACGGTGGGGTGGGTGGGGGAGGGGGAGAGAGATAATAGAGCCACAGTTTTTTCAATAAGATGCAGCCAATTAAAATGGATTTGATTGTCTTGACAGTCTTGGTCTTAACAGGAACTATACCTGCTACAGATGCCCAAAGTTCCACGGTTACCATGGGAACAGCAACTGAGTTATCTCTTTCTATATCCCAATTTCCATTTTCACAATTACCCTTAATTACACAAAAACATCCAACGGGCTAAAAAAAACACAATAAAAAAAGTACCGGTAATAAAATACACAAATCCCTGATTATTACAGCTCTACAGCAATCATAGTTCAGCTGTAGAAAGCCATTGGGCTGCAATACTGAACAAACTGCATAATTTAGGGAATAATGATTCGTTCACTACATCAACTTCATGATAACATTGACATTCAAATATCCCTTTTGTTTTGCTGGGATGTGTGAGCTTTTAACCTTAATGAGTTACATAATGCTACTTAGCAGTACGTGGTAACATTATTAAAATGAACAAATGTCGTGATTACATGAGGTTTGGGAGGACTGAGTATACAGATTACACAACAGGAGCAAATGAATGCATTGTAAGGCAGTGTAATATGAATTACTGGACCATATGCGCTAAACTGGAAGATTGTTTTAAGGAATGTTTTGTTAATGACTGTTCTTCTAAAGCCCATTTTGAATAATGAAATCAGGTTTGTGTTTCATGAAACCTTTTCCAGAGGGTGTATTAGTTATTCAGATTCAAAGTTTAACCTAAGAGATTATTTAACTAAATAAAGAATCACTGAGGGTACAGTTTCCACACGAGTCTCTGTCTCTGTGTCTGTCTCTGTCTCTGTCTCTGTCTCTGTTTCTGTCTCTGTCTCTATCTCTGTCTCAGTCTCTGTCTCTGTCTCTGTCTGTGTCTGTCTCTGTCTCTGTCTCTGTCTCTGTCTCTGTGTCTGTCTCTGTCTCTGTGTCTGTCTCTGTCTCTGTGCATCTCACTCCACTGTTACAGTTTGACTGCCTCTGCTAGAACATTTATCGGACACTTTTTTTTCCTGCTTGCTGAAGCACGATGTCACTGCCCTTGGGAGGAATGCAATACATTTTTCTGACATGTGGACAACATTTAGGTATCTATCATCTAATATCTATATCTAATAAAAAAATAAAAATAAAAAAAGTTTACTGTAGGGTTCAATTTGAGCAAATGTTGAAGTGACAGAAAACCGCACCAGCAATGTTAGAACTAACAAGTTTTATTTCCCCACAATGCATAATGGAGTAAAACTAACTGATAGTGCCAAAAGATTTGAGAATATTACCCAATACAATTGCAATTGAATTTGTCAGATAATCTGGCTTCCCTTTTTTTTACCATGCATTACCACCTCAGTAATTCACCATGCTTGCCTGTGCTTTACCGTACATCCCTGGTCTTGGTTTGATGCCCTTGCTCTGTTTAGCTGAAGTAAGATGCCTGACCCTGTTTGGTGCATTAGTGCAGTGAGAGGATAGAGGCACCTTACAGTATTGAACACAATAAGCAGAGGAAATCAGATCAGATGAGGACAGTCTCAAGACTAGGCCAGCTCTTACTTGGATTTAGACAGCTCATCACCTGTGGAAATTTTACAGCCGCATCTTGAATTGTAACCCTGTTAAACAAATGTTTCAGCAGAACAATAGCTGTGTCCCAGAATGCTTCCCACTCAAACTGCCTCGAGAGCAAACCGTATAATAAATGAGGTAGGACCTGAAAAATGAATCCCATTAGATACTCTACTTAATCCAACATAGGTAGGGCTACTTTTTAAATTAGGGGCAATATTTCTCAAATGGTTCCATACTTGAGTGCTTTGTACTTGTACTTCTCCTACCTTTGAACTCGAAATGCTCATCTGAAATATGATTAGCGTGTATAAGCCACGCCTGCGTTTAGTGATAGTTGATAATGTTCCCTCACCCTCTGTCTCAGAGGAAGTCATTCATCATTATGCAATCTGTTTGGAGAAATCATTTGGGTTTAATCGTACATGGCATCAGCAAGGCACTATTTCCATTCCCCCTCTCCCATGCACCCCAAAAAAGAGGCTTGCGTGGTATGTGAGTGTGTAATCATATCTGCAGCTGAATACATCCCAACTGCTTCCAATCTATTTAAAAGAACGAAAAGCTTCAGCAAGCAACCATGTTCTGCCTTCCTCAGTGTAGACTATGCCAAATGTATCTTTATTCAAGTCTTTAAAAAATGTTCCATTTACCCAAAGACAGAACATACTGTCCCAACAATCCCGTTCAGTTTTACTAAATGTAATTTAATTGATATCCTGTTTAATTTATTCTCCTGTGGTTTAGCCCTGAGTGCATTGTACTTTATAGGACAGCAGACCATGTACTTTGTTTAGCTGTAGGAACACAAGCTATTGTCTACAGACTCACAGCCCTACTTTCAGCTATACAATACTGATAAAATACAGTTACTTTCTCTCTACATGCAAATCTTTAATCTAAAATGAAGCTATAATGTGAATGTTTCTTAACAGTCAAGAGTTGATAGCAACATGACCGCAAACCGTAGCATGCAAACTAGGGCCCACCATGAGGAGTGAATCCTGTGATCTCAGGCCTGCTTTGAATTCACTGCAATTAAAAAGTGACCCAAATACAGGCTGCTTGTTTATCAAAGATAGCCTTAGATGAATAGCACAAATACATGTCATTTTGCAAATGATGACACCTAAGTAATAGGGTTCATCATCATAACAAGACTAACATAAAGCCATACAAAGGACATTGCAGTATCCCCAAATAAGCCAGAGCTTTTAACGTTGTCTCATCAGAATCAGTAACGGCATGTTACACTGCTCTCAAACCGATTTCCGCACACGCCTCAGGAGAGTGTCTTAACCTCTATGCAGAAGTACCAGTTCTGTTTTCACGAGCAGTTATTGAGAACCTTATCTCACACCCCAGAGCTCAGAATCTGTGCATAACACAACCCTGCTTGTTACATCAGCTCCTATCTTGCTCTTAATTGTATTGATACTTGTACTGTGATTCTTGAAATGTATTTTTGTTTACGACTTTAAGTCGCCCTGGATAAGGGTGTTTGCTAAGAAATAAATAATAATAATAATAATAATAATAATAATAATAATAATAATAATAATAATAATAATAATAATAATAATCACTATTGATTTCAGTTAGGCAATCCTTAGCCAGCCATGTCCCCAGTGGACATGGCTTTAATCATCTCAATCCAGCTGTAGCCCACACCTTACTTGCTGACACTGAGGTCTCTTTGAGGAAGCACAGCTCCAGATACCCACCCCCCCTGCTGGGTATGCTGGCATATTACCATGCTACCACGGCTGGCTGCTATCAACTGTCATTTGGTAGAGATCAGGAAGCCAGGAAGCAACACAAGTGAATTGACAATATAGTCTTAAAACTGTGTGATATTGGCTCGTTAATTAAAAGGACCAGATTTAATTAGGACTGGACAAAGTGTTTGCAGATACCAGGAACTCTTTGTGCTCTTGATCCTTCTTGGCAGTTCTGAGTGAATAAATAGCAATGGGAGGCTGTGTCTCCTCAATCCCATTCCAAAAAGATCACCTCTCTGTGTGATCAATTCATTAATACATCATCCCAGTCTAGAATGGAACTAACAATGTATAAATTTTCTGTAAATATGGTATCATATCCAATAGAAACAAGTGGGTTAATCGTGTTTCAACAGGAAATCTGGCACAAAAAAAAACAAAAAAAACACCATCTACTGTATACTGTATAGTCACTCTTGAAGTGGGCACCTCTATTGTATACTGGAATTTAGCTGTCAAATTCTGTTTAAGTCCCCTTATCATCAGTCTCAATTGATAATTGTTTATTGGTAGGGGTAGCATCCATTCTAATTGTCTTAGAGGCCAATCTTTTAGTATACATGCCCATGTATACATGCAGTTTAATATAGTTCCTGTACTTTACAGCCAAAAAGAGAATCGCTATGGGAGATTATGCAACAATAAGTGGATAAACTGCTTCTACTAGTCCTGGGAATACCCAACAGTCATCACAAATACTGGTGCTCCCCATAACCCCATGCACTGTACTCCCTAAATATTAATGAGGATAATGAGGATTGATGATAAGTTAATGCAGTAATAAGTTGACCTGGACAGAGAGGGAGTGTCTGTGATGTAATTAGCATGAAGGGGGTGTAGGGAAAGGGGTTTGTGTGAGTGGTTTGTCAGTGGGTTCGGATGCAGTAAGTCAATACATTTGACACTTTGATTTCTGCAGCAGATGGAATGTCCTGTCCCTTTTCTAATTCCCTCTGGCGGTAATCTATCCACTCTTTTTCGACGCTCTGACATTTATCTTGTGTGGACTTCTGTAGTTTTGTATTATTAACAAACAAGTAAACAAAAAACGAGCACTGATTAGAAGCGGCCAATCAGGTTTCACATCTTGTGCGTTGCTGGTGTGGGGGTTTTGAGCTGGCTTATGTTGAGCAGGGATTCTGTGCTGCTTCATTTATGGAAAATACAGAGCTGAGAAAAGTAAACCAGAGGGGGGAGGGATGAGGAGAAGCAGTAGGTCTACTTTTAGAGAGCCAGCTTATAAATCTGCAACAAATGCAATAAAGGGCTTGGCAGACAGTGGACCAGAGGCACACAGCACTGAGCACACAAATATGGCATCAGTTCACACATGTCATTCTCTCCAGCAAAGAATTAGTGGGTAGAATTCACAGTGTTCCCATGAGCTCTGGCTGACAGAGCAATCAATGCTACAGCACCCAGCTGGGTCAATCCGTTCACTCCCTCGGTGGAGTGGTTTTCAAAAAATAAACTTTACCTAGGCAATGAAACATATGTGTACATTTGCATTCCAGAGTTTACACTTTATGTTCACCTTTGTGAAACTCTTAACAACGTTTCAACAGCGATGCTAGTGGTAGTGGTACCTGTTTTGCCAGTTCCACCCCCGATAAAGAAGTATACAGGCAGACACACCCACGTGGTAAATAAAGTGCAGCATTGCCTGCCTGTTGTATCCTCCTCTAGATGCAATCAGTATTGCTGCTTGGTCACCGGCACACAACGCTCGCACTATCCGTTCTAATACCGCAGTTTTCTTCACCTGAAGTAAGACAGCAACGTGAATATAAGAACACTGTGGATAATTATTTACGCTTTTTGTTTGTTACGGAAAAAACAAACAAACCAAAAAAAGAACAAGAAACGGTATTTATTTAAAAAAGAGTTTTATAGCGTTTTGAGGTTGTCAAGAGAATGCACGCATGTTATTGTGCACCCGTTGTTTTTTTTTAAACACTTTGCATGATTTAATCGTTTCCTGCTCCGACATACCTCAGAAAACCATTTGAGGAACATCCAGGAGTCACCTGATATACTTTAAACGAAAACACCCTAATATTGCAATTAATTTATAGAAGCGGTTGCATTAAAAACGACAAGCTCCTGGCTGATATATAGGTGCTATAAATTCTACCGGAGCACCGCTGCTTTTTGACTAAGATTTGCTGCTGTTCGAATGTCAGATTTTTCTTGTTTTAGCATTTAATCTGCCAACTTTCTCATGCACTAGTTTAACTGCAAAGCAAGCCACGGAAAGAAAGAAGGCATCAGGCTCTATTTGAGATTTTTTTTTATTTTTTTATAATAATATATTTTAAAACAAGTTCACGGCTACGGTAATAATAATCGCATTTCCATGGCCGAAGCAGCGAGCTGCCTTGGAGACAACGCTGCCAGCGGTGCCCCGAGCTCGCAGGACAGCATGACAATGATTATTGTGGAGCCGCCGAATTTAGAAGACCTAGCGGAGGAAGAGGATGTGTTTCTGTCAGAAGCGGATCAAGTTGGGCTCACACTGGGGACCGAGAAGAGTTCAGGGACGATGGAAGTTGACCAGAGGACGGAGGAAGACCGAGAGAAGCAGATGGAGAACCAGTTTCTTCATTTAGCTATCAGGAAGCAGGTGTCGTACAGGTAGGACGCGGGATTCTGTATTTTTAATGCAGGGAAACATAAGCGAATGGAATGGTGCCATATTGCGTTAGCATAGCGTGTGTTTTTGCTAACCAAGATGTGCACGGTTTAGCACACAGGGTCACTTGATCAATATCTGACTTAAGTAATTCTTCTAGACATATTGGCTGAACAATTGCTTGCGGTCATTAGGACATTCTTAAGTTACTATACGAAAATGATAGTATTTATTTTGTTTAGGTTAAATTGTACTGTGTTTTCTAAAATGTATTTCATTGATATTTTGGTTTAGCTCATTCAACGTCCGTGCAATACTAAACAATTACAAATACAGCTGTAACTAAAAAAAAAACCCACCTAAGGATTTGCATATACGGAAGTGCATAAAGCTGTTGGTCAAGTTTTGTGTCATGTGAAATGGACGATTGTGTTGCAGTCTACGTGCTCTTGTGCTATTGCCTAATCCTACAAACAAACACACACACACACACACACACACACACACATATATATATATATATATATATATATATATATATATATAATTCTCAAGCAGAGACGCCAACCCTCCACCCATAAAACAAGTTAAATATTCTGAGATTTATCACAACGTGCAATTTTTGAAACTAACTTGTTGTCCAAGGGACAAAATGCTAGAAAAATCTTCTTGCACCCCCTCCCCGTCGCACAAAACACACAAACAAGTAGAATATAACTTGTAGGATTTGGGTTTTATTTAACAGTGAACACAATCAATCAATCAATCAGTTATTAACAGGGGCGGCTCTAGCCGCTTGACGGGTTCAATACATTCTTCAAGATACACAAAAGGTTCCCTGTGACCAGACCTAACCTCAACAAATGTATAACAACATGTGCCTTTCATTGCAGTTTGGAACACATTTAAGTAACATACTAAGAGTACAACTATAATAAGCAATACTTGGGAGTTATTCAAATATAAAAATAGCTTCTGCCTGTTTTTTTCCACTCTTTCTCTATAAGCTGAATCCAACTCCTAATGCACAGGTGTTTTAGTTTACTGTGTTACTGCTGCTTTGTGGAATTCTGATTTTTCATGACGTTCGTTCAGTTTTGTAACTGCTGAACCCCAGATCTTTAAAGGACTGTCAAGTTTGCCTGCATTTTGTACTGTTTTTCTACCAAAATGCACACAGTACAGTAGGCTCCATCAAATTCGGCAAAGACTAAATATGTTTTTTTTAATATATACTTTATTTTTTTTAAACAGTGTACAACATTTTACAGCTATTTTTCCTCTTGTCCCATGATGGCAAATTGGAACTTTGCTGCAGCAGGGGGATCCTGGTTTCTTACCCTGATGGCTGTTTGTTTGTTTGTTTGTTTGTTTGTTTGTTTGTTTTTGGGAAGACAACATTCTTTCTCTGCACTACTCTCACTCCAAAATAAATACATACATGAATTAATACATAAACACATTGCCATGAGATTTACAGGCTATTTTATTTTTAAATAATAATACTATATTGTACAGATAATCATTTCATTTCTGTCATTATAAACATATTTGACAATTTTCATGTTTTAAGTTTCACAAATCGATGGACTGTGCTTGTCCAGTAAATAACTAATATCACTTACGTTCAAATGGGGAAAAAAAGTATTTTTTTTTTTAATATAGTTTTAAACCTAAAAAAATATGTGAATACGGGAAAGCAAACTAGGTTAACAACACTAAAATCGAAAGAAAAAAAAATAATAATTACATTTTTTTGGCCAGGGAAAGTTTGTCTTGAAATTGTTCTAAACAGTAAACTTCACGCTTGACCACAAAGTTGACTTAGAAATCATTTTATAAATTACACAACATGATTTTTTTCTAAACCGCTAATACCTTAGTGACTCTGGTTGTAACTTTACTTTTAAATGGCAGGCTCATGCATTAAGAAAGTAGCATCACTTATTTGCTAATTTACAAAAAACATAAATAATACCTTCAATTTTAAAAGATTAAGTCTGTGCGTTGCCAGAGGCTCTCTTGGCAGCAATTTCTGGGTTTCTTTGTAACCAATAGAAGATCAGCTTTTCCCACAGCTAGCCAATCAGAAGTGAGAATAGAAGTAATGCACACAAAAGGTGTCAGACAACACATTAATCCATATGGTTTAGATGCTCTCAATTTTAGATTATCACCACAAGTTTGCTTTATGAATCGTCATCAGACCCCTGAGATGAATTGAATTTTTGTTAATTTGTTACATTTTTACAGTAGTAAGGCTTCAGTACATAATGCTCACACACACACACATATCTATCCATCTATCTAATGTAAAGGTGCAATAATACCTGTCTAATATAATATTGATATGATGTGACATTTGTATGACTTGTCTGTTTCCCAGTAATCTTGTCAAGAAATGCATGTGTCTCCCTCAGACTCGAGTAGGCTGGACTGTACATCATTTTCTCCATGCTAAAAACCAGTTAAGAAAAGCAGCTCAGAATGTCAACTCTTGGCTGTATCTGTTCCTTTTTCAGGAACGTTGTTAGCAGCTAACTGGTTTGCTTGTTCCTGGAAGACCGACAGTATCTGCTATTTGGAGTGCACAGTATTTTTGTGACTTTATTTTTAACTGCAATCAACTTCATTGTATTGTGTTTTTTTGCCTTCTCGGGATATTGCCCAAATTTTCATCTGAATATAATCTATTTCCAGAAGTGCAAGTGCTGTATTTGGGTTAAACACTGACAGTACAGTGCAGTACATTTATCCCAACTGGAGAAGCACAGCCCAACCAGTTGGATCACAATGTGTGTAGTAGCTATAATTAAATCTGATCACTGTGAAAGCCCATTCTTGGTGTCCCTTTATTGGTAAATGACTCTGTTACATGTTTCTGTCGGATTCGTAGAATGTGAAGTTCCTGTGAATGGGCTTTAAATCATGAACTCCTAAATTGTAGATAGCAGATTTGAGAGGATGGATTTGGTCTTGGTATTTGACCTCACATTGTCTACAAATACTTATCTTCCTTCCACCAGCTATAACATCAGCTGCCACTCCACTGCCAGGATATAAGACGACTCCCAATAGCTGCATTTGCCTGCACTGTACTGTATCCCCCTGTGTAACTCATTTTCTTTGCACATAATCACATCAAACATGTCAGTGTTTTTGCGCTCATGTTGAATATTATGCCTAGAAATGTTTTACTCTTGGTTAACTGGATTAGACAGTAAAACACAGAGAACCGATGTACGGAAATTAACACAAATAAATAAATAGAAATAAATGTAAAATATGGAAATGGAAAGTTTATTAGGGGGAGCATTCAGAGGAGAAAAGGGCAAGAACCTGCTGACTAATCAAGCACAAAGACAATCCTCCTACCTTTCACAGCTGCACCATGCTTAATACAACAAGTGGTGAGAGTTGGGTCACATTTTCATTCAAATCCAACGACAGAATGACTGGGCAAATGGCACTGTTCTAAATTACAGAGCAAGGCATTGCTAAGCAGATGCAGGGCTTGATCGAAGCCATTCTCTGATGTGATTTAGATGTATGCTTTCTTTTTCCACACATTGTTCCATATGTTATATAAACCTGATATACCATGTATCAGGAATATAGCTATAAATAACCCAATCGTAATACTGATCACACCTTGGTGTTGGCATTCACAAAGCAGAATCAATCAATCATTCAATCAATCAATATTTATTTTATATAGCGCCTTTCATAGTGGATCACCATCACAAAGCAATAGAAAGTGACACCTTGCGGATTTATTTTCCAGTGAGTTAAGGACTGTGTTGAGCACTGGGTTAAAGCACACTATATCAGTTCATGGCTATCAAAAGCACCCTAATGGTTTTGAGGAAGGGAGAGTGAATAGTGTCTAGCATGTAGCAATCATTTGCGGTCAACACCCGTTAATGAAAATATTGAAGACGAGGAACTCTGGATAAAAGTGTAAATGAAAAAAGTTTGTAAAAAAAGTGTTGCATTATGTGCTGAGCCATAAGCAGGAACACATGAGCAGGAACACCAGAGCGTTGATTATTACCATTCAGTGGATGCTTTTTTCAAACACTGTATGTTATCAAGCAATGTAAGGGTATTGCCCTGCTTCTACAGAACCAAAAAGAAGCACTAAATTGCTGTTTCTTTTATTACCAAGTGCTACTGCTGCTCAGAAATACAGAATTAATCAAATAAAGCAGTGCATGGAAGGACTGACAGTAGTGGCATTAGCACAATGTTTCCTACAGCTATATCCTAATCTACTTGGGTACTGGAAGACTGACAGCTGGTGTATGCTTAAACACTGCTAATCGATAGCTTGATTTTGCCTAGGTAGTAAGCAGAGTCATTCGGTGCTGAGGACACTCATATTTGGATCATTTTGGGGGTTTAGTGCAATCTTAGGGTGGTTTGGCTTATTCAGTATGGTTCAAACCGAACTGGGTGTGTTTTTGAAATGGTAGACTGAGGTTTATCGGACAAGCGAACTGATCCTATTAAGCTAGTTTTACAGTCGTGTGAAAACATAAGGAACCAAGTTATTTTCTAATGACACCAAGAAGGCAGTGAAACACACAGAAAAAGAGCCTTCCACTTACTTTCTTTAAACCTCTTCATAGCAACAAGATGAATTCAGTTACAGGAGATCAAGACAAACTCTGATATTTAGTAGAACATGATTATATTGAACAGATTGAACAGTGACAAAAGTGCACATTTGACTCATCAACACTGGTACCATTATGAATATGTTTGTCAAGGCTTACACTCTAAAGTCTTTGCTTTGATTAGTGCCACAGAAGAAAAAAAAAACAAAATGATGACAATTTTCTTTTCTATACAAAATTAATAACAATCTCTGAGGTACTGATAAAAATCTGCATGTGTTTTTTTTTATATCGCAGAATTTTCAAATACATTTTCGTCGTTGTAAAAATCTCTCTAAGAGTAACATCTCAGAGCAAGAGTAATTACCCAGAAGAATAAACATCCTCACTCTAAAATGAGCTGTTGTCATGGATGTGTAATGAAGAAGAAAAACAGGATGGTGTAAAAGGTTATGCCTTCGTTATGGCCCGCAGACCACTTAACATGTGCTACTAATTGTATCGTAAATGCTTTCAAAAACCCTCTCATCCATTCAGAGGGCTCAAATAATATTCTCTGAAGAAAAGGTTGACCGCAAGTGAATGTTAGGGGCCTTAATTTCGCATTGAATGACTTTCTAAACTATTCTCATGCAATTCACCACATGCTGCACAGCACAAAAGGCAAGCAGTGAGTTTTCTTACCAAGCTAAGCAAATCAGAACAGTTATTCCCCTATGTCAGGGTGAACTCATATTGATGAAACATGTGTGAGGAAGCCAGAAGCGCTGAAGGACCTAGCTGTCCCAGTGCTGTCAATTAGTCCTCTTTTATGCGCTCCCAATCTTTGAAAAATAAATTGTACATCTCTGTCTAAAACTAGGTCTTCAAATTGAGCTTTCTACAAGCTTCAGAATCCCCACAGGGCAGACCAAATATAGTTTTGTCTGGGAAACCAACATTAAGCAATGATACAATGAATGGTATGCCAAGACCCCCATACTGTCCAGACATTCAGCCTACACTCTGTAAGGACCTAACCATGTCCTCTGTGTAAAAACTGTGTGACTCTTGTGTTGGTAGGGCTTATGTGACAGCTATTTGAACCATGATAAGCTTGGGATAGTAGAATATAATCGTTCCTACTCCACATTCCGCATTGATAATGATTGATGTATTTGAGCCCTTTATGGATTCATGTAGAGCTTCCAATGGATGTTGACGCAATTGAAACTCTTTCTTTGTGTTTGGTGTAAGGGGACAGTGTAAAAGGTTATTAATGCTTAAAAAAAAAAAAAAAAAATGCAAAGCTGGACTCCGAGATGTAGAAGATCGCATTTGTATTGTAAATCATTCCAATTGAAATGATGGCATTCTTAGTAAAATGTAAATCGATCTGATTTAGATGGGGGTTTGTTTCGCTACTATATAAAATCGGCTAAGACTGTTTGCTGCCCTTCCCTGTTCCTCGAATTAATGACATTATAAAACGTCTGGGAGCGCATGCGGTTTTAATCGGCTGAAAATAAACACAGATTTACCAGTGAGAGAACAGGAAATACGAACATCTCAAAAACGGCAACACATGGCCCATTAACAGGAAGATAATCATATTAAAACCTCTGGGGTCAGTGACTGTTCTTTGGCAACACTCCACCTGTGCCAGCCCACTTAGTGCAGAGCCTTCTTACCCCATCACAGTAGTCTGAATATTTGTATCTGGCTCTTAAAAGACTGTGTGCTTTTGCACACTGTTTCCCAATCTAATTAGCTCTCTAATGGAGGGAAAGCAGTCTTGAAAGTCTTCTAATTAACCAGAAACCTATTATGTTAACCCAGTTATCTACTGTTTTTCCTTGGGTTCATGTTCCCCATCATCTTCACACTCAGTTTTCCAAAGCAGTAGGTTTAAAGCAAGGTTTTCAGTCAATAAATGCATGTATTCATTTGTATTTTACTTAAGTTTTGTAAGTGGGAGGGTTATCATATGACTCCAGATACACAAGGACAGTTCAGGCTTTACACATACACACATAGGTAGTACGTATAAAGAAAATACAGTGCCTTGCAAAAGTATTCAGACCCCTGACCAATTCTCTCATATTACTGAATTACAAATGGTACATTGAAATTTCGTTCTGTTTGATATTTTATTTTAAAACACTGAAACTCAAAATCAATTATTGTAAGGTGACACTGGTTTTATGTTGGGTAATATTTTTAAGAAAAAAAACAAAACTGAAATATCTTGCTTGCATAAGTATTCAACCCCCACACATTAATATTTGGTAGAGCCACCTTTCGCTGCAATAACAGCTTTAAGTCTTTTGGGGTAAGCATGTACCAGCTTTGCACACAGTGTCGGAGTGATTTTGGCCCATTCTTGCTCCAGGTTGTTCAGGTTGGTTGGACGACGCTTGTGGACCGCAGTTTTCAAATAGTGCCACAGATTCTCAATGGGATTGAGATCAGGACTTTGACTAGGCCACTGTAGGACATTCACCTTTTTGTTCTTGAGCCACTCCAATGTTGCTTTGGCTTTGTGCTTGGGATCATTGTCCTGCTGAAAGGTGAATTTCCTCCCAAGCTTCAGTTTTTTAGCGGACTGAAGCAGGTTCTCTTGCAGTATTTCCCTGTATTTTGCTCCATCCATTCTTCCTTCAATTTTAACAAGATGCCCAGTCCGTGCTGATGAGAAGCATCCCCACAGCATGATGCTGCCACCACCATACTTCACTGTAGGGATGGTGTGTCTTGAGGCATGGGCATTGTTAGGTTTGCGCCACACATAGCGCTTTTAGTTTTGGCCAAAAAGCTTTATCTTGGTCTCATCTGACCACAAAACCTTTTCCCACATCGCAGCTGGGTCACTCTCATGCTTTCTGGCAAACTCCAGACGTGCTTTCAGATGGTACTTTTTGAGTAACAGCTTCTTTCTTGCCACCCTCCCATACAGGCTAGTGTTATGCAGAGCTCTTGATATGATTGACTGGTGCACCATTACTCCACTCCCAGCCACTGAACTCTGTAGCTCCTTCAAAGTGATTGTTGGCCTCTCTGTGGCTTCTCTCACAAGTCTCCTTCTTGTTTGAGCGCTGAGTTTTGAGGGATGGCCTTTTCTTGGCAGTGCCTGGGTGGTGTGATGCAGCTTCCACTTCCTGATTATTGAACTGTGCTCACTGGGATATCCAAACACTTGGATATTATTTTGTACCCTTTACCTAATCTATGCATTTGTATTACTTTATCTCTAACTTCTGTAGAATGCTCTTTGGTCTTCATTTTCCTTCAGATTCACAGCCTGACCAATGATCCTTCAACAGTGGGGTTTTTATCCAGAAAATTGACAGCAACTTTAATGGTTCACAAGTGGAGGCCAATGGTAAGGTAATTGTGTCCTCGTTAGGGCAATTTCTTTCATCGGTGTAAACTGGGAGCTTCCACAGCACAGGGGTTGAATACTTATGCAAGCAAGATATTTCAGTTTTTTATTTTTCTTAAAAATATTTCCCAACATAAAACCAATGTCACCTTACAATAATTGATTTGTAGTTTCAGTGTTTTAACATAAAATATCAAACAGAACGAAATTTCAATGTACCATTTGTAATTCAGTAATATGAGAGAATTGGTCAGGGGTCTGAATACTTTTGCAAGGCACTGTATGTTGACTGCTCTTCCTGAACTGAGTTGGTGGTGCCCATCCTGAACCTTTTCCTAATTTCTACCTCAGACCCCTGTGAAGTCCTGTCAGCACAGTAACCAAGTCTCTGTCACATTCAGACAATTCTAAGAATACTGTGTACTTGTTTTCTGGTTCAAGAAACATGTTCAGTTGAACTACGTCCATTAATCCTGGTCCGCTGGCTGGAAGAGGTGTTAGAAATGCTAACAGGTGGCTGATAACAGTGAACTTTTAATTTCCTGCAAACTCCCTACTAAATAGATGACACCGTTCTCCTATTTACTGACTTCAGTGAGCAAATTAATTTTATCTCCAGGTTATATTTACCACCTATATGCTGAAGCATATTAGTTGTTTAAACTGCTGTATATGAAGTGCAGAACACAGTTATCGATGTTAAGATGAAGACTTGCTGCATTAAGGAATAATCTCAATAGTCGTTGGTCTTCTACTCCGTAAATAGGAGGTCAGAATGATCTGGTGTTGGTAGACAACTGGAAATATTTTATTTGTGAATAAAATATTATGTGACTTCATAATTCAATCGTCAGTTCAGCAAGCCAAGTATAATACACACTGGTTTGCCATTGAAGTCTGATGATTTCTTATTTATTGTTGCATTGTTATTTTGGATAGTGGTAGAATTTAAAACTAGTAGTGCACCACATATAACAGATAAAGCTCAAATGCACTCGGATACAGCCCTTGAAACCTCTGCGCCTGCTGGATAAGTGTACGGATAATAGCAGTGGAAACTACGTGATCGGAGATCTTCTCTCTACCTGATATCTCTGAATCATTGGGGGCTAAGAGGCTGCCTTTGAATGGACAGATATGCCGTATCATTCTTGCAGCATTACCCAGTTTTACTAGACATCCATAGAGATAGGCACAAAGTTATTGTTTTCTTGGTGTTCTGAATTAACTGAAACTAGAACGTTGCCCTCTGGAAAAAATTAATTAAAAGGTTAGACTTAATCGGTTATGAAGTGCTCTGCTTCTCAAATCATCCATTGTTAGCCAGCATGTGCAATGAAACATTGTATGTAACTCGGCAGGTAAAGCTATAGGATATATTTAGTTTTCAATATAAATGCAAATGTGTGTGTGTATATACACTATATATGTTAACCTATACTAAGGGTCAATATCCACAGGACAGCTGCGTGCAGTGAATAATCCCTCTAGATATATTTACTAGATATTTTTGTTGATTTGTGTTTTTTATTTCTTATTTATTGTTGTCCGCTGTGGTGTTGTGAGCCTCTTGGCTGGTCGTCATAAATCAGAATTTGTTCTCAGTTGACTCATCTGGTTAAATAAAGGTTTTGATTGATTTACTAGATATATTCACTTGGATACGTAGACACTTTGTCTACAAAGACCACTTCTGGATGCTCATTTGAACGATCAGTACAATGTTTCATTATAATGTTACACATATATTACCTTTATTTCCCAATATTCAAACTCTGTAAGTTTTCTCTTTCAGCATTCCGGGTCAGGCTTTGAGCTTCTGTAACTGCTTCACATATAAAGGTTATGTTTTCTTGTAGACCTAACAAAGTTCAGCCACCACTGATAATTACAGGAACAGTGGCAGAAGCATGGAAACAGTACTTCATCTTCTACAATCCATTGCTGGCATTCAGACTCCAGGCTGGTAATTGGAAGGGCTGCCATCTTCAGCAAATACCGTCTATTGAGAATTGGAAGGCACTCTCAACATGGCAAACCTGCACTGACCCAGAGCAACTGTAATTTCTAGTGTGAAACAAGGGATCTGTAATTCCTCCTCCTAGGCTTTCAGTTACCACAAAGAGCCTGGTTCTAATGAGACAAGGAAGGACTGAATACAGCGTTCTCTCTTCAGTCCTTCCTTGTCTCCGTAATGGCCATTCATGACCTGGAAGACTCTGCAAGCCTCAGTAATATTGTTCTGAAGTAGTCTTCAGAGGGCTCTCGAATGACTTGTTGCAGTATTTTTTTTCATTGTGATTTTTTTGCTAATGATTGTGTGTACCTCCTGTGTGAGTACGTTTTATTTTGCCTTTGATCTGATGTCTTTCATTTTGGTGGAACAAATTAGGTACTCATTCTGCGCTGCCGATATTGATTGTGGAAGATTCTGAACTTGTGTGCCGTCACGGGTCCTCAGTCTGAAGGTACAGAAAAAATCAATTTTCTTAAACAAGAATTATTGTACGAATTCATATTTTATTTGTATACTGAACTTGTAGTAACACCTATAATAGGTAATGCGTTTATTTCATTTCTGCAAGTATTTCCACAAAGTGTCTTTCTCCATCTTGTCAGAATGCTTTACTTTACGTGTCTGTGCGTGTGTCCGTGGCTTCATTTTGTGTTCGTGTCCACAGTCGTAGTCGATGCACTGTTGTTGCTGTCGTCTTTGTCTGCGTTTAAAGCCTTCTTAAATAATCAGTTTGTAATAGATGTAGTTTCTAATGCTCTTTTCATTGCATCCAGAGGACTACTGACTGAATCAGACGGTTGTGCGGCAGACGCGAGTCATGTGACTTAGTTTGACTATTATGCAAGTTCTGGCTCAGTGACACCACTGCTGCCTATAGAAAATAGTACTGGATCCCAAGGTCGGGTAGTGTTTAATATAGCTCGACTACACCACTGCTGCTGAACGGTTTGGGCACACCACCTTAATGCTGCAAAATGATTACATCATGCATATTTGTTTGCTTTATTTGGCCGTTAGCACCAGTACTGGAAGTCCACATGCTGTTTTTTTCCTGCGAAATATCCAGTGACCCTGAGAATACATTCAGTTGAAGAAATATGCAACAGGTTTGAAAAGAAAAACTGAAGTTGACCGTTGTCATGGCACCTGAACTGTAGCAGCTATAAATAAATAAATAAATAAATATTGTGTCTTCAAACGAAGGGTGTACAAGCTATAGTGAGCCTTCAAAAACAATGAAAGCAGGTGCCACTCTTAGCCCCAAGTATAGCAAGCTGCATTCAATTCTAATGATTTCCACTATGACTTCAAATTGTTTTTGGTACAAGTAAGGGAGTACATTTCTACCAGCTAGAAGGAGGGAGAGCCATTGCAAGCAGGACGGTTCTTGGAGTCATGAGATGACAGCGCCTGAATACAAACACTAAAAGGAACATTTTTCCCCTGACTCTCTTTAATATGTAGTTTCTAATTGGCTACACATTTGTTGTTGCTGGGCACAGAGACTATCCCAGCCCATATTGTCTCCATGCCACAGGTTTCTAGGACCATGTTGACATTGCATGCCTCTAAAAGCCCAGAGTTGCAAATCCGATATGATAACTATAAATATGTGCTGCATGAAGGCACTAAAGCATGTCCTATATTTACTTTAACTGCAGAGTCTGCCTTGGGAAGATCAGCCTAACCAAGGGAGGTTAGTGTGTCTGATTCAGTTAGTAGTTTCTTTGATGCAATGAAAAGAGCACTAGGAACTTCTATTACAATCTACTTCAAGCAACAGTGCATCAACTACGACTTGAAGAAATTAGATAAATGCATTACTTATTGTACTGGATGTGTTACTAGAAGTTCAGCATACTAAAATGTGAATTTGTATAAGAAGAAATTCTATGTATTAGTGGTGTTCTTGTACCATCAGATTTAGAACTACACCACCCACCACCCCAACCCAACTCAACAGTCCTATTGATAAACAGTCTACATGGCTGGAGAATTCAGCTCAGGACTTAATCAAAAACAAGGATCTGTGCACAGCTGGCAGAGGAAGAGGGTTTCATTTGTCTACCTGTAGAGCAAGAACAGTCAGTTCTCCTATATGTCTTGCAGAGGCAGCATGTGTATTATAGTAGGCTGTGTGGCAAAGCCTATTCCAACCTGCCGAATGTATTTTACACATACAGCTCTTCAAGATTGGTTATGCTAATGAGCCCACAAAACATCCGTTTTACACTGAGCTAAGCGATGTCAAGGGTGTTATTAGAGCTACATAAGGGGGCTCTGTGGATGCCTGCGCAAAGCCGGAAAGCAAAATAAACAGGAGATGTGAAACATATGCACCTGTTTTAGTTTGTGCATGTATTTCTTACAGTACTGTGATAGTATCATAACCACAGAGGAGAAGTGTAAGACACTGAAGTTAGTTTATAAAGCTTGCTGTCCCCTGAGCATCTCTCCAAATCATTTTAACGAGTTAATCCGTGTAAACACAGTTTTAATAAAGCAATTCAATATCTGGGTGACGCCTTATTTGGGGTGTCATAAATAAGTATTTAATGAATATGCAATTGACCATTTAGTTGAGTTTCATGTTAATAAACAGTCAATGGACATGCCATGCATGTGTGTATCTATCATTGGACTGCCATTTGAGCTCATATTTCATGTGTATGTTAAGTATTTTTTTATTTTTTTTTCCTGTTCCTGTTTTTTGTTTCCTGTTCCAGTAGAAAGACATACAAAGGCTGGTATGTAAAGCTACTAATACCCTGTTCTTAAACAAAACTTGGAATGGCTCAAACTGCTCTGCAGGGGGAGCCCTTCTATATTTCTAGCCTTGCAGTCCTGCAGTTGCCAAGCACCCCAGAGCACTGTAAAACTGTACCAATAGCACCACGTTAATGACGCTTCTGTCATCAAGAGCTCTTGTGTACACATCCAGTTTTAGACCTTTTTAAATAAAAGGATATTGGTTCTTTGGTAAATAATACAAGCGAGATTTCTGATGCTTGGTAGTTGCTTTAATTGGACTCCTCGGCTCTGTATCGTCCAGTTCATGTTTCCCTCAATAAAACAACCGATAAGGGGGGGTGATTATTTATTTATATGTGCTGATTGTTCATATTCAGCAGGGCGATGAAAAATAAATGTCATGCACACGACAGGGTTCATTTGTAATGTAAATAACAGGAGAATATTCAGAGTGTCAGCCCTGAATGGACATGTAAATAAAGCTGAATAATCAACTACACCAGAGGGGCCGTGGCTGACAGTATTCCACTTGCTGCTACTGTCATTATTTGGCAATACTGCACTTTACAGCAGTATTGGTTTCCTAGAACTGTATTGTTGGGTACAGTATTTATCTTGGTTTTCATTTTAAAATGGGCAAACCAAAGCTTTAAAATCATTCTCTTGCTGAATTTGCGCAAGCAACAATATTTTTGGTCTCTTTTTTATTTTATTTTGTGTGCTGAATGTCTCTTGGTTCTTTTGCTTGCTTTTTTTTTCTTTTATCTAGATTTTAAAATACAACACAGTGATCAAACGTTGCTTTCGCTCTGAGCTGAGGATCACTCCGGTAGTTTTACTGCAATAAAGTGAATCTGTACTGAAGCATTGTATTTGAAAAAATCTACATATTGTGCCTTGAAAAAAGCAAGCGAAGAACCAGCATTTAATAAGGTTGCTATTTTAAGAAAGGGAAAGGACAAATGTTAAGCCATGGTAAGCACTATCTATTGGTTTAATAATATATCTAAATCACTCATTACCTTTTGATTTGACTGGGATTTTCTCAATAGCGATTTAATATAGTTTTACTAATATTCAAGCCCTTCTAATTGCTTTATTAATTTTAAGGAAAGTCGGATCTGAAAAACAAAAACATCATGGCAATCGAACGTAATGTGATAATCCAACGTCTGTCCTGATTTAAAAAAAGACGTGCCTTGTACGCACTCATCTGATTTATTTTATCTTTTGTCTTTTCCTCATGAACGTTCACTTATTGGTGATTTTAAATAAACTACATTTGTTCTGTGTTAACCAAGGGCTTCTGTTAGCAGCGCTGAACTTGCCTAGTAAAAACAGTGCCTTGTGTGCTGCTGCTATGACTGAAACGGCAAAGACATGGCCTTTTAGAAGATGAAAACATTACCAACCTAAAAGGTGTTTGCCTGACATTAGGCTGATGTATGCACAAATTGAACTTGTAATAACCAGTGGGTACGTGTCTTGGGAGAATGCTTTGCTATAACAGGTACACTACAGTTCACTAACTTGAACAGCTGTGTATTTACATTGTAATAAATGTGTAATTACTCATGGTTCCCGTAACGGCTGTACATTGAAATCTCCTTGTGAAAAACACATGTACATCACACACTTATTCCACTAGTAGTTTCAATGGATCCCATTGGTATTGTAATTTATCTTTTTTTTTTTTTTTGCCATATGGTTATGTATGCCCCGTTATCCAAAGTGCTCGCTGCAACATCCATCCACAGGAAACACTATACAAGCTGTTTGTGTGATTCAGATCCAGTGCAGAACGAAAGGTCAATACTGACACAGGCTGCGTGTGCTTTGTCTTCGAAATGATCTTGTTTCTGTAGAGTTGTCCTATTCTAGCTTAGTACAGACTGTGAAAACAACTTTGTTATACATTCTGAAGATGTGTTTTTTTTTTTTTTTTTTTTTATAGCACAAAGATCAAAACCAAACATGACCAATATGTCGTTCGCAAATTATAAGCTTCCAAAGAGACATTGTAACATTGAAATATGGAAACTTCGAAAGATCAGAATGTCCGAACGTCCATAGAAGGAAACAAATCGATTATTGGGCACTGCAAACTCAACATATTGTCAGGCTGCAATGCTGTAATTCTACAATACTGTAGTAGCCAAAACCTCAACCTATTGCATAACAAGACAGAAAAAACCCTAGCAGATCAAAGTCCTAAGGGTAGAGAGTCATCACATCGCTGGTATTGACCTAGTGTATGTCCAGATGGAAAGAAATCGAACATAGTTAATGTCCCTACAGTAATCGAGCAGCGCAGAACACAAAAACGGTTTATATTACAATACAGGAATGAACTGAAGCTTTTAAATCAAGTAGTGCAGAACACAGATTGTAGTACATGTCAGTAATTCAAATGTAGTTGTGCTGACAGTTTTTATGAAATTTAAATGGCGTAAACTTGTATTCATCATGAAACATGACATTCAAAGTGTAATATTGATTTTAGCCCCAAATCTGTACTGTTTTGAATGTCTACATTATTTTTATATCATTGAGATGTTTTAAGAGGGGTTTGCTTTAAAATAAATACATTAAGACTGTTCGTACCACGAGGGTAATAAATAAAGCAATATTTTTGGATTGTAATCTTTTTTTAAAGTGGCGGTAAGGTTACCGAATGGGACTGGCAAATAATTGCTTTTGAAGTGGGAGGTTGTTATTGGCTAGATTTGACATGTAAGGTGATGGAACACTTGTTGAGTACCTGCCCCTTTATTGAACTTAGGGCTGCTAATAGAATGACTCATTGGAGGTCACTGGCAGTCTGCAGGCAGATGAACAGGCACTGCAGCCGGGTCCTATGTATTTGACTGGGAAAAGCAAACCACTCTCCCCTCCGTGCCACACACGAGATGCTTTCCTGGTGAAGTTTGCTGTAGTTTTTTTTTTTTTCTGCACTGCTTGCAGATCCACATCATCTAAGTTTACAAAGCTTGTAGTGGGAAAACAACTTCATTTCAGAGATAATACAGGGATGGAAATAAGGTTCCTATTGCATAGGGGTGTGATCCATACCTGGTTTTACTAAGAATGTAACAAGACACACCTGAGCTTGCTACCTATACACTATGGCTAATCAAGCTTGTGTTAAAACCTGGAATGGGTCACACTGCTATGCAACAGGAGTCTTATTTCCATCCCTGCAATGGATCTCACAGTAACAGCTAGTTTAGAAAGTACAGCACAGAGCAACCTGAAATCACCTCGCTTGCTATCTTTTCTATGCATTATTCCTGGTTGGCTCTTATTCTTGTTTTATTCTGTTCAAGTCTAAATTAGCTTCTGGTCTGTTCATCAAAAGAGCTCCACGCCTCTGATGTACTGTAGTTTGGGCTGATGGAAATTCAACTTACGTTAATGTGCCCTCTTGTGGAAAAGGTATCAATCAATCATAGCTCAAAAGCATTTTAAGAAAAAAAAATGCAGCAGTGCAAAATACTTTCTAATTCCGAAGGGAAGTTGTTGTTAATCTTCTCATGGGTATTGGAATTGATCAAATGTAAGTTATTTTTGACACAATGACTTGTATGTTGAAAGAACATGGTGAACTGTAACATGCTGTGTAACCCCAGTGCCACGAACAAACTTGTATCAAGACAGAATGCCCTTGTTTATGGAGTACCACCATCCTTTGAAAACCAATTTTAAATGACTGTTTATGTATTTGTGAGTTGGATGAAAAATACAGCATAAAAGAGGCTGTCTCTGTGTCAGTTAGACCATGTGCCTTGCTCTGTATTGCTTACCAAAAGCAATCACAAAGTATAGAAACTTGTTCTGTGGTTTTGGGCCAATCAAGCATGAAACATGAGGAGCCAGACAGGCAGTGAATCAGAGATGATAGCTGTGCAGCAAATGGAGAGCAGTCACTGCAATGCCAATTTAGATGCATGATTGAGTTTATTACCAGCTCCACATGACCAACACCGATCCAGTGCAAACTCTTCATCAGGTAGAGGGACGGATGGATGCAGATATGCACTGTCTTAACAGGAATTAGTGCAGAGGTTCTTTTGTGGCTTGGTTTCATGAGACAAGGTTTCAGGCCACTGCATGGCACACCAGGGGAGACTTGGGGTTTGATACAGCCAAGTTGACTTAAATGTTCCCTGGGACCAGGTTTCAAGAAGTTTAGGTGACTTTCACCAAATGTGTGGATTAATTATATATTGATGATCATTTAAATAATAGATGTGGATTAGATTGAGGGCCTCTCTGTCTCCTTAAGGGAATGCCTCAGGCAGTGTCTCTGCATAATCACAAAGCCCGATCTGTATTCAGACCAATCTGTGACAATCGGAGGAAGTCTTATGACAGACAGCAAAGATCTGCATTTAAACTGCATTTAAACTCTGCTTGCGTTAGGAAACCAGAGTTATATCAAGAAGAGAGCAGCAAATTGGATTGATTTTTAAAACCATGAACCAAGAGGAATGTGTTGTATTCCAAAGTGCATGCTGCTGGATAAGTTCAACTTTCACATCACTGCACGAAACTTATGCAATTGCAGTACAGTGCTTTCAGTAAATGCAATCATGATTGCAGTAAGGTTGCTTAAAAGCATCCTGTGTTCTTTCAACACTATGTTGAGCAAAGACTCTACAGGAGTTTTAAATGTGCCCCTTGGAAAGGAACAAACCTGCTTTTATCCACAGTCCATGCATGTCGCTTTCATCAACTGTTGAGCAGTGGCAGTTTTGGCAGTGGCAATACTCTACATTTGTCTTGGCTTTTTTTTACATGAGACATTCAGTGGTGTTGAGGCTTTTCAAATCTTTTTTTTTATCGTGGTCTGGATTTCAGCGTGTCTGCTTTTATTTTCCACTGACGTCTTATTTATTTTCAATCCGTCGGCAGAGTCCCTCTAGCTAGGCCTAGTCCTGTGTAAAGAGCACAATACCACAGATTTGCACGGACATGCTTAAGTTACAAAAATGCAAGTCAATGCTGAGTCCTTAGCGGCTTTCACAAGATGATCCCCATGTGATGTGAAAAAGGCAGGGCATAAAAACACCGGAATGTAAAGCAGTACTCTAGTGCCTGCGATATTTCAGCAAAGCAGAAGTCACATTTATGTTATGAAAATTGTGTTTCAGCTGACCAGGTCATGTCACAATCCACAAGGAAGTCCTAAAAAGAGGAACTGGAAAAAGAAGCTGTACTTTTAACAGAAGAAGCCACTTGTGTTTTCAGCAGTCTGAATGTTAGAGAACTAATCAGCAGAATTGGTTGTGCTTACTGGTTTGGCTCAGAAAGCCATGCCCCAGTCAGTGGAGTAGCCTTGTATCCAGTGCAAGGCTCAGGGAGAGGAACTGCTGACAGATGTGGAAGAAAAAGAAATGGAACGTCCCTCCGACACCACCAGCAAAACTGGATAAGAGGTACCGGCATCTACCAGTCTGACTCCAGACTGGTGGCCCGCTTGCAGAATCAGCACAGAAGTTGATTAGTATGATTAGTCCGTGCATGTTGGAAATGCATACGTGGATTCACTTGCATTTTGGTGTGTCTGAGCTGCACTGTTTTTGTTTTTACAGGTTAGCAACCAGGTTTAATTTAAACTCAGGTAAACATCACTAGTATTTGTTCTTTTTGTTTGAGGGACAAATATGCTCTCTGTTAATGGATTGTGGTGCAGGAGTCAAATGCATGCACTGTAATACAACATTTTAAGTCTCACAGTTTAGGGCTGTGCCGAATATTTCTAATGCGTGTGAGTGATGGGTGCATGTTCTAGTGGTTTAATTCGTTTTCATTGTTTTCCACCAGAGCATAGCTGGTGAAAATGAAACATCAGCTTAATATGTAAAACGTGATAATATTTCAGTTGGTTATTCATACAAGGCTTGTGTACAAGCCACAAAGTGCATTTTATAATTTGTAGTATTGTTATTATTTTATTACAAGATGAATCCATTTCCATTTGGCCTAGCAAGCTTGTAATAGCATTAATAATGACCTTTTTTTATGCTACTTGACGAATTCCATTTCAAACTGCTGAATGTATTTCAGAACTCGCACCTCTTGCTTAACAGACTTGAGAAGAACTTGGTTTCCTTCTTTAAACTTGTGACCTTTTGACTTTTTTTAATATAACACAGTCCTTAAATGGTCTGGTACAGACCTCGCTGCCTCTATCACTGCAGGACAGGTGTTGCTTTTTACACGTTGAATTTGATGCATCCGCCTCCTGTATAAAATATGCATGTACAGTGTAAAATGCTTCAGTGTGTTTTATTATTATTATTATTATTATTAATAATAATAATAATAATAATAATAATAATAATAATAATAATAATATTATTATTTATTTCTTAGCAGACGCCCTTATCCAGGGCGACTTAGAATTGTTACAAGGTATCACATTATTTTTACATACAATTACATTATTTTTTTACACATTATTTTTACATACAATTACCCATTTATACAGTTGGGTTTTTACTGGAGCAATCTAGGTAAAGTACCTTGCTCAAGGGTACAGCAGCAGTGTCCCCCACCTGGGATTGAACCCACGACCCCCCGGTCAAGAGTCCAGAGCCCTAACCACTACTCCACTAAAAAATGTGATCTCCCAGGATTTTTTTTTTTATACAGTAAAACTAATTCTGCATATAGTGTCTATAATGATCACTGACGAATCCCAGTATATTATATTAACTGTATCCAATGTCTGCTTCTGAAGACCATCTGTCTATAAAGACCGCTTTTTAGATGGTCTCTTGATCAGTCATTCTAATTGTTTACTGGCTGTAATTAAGAACAGTGGCGTTGGATTGTCTCACAAACTTACATCTCTAGATACACTGACACCACTTGGTTAATCAGCCACATTCCTACAGCATTTTGCAGCGGTTGCTTATCTGATGTACGTTATTGACTTCTTGATTTATCTCCCTCTCTGTCAGCAACTGCAGGACCGTGCAGGTGTCCCAAGGCTGACGAGGGCCTGAGATAGTCCCCCGCTTCCTTTATTGCTCGCCTCCTCTCTGGGGCTGTTACTGTATCTATTTAGACGGTTCCTAACTCAAAGCTGCTTTCACACTTTCATGATGAACTCTGATTATTCCTCATTGACTCGCGTTGCAGTTTCACGGCTGAAGGATTAACTGCGCTTACCCTGTGGTGCTCGGCACATGTCCTGGTGTCAGTCGACAGTTTTAGGGGCTCAGACGGATTTCATCCAGTTTTGGTGAACGTGCTCGGAATGCTCATTATGAAATTTATAATTAAAGTTCGGGAGGAGGGTCAGACACCAATCTCTGCGTCACCAAATTGAATCATTCAATTTACACATTAGCCAATTTAAATTGTTAGCACTATAAATACCCGCTTCACTTATCTCTCAGTTGTGTTTTGATTTCATCGTAACCCACCACCTCCCCATCTCCTCCTTTCTTAACAGTTTTTATATTTTATCAAATGGGGGTCTCAGCCTCGTCCAGTTGGCCAGGCAGCGAACCCTCAAACCAAGTTAGGTTTGATGCCAAATGAATGTGTATATACAGCATACTTTTCTGTTAAATCGCATACTCCGCATTCTCTACAATAAATATTTGTACTAAAACATTTTGTGATTGGTGTTTGTCCCGAACTACTGAATTGTCATTGTGACATTCGACTAGGTGGAGCTGGCTCCTTTAGCCGTACTAACAGGCTTATGGGTTTGAATGCAAGTTTTACATTTACTGTGTAATACTTGAATGTGAGGTGCAGGGTACATTACTGCCTGGTGAGCTGTCTTATTGTGGGCTTTCAATGTAAATTGTGTATCCTTGGAATGTATTGTAAAAGTGAGTTATGACTCATTAGTGTAAATGGATTTCCATGTTTGTGTTACACTTTTTAATGGTCTCACCATTTACAGCATAAAGAACCAATTACAGAAGGCTGCCACTAGGTAGAGCTCCAATCTTTTAAAGAAGCTTCAAGCGGCCTGGTTCCACCATCAGCTGCACCTTGCCCTGTGCATCCTGCTTTAACGTATGTTGAGGTTGTATTCAATTTGGGATGACAGTGTTTTATGACCTGCAATGTGCAATCATTTTTTCCAATAGAGCTATTTAAATATAGTTGCCACAGCAACCTTCATGTGTTTTCATTTTATTTTGTATTCTGTGAAGCATGCATGGGTGTGTCCTTGGGGGAGGGGGAGGGAATACCTGTAACCAGCCTTCAACCCTCTCAGTCCTGAATTATTATTTTTGTTGAGCTGAAGAATGCAAAATTAAGTTATGTAATTCAAGAAGGGACTCCTTTACAGAGTATACAGGAGAACAGGACAACATTTTTTTTTTTTTACATATATTTTGGTAAATTGGACTTTAATTTGGGAGAAAAATCCCCTGCTGGGAAAGTTTAGAACCACCATTTAAATCTGACTTAGTTTTAACAGTGCTTTAGCATATTTCAGATGATTTCAGATTGGATGAATGACGTTTGTTTAGTTCATAGTGAGGATGGTTGCCAAACGGAACAAAATATTTCTGTTTTGATTATTAACAGTATTGGGACGTGTTAGTATAGTGGTATTGGTGGAATAGTCCACATTCTTAGAAAGGAAGTGTTCGAGCTGACAGAGAACTAAAAATTAAAAACTGTATATAAATTCTCTCTCTCACCTCTCGATTTTTGTATTTATTTATATAAAATATAAGTTTTAGTTCAAAAAGCCAACTTCCCAAGTTTCAGTATGTTTAACATGCCTTTGTCAAGGGAAAGTGTGTTATAAAAACAAACATTGGAGGTATTTATAGGCTTTTGAAGCCATGGTAACTACACATTTATTTCTCTTTGAATTTAATGTCATTGTGATGTCATTCATGATGTAACAATCTACTGTTCTACAATCTGTCTGTTTATCCATTTAGTTTCTTTTATTCTTCTATACTGTACATTACCTAATTTTATTTTTTCAAAAAAAATGGTTAACAGCAATGACATATAAGCCATAGTAGGCTTGGTGGTCGAGTGGTCAGAAAGGGGGTTGTTACCCAGAGGTTCCTGGTTCAATCCCAGCTCGGCCACTGTCTCGCGGTGTGTGACCCTGAGCAAGTCACTGAACCTCCTTGTGCGCCGTCCTTCGGATGAGACGTAAAACCGAGGTGCTATTGTAAGTGACTCTGCAGCAGCAGTTGTGATGTATAGTTCACCCCCTAGTCTCTGTATTACGCTTTGGGTAAAAGCGTCTGCTAAGTGAATGATTAATAATAGTGTATATTTTGCTCTGATCCTCGTAAAGACACGGTTGGTCGCACACTCAAAAATCTCTTTGTCTTTTAGACTTGACCGCCAATAATTACATGCCTCAAATTCCTCTTGCATTATTAAACAAAATGCTTTATTATTTAATTAAACAAAACATAAAACAAACACAACACAATGCGTTTTGACACACAGCGCGTCTTCATCAGGTGTGGCAGCGATTGTCAATTAAAAACGGCTTTATAGAGGACACCAATCAATCCAATAATTAATTCATTGAAAAATAGCCCGCTGGGATTTCTGCTACCAAACAAGGAACTGTATGTTAAGAAATTATTTATATTTTTGTTCATGAGACGACACTCTCAGGAGATTTAGAAATGAAGCTGCTGCTAATAGGTTTCCATAAAGTGTAACTGTGTTTTAAATATGTTGACTCCCTTAAATGAATTCAAACAGAATGTCACATCCCTAGCTCAGTGGATCGCAGAAGTTTCTGTGTAGGGCTCACAGACTTTCTCTCTGTCTCACTCACTCACACACACAAACAAAAGCACCTTGCTGTAGCTTCAGTTAACACAAGAATAGCAGGAAATGGTGCGTGGTTTGTGGGTAAACTGTAATTGTGTGCCTCTGCTCTTCATGACATCATTTCCCATTTTTAAATGTAGCTTTGAAGGCTGCCACAGCTTTCTGCCACACGCGTTGCAGGGTTTTTTTTTTTTTGTGTGTGTGTTTTGCTTGTTCCTGAATTTGCTGTCGCTCTCTTGTAGCATACATGCAGGTCCAATCTTTTTTGCAGGGTTCTCTCCAGGGTAAACTATGGCATAGTATAACCATGGGAAAAGCATGGGAAAACTGCAAAAATACGGTGCATAAAATAAGGGAATACCAGGATAAACAACATTCCTAGAGCAGGGTTGGCCGGGCAATTCTTACTTCAGACAGTCCCTCCGTTTCGTAATTTCTCTGTTCCTTACTCCCCTTTTTTTTTTTCATTGGCTTTTGGGGAATGGATTCCATCTGCATCGCCAACAAAAGCCAAACTCACACAGCAGCCCCACCCTTCCAATTCAAGTACCTTGTAGTGGCATGTATATGATATCCTTAACAACACCAGAACACACTTCGAGCCACTTAGTCTGCTTTCGTCTTACACGTGTGCCATACAATTTCATAGACTGGGTAAACAGTGTGTTGCTGTGCTGTAGGTGTGGTCACTAGTGAGAACAAACATAATGCGACCATATGGTTTCATAGACTGACACCCTCTGCAACTGTGGCAACTTAAATAGAAAATCTCACTACAGAATCACAATTTCAGAACAGAGAGTAGTTACAGGTATCACAGTCCACAAGCTTTCTGCACTCCACTTGTCAGTGTATGTCCAGTCTAGTGTTATCTCAGCTGGCTAATGCCTGTGCTTGACAATGTTTTATAGTGCCCAGCACACAAGTGGTTTGTGTTTTGGAAGAGGCGGCTTTTTACATTCACTTTAAAAGATCACCTATGATATGTTGTAGCTGGTGCACCACATTGGTATATGGCAAAAATGAATCCCAAATATACCTGTGGAGTTCGTCTTGTTCCTGGAAAATATCCAGTCATGATTCACATGGGATTTTATCTGGAATAAAGATTTCTACTTGATGTTGCACTCTAATTTCATGGAAAAATAAGCATCAGAACAGTAATCTTAATAAAGCCTTGCATTTCAGTAGCTTCTGAAGACACAACCAGCTTCTCTTAATGTCCGTAGAGACAGGTTTTGTTGATACCCTCTTTGCCATTATTCTTCTTCTTCTTCTTCTTATTATTATTATTAATAATAATAATAATGTTATTATGTTATTATTATTATTATTATTATTATTATTATTATTATTATTATTATTATTATTATTATTAATACTATTGTTTTAATTATTTTTAATTTTTTTTATTACGGTTTTAATTTCTGCAGTCTTTAGAAAATCCTGGGATGACCTTGGTTTTGAAATCTGTAATTTGCGAAAGGTCTTTGCAGGGGTATTCTCCAATCTGGGCACAGCTAGTAACCATGGCAACCGCAGTACCTGAAATGCAAATATAGAAACAGACACTGAGGTTGCCTGTGCGAGAACACAGGAGGCTGTGTGGTCCAGTGGTTAATGAAACCGGCTTGTAGCCAGAAGGTCCCCGGTTCAAATCCCACCTCAGCCACTGACTCACTGTGTGACCCTGAGCAAGTCACTTAACCTCCTTGTGCTTTGTCTTTCGGGTGAGACGTAGTTGTAAGTGACTCTGCAGCTGATGCATAGTTCACACACCCTAGTCTCTGTAAGTCGCCTTGGATAAAGGTGTCTGCTAAATAAACAAATAAATACATAAATAAATAAACACCATTTAAAGGAGAAGTGTCATTATTACTGACTATGTATTTTGTTTTAGGGTTAGGTTTTACAACTGAAGTAACACACTATAATAGACTGTCTGTGTGTGTGTGTGTGTAATATATATATATATATATATATATATATATATATATATATATATATATATATATATATATATATATATGTATGTATATAATATATATTAGTGCTGGGATGAACGCAGGATTTTCATGTTCAGATAGTTGCTCATAATTTAAATATTAGTTTGGATATTCGTTCGTTTTCAGAAACTAATAAAAGCCATTATATTGCTGAGAACACAGGCAGAGAATTATAGAAGCAGGGGCAGGGGAGCGTTAAAGTAGAAAAATATCCCAGCAGTAAAGAATACGTTGTATAGGCCTTACTTTATCCCAGTGAATTAACTACAAAACAAAGGATGCCAGATCAAGTTAAATGCTGATTTGTTTATTCCCAAAATAAATAGTACATAAAGTTGACACCACATTTTATTTATTTTTTCCTTTTTTTTTTTTATTCCTTGCCATTGCCGTTTCTTCACGGTAAAGAGTAGCCATTGACATGTTTGCATAAAGTAATAACATGAGGTTTACTTTTTGTAGCTGAACAAGCAAACAAAAACTGAAATTTTACTTTAAACACTTCAAATAAAACAAACGTGGAAATGGCATTGTGAAATGAAGGGGAACAAACTCACCATTTTGGTTCTCGTTTATTACATTCCACATAACAAAGTCGCAAAAAAAAAAAAAATATATATATATATATATATATATATACATACATACATATATACAATCTATATAATAAATCATTACACAACATGAGTTAAAACTGAACATGTATAGAGAAACAAAACGAAAACAAATGCACAGAATATATATATTTTTTCAACACAAACAAATCTGCTAAAGTTCAATACTGTAAATGATATATTAATATTGACTGATGAAAAACACTTAAATGGTAACCGTAGCGCCTGTGTGAACTATGAGCAGCTTGATTTCTTCTTGCCTCGTGTGTTTCCGGCACAATTAGCTCTTTTTAATTATTCATGAAGATGTATGTCCTGTTTTGGTTAGAAATGAGATTTCAGGGGGGGGGGGGGGATGAGAGTTGATTGCAGAGGGACTAATAAGAAAAAAAAGAGAGAAAAAAGCTGTCTAAAGAGCAGTTAATACAGAACAGCTGAAGGGTGTTCTTCATTTACAAAGCAACAGGTACAGTCAGAGTGGTTAAGACCCCGTCTGTCAACACAGATCCTATGGTAGCTGTTCTAGTTGCCTGCACGATCCTTTTTCACACTGGTCTGATGAATTAAACATGGACCACTATTCAACGAACCGCTCTTTTATTATTTTATTTTATTTTATTTTATTTAGTTCATTTTGTATGGATGCAATCGTGATACTTCTTTAAAACACGATCTCACAGACAACACCTAAAACCTGCAACTTGTCTAAACATTAGGAAGCAGGGACCAACCCAGAAGCAGATATTTAAATGTGCATTAGGGAAACGTGGTACACACCCCTCTGATCAGTTCAAGGTGACTGAGAAAACAGGCACGTCCATACATCAACTCCACAAGTCTGTTTGCATACTTAACAAAAATAATGGTAATCCGCTTGCATTTTCATGTCTGGCCAGCAGATGGAACTAAAACCTTTTTTTGCCCTTGGCTAATCTGTGGAATCAGAGAGAGAGAGAGACACATATTCACACACAGAAAAGGCAGATTTAAAGGCACCTATGTTTGGGTCCTGTGTGTGCTACATGTCTATTTGACACTTCCTGGATTGTTGCAATCCTATATAGAAAGAGAGCCAGGGAGCATGACATGAAGACTTTGGCATTCCAGCACGGAGAAGGCAAAATAAAAAGGAAAGCAGTGCAACAGAATAACATGAGATAAAGGAGGGAGAGCCTGCAGCAGGCATTGCTCCCCTGAGCCCTGAGCCCCGAGTCCCGAGCCCTGCAGCACAACTGAAGCACTGGGTATGGGATACAGAAGTTTAGTCTCAATGCTGAGTCTTTAACTTCCTGGTGGTGCCTGGGGACTGGAATGCAGGATACAGTATCTCTGGATGTATTTTATTCTACAGAATGGAAAATCAGTTTTTTGGTTTGAAGATGCATATAGACAAAATGAGGAAAATAACTAGCTAACTATTTGTTTTAATATTGCAATACTGCACTGGATTTATATACTGTAAATAGTGAAACTGTTACACATTCCAAATGAGGACTATATGAAAAATACTTTTTTTTTAATGAGAACAATATTTTCATAAGAATAATACAACTGGGGGGGAAATGGATCAGCAGCAACAGCAGCCACGAAAAGAACAGGGAGCAAGCAGTGAAAACCTGAAGGACTTGGAGGAAGCAGTGACCTCGATCTCGGCTTCTTCCTCCAACTCTGACCTGCCCTCCTTTACAGAGAGCGAAAAAGTGACCATCGCTCGCCGCCACAGCACCAAAACCTTCACCGGGATCAGATTCTTTGGAAGGAGGTAAGTGACACTCGCAGAGCGCACACAGACACACACACTCTCACCTTGTTTCCAAGCACTGGGCAATAACTGGATGGACGAAGGTGAGGGTGAAGTGATAGGGCTTGATTAGAGGTCTACATGGACTCTTCCTTGCTTATATTCGTGCTGTTCCAGCTGTCGCACAGAAATATGGGACCAAGGTGTCTGTCCGTCAGTGGCAATAGAATAAACTCTGGGCAAAAGTGCCCCTTGCCTGTTCTGTATCAGTTAAAAATGTCAAGCACTGGTGGAGCTTAAACGAACCAAATTTGAAAGATGATCTGCCATGCTTTGTGTTTGTGATCCCCAGTACATGTTTCAGCGCCCAGTCAGTCTGGAAGTTTATTGGTGTAAGTGATAGCTGCCTGGAACCCGAGTTGCAGTTTTACTTTGCAAAGCAGACGTTTGCTGCGGAGATGATCCTTCTCATAACTTAGGAAAATGTCAGAATCAGTTTTACTAGAAGTACAGTATACAAATAAAATGTGAATTTGTAGAGGGGATGTTTTGTTCTGTGTGGTCAGATGTTCTGAAGAGAAAGTGCAGATTGCTGATGTCAGGAAGCTATCTTTTGATAATCCTCTAACCACTATGATCTAATTAATCTCATTCGCAGGCTAAGCCCACGCTTGCTTAAATACTACTGTCTCGCTAGTATTTTAAGCATGTGTACCAAAGCTCTGGGAACTTTCAGGAGTACACAGAGAATGCTGTAGACTTTCAGGAGTACACAGAGAATGCTGTAGACTTTCAGGAGTACACAGAGAATGCTGTAGACTTTCAGGAGTACACAGAGAATGCTGTAGACTTTCAGGAGTACACAGAGAATGCTGTAGACTTTCAGGAGTACACAGAGAATGCTGTAGACTTTCAGGAGTACACAGAGAATGCTGTAGACTTTTTTGTCAGTTGAACTGAGGAATTCCTTACTACTAGGAAACTGATTTATTATTTTTGGTTGCAGGAAGTTTTGATACACTGTCAAAGAATGATATAGTTGTGAATGAAAACAGGTTTGGAAGCTGGCACGCAAAACTGCAATTGATAAATATCATAACTAACAAACTGTGAGGGGTTCAAATTAATTGCTGAATTAAACTTAAAGCCTCCAAAAAATAAGGAACAGATATTCCCAAAGGAAGTGAAGCCTGCCTGCCTGTGCAAAAAAAAAAAGCTTGCTTAGAACACTTAGTCCCTGGGTTATTAAGTTAGATTGGATCGTTGTTGCCATATTTCTATATCCAAGTTACAGAAAATATTACAAATAATACAGAATACCAACTCTGACCTACAAGGAAAGAAAATGTAACATTTGTGGTCGGCTTTGGGTGTAACAGGGTATTTCAAATAACTGCTGCTCCATCTGATTACCCTCCCAGTGCGTTTTATATCGTGCTGGTACAGTATTGGAATGGGCTCACAGAATGTAGGTGTGTTGTTTATTTAATTGTTTATATATGGTACATAACAATACAGTGCAAAAGTGTAACTAAGAATATTTTGATACTCACAGTAAAACCAGGAATGTATAGAATTGCATTACAATAGGAGTTTTATTTCCATCCTTGTAATACTGACACCCCTAGTTTCAGTGCCTGGTACTGGTCACAACAGTGTTCATCTTTCATTATAACCAGGACACTTTCATGGGATAATGTGGCATTCATGGTGCACTACCAGCAATAAGTGAATGAGTAGAATATTAAGAAGCTTCTGTACGTAGGACACTCTTGATAATGATTGTTTGGGTACTGCTTTTACTGTATATCACTCAGCCCTGGCAATCTGAAACATCCAGGGGATCAGTGGGGAAACAGCATTTCTTCATGTCTCTCAATATGTGCTCTACAGTACTCTGGTAACTGCATTGCAACTACACATTCTTTCTGGTACAAAGAATAAGGGCATGCTCTTTGTATGTCTCCATGGAGAAACAGATTTGTATGAAACGAGCTCAGTTGTGTTCACCTGAAATATATTAAGTGACACAGATATTCTGTTTAAAGTGTGCAGTCAGTGTGTGTGTGTGTGTGTGTTCTGTAGGAGCATGCAGTCTAAATAGAAGCATCATGTTTCCTTAATATATATAACATACAACATTTTGAATGCTCTTGAGTATGAATGGACAATTGTGTACAATTGTATGTGGTGGCCTGGGGGGACACACAAAGCTTAAAGTGAGACAATTATTTGCTAAGCTTTACGACTGGACGTCATCCTGAAAGAATGAAAACCACTAGAAAGACTTTGAAGTGAAATCATTTTCTACGTTTTTTTTTAGCATTACTATGCAAAATGAATGTTAAAATTGAAAAAAAAAAAAAAAGCAGTGAAAAATGTTCAGGAAATTAGACCCAAGCATTGTTTTGTGTCCCACTAAGAATTTGAAACCTTTTCTAAACTGGCCTGATTTTATTTCCATGCTCCTCAGTCAGTCTTCAGGTCTTTGAAACGAACAGACTGGTATTTCACTGTTACCCCATTCATGTACACATTAAATGCCATGATAGATCAAACGAATCAGTGAGGCAACTTTTGGTTTCATGAAAACTAAGCGTGGAACAGGGAAGGGCATGAAAAGTGTGTAATATTTACTCGGCATGGCCCTCAAAGTTAACCTGTAACCAAAGCCTAGACAGTTTAGCAATAATGCAATCTGTGAAAAAAACAAAACAAATGCTGACAATAAAAGAAAAAAAGCATTATTGCTTGTTTAAAAAAAAATATATATATATTTTAAAATAATAATGTTTTTTAAAATGTATTTATTTGCAAACTGTACTGTACCTAAGCTACTAGGTGAGGCAATGTTGGCTTGACTAGATGGATTAGGTAAGAAGATACTTACAATTACTATTATAGTGTATATTCAACAACTGGCTGTTTGTATTGAGGCAGCGCTATACCCGTGAATAATCGGAACAGGTTACATCCTGCCACTGAAGAGACCAAATGAAGTGTGCCGGGACCCAGAAGCGTTTGTTGGTACAACTCAATAATAAACTACAGTGAGAGGTACCCAATCTGGCTGCATAAACACTTGTAGGCATGAGGTATGGGTGATCAGTCTCTGTGATCCTATGCCCTTCCTCAATACTGATATAGCCTTTGGTATCATTTGTATAAAGCTATCGCATTATGTGGGGCAATTTGCTGTGGATTCTTCATGGATTTCAGTCCTGGCACTAACTTCACATACAGAAATAGGAATACTTGGTACAGCGCAGTGATCAAGGGCAAGGTGGTTTCTGACATTTTAAAGCTGCAGTATCCATTGGTTATTATCTGTTTTAATCTAGTTTCTGACTTTTTTTTTTTAAATGTGCATATCTCTGCTACTACTTGCCCTTCCAGTTTCCAGGAGAGATTTAAAACTAGGATAACATTTTTCCTCCATAACTAGACTGATTTCATAGAAAGATAGAGAGATAGATAAATGAGAGAGAGAGAGCGAAACACATGAAACAACACTGTATGCAATGAGAATTTTGGTCCAACAGGATGCAAGGACACCTTTAAGAAAATATTTCATGATTTATTATTTTTTTATTTTTTTTTGTCCAATCAGCATCATTATAACAATTAAGAGCAAGCTTTAGCCTATGTAACCACATTTCAAACGGATTTCTAAAAAGATAAGCCCACACAACCAAAACAACCTTTGTGCATTATCCTTTTCGCACGCACATCTCGTATGAAGAACGCATTAAGTGCAATCGCTGTTTCTCACACATTTTCTGGCCTCTCAGCAGCTCATTGTTTTTAATATAGTTCCAGATGTCTGTACTAGTGCTGTAGGTTGCTACAGTAAAAGCTGTATACAGTACATTGAACAGTAGCACCTTGCAGTAAATGCAAACATATAGCTATGGCCAAAAGTTTTGCATCATCCTGTAAAATTTACACATTTTGCTTCATAAATAATGTTATGTTAAGATATTGAATTACATACCGCTTTGTAGTTTTCCATATACTTACCTAAAAAAAAACAGACAAAAATTAAAGTGACATTTCGAAATCTGACATGAAATAGTGCAGTATTATGGCTTCTGGTAGACTTGCAATTTATAATTTATATTCATTGATTACACAATGTTAAATAAAAGATCTAAATTATGTTCACATTGTTTATTTTTATTTTTATTTTTATGATGTCTTAATCCTAAAATTCTAGGTGATGCAAAACTTTTGGCCATAGCTGTAGATTCAGTGTATGCATTAGGATGAGTTTTGTAGGATTTTCAAATTAAACTACTGTACCAGGCCTTGGCTGTAGTGTATTCAGCTCAGAGCCTGATAAATATAAAGTGAAAGGCAAGCATGTCTGGGGCACGATGTGTCTGTTGGCCTCAAGGGCTGCTTTTTTAAGATGTGAGTCACTGATGTGCTGTATGGCAAATTCATTGCCCTGAAGGATTGGTCCTACTGTAGCTGTCTTGTCCTTGGGGTTTATTATATATCTATAAAAAAAAAAAAAGTCAGAGGATGCAAGCACCAGCATTTCATTACAAAAATACTTTGCGAGTGTGTTGAATTTGTTATGATATTAGCACCACATGTGGGGTATAGCTAGAAGCTTGGTCCTATATGTGCATGTGTAGTCTATTTTTATGATTTAAAGGGACATTTTATATAATTGAAAGGCTGATGTTGGTTTATTTAACATACAGTAAATATAGAACAGTTTCCCCAACCATAACCTTTAAATAAATATTCATTTTTTTTTTTACCAAATTGACATCTTGACAAGTCGTTGACAATTTGGTTAAAAACAAGCTTTATTCAAGTTGAGCAGTTTCCAGTTCCTTGTCTTTTTTAAAAGTTTACAGTCATTACTGCCATTGTACAAGTGTACCACAGTCAATTTGCACAGTATCCTCCCCCCCCCCCCCCCCCCCCCCCCCCCCCCCCCCCCCAAATGGTTATACTATGCATTTACCATAGTTTACCATGGTTTGCTATGTTTTAAAAATTGCTTTACCATGCCTCTCTGGGCTTTACAATGTTTAGCATGCTTTCATTGTGCATTGTTTGCTATACTTTTACTATGGAAAACTTTTCTAAGGGTGTATACTTATTACTGCGGGCAAATTCTAAATGAAGAGCTTATTTCTGTGGTCTTGCTGCACATGTGGGCGATGTGGCCTATGTTACACCCACACCCACATTTATTCTACGGCGTACTTCTTTATATCTGGTTTGACAAAAGAGGGAATCTGACGACTGTGGTCCGAAACACCAGGCCACACCCATCCCTACAACAGAACAGGTCACATGATCTTTCATACATACACACAGTACAAGCTGTGGAGTCAGTGCATCATAATGACAGTCAGAAGAGTCAGGAACACTTAACTGTATGTTGGTGGCTTATTGTATTTGCTGTGAAAAACAGTGTAGGTGGGACTTCAGTTTCTGTGGCTGAATTTTGACATCCACAGTAAAAAAAAAAAAAAAAAAAAAAAAAAATGATCAAGTAGAAAAACAGACAGGGATGGAAATAAGACTCCTATTGCACGGCAGTTTCACCCATTCCTGGTTTTAATACCAGCTTGCTACACTTACTACCTAATCCTACACTTGCACTTCTTGATGGAGAATTGGACAGTTTTCATTGGAATTAGAATTTGCATAATGTGGGCAATGTCTAGTTAAAAATCAGTTTAAAGTATCTACTTTTAACAACAAGCTTTAGCCTGTAGCTTTGAGAGTGTTGTTACTAAAAATATTGTTCAGATAATCAATTATGTTATAAAACAAATGCTGTTCAACCAGAAAGTAGAACGTTGTTCAATACCTAGGCACCAGGACATTGTATCAAATCGCCTAAACTGTAGATCGGCCTGTCTAGAAAATGCTTTGTTCGTTTTCATAAAATGTGAGGCATCCTGTTAGTGTGTGTGTGCGTGCGTGCGTGCGTGCGTGCGCGTGTTTATTCAACCAATCCTGATTTATTACCGCCTGGTTTACAGACACCTGCTTTGGCAATGGGGCAAAAAAAAAAAAAAAAAATACATTGCATGGTCAAATTATACACTCCAGGATGCATTGAGTATCGCATTTTATTTAATGATGTTGTTTAATGCGTGACCAGAGTTATGTTACCCTGTTTCCACATGGGACAGAGGACACACGTGGTTCTCCCAATACTGTACATCTTGTGGCGACAATGTTGCTGCACAAGCGTTGAAGCGCTTAGCCCAGGCCCTGTCTACTTGGTAAGGTTAGTGCTATCCAGCTGGTAAGATAATCATTGTATAAGGACGAGCATGTAGTCCCCATGCCCTTTAGTTAAATAACAATACCGGTAAACAAAACTATGTCCTCGCTAAATTCTCCAACCCTAACCCTTGTACCTCCCAAAAACAAGTCTCCACTGTAAATCAGGTGAATGGAAGTCCCCATGAACAATAAGATGTGTTTTCAGTTGATACATCCGGCAGAGATGCATTAAACTGCATGTGGAGCTGACATTGAGTTTACAGATTTTAATCGAAATTGAATTGCCTTTGAACTACAACCTACTTTTACAGCTCTTTATTTTTAGAACTAACTGGAGGACCTTTTTTTTTTTTACACTCTTCTCCTGGTTGGTGAACATCTGTTTTTCAAAATCTACTATTGAAATACTTCCAGCTGTCTGACATCCTGAATAATGTACAGTATAATTATCTTAAAATCAGAGCTAAATGCAAGTTCTGTTATTTTCCTGAAGCCTTACAAAGCCTGGTGGAGAGCATCATTGCTACTTCTTGCATAAACTGCCTGTCAACTTTTGGGACACCATTTGTCCTGATCACAGCCTTGACACAGCAGGGCACATAGACTCCACAGGGGGCTGTTGTCTCGAGGGGTGTTTATCACATAATTGCTGCAGAGAGGTAGGAAGACATGGAAGATCCCTGGAGTCTGTGCCATGCTCCTCGAACCATTCCTACACAATTCTGGCATGACGGATGGGTGCATCATCATCTTCACAGTAGCCATCACCGTCAGAGTTGATGGACTCGATCCACAACGATGCTTAAGTAAATGACAGCAATGAGCATTCGTTCAACCTTCCAGAGGAATGAAGGGACCAAGGCTAGACCAGGATGCCTCACACCGGGGGGTGGGGCCAAATCCGATCGAGAAGATGGGTCCTAATGAAATGGCCAGGCAGTGTCTGTGGTCCTGTATATTCGAATGTTTGTTTCAAATGAGCCTGTGCTTTTACTGGAGCTCTAGTACTTCTCCCCAGGTGTACCAAACCCATGCTCCAGAGCACTAATGCATTAAACGTCTGCATCCGTTACATTCACTTAGAAATAAATGCGCTGCAGGCAGCAAATCCACCGCACAGACTGTACTGAATTACTGAAAAGCATAAAACATCAGCAATGGCCTAAAGCTAATGTGCTTTAATTATGCCTAATGGTATTGCTCAAAAATGTAACCACCTCCACTTAGTAACGCATTACTGACCTTGATTCATGGAAGCCTTGCACTCTGATCTGATGTGGTTGAAAAACACTCTGCGGTTATTCATTGATTTTTAGAGGTGAAAGGTCAGCCCCTTTACTAAATCCTTTATTCTTTAGCCTAAGCTTATTGCATATATACCATTGCATCCTGGTATGCTTTGTATTTTAACAAGGTGCATCATGCCTTATTGTTTTAAAAGATTATCCTGTTTAATAAACTGATCTTGAACAGGGGGTTGGCAGTGTTGTTCCAGCCATGTCCTTTACTGTCAAATTGAATCAATTCAGCCTAAGAAGGATACCTGTTAAACCTGGAATGGAATAGCCCTCCAGGACTGGAGCTGACTACCTCTGATCCTGGATATAACAATAGTCATAGAATCTTCTTTCCTTTTGTGGCATGTGGTTGTGGTCAGGAACGGTTCTAGCCAGGCTTGGTAGTGGAGCCACCTGACATGACCACACTCTCTGCCATCCAAACTGGCTGCTCTCCGGTAGAGACTGACAGCGATGCTAGATTGTATGGAATGCACTGTTCTATAATGTATTTTCGATATGAATTACCGCTATTAAAAGGGAATATAAAAAACAGTGTGTGTATATATATTCCTGCAAGTACACAAACATTTCAACAGGCTAGCTGAATTGTCAAACCATGTTTCTTCTGTGAAAATATGTGGAACATGGTTTAGTATTTCCAAAGGCTATTGAACAACACGCAGTTCTTTATCGATTCCTTAAAAGATTTTGGTCAGCAAAAGCTACCTACAGCTTTTGTATTTGTTTTAATACATTTTTTTTTTGCAGACAGCAAACTGTGGGTCGATAAGAAGCTTAAGCAGTTGCGTTCTACAGGGTTTAAGATTTTTCTGTACAAATGTAAGTTGTTCTGTACACCGGGTGGTGCCTGTATACACGGCTAACGTGAACACAGATGGCTTGCTTTAATTGGGCTGCTGTCGAATGCGTCCACCTGCTGAAATGCTGCCTCAATGCTATTGAGGCTTCCGCTGCCCATCTCTGAGGATCTTGAAGGCCATGTCTCATTGTGGTGTATTCAGGCTGCACTCTGTTGTATAAGGGAGTCTTTGGTCCCTGTTCCCTACATAACCTCTGCTGCAGGTCCAACAGTCGAAATTATAAGGTTAAAAACCTCTCTTATTAAATGACAGTGGTTTGAAATTGCCTGAAGAGTTTGTAATAGTGAATGCTTTATCTCACAAATGACCACACTGGATCTCTGGCAGCGTTTGTATTTGTTAATCTGCCAGATTGGTTTTTGTTTGCTTTTCTCGGTCAAATCGACATGGGCTATCGTTTTTATGTCCTTTTATGAGTTACAACTATAAGATTATATGGTAACACTTTACATTAAGTGTCTCCTAATTACTTTGTTTTTACAATACATGTGCACTTACACATAATTACAGTATCATTTATGCATACTTACAATGTACTCAAACAAAGAAGAGTTTCCTTTGCAAACCTATGAGAGCCTAGTATGCCAACGTACAGTATAAGCAACCAGCTGCAGTCTCTGCTGGTGCTGAAAGGGTCCAATGAAATATTAAGCCTCTGTCTGTCTTGAGGGTTTTTTCCCAGTTAAACAAATGAGAGTGACGTTTTATGACTCAGCAGATTAGCTTGGATTATGTTCCCCGTGAGCACAGATAATGGTTCTAAGCTGTTGTGTCTATAAACAAATTCTAAGGAAGAGCCAATTACCCTTTAGTGCGTTTTCTTTCCCCATTTGTAATTAATATGGGGATTTGCTGCACTCTAGTTCTGAGGAGTAATACTTTGATAGTGAATATTCTGTTTAACCAAACTGGGTGCATCTCTGCAAGAGTAATTTGATCTTCCCACTTTGAAGAGTTTTATTGTGGTTGCTGAAGCACAAAGCAGTGGCACCAACATCGCTTAATACACTGGCCTTACACCCTGCTATTGTCCAGGCCCAACTTTGCTTAGCTTCTGAGATCTTAGAATGCGAGATGGAGCACCATGTTGGTAGAAATCTTCGAGATATCCGCTGCTCCATTGCGCTGTGATACTGTAAACCACAACTTCCCAATCCAAGCATTCTGCATGAACCACAGTAGTACCGCAAGCTTGACACTTTCCACATCGACCAATATGAATATTTATCTTGAGGCGCAGATTTGTTTCTCTTGTGTGTAACCCTGTACAGATAAGGATGTCTCGGACGGCGTCCTGGGAAATAAATTGTTACAATATTATAGACCGCAATATTCGAGCAAAAAAGAGCTGAGACTGGCTTCTCGCACAAGCTCGGTTGTCCTTGTGATGAGAGTGAATGTCAGGGTTCATATATATATATAATATATAGATACATATTTTTTTAAACAATACTGGAGTGGTTGGGAAAGGTGTCTTTCTTCTGTTGGCTTTTAACAAGGACCTGACCAGCAGTGGTGGCTGAAAAGAGAAAAGGTGAATAAAATCAGACAGACTGTGTGTGTGTTTGAGGTGGTTTTGCGGAGACTGAAAGCGTATTTGACAGCAGGTAACCCGTGGTCCTCCATCTGCCAGTATCTCTGCGTGGTGTGTAATGGGGCGCAGATCAGTTGGCAGCTTTCTGACTTTTTACTTAACATTGTAACACTGAGATTCCATCTGCCTTGCACACATACATCTTTTTGCAGCACTTTTTGGCAGAGACGGGGTACCAGCCCGTCGATATTGCTAAAAGTGACACCTAATTCCCCCATAAGCATTGCTGACACAACCTCTTTCAAGCTGATCATATCACAACTCTTTCAGCGCGAAGTAATTGCAATGTTGAAAGTGAGTGCTAATAGTAGCTAGTAATATTAATAAGCATGTTGGCTTTATATCTAGAAAAGGTACTTTTGTATGTGATCTTCTGAAGCACGGTACTGAAGCCAAAGGTGTTGGCATTTAATTCTCCTGGTGGTGCTGAAGAAATGCTGTGTTTTGAACCTGCTGGCAGTGGGCACTGCCCAGTTACAAAGCATGCTTGTTGCTCTTGCAGTGGCCAGCATTAATGATAATGATGTAGCCATGAGGTATGAGGTAACTCGCACCACTGATGTCATTCTGGTGGCACTGTAACAGTATCTATGCCTGGAAGTTTATGGCTAGATATTGCCTGGCACTCTAGTAAGCACAGATAGCATGTACTGTACCAGTAATGAACGGTGTTAACAGAAACTGAATCATTGAAGGAAGCAGTGAATTGGGATTTCTACCTCCCTGTTTTTTTTTTTTTTGTTTAAATCCATAAATAGATTTTTTGAATTTTATTTAAAATATTTTATCATGAAAAACCCATTGAGAAGAACATCTTGTTTCAAAGGAGTCCTAAAGAGAACAGCGTGCCGTATTTCAAACATTACAGACATTACCAAGATACTGTACATATATATATATATATATATATATATATATATATATATATATATATATATATATATAAAGAACAAAGTCATTAAAAACAATCACACTCTTGGGTCAAATAATACCTCCTATAAAACTCAAAACCTACTACTGAAGGTCTTCACATGAACAGGCAATGAATTCCAAGCAGAAGCAGTTCTAGAATCAGAATGTGCCAAACCTATTCTAGACCTTAGGAACGAGGAATCCATTTAAATTGATTTACTGTATAAACAGCGCCCTCATCAACATATACTGTATTGTAGGGGCTTGTAGTTTTTGTTTCAGTTTTTGTCTGTTTTGAATTCTTCCTGAGTTTAAGCTTAGTGATTTAGCAAATTTACTTATAGGAGAAAATACTTAATTTTTAAACCAGTATCTATTTCTCAAACCACAATTGCTAATTTAACAGTTTTTGTATCACTTTAAAATAATAGCTGCAAATTCCTAATGCATTCTGACTGAATGACACCTGAATATCTTAATTCCTGTTAATTCATGTGAATTGACAAACTGTTCCTGTGTAACAAATGATTCATGCATGAAGGAACACTTCTCACAATCCCCTGGTGGGTGAGTAAGAGGGTATGAATGCATGCCTTATACATGTGAGCAACATTGTTTGATACAAAGGAACATGGCCTGAATACTGGTAATTCAATTAAAATGAATTACTTCAGAATTCAGAGGAAGTGCATCAGGTGGTGTTCCTGTTGTTTTCAGTCAGAATGATTTTGCGGCCATTATTTAAAGGGTTACCACACTTTTAATTATATGTTTGATTCCAATACAGCACCCTCAATGGTCAGCAAGTTGACAGATTGTATTTTGTACACTGCAGCACCCCCTGATGGTTATTTCTGGAAGTGGTGCTGAAATATATTTCTACCTGTCTCCGGTGGGATATTCCTTATACACTACAGCGTTTTACAGTTCATAGCTCGCACACACCCACAGACCTACTGTAAGCATGAACCTAATGGTTCTGAACAGCAGGTTAATGTCATAGTTTGAGATATTGCTGACAACTGAACCCAAAGCCAGTGTCTAAAGATATCGAGATTATAAAAGGAAGCTGCCCACTTTGATATCTGGTGGCTTCTAATAATCCGATTTTTAGTGAGGGAAATGACTAAACAAGATCTACAGTGACTTCTGCTATTATTTCTGAGCATCAGTAGCTTAGATGGAAGTTTAAAATGTTTGTCATCATTATATATTACAAACATATTGTTAAATGATGTGGAAGGAGATGTGTGCTTTGGGTTTGATGAGAGAGAGGACAAACATAAATGTCTTGGGGAATTGTGCCCAGGCTCTTTATCAAAAAAACGTTATTGATAAATCTTAGTGTAGATCTGACTATACCACCCACTCACACAACTGTTAAAAAAAAAAAAAAAAAAAAAAAAAAAATAAAAAAAAAGGTTCAAGCCTCTATTTTGTTGAACCAAAAAGCCTTCAGACTTTTTGAGGTCTGTTTTTAATGTTGCTAGTACCATTTAGGCAGGTTATAATCGCCATTGGTCTATGCTGCAGCTATATTCACAGTATCGCACGTAAAACTCATAAATACCGGTGCAATGTTTTACATATCTAGATCTAGGTCAAGAACAAAGACCTTGCTGTAAGGCTTGAACATAAACTCGCTTTAAAGAGAAAGAGGAAGAAATGCCAAACCGCATTCTTCTGGACAACTGTCACTGAACTGTTAAGAGACCTTTGGAAATGTAGAGACCTGCGCTGCTGTCCTACTTACCAAGAACATCAAAGGATTAAACGAGTCAGGAGAGTGAAGTGGACCAGACGGATACTAGGCATCACCATGGACCCAAAGTAAGTCCTCTGTTCTTAAGGCTGTTTATACAATATGTGATGAGGAATAGATTACCATGTCTCAAAATGACCATGATTGTACACTACAAAATTACACAAAAGCACACAAATTAGACCTTATCGGTTTTACTGATAATATCCAATAAAAAAAGAGATGAATACAGAGCTGCTCACTTGTGATTACTTTGCCACTTGAGAGCCAATTGTCCAGTTCTCGTCAAACTAGCTAAGGATCTTTATTATTTTATTTTATGTTTCATAATCATGGGGAATATGGAGTCTCAGTGTCTGTCTCACTGGTTTTCTGCTTGTCGTTTTTAGAGTTTTGCATACAGTAGCAAAAGAACGCTTCTCCAATTATGATGAAATCCGCTGGTCCTTTTTTCAGCACAGATTATCTCCGGGAGTGTGGAGGTCTGTCCGTCCAACTGTCTTATCTGTCACACGTTTTAACATTACGTTTTAATATATATATATATGGACTGGAGAGGAGGGCCATAGTGGAAAATTAAATGCCCCGAGGGAAGACTCTTGTTGCCGACAGGGGGCTATAATGCCCGAAGCTTCAGGAGGTAACAATAGTCATTTAATTTTCCACTATGATCTGAGTCTGCAGTACATGTTTAATATATGAGTCAGTCAAAATAATAAGAAAGGCAAGGTTGGATAGTAAATATTTGAAAGCCTTTTATTATGCGTATGAAAAAAAAATACGTAAACATTTTTGGCATGAATATCTTGGTGCTGTACATATAATATACTACTACCAGTGCAACAGGGCGCTAACATTTCTGGAGCAAAATAGGTTTTATGGGTGTGATTCGCCAAATATCCTGGTCGCAAATATTTATGGCTTTAACAGTATTTTGTTGAAATATACAGCATAAGTAAATAACATAAATAAATAACAGAAAATGTTTTTGAAGTTCATACCGCATAGTTATCAAAGATTTTTCTTTTTTTTTAGTATGTTTTGTAATTCCTTTTTGTTAAGTTACAGAATTGCTGTTTTTTTATTCAGCCATTTTCTTTTGTTAGGAGTGGAGGTGGAGGGCGTTTCTTTGAAAAGGGGCGGGACTGACAGTGATGTGACCCAGTCACATGTCAGAGGGAGGTGGTGGTGCTTGCCATTTGATTGTTGTCTCCACTGGGTTCTTGTGGAGACGCTATACTGACTAGTGATTAAACAAATACATTACTGAGAAGAAATCAAAGTTTTAGTACTGCTGCAACGTGAGGGGGAGATTTCTCTGTGTAAATTACACCTATGTGTCTACATGTAAATGCTGTACAGTGGATGTGCTGTATATCAAACTGATCAAATATTTCATGCTACTGACAGATCTGATTCTGAACGTACAGCTGTGCTGGAGGATGCAAGCCTCTGTCATGCTTGTTAAAAGCAATGCATTAGCAAACAACACAGTCACTGAGTAGTCACGAATAATAAACAAGGAATGTGTTTACACTGTACAGTACCATAGAAGATTGCACATTGCTCTCTTATCGTTCCTTGCCCGTGCAAAATAATTCTCATGTCTGCTTTTTAGTATGGAATGATGTGACTGTCTAGGAAGGAAACCAGCAAACAAAAAAGGAATGCCTTCGACAGCCTGTTTGTGTTCCCAAATGCGGTTATCATTGCCAGCTCTAAGCAAATGAGCTAAACAGGGTTAAATATGAAAAGAAAACAATGCTCTTGTTCCCTCTCAGGACGGTCAGGATAAATGCCTTTGGTTTAACCCCTTCTGTCTTGGACAGACCTACTGTACCTAGAAATTTTAAAGTAGGATTTTATTTATGCTGTGTCAGACTGCACCAGACATCTGTTTATAAAACAAATGCATATAGTAAATACTGTACAGTAGATGGATGAAAGCACAACGAAGACTACTTAATTAATGAGCCATGGTTGACATTTTAGTTTTAAAAACAAAACAAAGAGAATGTTTTAATTAAGAGTTTTAACAATAGTTTGTCAGGTATTTGGGGTCATTTCCTATTAGGTCCATTATAGAAATGAACCCAGACAGGGCATGCAGAAGAAGAGGATTTCCTCTTGATTCCTTAATTTACGTGTCTCAGAAACGAAGGTAGTTTTTGTCTGCGTTTCATTTTATATAGTGTCCTTTTGCCTTGAAACATCAACTAAGATTATTCTGAAGTTTCGAAGCACCTTCCCTCCCGTTTCCATACTCCAGATCTCTTAGTTCTTGTTAAATCCGGTCACAAAAGAACCACATGATGCATTTTTCTTTAATTTCCTCTGGAAAAAGTGCACCCCCTCAGATTGCAGTCGCCTCTGCACATGACCCATGCCTTGTCATTGATTCCATTTCAGTTGCAATGAATACCGTTAGATTTTTTCCATTTGAAAAGGTAACGATGAGGAATCCATCACTGACACTGTGGCACGGGCTGGGATGGGCTGGCTTCTCATTATCACCTAGGTCTAAATGATGACTAAAGATCTTATAAATCATATGCATTAATATGCCACAGGGATGCAATGAACAGTCATGGCTGAAAACCGCTCAACAACATAAGGAGGGAATGGGCCAGTTTGCCTACATTTACAGTTTTGTTCTTACCGTTTTTAACCTGGAATCATTTGGCCCACCAGCAGGTATAACAGATATCGCCATCCTGTTGCATCTATTTCTCGTGGCTGCCTACAGGCCAATCACAGGTTAAAACATGCTGTATGCTTCTACCTTTCCCCTGGATGTTAGCTTTCTGGGAAGATATAAAGTGCCTGGGGTTGCACTGCTTTGTTGAAGCTCAGCTACTGCATGTCCCTTCTGAAACGAAAGATGTATCTTTTTCCTGTGACAATAAGGTTATCAGTTATGTTATCAAAAGCTTTCATCTCAACAAAGCATCTGACACCCCTGTGACATCAGTGATATGCAAATTCTGCATATGCTAACAGACAGCAGCTTGCATGTGTGACATAGATGTCAGATGACAGATTTCTTGATATTGTGGTTTGCTGTGCGCGATTGCCGAGTTGTCTTTCATTGTTCATTTTTGTTGGCTGTGCGTATTTAAACTTGGAGGTGCAATTGTTTTCTATGTCAGTAATAATCTAAACGTAATTGAATGACGAACTTAACTGAAATGTTAGGGAAAAGTTGTCTTGTAGAATGACGAATGAGAGATGCCAGTGTAGAAATGTATTAAGTGAAACTGCGTATGGTTTTTTCTCTCCTCATCACCCTTCTCTTCAGCACATCCTCTGATTATATGCTGGATACACTAATAGGTGACATGTAGCTCATTATCAGACATTGAAAAGGCCCGGGTTTTATGAGGCGTCATAAACCACAAGCCTGCGATCTGTCATCCGAAACCTCTTCGTAAAGGAAGATGCAAGTTATCTGTTATTCAAATATATTTTTGAAAACTTGTGAAATTCAAATGGTACTTTATGTGGCAGTTAAGGAAGAAAGGAATTGGTTTATCACAGCTTGGTGAAATCTTCCAATCAAAAGCCGGACTCAAGTTCTGTGGCATGTTGGCTTGCATAGAGTATCCAGTAACTGCCCCTTAGCCCATTGACATTTCAATAACTGTGTGTAGCACATCATTCTGGGAATGTGCACATATCCTGTGAGATTATCAATGACTCATTTTGGCAGGCTATTTATTTTTTTTTGTTTTGTTCTTTTAAATGTGTAACATAGTTGGACAGCCTATCCTTTTTGTGTTTGCGGCCTTCATTATGTCACAAGTTTTGCTTGAGATGGCTACTTCAGCCAGAAGAAAAATTGACCAGATGTCCTGCTTTGTCCGGGACAGTCCCTGTAGAGTTTCGTGTCTTGTTTTGAAGACAGGATCTAGAAAGCCGGGGGTGGCAGAGTTGAATGCGGTGCATTTTAATGGGGCGTGGGTGTGTGGAGCAGGAACAGTGTTCTCTTTACTGGCGAGAGGGGAAGTGTGCTCTCAGTGGTGTCTTACCTTTTAAAACAAATTAGAATTTGAGAAAGCAGAACATACAAGGTTTTGTTCTGTTGGTGTGTTTGCATGGGGTAACGCGTGAAAAATGAGAGTCAACGTAATATTGTTGCTTACTACTGTATGTACCGTCTAAATTGCTCATGGGGTTCTGCTACTGATATTAAAACGTTGAAAATGTGTCAAGCTTTCAGGTTGATAGGCGCTTAAAGACGTGATACACGTTTAATTATGAATCCAGACGCTAATTAATGAAATGAAAATACTGCCCTGTATGTGCTTTTAAAACTGCACATTTGCTTCCATCGTACCTGCATTGTATTAGTTGTTTCTTACCCCTTACAAAGATAATAATTAATTATTTGTGAGTGGTCTCCGTAACTTGTTGTCCATCTTAAATAGTTGAAAGGATATATTAGTATGGGTCCTGAAAATGAAGGTGTGCTCTGGATTCTTTTTGGTTTTATTTTAGCTTTGGGTCCACGGTCTGTTATTCGCCGTAGTCCCACGCGCTCTCCTCTCGAGTGCAAGTTCACTTCAGCAAAAGCTTTCCTCAGGATTTATTGTTCTTTTAATAAATTTTTTTTTTTTTTAAAAGATGGACTGTAAAAGGCCTTTGCTGTTGTTTTTTTTTTCATTGTCTTTGCTTTAAAACTCAAGCAATAAGGATGAATGACAGTAGCTGGGACTGGCTTCCGCTTATGGTAAAGCCCTGCTTATCATTATGTATACTGTGTGGCGCTGCAATCAGTTTTGTGGACGTGAAACACGGACTGCGGGCAGAACTGAGACTGCAGTGTGGGCTGAATGAACCTCGAACACAAGGAAGAAACACTTTGTACTCTCCAGTGCCTGACTTCAGGAACTAAAAGCTAATAAATTAATTGTGGGTATCTTCTCTTACAGGGCAGGGCTGTGCTAATCTGGAACTCGGGTATAAAAGAAATGACACTAAATCTTCAAAATCTACACACTGTACCATGGTGGCCTGCTTGATTTCGTAGTGTACTAGAAAACAAATGACTCCTCAGTGACACTTTACATCAAATGTCTTTTAATTACTGTGTATACATAGTAGTTGGTAAATATATGTGTACTTGCACATAATTACAATGTTGTTCTGCATAGTTGCAATATAGTTACTGGAAATTAGATGTTGCATCACAGTTGGGATATTCTAGGCTGATCATTTTTAAGAGGCTGTGTGGTCCAGTGGTTAAAGAAAAGGGCTTGTAATCGGGAGGTCCCCGGTTCAAATCCCACCCCAGCCACTGACACATTGTGTGAAGTCACTTAACCTCTTTGTGCTCCGTCTTTCGGGTGAGATGTTGTTGTAAGTGACTCTGCAGCTGATGCATAGTTCACACACCCTAGCCTCTGTAAGTCGCCCTGGATAAAGGCATCTGATAAATAAACAAAATAATAAGAGAGAACTTTTTCATATAAACATGAATAAATCATATTGTGACCGTGGCTACTAAAATGCTTGTGAGCGTTCTATTCTGAAGACACTAACGAGAATGAGAGACCATTAGTAAAGTACTCCACTGGTCCTGTCCTGTCGACACAGTTGTTTCTTTTTTTTTTGTTTGTTTTTTTAATTATGAAACCTGCTTTTGAAAGGCTGATTTGAATAGGACTGGTTTGTATAGTCCTGCTTTGCAAATGCAGAGCAATGCGAACGCAGGTCATCTGCAAATGAGTGGCTTCTTCTTTGCATCTGGCAGGGTGAGATGTTCCAGGGTAAACAAATGATTCAAAGCAGTCTTACGGCTTCCAGCTGGAATGTTTAGAATGTGAATGTCATCCATGGAACACCTGAATGCAGGAGTGGGTCCATTCGAGGTGTTTAATCAGCCACACTGCTGAGGTACTGGAACAGACTCAGGAATACCTGGGATGGCTCTCCCTGCTGTGCAATGGGAGTCCTATTTCCAGCACAGGAATGTACTGATCTCTAGCACTGGACACATTCAAGGGACTTCATTTGTTAAAATGGATTGCGTGCCACTGGTCTCATTGTAAAAGCAGAGTCATTATATCTGTACACCTCCCTCAGGTGTACAAATATAATGCCACTGGTCTCTTTGTAAAAGCAGAGTCATTATATTTGTACACCTCCCTCAGGTGGTGTTATCGCTCAGGAACCTGCTCCTCCTGTGAAAACCTGTTGCCAGACGCAGGGGGGCAGTGTGGAGCTATTGTACTGTAAATGGAGGAATGCAGAGGGAATTAAGGCAGTGGGGAAAGGCTTAGGAAATGCTGATTAGCACAATCACATCCATTTGATTTTTGCTTAGGAAGGCAGGAAGATATTTCCTGTCATTTTACACTGTTGGCCTCTCCTGTATGCATTCTGTTGAAATGACAGATCACATTTCTGTTTGGAACGGCAGCACAGTGCATCAGGCCAGGGGAGTGCCACAGTAGCGGACAGCCACAAATTGCAGTCTCTACGTTGTTTTCGTCGGTAACGTGGAAAGCTACAGTGAAAGGTCAACGTGGGCAAATTTGCATTGATCTTGAGCACAGCGTTTCGGATGCTGCATCTGGTAGACGAGGCTCTGTAATTAATGTCACAGGCAGATGCCACCAGTTGGACTGGGGCTAGGAGAGGCCAGGGCTTACTGCATGTTGCAGAAGGTCAGTGCTGAAACAGGGCTCGTGTGGATAAGCAGCCACTCAACACGTTTAATAAGGGATCCTTTTTTTCTGTGCTATCTACAGTGATGTGGCCTGTGCATGACAGCTGTCCTTGTGATTTACAGTAAGAAACCAACTTTTTCCAGTTAGTGCATGCATGTAGCATAGTGGAGGTTTCAGCGAAGTGGTATCTAGCAAACCACCAACCTTTTGTGTGTGTCCACCTGTATGGGAGGATATCCTCTGGGTTTTCGTTATATCCTCACGATCACAAAACAAAAGCCTTGAAGTCATTGTCAGTTTCTTGCGGGTTTAGCTGTGAAAAAGCCCCAACAGTTCCAGTCCCATGGAACGGACTTCAGTAAGCAGCCAAGGCTTTTGATCTGCTGCCAGAGCTCGGAACGGAATCCAGTTGCTGATTTTAAAGATTAGTAGTCGGTTTTTTTTGAAGGGATACCTTTAGATCATCTACATTTTAGTTTGCTTTAAGTAGCATCTTCGATTTCAAAGAAGGCATTTTATTAATCGATCGTGTGGAAAAGCAGGGTCTGTTTTCCAGGGATTTTATGCTGGCAATGACAAGCACTTGCGATGGTTTCCTTTATGTACCATAATTAATTCTCGTCAATGGTAATGTCCTTTCTATTGAAATCAGAAGCAATCGAGATGCTACCAGATTTTTCCTGTTTTCATTCAGATCTGAACCCCTGCACTAATCAGGTGCTGTGGCATTTGGGTTCATTACTATAGGCAATAGAAGTGGCTTGCATTCATCTGAAGAGGCCGTTGTCCTTGTTGAGGCTTGTAGCAAAATTAAAAACAATTCGCTGCATTACCTTAACACAAGTTGGCGGCTGCACGCTGCAATAAATTTAGCGGAGACAGCGTGGTTTGCAAGTATGTTTCTTATTCTGGCACAAACTCCTGTACTTTTTCTTCATCCATAGTGTTGGTTCAGCTTGAGACGACACATTTCCAAACAATCTAATTAGGTTAATGCATGTGTGAGGAAGAAGCCTGTGTTTTATCCAAGCTGTTTCGCTGAAGTGCTGGCTGTGGAAACATCCCTAATCTAACCATTAAACAAAATAATTTAGACGAATTGATTCAGTTGCTGTCGGCAGAATGTAGATAACTAAGGCTATATTGCACACAAGGGAGTTTACAATTATCACTTACGTATACTTAACCTTTGGCAATTCACATGCATCGCTGCTAAGCAGCACTGAATCATGCTCAAATGGTCCAGTTGATTTGATGGTCCATTATAATCAGTAAATGGCAAGCCAAATTAAGCTTCTTTCCACACTGTGCAGAACATGAGATTGTCTGTCATTCACCGGCCACCTGCTGCCAATCATACTTGCAGCACTAGGTATCGAGGAGTCTATGGCTACATTGTAAACCCCGAAACTGCTGCAGGCAGGTACTGTAGCTCTGGTGAACACTCACAGTATGGTGGCAGGGGCGATGGTCTTTAAAATCTGGGTTAGGACAGACAGAAAGTGAAAATAAACTAACTGCAACTGTCCATTTCACCGGAAAATGAATCTAAGAACAAAATACGCTAACTGTGGGCTGTACAGTTTACAAGACAGCGTCCTTTACAGGTTCAGAAATTAGCATCTCTATATCTACTGTAGCAGTTTCTCTGTGTAACATGTAATATAATGTTATAGCTGTTAATTACTTGCACTGACTGGTTGGAATTAAAGAATGCAAGTCAAATGTGAAAATCCCCTATCCCCTAGTCTGTCATGTAGCGTATCCTGTTGAATGTGGTCACGTGGCCACCAGACAGGTTAAAGCTGTGTGAGAGTTGTATGCAACTATTCAGCAACAGTCATGGGGAAAGCATCTCAGTCACTGATACCATATGCCATCTTGTGGTCTCTGGCTAAAACTGCAAATCAATTTTAAAAACAACAATAAAATCTTTCTCTTTTTTTACATAAAATTTTAAATGCTATGTGAGCTTAGAAATGTAAAGCATGGCATTTGACACGGGTTACGGACGGCTGATTTAAATAGGATGTTGACTTGATTTGACTGCGTTTTTTTTTTTACCATCTTATAACTGTTTTAATGAGCAGGAAGTATGATGGAACTCTGTAGGAGTGTTCCTTTTGAGCCAGATCATAAAAGCTTGTGTTTGTCAAACCTATTACCAGACCCTATACCTGTTATTGACCCCAGGTCTGCCTGAAGCTGCTGTGTCCCATGCAATCACACTAAACTGCACACTAAAATATGATACGGGTGTAATACATTCTTCTATTTCAGTTAGCAATACCACATCCCCAAAATACACAGGATTCCTCCATCTATGTCTTGACACTAATGTACCCTGTCCTGTCACTCCTTGTTTGCTTTTTCTTAGGCCACGTTAGAAAGATAAATTGAGAAAGCTGTACACGCTAATTGAAAGAAAAAGCAGCTTCCCCCACTCTAATAACTGAGACTTTCAAAGTCCTCCCACTTCCCTGGTTTGAACACTGATAATAATACTGCTTTCAAAACGGGTATATTTATTTATACACATATATATATTTTGGGTCTGTTGTTGTTTTTTTGTAAAGACCTCATCTCTAGCACGCTATATATAAGAAGTGTGGAACGAGTTGTGTAATGTGTTACTATCTATAGATTCTGGTTATAGCACTTTTACCAACCCAGAGGGAACTGGGGTTATTTATAGAGCTGATACAGCACATGCTAATGTCAAGCCTCTATATTAATCCAGACTGTCAATACTGCATTAGTTCAGGGGCTTTGGTAGTTGTTGTTTTTTTTTTTTTTTTTTTGTTTGTACTGTTATTTCAGACACAGTCATTTCTGCGTCGTCCCCTCGCTTGTGTCGTCACGTAAGGCAAAGGTCTAACAGCATCCGAAAGAAGAATGACAGCGGGGACACTTTGAGTAGTAGCCAGAGTAGCAAGGACAGGTACACCAATCATCAAGAGGGGAAGAAAGAGCAAAGTGACCCCGTGGGAGACAGCTGTGAACACAAACAGTCAGTGACGGCCAGAGAGGAAAAGACAATTACATTGTGAATCTCCTTAACATTCCTTGAGACGCCTTTCAGCAACTTGTGGAGTCTGTGCCACGCTGTGTCAGGGCTATGATTAGAACACATGATGATTTACCAGCACGGTTTATAATGGACAAGTCCTAATAAAGTGGCCAGGTCCTACCACTAGCTTACCCTGTCAGCCAAGGCATGCTGCTCTTACTACTTGGAGCTGTTAGGGTTATAAATACCCCTTCATCTCTGGTATAGCTCAGGAAGAGCCACATACATTGGTATATACCTGCTGTAGGACAGACTGGTGCATTATAATGTAGTCAAGTATGGGTGAGCGCTAATGAAGAATGGTACATGATTGATACAAAGTCCGACTCCAGTTGTCCTCCGACCCATGTGGAGTGCTGGTTAAAACTTTGTGTTGCTTTTTCAATCCTGTTGCACTTACATGGGTTGTGCCACCAGATGGCAGAGTTGACAGGGAGCGATGTGTGCACCTTGCTTTTATTGAATGTGCAGAAGTAAAAGATTGACAGTAATGTGGTCACACAAAAATAAAATGTATATGTAATAAAATACACCAGGGTAGATAGATACAGTCTCGTTTAGAGTGAAGTATTAAACATGCTTTTAAATCAGCTGGAATATTCAGTATTCAAAGCTTTGAACGACAGATATTTGTGTACACAGTTAGTGTAGGTGGTGTGGAAACAGGGAAACGGACAGACTGAGAACCAAGGGGATACATACAGTAATGTCCAAATGATTCTACTCCATTAAACCGTGATGCATTTAGAATACTGATATCCACTCATGGATGTGCAGCTGGAGCAGAGAACATACACATTGTATTTGTCACTATTTATTAAAATATCATACTTGATTTACTGTATTTATGTTTGTTCTTGTAACTTGAAAACCCTTCCTGTTAATTCTCTCTCCCTTCAGACTCCACCTCCCTCCTAAAGGCGCCATTCCGTGTTTCACCAGCATTCCCTGCAGCCACCATGGATCCCGGAAGATTAAACATAGGCCGGCAGTCTATAAGTATATCCGTTTCTCTTGGCTAGCGCATAGGAGTAGTAATGCAGTAAGAGCCACGGCAGCAGGAGCAGCACGAGCGCCCCTGTTGCACCACTTCCCTTTGGGAGGAGGGGGCTGCTCTCCAGACCCCCGGCACCCTGCTTCCCTTGTTCACACTAACAGCAGCACTGTAACACACCCCCCAAAGGGGCTAACCTTTCCTACTCCTTCACTGCGATTCCCTGAACAAAGCTGCATGGCCTTTGCTGCACCTTTTGGCCGTTATTCTTTCTTAGACACCCTGTCAAAAAAGCTGTTGATTTAGCCATGCCTGGTTGTCATGTACTGCAATGTGCAATTTTAAAAATAATTGTCCATTGTAATTCTGTATGCATTTGGCCTCATGTATGGAATAGCTGCATTTTGGATTTGCCTGTAATATATCTGCTGCACAATGTGAAGAGCACAGATATTTCTTGAGAGGCTTCTGAAGGTTTGATCATTTAAACTGTGCTTCTTGTTTGTCCCTCTCGGTTGAAAACAGCAGTCAATGGTAGCAAAGGAAAAGAGCAATTTTAACTTTGTTTTCTTACCTTTGCTTGGAAAGATAGTCGGGTTTGCTTTGTTCTTTGCTATTTTTTTTCGGACTGTTACCAAACAGATAACTGCAGTGTAATTCCCCCTGTCCTCTGCGTAATGGTGGATTTGCTAATTGTGTCAAAATAATGGTATATATTACCTGGGCAAGTTTCTGTTTGGCATTCTGTCAATATAGGCAGGATTAATTTTGTTTGGTTTTTATTTGCACAACTTTTTGGGGAACTTGTCATGAGCTGCCTTGTGAATATGTGATGGCAGACATCGCCCACTAGAGGGCACCCCCGTTGCATATTTATTTTCATGGGTCCTGGAGGGCCTGTGTCCCTCATGGTTTTTATTCGAATTGTACACTAAATTAATTAATTGGACCAATTAAGCTTCTGCCATCACATATTCACGAGCCAGCTCACCAAAAAGTTGGTCCAACTAAGTAATTTAGGGTACAGTTGGAACAAAAACCAGGAGGGACACCGGCCCTCTAGGACCAGGATTGGAGACCCCTTCCCTAAGGACATTGATTTGAAAGGGGTTATTTTTATTGCTTGTATTTTTATTTTGTTGCCCTTAGTTACCGCAGATAAACACCTCTTGTTCCTGGTTGGGTCTGACTTGTATTTGAATACCATTCAGTATTTTCTAGTAGAAAAGAGGATTATGTATACTACCCAGACACTTAAAACAATACAAATAATAATAATAAAGAGCCCATTGTATATCAAATTTGAGGGAACATTTTTAAAACTGAGCCATTCTGCTTAAACCTAAACCCTAACAAACTTAGCTGACAGGCATTGTATTTTGATTCCACTTCGTCATTGTAAATGATCATTTTTCTCAGTTGACTAATCTGGATAAATAAAGGTTTTGATTGATTGATTGATTGACTGATTCGATTTCCCCAGTAAAACATTCCTCTCGGCTGATTTTATGGAAAATACATTTGAATTTTTAGTAAATAAATAAATAAATAAATAAATAAATAAAAAATGCACAGTTACTTTGGGAATGCTTTGTTAATAAACGAAGCATTAGAAACAAATATTAAGAAGTGATGTGGTTGTCATTACATGGCTGTAAGCTGATGCCAGTTGATATGACGATAGATACACCCACCAATCGCACCTTGCTTTATGTTTCTTGTTGTGTGTGGGCTTTGAAAAGAAACTGCTTGTGTTTCAGAAAGACCCTGAGCTGTGACTCAGTAACTGCTGATATTTTGCTCCTTGCTGATTTTGGATCCTTGCTCCCTTCTAATCTGACTGTAAAGGTCTCGGTGCCCTTTGGGGTTTGTGTAAGATGACTCATCTTTAAGCAATCTTTTTAGTATTTTTTAATTTTTTTTTATGAGGCAACACGCAACTACTTTTTCAGGAACAGCGGCTTGAAACCTGGATCCAGGAAACGAAGACCTAGTTTGAGTCTCCCCTGGTGTGCCATGCAGTGGGCTGAAACCCAGTCTCCTGAAACCAAGTTCCAAGCCACAAAGTCACTTTGTGTTCCCTCAGCTTAAGTAACACCAGTTTCAACAGTTTACAACTTGCAAGAATCTTATATCTTACTGACGTTTCTTTCTTTTTACAGCTGCATTGTTTTATTCTCCTCAGACACCTCTCGCAGTGTCTAAATCATTTTCTTTGTACAGCTGTTTGCTTCATTATAAATAATGAGTTGAAGTTCAGTTAAATGTTGTCCACTGATGACAAGCAGTTCACTTTATACCATTGTAAATATGTTTCAATAGATTACTTCAGTTAAAGATCTGTATGATCTTGGTCTGCACAGTTTAAGGTTATGGAATGCAGAGGAACTTCATTTTAGTTCTGCAAACATTTACAGAACAATAAATAATCCAGTTTTTCCCTTCAGCATGCAAATACAGTGACACGCATCAAAACACTGCACTGCAGCCAGCTCGGTTCTAACTCTCATTCCCATGCATGGTTCTGCAAGTCAGGGAAACTCAAAGGCACACTGAATTGTTCAGGTATAAAAAAAAATGTTCAGACACTGAAGACATATTAAAGATCTAGAAGAGCAAACAACAAAGCAGTTTATCTCCAGTTATCACTATATGGCGCCTTCATTTTCATAGATTAAAAACCAGTTATCTGTGGCACAATGATTTAGTTTTCCTGTTACAGCATTTAGAAGAAAGAAAAAAAAAAAGAATGTGGCTGCTATGAACTGATTTGAGTATAATCTATAAAATACAGTGGGAGAATCCCCTTTAATACATCAGCCAGCGATCGATAAGTACAGTACAGACATTTACATAAAGAAAACTTCCAAAACCTGTTCTATTACCATCATACGATAGCAATAGCTATTGGTGCATTTTTAAAATGCTTTGCTTGTTTTAATTAAGGCACAGTGAAGATCAACTAAATACACTAGCTAATTTGGAGTACAAAGTACTATTGCATGCATTAAAATAACTGTTGCTTGGAAAGAGATCTGATCTGGCTTCAATCAGGAGTCTATTTCGAGTAACCAAAAGGCTAATAACCTTTGAAAACTATCTGTGACGTACATAAAATCAGGAATGTGAACCTCTCTTTGTTGGGGATAAGTTCCACCTGGAAAGAGGCAGCTTGTTTTGAAACCAGATATCATTGGTAATTCACTGCTACAAACAAACAAGGGAGATGTCAAGATGCATACTGTATATTAAACATTATAAATCCCCAAATTATAATGGATAACACTCGTCTAGAGTCATTTTAATGAAAATTCAAACCAGGAGGAGTCTCAGGTGATGGTGATATTCCCATACCCAACATTGCAATCTATGCCTGTATACACGTTCCTAATATGCACTAATGTGGGAATATTCATTTAGAGTATTGTAATATTGTTAACAGGATACAATACCATAAAGGGTTTGATCTGCAGGTTTCTTTAAAGGAGTTACGAGCAGCAATCGAGCAGCAATTTGTACTGGGACCCCAGAATACACAGGCATGAGCTTTTAATGGACAATGTAATGTAAAAAGTTGCTGTGAAGATTTGTTAATGTTTCAGATTTATTTTCATTGGTCCTTTTCAATTTCAATTCCCAATTCCAATTCTTATTCCCTTTTAACCAATTCCAACCTTGATCGTAATTGCAATCAGCAGCATTCTGCTAAAATGGGCTTTTCACAGTGGCAACAAACTACTTAAACTGAAGTCCCTGTTAGTCAATTAAATTGACTTTAAATGAAGGCAGTTGAACAATCACAAGAAGTATTATGTGTCTAAAATATACATTCCTTGATTTTAAAATTATTATTATTATTATTATTTATTTCTTAGCAGACGCCCTTATCCAGGGCGACTTACAATCGTAAGCAAACAGGAATTCACCCCAGCCCTGATAGTGTCTGTTTTGACATTTCTACTAACAAAAGAGAAAAAACATGTTCCAGCTACAAAACAATCACGAAGAAACAAACACTAATAATAATAAAAAAGGACCCTTTTAGTGAACCCTGTCTTTCCATTAGCATTCTGCCAGCTGTTTAGCTTGTCAGTTCATTTCCCCTAGCGAGCACGAGAATAATTAAGCAGAAAGGATATTTAAATTAAAAAGGGAACTTTTAATGAGAGCACTTGTTTTGTAACAGGGACTTGTTTATAAGGCGACACTCCATGGTAACGCATCAGGAGAGCGCTAGAAACCTCAACGAAGGCTTAGCAATTAGAAGCATGCTTTCAACCCTTGATATTTGTATGTATTTATTTATTTAGTCACAATAGCTGTGTGGTGAATGGGCAAGGTTCAAAAGGCGTATTACCATATGTATTCTCAGAAGTGAAACCTTCTGTAAATATTTTGAAAAGTGGTGCTTTATTAACTAAAGATCCTTGAAATGTTAATAGAATGTTAGGCGCTAGTACATTAGCTGTTGTCTTTCATGTTTGTGCTAGAAGAGGCTGAAGAAACTGGAAATAATTATGAGTATAGCGCCTGCTGTGCTTGCACAATGAGAGTGCTCATGGTTCACTTTGTATAGACTTCATAAAAAAAAAACTCCGGAGTAAACGTGCTTTTCGGTAATCCATTTTTGGATCAGAATAAAGAGAGTAAAATGGGTCAAATTTTGACATGCTCTATCCACTCAACATGGAAGCATGGTTATGTATGTATGTCTCAATGTATTACTGGATCAGGGATACAAAATGGTCAGTCCCCAGTACACAAAGCGGTCTGAGAATTACTGGTACAATTCACAAAAGGTAAACTTCATGTGTTTAAAAACGTGCAAACAAAACCCCATGTCTCATCACACCCACCTCTTAAGTAGCATTACAGGAAACGAGGTCTCATACTTCTAAAAATAGAGCAATGCAAAGAAAAACAATTCTCCAGTTGAGACGTACCTTCTCCTGGACGCCTTTGAAACAGAGCACTTTAGTTGCGTAACGTGTTGACCTTTCAAATGAAAGATGCTGCACATTAGAAAAGCTGGGGCCGTTCTGGATTGTGAAATCGGTCCCAAGTAACAAGCTGGTTTTGCATAGATGGAGGGTGGTGATCAGGAGGCGCTGCTTGTAAACTCCTGGATATTATCAGGATCATCTGCATGCCAGGAGACTCTTTATGAAGGGATTAGGACAGATCCTCCAACCTTTCCCTTTGCATTCATATTCTCTATACGAAAAATAAGCACAACGTAGACTTTCGAGTAAAATAACCTGGGCGGTCCACGAGCAATATTAGAATTATTCTGTCATACTGAGAAGGAAAGCATCCACAGAACCTTGTCTACATGGCTGGGCATGTCTACCATGTAACATCTGAATTGCCAGGTCTAAGATTTCAAAGTAAAACCTATGAGCAAGCCTGGGCTTTGATGGAAGGAACCAGCCCAAACTGTTTTGTCCAAATGTGACTTTACAGAAATCAAGTCGTCGGTTTGGATGTAGGGTTGGGGTTATATAATGGACTTGCTTCGTCTGATGGGTTTAATGGTTCCCATAATAAGCCCCTCCTTGTTATGGTGCTTTTTCTCTGACTGTTCCTGCAATTCTGGATCTACTATTCAAACAGCCCCAGCAGTGGCTTGGCTCATTAGCACACCATCATGCTGAGGCTATACATGGACACACTGTGAGTGTGAATCCCTGTTGAGTGTAATGATCCTCATCCCAATGTGATCACAATGAACAGCGGCAGAAGGACAAAACTGCCATCCAGAGAAATCACACACTTGTTTTAAAGAGCTCAGCACCAAAGAAGCTACAAACAAAGATAATGTACAGCGCTTTCCATCGCAGAAACCCAGCGCGACAGTCCTGACAGCCTACAGTATTCGTTTTATTAAGCGTCTATGACTGAGAGGCAACCTTTTCACTCTGTGGGATGAGTCAAGAGCTGCACCCACCTATCTGTGTTGAAGAAGCGCCTTTAGCATCGAGTCAACCACAAGAAGGCGTATTACAGTTCAGCAACACTTGCCCCCCAGCTGGCTTTGCTGTTGAATGACTAAAAGTCTAAAGGCTAATAACATACTGACATGGAATGGATGACTTAGTAATGTTTCATGGTGACGTGGTGTACTCAACTGTTCTTATTAACTTTTTTTTCCCCCCTCAAGGTTTCCATGCATGACTTGTAAAGGATAACTACCTGAACACAGTGTGAACATTAACATGCAGGGCCAGGGATGGAAATAAGACTCGGGCAGTTTCACCCATTCCAGGTTTTAATGTGTGCTTCAAGTGTATAGTTAACAAGCTCATGTGAGATGTATTGAAATTGTAAAACCTGGAAGGGACACCAGCAGGATTTACACAGCATTACTGACTGGTGGTATTTAGACCCTGTGGTTTCAAACTGTTAGGTGTTTATTTTCCAGAAAAAAATATTTAAAAAATCCTAACTTAAAAAAAAAAAAAAAAGGTATAGGATTAAAATAACTGTAGATTCCATGTCAGCTTTTAAGTGTTCAGTGAAGTTAGTAACTCTCTCTTTCTTTCTTTCTTTCTTTCTTTCTTTCTTTCTCTCTCTCTCTCTCTCTCTCTCTCTCTCTCTCTCTCTCTCTCTCTCTCTCTCTCTCGATATGTTCAAATATAAGTTCAAGAAAAATAAACAGATGTGGTTAGAAACCTGATCGCATGTTAACTTAAAAAACTTCCAGGAAACTGGCATCAGTTTGAAATGTGCTCATTAAAATGTCTTTGGCTGTATATTCCTTAGAAGTAAACTAATCCATGCATGGACGCCATGCACGGGCCTTGGTGCCTTGAGATATCATAAACATTACAATAGCCCAGCTCCTGACTTATTTAGTGTGGTCCGGCCTTTGCCGACTGGGCTCAGTCTAGCTTACTTTGAAGCTTGGTAAAAGTAGAAATTCACTGTTAATAGGGTAGGATGCTGTGGCTGTTCCACCAGTCACTCTGGTATTGCCCATGAAGACTGCCCGGCACACCACTTTCTAAAAAGCTGGGCACCCTGGTACCGAATTTACAATTGCCTGCTTCTTTTTCTATTTCTGTTTCTGTTTCTCTGTCAGCACTGAATAATTAACCCCCGCCGCTCCACCTCTCTACCACTCCAACACGCTCATTCAAATTAATTTGCCAATACTTGGGGGAAAAAAACAGCCTGGCAACAGATCTGTACTGTATCAGTGTGTCAGTGTGTGGGTCAATGACAAAGATAAAATAGGTCGCCTGTTGAAGGGGAAGCAAATACATGTGAATGTGGCCGTTAAGCACACAACACAACAAACCTGTGGTAACAAAGGAAGTAGGACTTTTGATAGGTAAACATACCATGTGGCTAACCACTGTGTACAGCATATACTGTAGATGTCCCCCGTTTAATCACCCGCTACACCTGTTTATAAAACTAGAGTCTTCTAAAATGTGTAAAAAGGTGCCCATTTATATTACACCTCTTGGTCATGTCCTAGTGTTGCCAGCGTGTTTTCACTGTAGTTTGGAGTGGCTAGGCCTCCAATGGATTTTAAGTTATAAATAAAAGAATAATAACATCACGAAATATAGATACTTTAAAGTACAGGCTAGTGTTTGTACAATTTACTGTCTGCATGCACTAACTGCAAATTAATCAGATTTGTAAATTTACAAATCCTGTATATAGTCCACACTGACATGCTTTATAGCAAACTGCATTGCAAGTCCAGTTGTTTCCAATCTCTAGTCCGTGTCTCATCGCCCCTTGGTATTTTTCCATAAACAACACAGAACATCAGTCGCCATTGACCGTTAATTCAACCTTTTGTTTCAATAAACAGAATCTGGCAATCCTATTTAAACTGTCTGAAGAATAATTTCATTTAAACAAGAGGAAAGAAACGGGAGTCCCTGTACAGTACAGTACCTCCCACACTTTATCATTTTAATGTGAATATTCTTTACTTCTTCTGTGCAGAGAAATGTTCTTCTTTCTGGGCAGGGTTTCGGTGTGTGGGTCAGTGGTAAGTGTGGTTGATGTAGAAACTGTTTTAAGGGCAAAGTTAATCTGCTGGTTAGCTTGCCTCGCTCAGTTTTGACTGAGCCAGTGAGTGCACTATATGCCTGTGTGCGTGTGTGAGAGAGAAAGCTCTCTGGCTTATAGGAAGTACACGGATAGAGAGGTATTTTAATACTCGTGCTGCCCCCCCCCCCCTCTCTCTCGCGCTCTCTCTGTCTCTCTCTCTCTCTCTATGTCTCTCCCTCTCTCTCTGGAGTATGTCCGCTACTCTAGGACGACCACAGCATATCTCTAACCTTATCAGTCTGAACTCCTGTTAACAACTTGGTTTTATATTCGTTCTTTGAATCAAACCGGAATTTATATCACAGACAAAAGACTGGATGATATTTCCTTCATTTTATGCCTCTTCAGCTATCAGGTTGTAAACATTTTATTTGTCTTTTTTGTTGTTGTTTTTTTCAAGAAGTAGTATATTGAATGCATATGCATTTATCGCTGTGTTTGTAGACCTCAAATTGGACTGTAAAGTTTCAGATATGAAAAAAAATCTATAACTTTTTATGTATTTCTTTATGCCAGTTTGCAATGGTGTATGTACAATACAGTGCAGTATGTCACTGAAGTAAGGTCAGTCTTATTTGGAGAAAAGAACTGCAAGCAAATATTTAAAGTTCCTAAGCTGAAATCAGAAGTTAAGTTCCTGTGGTACATTTTTATATTTAAGTAGTTGTTGTTTTTAAAGCTCGAAGATAGATCAACACTCGACGGCTGATATTTATTGGTGTCTCATGATAACATCACTGCTGTCACTTCCCATATGGCAAATGTCAACAGTCTCAATCTTGCAATACACTTTATGTCACCCTGAAGTGTATAAACACAAAGGCAAACCTATTTCTTTTTTGCAGTATATAAAAATAACTTCTCTGCAAGGTTAAATGCACTGTAGAAATGTTTTCTGGAATTTGCCCTTTTACTGCTTCTGGTATTTGCATGAATATGGTTCAGTTCCTGGATATATACTTCACAGAGAAGTGGTGCTCAGAGTTGATCCAAGATTACTAAACATTTAGCTTTGCTTTGATGAAGCAGGATAACAGTCCAGCTGCCTGCTCTACTTGCATGTCTAACAAAGACACAGACTTTAGTTTACTGTCGTTTTGACCACTGATATACCATAACCTCCCTGTGCTTTACCATGCTTTCACTGTGCTTTTAATATCATTTTACCATGGTAAACATTTCTAAGACAAAGCTCAATGAATCCAGGACAATTTTAACGTTGACACTGGAGACAAATTGATTTGCTAAATCGTGTTTTAAAGGAAATAGGCAGCTGTGTGTCAGCATCACCTATACCTAAAGGAAATCCATTGTGCACAACCCACATCATTATTACTAATGAGCACAGTAATTAGTTATAATTGTATTTGACACAAGCAGTGTTAACAGTGGTTTTATTGAAATACTTATGGATTTAAATGTTTTGTTTCATTTATTTATCTTTTTTGTGCTTAATTTTGCGTTAGTGTAAAAGTAAAATGGGCTGTGCTAATTACTGGCCAGTATAGAATTATACACAAGAAAGTAGTACTGTTTACTTATCGTGTTTTTGGCAAGGTGAGTACTGATCGTGCTGTAGCAAAAACACATTTTGTCCTTGTTCAAAAAATAAAATGCTCAGTGAATTTGGCCCTTGCAGTAGTTTATCAATCATGAACACTAACTGTCACACAGAGAAACTAACACATCACTTTTGAAATGTACCATATGTACTTTGACATGCATGCTACAAAATAATGACAGTATGTGCCACCCAAAGCTTACTAAAAATATGCAATTACATTTCATGCTGCCGTATACTGTATAAAATAAAATTCGCTTGGGAAACAAAAATGTTTGCTTGCAGTAATTGTAGGTCCTCGGGTGACCTGTGTATATCGGATTGGCTTAACGAGTTTGTATCAAAAAGAGTTCCCATTAACTTGAATAATAACACTGTCAAAATGAAGGTCCGTAACTTGTAGTTGTACTTTGATTAAATAATACCAAATGTATTTCACTGTACCTTTTACAGTCTAAATAACGACAGCTAAATTGGCTGAGTGAATATAAAACACCATGTCTGATTTACATTTACGGCAGCTTGTGGATTTGAAAATATGAACTGGGTTTTTATTTTTGGTTCAGGCGTAATTATCGTGTGGTTAGTAATAACTTTGTAGGTGCAATTGCGTTAGACTGATATATACAAGAGTTGCTTATGGTTTTATCTATTTCATCTGTCACTTGGGATCCCCCTAGACATGTGATTTACTGCTCTATAGGTTTTAATAGATTTATAATAAAAGGGCCCGGTTTACTGTACTGCACATAAAGAACACTGATGCAAGACCATTTTTTGACCATTTTAGGATGTAGGCATGCAGTGGGTAAGGTTGTTGAGATTTGACAGTGAATCAGACCATGCATCTGGTGACCAATGTGTATGTTGGATTGCAATGTCTTTAAAATGATGCCAAGCTGCCTGTGTGGGCTGGTCCTTCAAGTGTTGCAGTTGATCAGAAAACGCAGTGGCAGCCAAGTCGGGTTGTTTTTCTAAACGACAGGAGGAGAATTTGGTGACCCATAGAGCCACCCTTCATACATGTGCACCAGCGTTCCTTCTAAGCACCAGCGTTCCCTCTAAGCTTTTTTAGATACTGAGAAACTTGCCCTTTTGACTGAGAGGGTCAATTATCAGTGAGAACGCCTTTGGCCGCGTATTAACCCTTTTAATATATTTTTGTTGCATTATACAATTTTGAAACAATATTCCAACACAAGTATCTCAACAATTTTACAATTTACTTTAAATTTAAACCAGACATTTATTGTGGCTCTGCCTCTGATTTTGAATCATCCTCTGATCCTATGCAGCCCTGTTGGTTGTTATCGTAGATATAGACTGCATGCTTAACTGGAGGCCTGCATAACACTGTTTTATACTACTGCATGAAACACTGGCATCTGCACTGCCTTCAATTGTAACCATCTTTAGGGCTACTAATTGTTACATTCTTGGGAATACCAAATTCCGTTTTTCAAAAATGGCCAGTTTCATTTGTTCCCACTTTTTATCAACATATTAATAATTAAATATGGCATTTGAACATAAATATAATGTTGGTAGTTAAAGTAAGTAAATTTAATAAATATTACCACCATTCATTTTTTTTTTTTCAATCAGACTTGTTGCTGTAATAGTAAGTAAAGCGCCTGAAGACACTTCAAACCTGTCATAATGTTTATAGACATCACGGCTCATCGCTGGCATTAAAATCAGCAGGAAAACCTCAGAATTATATTACAACAGTTCAGAAAACCAAATGTCCAGCACAGTTGTGAAAATCACATTTACAGTCTTCCACTAACACAGTCTACAAATAAAGGTGTTTTGAAAAGACCTGTTTAGCTTATTGCTGACATTTACAATAACAATAAAATATATGAAACAGTTTAATAACAGTCCAGCGATGTCATGTGAGAGTAATCCTATGTACAGTAATCCACAAATTAAGTGTAGAGTTTTGCTGGCATTATAATCACCAGGATAAAATATGAAACCCTGATAAAGGCGTGTTGACTGACTCGTTGCTCTAAAACAGGTCCACTGCTGTGTATTACCCAATTGTAATTTAAATAGCGCCCCCTTTTTAATGTAAACGTATAATTAATCCTCTCAATTGTTTCTTTCCTAATTCTGCAGTTATTTGCAAGATTTAACAGAAGGCGTGTCTCCAGACAGAATGTCTTTATGAAACCAACGGTGTGTAGTGTAGTGACTACGTCCTTTACACACTGAAGTGATCGATTTCCTTTAAGGATTGTATAGCTAGAAAAATAGTTTTGAGCTCATTTCTTCGTTGTCAGAAAATATTATTCAATTAAGAAACGGTCATGGTTTAAAATGGCTAATTATAGTTTCACTAAAGGCAGGTAGCGTGGAAAGAAATAAACTAAACAATAATGAAATACGCAATTAATTTAGCTTGCTTACTTCAGGAAAGCTCTGCCTTGAGCACAGTACCTAAGTCTCAGTTTTTCAGCATAGAATGTAGTGCTTTGCCATTGGCATTGTGCTATTTAATTGACTCGTAACATGATCATGCGAATTACAGCAAAACTTTAAGAATACTGTCGCACCATCCTCATATAGATAGTCAGATTTCTTTTAGCTCTGTCTTCCTGAAACATTGCTTTTTATTTTCTTCGTTGGTGCAGCCTCCATGTTGAGTTTCAGCAGAGACATGGAGTGAAGTCGCATGATGAATAAACTCACAAAAAAAATAAATAAATAAATAATGGACATGGTATGTCTTCTTTAATTACTATACACTTGTGTATTTTTGACTAATGTGCTGATTACATTTTGACCAGTTTCAAAACCCTTGAGATGATTTATGAAATGTTCATTTTTTAAAAGGGAAATAAAACAAAAACCGTCAAACCGAGTATTGTGATTTTTATTTATGTTTACCTGAGTATTTATACTTCTAAATAATGCAGGAAGATTGTGCGTCACTGATTTTAGTATTCAATTATACGACGAGTTAAAAACTGTGAAGTTCATGAGCAGCACTCTCCATAGAGGCAGAATCGCCAGATGCCTGCTTCGCCCCCCCTGTACCAGTAGATTCGCTGGTGCCTGAGCAAGCTCTGCACTCAAGTGACAAATATGCTTATGTTAATGCTTTGTAAGAATGGTCTCAAAATAATAGGTTTAGCTCGAGGCTGGAGTCTCGATTGAGGTTGATATTTACGATAACTTGTGAAAGTTAGTAAACTGAGTGCGAAAGCTTGTTGCCAGTTACAGCAGAAAATGCGCGCATTTCAGCCTTCGAGGGAACGCTGCTGTGCACGTTTCAAAATGCTGCTGTAGTTCTGTGATCTTCTTTTAGAATGTGCACCAGTCATGTGCCCCAACCCTCCTAAGAAAGAATCAAACTTGTCAAGAGTGGACTTGGATCATGGCAGACTGGTTGAAATCGGAGTGTGCTCAGCCCTATGTTTCATTTGTTCTTGTACTTAACAGCTTCAATGTCGGCTAAGGTCAAGTTTTTCCAAATCTTTAGAGTGACTGACATACTTCATGTGAAAGTGGAATCTCAACATCAATTGAGCAATGGTGCTAGACACTGGAAACTGCCAGCCGATATTGATTTTGTGTTATTTTATTACAGTACCAAAGTGTTGCTGTGTTCCTCAGATTATTGGTTAGACAATGGAAAAGTACTGTACTGTATCCTGGCTGGATCATCTGCTTTTTAAATTTTTGTTTGTGAGCTACCATGCTGTGTAAAAGACATTCTACTGCAGTTTTCGCACATTTGTAATCCACAGCCATCTGTACTATATCCCTTAGGATCATTTCCCTCGAATTGGATGATGACACTGCCTTATGTGGAGATAAATACTCTGTATAGACTGCTTGCATTTTAACCCAACTCAGAGTTGCTGCATTTAACCAAAAACAAACTTAAAAGATCTGAAGCTGTAATCAGAATTGCTAGAACAACTGAAAGGTCAATTGTGAAAAGGGTGATTTCATTCAGAGACTATGCTCTGGATCAGTGAGGGAGTGGGAGGGGTGGGCAGGCGGATCGGTTCATTTTAATCCAGTCTCTGAATGATGTTAAGGACAGGGATTTGTCTGCTTCCTGGTATGCAGTTGATCCCTCTTTTAGATGGAAGGTGCAGCATATGTAAAAAAAAAAAGGATTTCGGAATATAAGGTTCCTCCCACACCACATATTGACTTATAATTACAGAAACTGATATTGTACTCAGGAAGTACTATTAAACATAAAGGGTTGTTTGTTCAGCTCTGTATCTTTTGTGCACAAGATCTATACATATGATAATATTTACTGAATTAAAAAAAAAAAATTATCATTTACAATGATTGGTTGATTTCTCATACTACTTTTCAGCTGCTTGTTTGCCACATGTTTTTGAGATCACTGAGCTAGTTATTTATTTTTACAAAATAAACTGAGGTAAATGATTTTGTGAAAATTGGCTTTAGATTTCTTGAATTTGTCTCTGGCAACATTGAAATAACATTGTGAAAATAGTTCTTATGTAAAACGCCTCCAGTCTTAAGGAATTGGCATTTACTGTGTTTTGCTAACTGCAAATTTGCACATGTGGGAGTTTTAGTTGCATGTTCATTTTAAGGTCAGATTTGAGGGTGTGTCAGTTGAGTGGCAGGGAGGAGGTGTCCATGTTTAATACAGTAGGTCAGTGCAGTAAGCCGGGTCCGCATTGTATTCAGTGCTTTGCAGCAGATCACAACAGGCCTTAAATGATATTCCTGAACCACGTCCATTAGCTGATCAGATTCGACTTGTTTGCCCTCGGGTTGAACTTTTCCCATGTGCTCTGATACTGAAGTGGTATGTCAGGGGTATCCAGGGTCATTGATCCCGGGTCCCTGCCCAGTTTAACTTCAAGAGCAAAAGAGCATGCCATTTAAATGCACTGTAAAAGAAAAGGACAAAAAGAAAGCATGCACTATGTATAGTCAGCCGGTGGGAGTGTGACATACATTATAAACAGTACAATATATCTGTGCTGCTGTATAACACAAACACATGACCGCAAATAAAAAGCAGAAAATTAGCTCTAATCTTTGGAAGTTGGACTATAGAATCTGGCTCAGACATGGCGGTCCATCTTCTTCAGTATTTACTGTACATGTTGGAGTTGCCTGCTTGCAAGCTGTGGGGGTTTTATTTCATAGATCTTTTCAGTGAAGTGACAGAGCAAGTGTGGATTAGTACTATGGCATTAGTTAGATTTCTCTCTTCAATATAAATTGTTTGAAACCTTTTATAATCCTTTTTTTTAATTTAATATGTATTTAAACAAGTGCCTTTTGAAATGAGACCCTCTGAATTCTAATGACAGTCATGCATGTGGTCTTTTGTGGTAGGTATGCATGCAAACACAATCTGTGCAATACTTGATAAAATGTTGATAAATGACCTAGTTAATAAATTACTTCATATTTAATACAGAATTAAAAACTTTCAAGTTTAAATTATTATTTTTTTTTTAAATCTTTAAAAAAAACCCAAACAGCTCTAAAGCTAGCAATTATTGAGGCTCTTAAAGTAGGGGCTGCGCTGCTTCTGTTTAATTCTATATACTGTAGTTCTTTGTTCAGACACGTATTTCCAGGCAGCAGCATCATTTTGCTTTTCTATTTGTTACATTCTAAAGCAGCAGATTATTATTATTATTATTATTATTATTATTATTATTATTATTATTATTATTATTATTATTATTTATTTCTTAGCAGACGCCCTTATCCAAGGCATACTTAGTCGTAAACAACAATACATTTCATATATAGTTATATACTATGTACAGTAAATACGGGGGGGGGGGGTTAATATTTACATTGTGTTATCCAATAGATATAGTACCATCGTGTTGTTAAGTTAACTCATACCTAATAACAAGTTCATAATAAATTGCTTCCCTGTTTAATCAACAAGTCACGTTAGGACAGCGTTTGCAAATCGCTCAAGAATAAACTATTTGTGCCCATTTTTGCACTTGTCTTCGGGTGGGAATATCATTTAAAAATATATAAACAGCTCACTGTTCACCATATTCATATCGTTTAGCTAAACATCAATCTAAATGATCAGTGGGAATATGCATTTCCTCTTCTGCTGTTCAGACGAGTCCTGTTTGTTTTGGTTTGGTTGTCAAAGGATTTCGTTCCACAGCAGGCCCATATGGAGCGGAAACACAGCGAGTATTCTTATTGTGACTGCCAAGGGGAGCGAAGGTTGGTAAATTATTCATAGCAGCAGAGATCACACTGTGATACATGAAATGCCTAATTTATATTTTAAATGGTAATTCTGAAGCATAGACAATAATGATTGAGAATCCTTAGGAAATTAACACAGAATATGGAATCTGGACCTCAGCTGATATAGAAATGGAACATAAAGTTGCAGGGCAGAAACAATATGACACACTTATTTTTTATTTAGTAGTCGGCAATTAATTTTTACGCCGTTTTTCTCCCAATTTGAAATGCCCAATTGTATTTAGACCACCGCTACCACCCCTGTGACTCAGGAGCGGCAAAGACAAACACACACTGCCCTCCGAAGTGTGTGCCGTCAGCCGACTGCTTCTTTTCACTCTGCAGGCCTGCCATGCAGCCTGCCCAGAGCTACAGCGTCGGAGGACAACGCAGCCCTGGGCAGCTTACAGGCAAGCCCGCAGGCACCCAGCCAGACTACAGTGGTCGCTGGTGCGCGGTGAGCCGAGGACACCCTGGCCAACCTAAGCCTTCTCCCCAGGTGCCGCTCGGCCAATTGTGTGCCGCCCCCTGGGAGCTCCCGTCCTCGGTCGGCAGTGGAATAGCCTGGACTCGAACCGGCGACGTCCAGACTATAGGGCGCATCCTGCACTCCAAGCGGAGCGCCTTTACCGAATGCGCCAATCGGGAGCCCCCAATATGACACATTTTAAGAGCAACCCAAGTTTTTTGAGGCAGGTTTGTTCAGTTCATAGAGCAAGTATTTTTGGTAGGATTCATTTTATACTCCAGAGAGTGAAGGTTTTCGTAACTGTTTTACAGTCAACCAGCGCTATGATTTCTAATCCTCTGTACACAGCTGTTGAAAAAGTTTAGGTTGCGGTATATGACACAATGATTTAGTGTTAGATTGTAATCCGTTTTAGCATGCAGTATCTGCTATCAAACAACACTATTACATCAGCTAAAACTGAAAATGTGGGCATGTCTACTGGACAATGTGAGTGGGTTATGTTACAACCACCATGCACCAGTTCTTCTTTCAGAATATGTTCCTAATACCGACTTTAAATAGTTAGAAGGAAAAGAGAACAGCCTTTTATTATAAAGGGGGAAAAAAGCTGCTGCTTTGCATGTTGCAATTTTGTGATGAACACAATGTGGACAGTTATTGATTCATGATGCATCTTTTGCTTTTTTTGCACTTGCTTTTTCAAGTCAATGGTGTGAATTTAAATAATCCACTGTTTCCTACAGCACTAAAACAGTGGATTATTTTACTCTGGTAGAGTGTAGTAAACAGGCATGGTTTAATAACGTGTTATTGTATACAATGCTGCTGCAGTTTGTGAAGTATGTACTGCTATGTATGTAGACCAGACGGAGGTCTGGTATGGAAGAAAACAGACCTTGGATTTTAATTTAAAAAAATAGGGACCTTGCAATCGATTTGCACTAAACACTAAATTAGGATTCAAATTAACATAAAAAAGCAGTTCTTTGAAAATAACTGGGAAATATTGTTGAAGGATGTCTAATGGCTGTAACAGTTGGCTTGCACCCAAGCATTAGTGACCTCTAAGGATTGTGACTAACCAGTGCAGTTTGTCTTTCTCCCATGCTTTCAGGATGACCAGCGTGGCGCCTTGTTTATCACTGCTGTATCTGCTGTTCGTCTCTGTCCGCTCTAGTTTGTTTGGCAGTGGAGGTTTGGATTTGCTGTCTTTTTTTGACAATAAAACATGGTCTGTCCTTCGCCATGGCAGAATTCCATATTTGTAGACCGTATACATCGCCTCATATTTAGGATGATTGTTCTTCCCTGCCATAAACCAGTAATGCTGAGCCATAATTATAACCATATTAACATATGGCTGCTCTCTTTAAATACCCTGCACCTGGCTCTAATTTACAATGATAGCCAGGTGCAGGGGATAATTAAACAATAATCAAATTATGATTAAACAATTAACACATGTTTTATGCATGGAGGATTTTAACCCTCTTCCTGCTGTGTTAATATAATATATATATATATATATATATATATATATATATATATATATATATATATATATATATATAAAATATATATATATATATATATAATATATATATATATATAATATATATATATATATATATATATATATATATATATATATATATATATATATAGTATGTATGTGTACAGTGTATATATACACATGGTGACCCTATTTGTTTGAAAAAAATAAGTTCTATAGTATGTTTCTGTATTTGTACCTGAGATTATTGCTTGGTTATTTAGAATACACACATGTTAATGTGTACAGTTGTTCATTACTTTTTTTAGTGTAACTGTAATTATATTTGTAATTACTGCAGCATAATTGTAATTGCAATTTCAGAAAACAATTCTGCTGTAATTGCAATTATCTGGCCTGTATTGCATTCTCCTGTTTTGGAGGCCCTAGAGAGGAAATCCTACAGCATTGAAAGTTCTCTATAAAACAACGTTTTACGTTCAAAATGTATTTTAAGAACCTGTATATACTATAAACGAGCACAACAAACACACACACAGGGGGAAATAAAAAAAGAAAAAAAGAATTAAAGGTTGTTCACTTGCCACATCAGGTCACACATTGCCTTTGTTTCTGCTAGAATAAGTTGCAATGTAACTGCGTTTTCTTCTGTGAGTCATTCCTAACATGTTAAAGTGGAGCAAAATAATTAAGGTATTTTTTGACTTGGCTGTTGGTTAACAGTTTTTTTGGTTCCCTGGTGTCCTCGGCACGTACAGGGTAATGAAACTTTAGAAAGACTCCATGGATCATTTCCTGGGCATTGGCCCCATACAGGAAGTAAACGTGACCTGGGGTACAGCTGCCTTAGTCATTTGTACTGTTTTGTATTATTACCAAGAGATTTTTTAAACCAAGTCAGATTTATATGCACTTTATATACCAGTTTCTATATATACTATAAAGCATGCAGTGGCATACATATGTAGTTTTTCTCCCATTGAAATTGAATTATTCTTTTAATGTCTTTCTCTTTTGTCACATGTAGCCCTGTCCTTTTTCTACCTGCACTATTATTAAGCAATGCATTCTGTTTGTATGCCAGGGGAAGGTGTAAACTGGGGACCTGTTTTGTGTTTCTCTTTATGCACAGCTTTTGGCTCTGCTTTTTTGTGTGTGTGAGGAAATTGAATGTTTGTTGGTATTTTTTGTTCTAAAAGAATAAATTACCAATCACATCAAAGCCTCCAGGGACAGTTTATTTTGTATTTAAATCCAGGCAAATTTTGTGTGGCCTCTACAGAAGAGCTCTGCTGTTGTCAGCTCCAACTGGCCTCAAATATAAGTTTTTACATGGCACAGTTAGGAAATGCTCGTTTCTGTGGTTACGGTGCACACAGGGGGTATATTTGCTAGTGCCAAACCTGACCGCTTTACCAATTAGGAGCTGGTACCGCTGGTTCACTGCTGGGCAAACACAGGCTAGACAGTGTGCATCTACAGGCAGCAGTGTGGAGTAGTGGTTAGGGCTCTGGACTCATGACCGGAGGGTCGTGGGTTCAATCCCCGGTGGGGACACTGCTGCTGTACCCTTGAGCAAGGCACTTTACCTAGATTGCTCCAGTAAAAACCCAACTGTATAAATGGGTAATTGTATGTAAAAATAATGTGATATCTTGTAACAATTGTAAGTCGCCCTGGATAAGGGTGTCAGCTAAGAAATAAATAATAATAATAATAATAATTGCATTGCACCCAATGGCTTGCTTGACAATCCCTGTTCTACCCTAAAACAAATGCATGGGACACCAACTATTGCAGGTCTTGCACATGTTTGCATATTTTTATTTAAATATACAAGTTATACAAAAAAGTCCTTTGTGATTGAGAAGTACAGTATTTGGCACTTCTGTCTGTGCAGTATATAAGAAGTGCCTATATGTGCCAGTTCCACACAATGCGGTTTCTGAATATGACTGTAGGATTTGAATGTCTGAGCACTACAGCTACATCTTCACTTTATTCATTTTATCATGTAACGTTACCCAGCGCTCTTTGCTTTAAAGCAGTCAGGAAGGGGTGAAGGTTTGGGTTTAGCTTCTGGTAACATAGCTAGTTGGAGGTTATCAAAGACTGCCTAGTTACCTGTGGTTTCAGGCTCTCTGGGAGTGCTTTAATAAGCAGTGCTTACCGATACTCATCTTGTCATTCTCCAAAAGCGATGCTTCCTCAGCCCGTTTCAATAGTGCTAAATGTAAGTGTTTTGCTGGTTTGTGCAGCATGGTAGCATATTAAGTATCAGCTATACCGGATGCACAGTACAATACAGCTCTGTTCTCTGTGATGAGAATCTAATTGCAAATTTGTGATTCTAACAACATTAATGAACTGGACTGGATTCATAGAAGGGGCCTGTTCCAATTACTAATATATTTATTATTTTATATATATTTATATGACGAAGTTCATTAAAGGCAGGCGGATGATAGGTGAGTTTCCCCATAAAGCTCAGGCTACATTTGTATGCAATTTTAAATGCTGAAACCATTTACTACATTATCTGTACATATTTGTCAAACACACACCCCTATATAAATAATTTTCTCGTAATCGGTATGTAGCTATCATTCATTTATTCTTGACATTTTTGTTTTTTAAGCTCACACTGTACCAGTTTTGAATTATCTGATCTTTTTTAAAGTTACCTGACAACAAAAGGTTTTTTCCCCAGCCACTCAGTTTGTTGTTACATAAATGACCTTTTAAAAAAGGCGAAGAAGCAGAGAGGGCTGCTCACTGTGGTTTAGAAAGACATGCTTGGGTTGCTTCGTAATGAGCTGTGGACTGGCTATTCAAGGTGTGAGATTCTAGTCCTCTGTGTCATTGTAACGGTAGCACAGCTCTAATAAAAAATGCACATGCTAAATGACTCGTTGGGCTCGTGTGACCTAAATAAGGGCCTCAGGGAGCCCTCAGAGTTTTCAGACTGTCTTCTTAGTTATGTTAAGTAACCAGTTCATATATTTTCATTCATACTAGGGTGAGAGATCGAGTGTTTAATTATTATTTTTTTTTACTAAATTCAATTCAACAACAGAATGACCAGGCAACTCAGATCTCTGTATTTTAGATGTTTAAACATCTATATCTGTCCATTTTATCAGATGTCAGACGATTATAATTTTTTTTTTACTTCCTTTTAATTAAAGATTACAGTTGCAACGGCACTGTGTTGTGATTCTTCATTTCGGCAGATATCCATTTGGATTGGGAATTCTTTTTGTTATTCAGTCTATATATTCAAACTTTCATGTTTTCCTGTTAAGGTAAACTGAATTCATTATAAGAACTGTTTTAAACTCCTTTTGAGCTCTTAGCTGACTGACTGCTTTCTGCATTAACAGATATCACAGTATTTAAAACCCAGCCCGGGCTGCTTCTACCAGAGAAATGGATACCTTTTTCCGCCGACACTTTAAGAAGAAAAATATGGCTTCTTGCGTTAATGTCACAAACTACTGCAGGCACAGGCGCCCCAGCGTGGCCGTGCCCAGCAGCAAAGCCAGGCGGCGGTCGAGCGCTGGACTTCCCTCAGCCAATCTGATGCAGCGGCGGCGCTCCAGCGTCCAGATCCAGGGCCTTCCTCTGGGGGCAGCCAACCATTGTCCGGGGGGGAGCAGGCTGCTCAAGGAGCGCTCAGCCAGGCGCAGGTCCAGCACCACCACCCCGTGCCTCAACCCGCGCTTCGCCGTGCGGAGGAAACGAGGCGTTAGGCTGCGGACCATCGACAGGCACCTCCTGGGGCCCTCCATGCTGCTGGCCAGCCTTATCCAGATGACGGAGGAGGGTGATAGCAGCTCTGCGCCGGCTGGAGAGGGGCATGTGAGGGTGCGGCGGGAGGAGCCGTCCCGCTCGGACTCGGAAGGAGACAGCCCGTGCTCCAGCTGTGGATCGGACTGCGACGACGACAGTGAGCGCTCGGCGTTTCATGACAGCTGGAGTGAAAGATCAGACTCCGATCGAGAGTTTGAAGACTCTGCCGTCGCCTGGCCAGAAGCTCCAGATGTGTGTCATTCTTTTGGAAACTCCAAACCCCTGATCCGGGCCCCTAGGTGTCTTAGACGGAACTCTTCGCACCTACTGCCTGCCGAAGCCTTGTTCTACGGAACGACTTCTTACGGGCTTTATGGAAAATACCGAAGGACCAGTCAGGGACGCTGCTCCAACGGGTCATTAACATTGGGCGGCCGCAGGATCTCGGCTGTTTCCAAAGCGGGCAGCCCCTGGCCTGGGCGGGGTGTTCCCTTGCCCAGCAGACGCAGTTCAGTGGCGGCCCGGCGAGCGTCCGTGTCCCTCTACAGGAACTGCTCTCCATGCTGGAGGCACAGCACCAGAAGGAGCTCCCTCAGCCTGCTACAAGGCTGCTACTACGATCCCAGACATGAAACATGGAGTGGGTTTCTATCGTATGTAGACCATTACTTTCATCAGGGTCGTGGTACATTTAAGTCCTCGCAGCCATACTGAACACACCATAACGTTGCTGCACAGAGCAAAGCTTAAAGAAAATACGGTCACTAGGTTCTGTTCCTTATAACCAACCCACTGTCTCGGTAAGACATAAACAGTTCAGCTTGTCTCTAGTATGTGCTACCAAGTGGGGTCTGCATGTAGCTGTGCACAACAGATGTACTTGAGATTCTTGTTTCAATTGGAATTTTAAAAACTCTCAACTTTAAAATATAAACCTTGATAGTGTCTTCTTATTGTGATGTACAGTGCATGGCCAATTCCTACAACCACTTTCAAAATAAATAGCTGTTCACTGCTACTTCACAGCAAAGCTAAGAATGTAGCAACTAATGTCAAACTCTTTGGGCACTGTTAATCATTTTAGTACCATCACTGGCTAATGGACATGACGTTTTTTCAATTCCATTTCCAATTCCCATTCCCTGTTTAATCAATGCCAACACATTGATCAAAATTGCAATCAGCTGTATTGTGTTAATACGAGCGTCTCACAGTGGCAACAAATGACTAAAATTGAACTAAAACTCAAACTAAAACACCTCCATTCTAAAATGAATCTCCTTTAATGGAAACTGTAATATGCTTGCAAGAAATGTACATCTTGCCTTGGGTGCACAAACAGGGCTTGAATACGGCTCGCCACGTGTTCTAACCAGATGATTTGCCCTTTTTTGGTTTGGGTGCTGTGCTGCATCTGAGAGGGTATACAAAACAGGACTATGGAACATTTAGTCCTGAAATGTAATTAGCACGGAGAATTAGAAACCATCTGTTGAAAAAAAAAAAAACCCTTTCTACTATTCTTACTATAGTTGGCATAAAAAGCAATTCATTGTGAATAGCCTTGTACTCTGTGTAACGCAGATTCCTCATTAGCAGATGTTCAATTAATTAATTAAAAGATGTTTCCATGTAACATACTGTTTTATACCAGGCATGCTGTACTGTAATAGTGTTTGGAATTTGTGTGGCACACAATTGTGACGTAAAAGAAAAAACAGACATTTAACTAATGAGGAAAATGAAATATAAAAAGAGTTACGTTTTCTTCTAACCTTTGTTAATTTGTTAATCTTACTAAGCTGAGTGAAACAATGTTGGGACCCTAGTATTGACAGGCTGCACCACACAAGTGGCATGGTTAGTTAAACTCTTAGTGATAATGATAAACTCTTAGTGTTTTGTAGTGATAGTGATAGAACGCTTGGCAGTGCAGTCATTAGAATGCCTGAGGCGACACTCCACAGTTACAAAGATGCCTGTGGTGCAGTGGAGAGAACAAACTTCTGTACACCTGTAGAGATCTCTCTGCCAGCGGTTGAGACGGCTCTTCTCAACCGCACACAGGCAGCGTTGTTAAGTGATCAATTGAAAACATGTCGACCCTACCCCATTTCCATGCAGTGCTGCACATTCATGAAATAGGCTACAAATAAGAACTCAGACAAACGTCATTTTATGCACTCTTAAAATCTTTTCTTGCCAAGGTTCAGAAGTAGATGCAGTGCTGTGTTGCAACAAACAAATATGAAGTGGCTGCAGCTACTGTACTGTTCTGCCTTTCCTGCTTGCTGTGCGAGTCACCAGCTTCATTGATTATTAAACCAGCTGCGCACAGCACAGCGCCACTACCAGACAGATTAGAGGGTCGGGTAGGGGTTAAAGATTGAGTGCTTTAGCCATGTGATTTAGGGAGAACAGAGAAGCAGGAGGTATCATTTATATTGGTGAAAGGATAAGCCATTAATGCCCTAGTAACAAGTGGCATGCCATACATTTTGGGTAGTCCAATAAAATGCTTCTGTTTCATCCACGTATGCAACCTCTGCTTATCATAGCCAATCTGTTTATGGATCACTGACTTACTGCCCTCTCTCAATTCAAACTGAAATAAGATTGTTAATGTTTTTTTTTCACTGTAACCTTCTAAAAGAATTGCAAAATTAGGAGAGGGTAAGCTCATTTTCTATTTAATTAGCCACTTGGCCCATGTGTTTTGAGCTGCTTGCCCTTTCTGCTGAAGATTTTTAGGGAATATATTAAAAAGAGATCCTCTGTTGTTTCAGGAAAGCGATTGCTAAATCGGGACTTCAGCATTTGGTTGCGCAGCCCTGCGCTTCTGCTACAGTGAAGAGTGATCCAGAGAGAGAGATCCGAAGTACTGTGGACTGGAGTGTGAGTAAATCCTGTACAGTAGCAGTCTGCCCACACTGCAGCTTCACGTACAATAGGTGTTTGCACTGTAGCACAATACGAACTGTGTTTTCATCACATTAGAGTGATCCAGTTGGTAAAGAAAAGGGCGGTCCCTGGTTCGAATCCCCGCTCCTCTGACCTCACTGTATGTGACTCTCAGCAAGTCACTTAACCTCCTTGTGCTCCGTCTTTCGGACGAGACATAACCGAGGTCCTATTGCAAGTGACTAGGCAGCAGTTGTTGATGTATAGTTCACCCCCTAGTCTCTGTAAGTCTCTTTGGATAAAAGCGTCTGCTAAATGACTAATTTTAATAATAATAATAATAATAATAATAATAATAATAATAATAATAATAATAATAATGCATTGCAATAACACTTATCCAGAACATTACATTAATGTAAACCACAGCCAATCAACACAGGCCATTGCACATGCTTTCTATTGATCTGTTTATAGTTGAGAGTTGAGTTGAAATAATAAGAGGGTTATTTCACAGTTTTTCTGTAATGTCTATCCATGTTAGTGTACAGCTTTACCATTTAAAATGTATCTTTGTGATAATCATGGTTTATCTGATCTGAGCAGGAAACATTCACTACCTCATAGATTAGATCTGCTATTTGAGAGAGGGTCTAGCTTTCTTTTTATAGTGCCACTGCCATATGGGACTTGTAATTTTTACAGTTCAAACTCACTTATAATATATGACTACATCAGCTACTTGTTTGTTTGTTTGTTTGTTTGTTTGTTTTTTCATTTCTCTGTTGTATATGAATATCCAATCAGGGCGTTTAGTTATATGACAAAGCCAGTATCTTCATTGGAAAATGAGAACTTGTGACGGAAACATCCAAGAGCTGTAAAATGCAAAAACAAAAACAAAAACAAATTCTAAAACTTTGAAATATAATCAGAATTGTTTTCCTGCAGTTTCCTGGGCTCCTGTGCAAACTGGAAGTTCCATTAGTGCTTGATCGCTGGGTTTACTTCACAAACAAAAGATGATTTTACCCCTGAGCATTGCTGTTGAAAAATATGATCACAGATGTGACCTAGATCTTATTCAGAAGAATATATATATAAAATAACTAAATACGAAATTCAGCTGAGTATACAATCAGGATACACTTGTTCTAGAATTAGTTTTTTTCATATGTAACTGTTATTCATAGTCAAGGCCCTTTATTTTGTTATATATGAATTATATGGCAAGCAAACGTGTGTTTGCTGGTCAGTGCTTGAATAAGAGATCTCTGCAGGGTGTTGTGGTGTAGGTAGCTCAGCAGGTGGCTTGCGCCTCTGTGAGTTTGAATCTGCTGCAGGTTACAGAATGGTGTTGCAGCTTGCAAAGACGGCCTCCTCGTTAGTCTCTTTGCCTAATTCGCCACTTTTGGTTTTGTTTTCCAGGAGAATGCGCTGTATGGAGAGCACATCTGGTTCGAGACCAACGTTTCTGGGGATTTCTGTTATGTTGGAGAACAGAACTGCATTGCAAAGGCACTGGTGAGGCCCACGTCCATTACTCCACCTGTGCAACATACAAGCGTGTGTTAGAAGATCAGCTGGAACTGTACTGTGCATCAACAGCCCCTCAACCCCCCCTCCCCCACCTTGACATACTCCTGCCAAAGCACTCCCAGCAACACCCCCCCTTTTGTTTTAAATTGTCACAGTCTTGCCTAATTGAGTACTATTTCATTCCCTTATAAAAGTTAACCATGGTGTTTTTTGCAGTTTTCCCTTGGCCATACTATGCCTAGTTTTACCCTGGTTTATTAATATGCCTTGCCATGCCTTGATATTCTATTACAATGCTTTTAGCATGCTTTCACTGTGCTTTATTACACTTTGCTATGCTTTTACTATGGGGAAGCTTTTATAAGGGTTGCTGTTATCGACCAATAGAGAGGCATGTCCCCCCTGAGCCTGAAATTCTTTACATGGCAGAGCCCTCTGCATCAATGCTGTTGATGCAAAAGGGGGCTTCCCCTGCCTCCCCCGTGTCACACAAGTTCCCATTTGCCATTTTAAAAGAGAATCGTTTGGTTTCCGGTCCCTAGCACACACCACCAGACCGCTGTGCTTACTCATAATCCTCGTCTCATTTCATTTTCAGTTTAACACCAAAGTTCAGGTTTAAATTTTAGTTCACGTTTATTTTCGTCTGTCAGGTTTTTCATAAAATGAGCGATGAATCTGTTTTGGATTGGTATTTTGAATGGGTTTCCTCATTTTTTAATTTTCCAGTTGTTTATGCTTTTTAGTTCTTTCACCTTTTTTTTGCAGTTTTTTTTTAAAGTTTTGGTTTAAGTAATGGTTTAACCATTTGCCCACCAATGTGTCACAGAACTTAAAAACATTATTTGATGCAGGTCATTCAGTTGTGTATACAGTATAGCCTCTGCTCTCCAAAATAACCGGGTCCCAGGGTGTGTGTATAAAATCAGTTTGTTTGGATAATGAAATTATTACTATAAACTTGTTCATATGGTTTTCTCAGTCAACATATATATATATATATATATATATATATATATATATATATATATAAAATATATATGTGTGTGTGTGTGTGTGTGTGTGTATATAATATATATATATATATATATATATATATATATATATATATATATATATATATATATATATATATATATATATATATATATATATATACATTTTTTTTTAGATATATAACCTAAATCTGTCAGTTATACTACAGATTTAGTATGGCAAGGAGGCAGAAGAGCAATACACACAACAGGACAGGTTACCGGGGGGCTGTCTGAAAGAAATCACAGTTCGGAGAATCAAGGTGTTACTATCATTGAAAAACATACACAGAGAACCCTAAGGGCTATCCTGTTTTCCATGTCTAAATTGGAATATAAAGGCATTATTATTTGCATATTTTATTATTTGAAACCTCTAGACATTGGTCTCAGCTGTTTGGGGGAAATGGTAATTTCAGACAGTTTGTTTAATTGAAGTCAAACATAATTGGTGTTAGAAAAGGCATAGTCATCTGCCTGTAAACCAAAAAATCTGTTTTCTTTCAAGTTGTGAGAGTTCTGAAACTCTAGTTGTTGTCATTTTCTGAATGCTGCATGATATTCCGAAGAGAGTGAGGTCATGCTGGTAACATTCACAGTTTTGGAGAATTGCTTCCCCTTGTTATCTGGGATCTTAGGTTAAGATAAGGATTCCCTCTAGTGGACAGAGAGCTTGCTTCCAAGTTAAAGGTTTATCTAAAAATATGAGGATAGTCTGCCCTCTAGTGGTGTAACTGTTTAGCGTTAATTTCACTTTGCTTTTGAAGACTTTCCAGATTTCCTTTTCAATTTGGTTTGATTCAAGAGTTTTTAGCACAAGTTCTTGAGCGTAGCATAATCTGGGGGTAAATGGAGGCTATCTGTGCATCTGATCGTCTAGTAAGCTGCTTGTCCAATTGTAAACTTACTAAGGTAATTCTTTAGCACAAATTAATGAGTGTCAAAATCTGGGGATGTATTGAGGTTGTCTGTTTGCATGCATCCATTTAAAATCTCATTATCATCTCATTAATTTGTGTTATGAAAAATGTTTAAAAAACTAACTGGTGTTTTGTTTTGTCTTTTTCCTTATACAGCAAAAATCAGTACCTCGGAAGAAGTGTGCAGCGTGCAAGATAGTGGTCCACACCCCATGTATCGAGCAGCTAGAAAAAGTAAGTGCGTGACGACAATTATTACTGACAGCCCCTGGAAAACCAGAAAACATCCTTGTTTGTAATAGCCCTTCGTTTGAAAAAGTTGTTCACTATTTTTACTCCATTTCCCAGTTCTCCTTTGCAGATTCTCTGCCAGAGCTTGACAGTCTTCCTGACACGATGGCTATGAAAGACACTGGGTTTAGAGTGAGGATTCCCAAATCCATCATAATTCCTGTCTGTTCTTACCTGGGAGGAATCTTGCCCTGTTTCAACCACCCCTCTCCTTAGCATGCTGATTTGTCTGCAAAATAAGCATTGATGGTGTCTCTCAAACACAAAAAACGATCAACCAGAGGAATTATTTTCTGATCATATAAAATACACATCTTATGCTAACCTGAATTAATTTTAAGTGACAGTGTCTACCTTTTTAACTGATATTGGAGTCAATATGATAGACAGCCTTTCACCCCTGGTGGCCTGGGTTCAAATCGTGAATACCTACTTGTCTGTCTCTAAAACTGATGACAAGGGTTGCATGTGCATGACTGACCTCTTTCCTTACCTCGGCACCTCTATTAACCTAGTTAGCAGATGGCCTTCTGAAAAGGAGACACGGTCACTTTGATCAGCGCTTCATGGAGTGGGAAGGAGGACTGTTGGTGGGGTGATGGGAAGAGGAGTCACTAGGATCTGATTTTATTTCTACAGCCAAAAGTTTTGCATCACCCTATAGAATGAACAAATTTTGCTTCATAAAGTTGAATGAAACCTGCTGTATAATGTTTTTATTATTATTTATTTCTTAGCAGACGCCCTTATCCAGGGCGACTTAGAATTGTTACAAGATATCACATTATTTTTACATACAATTACCCATTTATACAGTTGGGTTTTTACTGGAGCAATCTAGGTAAAGTACCTAGCTCCAGGGTACAGCAGCAGTGTCCCCCCACCGGGGATTGAATCCACGACCCTCCGGTCCAGAGTCCAGAGCCCTAACCACTACTCCACACTGCTGCCCTGTTACTTTAACATATTGAATTACATACCACTTTGTAGTTTTCCATATACTTAATGAAAAATGGACACAAAATATTTAGAAATCTAACATGAAATACTGTACTACTATTATGGCTTCCGGTAGACTTTTTTGTAATTCTCATTTTGTATTATTATTATTTTTAATTATGTCTCAATCCTAAAATTCTAGGTGATGCTAAACTTTTGGCCATAGCTGTACACATTCTCTTTAACCCCTCTTCATGGTCTTTCCTATTGATAACAGGGTGAATGACATACAAGCTTGTGGTGGTACATTTGATTTCAGATTTAATGATCCTTTGGGTATCCAAACTATTGTTTTCTGATTTGGTCTTACCTACGGGGAAGAAGCTTGAGTTTTAGAATTACAATGTATGTTATTTTTTCTTTCTTGCTGGAATTCATTAATCAGTTGTATTAACCTCTGCTGTTTTTATTTATTCTCTTTTGTTTTTTTCTAGATAAACTTTAGGTGTAAACCTTCATTCAGGGAGTCTGGGTCAAGGAATGTCAGAGAGGTAATTTCTTTTTTTTTAAGACCAGTTGGTCTCGTTATGAACAGATTATTAAGTAATTGTTCCGAACATGATTGTATGACGCATGGAAGTATTATTGTTTAATGATAAGAGGGAAGTACTAATAAGCTGGTTCAAAAGGAAAGGCAAAACATGTAGGGCTTATCATTTTAGTGATAAACACTGACATGGCTAGTTTCATTCTCAAATCCAATACAGCACATTTCCTACCCGACTAGCTGTTGTCTATTTGTTCCATCAGCTGGTCATACTGTACATCCTCTGTTCCTTGTTTAACTCCATTATCTTTGATCAACCCTACCATCTATAGCCGTATCTTCTTTTTCTCTTTTTTGTGTCCTTTTTCGTTTGCATTTTTCATGTTTTCTCGCTCTTGTTTCTTTTTTCCTGGCTGTCCTTCATTTCCTGCAATTTCCTTTTACCCTCCATCCGCCCCTCGCTCTCACCAGCCCACATGTGGCCGAAGACTTCCTAAAAAAGCCACTCCCTTTCTGGGCATCATGTTGACGGCTAACCGCATGGCATCTGCATGCATGACCCGGGCTAAGGTACTGATTTCACCTTCGTGGGGAGCCTGTCCCTAGACACACAAAAACACTTACACTGCACACAAAATAGACACCAGAAAAGACTGCTGTCATTCATGATTCTGTAAAATAAAAATCTTCCAACTTCTCAATGCTACCACAATTTGATTTGAATCAAACACATTCACCCATGCACTTTTCTATACAAATGGCTACCTCATATTTTAAACCTGTGCTGATAATCTGTAACCTCCACATTTTTCTTGCAAATGTAAATGCTAACAGTGAAATGAAAGTACATTTTTACTTTTGTAACAAAAATAAACCTTTATAGATTAGGTTTGTGAATGGAGTGGCCTCATTTGGATCTTATTTTGAAGACTTGACTATTTCTCACTATTCCAGTTCATACAGTAATAGTTTTTGTACCTAATACATTAATACGGTGTGCATGGAGCTGTGATTGCAGCCATAGCCATGCACAGGCATGTATGTACATGACTTCACCTTCCCCACCTTACATAGTTTGCAAGTCTGTATTACTGCACTGCATGCACCTGGGCTCCTACACACCTCACTGTGTTGTGTCACCTGTGAGGTTTATACACTATGTAGCCGCTAAAGACCTTCTTGACCCCAAGCTTAGGTCTGGATTTAACCCTTTGATTAAAAAATGCTGAAAGGACCCGGTGATGCTAGTTTTGCATTGAGCAACACCACCCTGAGTGCATAAATGTATCTGCTGATGCTGGTTTTCAAGGTACCTTTGAAATGCGGACATACTGTAAATGCAAAAAAGAAGGGCTGCTGTTCCGGAACACTGCAGGGAATCAAAGGGATAGCCACTGTGGCTCAGTTCAGTCAATTTTGTTTGAATTGCTTTCTAGGACTCCCATGGCTTTAGATGCGCTATCGTTTAAATGGTATTCTAGTCCGGGTGTCAGTAACGTGTTTAGGATTTAGGAGGCAAGCTCCGTCTCCTGGAGCAATATGTTTGTTTCTCAGTCACAGGTACCGAGTATGACAGTATGCCATCGGCAGTGCAGTGCCAGTCTAGGTGTGAGACTTTGCTTTGTATTCTCTCTGTAGCCCACGTTCGTCCGACACCACTGGGTTCACAGAAGGAGGCAGGAGGGGAAGTGCCGGCAGTGTGGAAAGGTGACAACTATTGCCATTTTATATAGCAACTACAATAAACAGGAAAACCAGTAGTATAACTCGGATCTGAATTCGCAATTCAAATGTGACTTTTAGAGTATTGATTAGTCTTAAGCTGAGGGAACACAAAGCCGCTTTTTCAGGAGCAGTGGCTTGAACCCTGGTTCTAGGAGACCACCGGAAAACCTAGTTTGAGGCAACATTGCTGTATCAAACGCTGTAAAGTCTCCCCTGGTGTGCCGTGCAGTTTATTTGCGTTCCCTCAGCTTTACACTGCAAAAACAAAACAAACAAAAAAATGCCTTCTGAACTTGTCATAGAATCCAAATGTTTTGTTTTAAATGTTTTGCTGAATGTGAAAGACATATCACGGTAGGTCCCTCATTTGTATTGTGAAAAAGACCAAACAAGCGCATCCTAACCAAAATGCATTGGTGTTCACAGTTCATGCAGAAATATTTTCAGACACTTAGTAATTATTATTATTTATTTATTTTTTTTACAATCACATTCATGTTCTAATATACATTTTTAAAGATTTTGTTTCCATTTGTTCTGTTAGGGTTTTCAACAGAAGTTTGCATTTCATAGTAAAGAAATCGTGGCTATCAGCTGTTCCTGGTGTAAGCAAGCAGTAAGTTGTCATTTTATTTTAAACTCCTTTTAAATCATTTTAATAAAAAATAAAAAAAATGATATTACTCTTCTGATATCAGCAGTGTGGTCACGGAGCTTTTAGCAATCCTAACCAGAAGAAACGTATCCCTCTCTATCATTAACAAGGAATAATACAATATTGATGACCATTCTTGGGAATTTTTAAAAAAAAATGTGTATGTTCTAAAGATTTTTCATCAGTATCTTGTTAGTAATTACACTGTATATTCTAATCACATTGTAGTGTTGTAGCCTATTAGTAGTAGTAGCAGTAGTCCTTCTTCTTCTTCGATTTATTGCTATTGAATGGAGTGAACCATGCTGATTGTCTGTCTGTCTGTCTGTCCCCCTCTCTCGTGTCCAGTATCACAACAAGGTGACGTGTTTTATGCTGCAGCAGATTGAGGAGCCGTGCTCCCTTGGGGCCCACGCTGCTGTCATAGTCCCTCCCACCTGGATCATTCGGGTCAGACGGGCCCAGGTAAACCATTGCAAACCGTTAAAATAAGTTAAAAGACAGAACACGCTGTCAAAATCCGATGTCAAGTTTTTTTTGGGGGGGTGCAAAAGCCACAGGATATAGCAACAAGAAAAGGAGAAAATTGCCAAGCACTCACCAAATGCGAGCAATCATGCTTTCATGTTTTATTGACAAAAAATTCATTTTGTTAGAAAATTCAAAACAAGAGCTGAATACTCGGCTTTTCTTACCATGGTGATTGTATTGATGTTGCTAATAGATTGATTAACATAACTAATAATTGAATAATCCGTGTTCATTGTATTGAATCCTCTAGGTGTGGTTTGTCTCACAGAGGAGTGAGGAAAGCCTGTGGTCGCAACGCGTTTGCATTTGACCTGGAGTTTTCTCGTTTTTTTTTTTTTTTGTATTCAGCCCACGTTTTAAATTTTCGAATGAAATTTTGGTAAATAATACATGAAAGCATGATTGGCAGTGTGTGGTGAGTGCTAAGCAATTAAAACAATCCATAGATGTAACAGCAGCTGGTGGTGCAGGTGAAGGACATGTCTGTATCTCCTCTTACTGACGTTACGTTGTATAACCACTAGGGGGCAGTAATGGCCCACCTGTGAGTCAGTGCACTTCTGCGGTGGCACATGTGCAGCCTTCATAGACCTTCTTCGGTGTGATCGAGATATTGACCCCTTTTTTTTGGTTTGTTTTACTAACGCAGTAGTTTGTGAGTCAATGTACCCCGTTTACCAAAGCCGTTGAGGTTTATTTGCAAAACCAAGGTAGTTAACCTGATTTTGAATTTGTAAAACAGTTTATATGTAGGGGTGTGCAGTTTTGAATCTTTAGTAAAACAGAAATAAAACCACTAGAATCCTAGAACCAATTGTAAGAATGTTTGGAAGGTCCACTTCCTTTCAGTAATGTATGTAATGGTTACCTGGGATTAAAGTCAGTCTGTATAGTCCAATTGCTTTGTACTGTCTTGTTTATAGAATCCTTGTGGTATTAAAGTGTTCTCTTCTGAAAGTTTTTCTTGTTCCTTGTTATTTTTATTCTGACGATTACTGTACATCTCCTCAGAATGACCTTTTCTTTTCAGACCTCACTAAAAGCCAGCAAGAAGAAGAAGCGCACGTCCTTCAAACGCAAATCCAGTAAGAAGGGAGCGGAGGTGAGACTTCTCTGCCTGTAGAGAACGGAAGCTGCAACAGGAGAATGATGCATAAACCCAGAATCGCTGCGCACCGTATCATTGTAATGCAGAACGTCTCGGCCGTTTCCAACGAGCAGAATAGTGTGACTTCATAACAAAGCCGTGAATTGGCATTTTTTAAAAAAGCAGCAATGGCTTCCTTCTTGAAACAGTGACCATTTTATAACGCTGGTCTATAAAAAGAAAAGCCTGCAGTACACAGCGAAAGGCTGTATAGCTAACCAGCCTCTGTTACAGCAGAGTCTTTTAAGAAGCCGGTTGACCCCTAAAGTGCTTTCTCTCCCAAATGACATCTCCCAGATGATTGTCCCAGGAATGAAACTATTACAGAGCTGTGCGCAATCAGCCCTGGAGAGTCAAGCACCATTGCTGTAGACAATGGTATTAGGTAACCTTTAGTACAGTTCACTGCTGTTCTCACAGCTGGCTTTTCTTGACCGGGCAATACCTTTTTTTCGTACAATCACCTACCTCCTAATAGGGCTAGAAACATTATTGCTGCCCGTCCTTTCATTGTTCTGAAGATCTTTCTTTGTTCCTTGTTTTCTACATTGTCATATTGTGTTTGGATGGTACCTGATCACTGTCTGTGCTGTAGTCTTTTTACAAAGGTAACGTCCATGTGTCCAACTGCACAGGTGTTGAATAGAGACCTGCATGTACTGTAGAAGCAAACTTCCTTAATTTGTAGTGTAGAAAGTGAAACATCTGTATAGCCACAAAAAACAAGCAAATAACAAAAAATATCTGGTGTAAGAAAATCAGTGATGTTCCTGGTGCTAACAAAAGGTAAGAGAATAAAATTTTAGTCATGGTTAAAACTCCTTTCCCTGACACAAGATTATCGCTCGTCTATTATCCTACCCTGTAGAGAATATTCTTTCTACTTCATTCTCTACATGTTGTTCCTGGTGATATTTTACTAAATGTCACCAGATGGCATCAAGTCCCTGTTTTCAGTAGAGGGCCTTAATCTCGAAATAGTAATGTTTCTATTCTTTTGACTGTATTAACATGGATGATATGCAATACAAATCATTGCTCATCAGCTACACCTCTTTCTCAGCACATTGTGTTAACACAAAAGTGTTTGGCATGTGCTTGTTTTTTAAAAGATGCTAAATCCATTTGTGTGTTTTTTTGTTTACTTATTTTTGTCCAGGAGGGGCGATGGAAGCCGTTCATGGTGAAACCAGTCCCGTCTCCGCTGATGAAACCGCTGCTGGTGTTTGTGAACCCAAAAAGTGGGGGCAATCAGGTGGGGGATGAGAAATCGAAGTCTTTATCCGACTAATTCAGCGTAGTCCTCCAAATTAAAAAAAAAAAAAAGAAAGTTAATTACGTTACATTTTACAGGAGTGTGTTTTAGTGATCCGAACAATGGTATTGTTGAACCCTGTTGTTGACAAATAGTGAGCAAAAAGTCCATATTTCAAAATTGTACTGCAGACTTGTACTGACGATGTGGTGATGTTCAGTATTGGCACTGTTTAGATGCAATAACATAGACCCCGTTACTACTTGAGTCCTACCATTTAGTGGTGATACTGTATTTCGTTTGAACCAGATCTATACCGCCTCTCTCTCACTGTATGGGTATTTATTTTTTTCTTCTAGGGAGCAAAGATAATCCAGTCCTTTATGTGGTACCTCAATCCCCGACAAGTGTTTGACCTCAGTCAAGGGGGACCCAAAGAAGGGTAAGTCATCCCTGTGAAACAATTCACAAAAAAATATATATTCCACGTGAGACGAGCTTGAATTACTCTGTACGGCTTTGTGAAAGAACCTGAAAAAACAGCATCCATCCATTTTTCTAAAATGTTATTTTTGTCACCGATTTTCTTCAAGGTTAGAGATGTACCGTAAAGTTCACAACCTGCGTATACTGGCCTGTGGAGGTGACGGCACTGTAAGTACTTTCAATTATACTGCATCTGTCTTTGAGACTTGGGGACTTGAAATGACTTGACTACAGGTGTTTTAATGGGACTGATGAAACACCTCCAAATGATCTCTATTCTAATTATACTTTAAAATGACAGTTTGACTGAACTAATAGAGCTGTTCAAAAGCTGAAGCTGAAGCTGAAGCTGAAGCACACTGTTGCAGTTGTCATAGAGGTGCTTATTTTTTGCCATTAGCTATGCATTACCTGACCTTGAAAACACACACTAAAGCTTCTCTAACTGTCCTCTTATAATATAACTGCGCCGTAACTGCAGCCCTTGTTGCAAACTATAAACAAGTGTTTATGCCCTTTCCATCACTTACAACAGCACAGTTAACATTACACCGCCCGGCTCTCCCACTCCAAATGAATTGAACTTTTCTTAGCTGAAGGGAAATGTACCAATCCTCTTAGTGGCAGTGAATCTGAGGGACTTGGAAATGCAAGCTTTAGACAGACATGACTAGGATAATGGTGCATTGTACAGTAACCTTTTTCAGTATCCACCTGCAATGTCTCTGGTATAGACTGACTGTTGTTTGTTTTGTGCTGATTATCAGGATGGATGGTGGACCAGCGGATCTATGTCTGCAAGATGTGGTTTTGAAGCAAAAACAATTAAATGTAGTTCATCAGGGCTAGCAAGAAGGCATCATCAATGTGCATCTTTGAAATGGTTTTGATACAGGTGGTGAATGGCATAGCTCAATTGACTTCTGAAGTATAATGCCTGCATTTAAGATCTGAAGGATCTTGTGTATAGTGCGGTCATTTCTTTTGATTTCAGTGCAAACTGTTGTTCTCTGAGTTGCATTGCGGTTTATGTTCACAACTGTTAGTCTAGCGCTTGCTTATATTCATCTCTATTTTAACATCTTGAATGAATTGGATGCTTTGACGACCAAGAGAAAGTGTTGCTGGCTGTTCCTGTGATGAAGCATTTCTTATTCGTTTGCCCATTAGGCACTAGCACTAAAAACACATTGAGGAACTAAGTGGATTCAAATGTGCTTGATAGCTGTTGGCAGCTAAATCCGTACTACACAGCTCCATTTTCAATTGTAAGTTCTCAAACCCAGAGGTTTTCATGCAGGTAGGTGTATAAAGGATATAAATGACACATTTCTAATACATTTGCACACTACTGTGTATATGTGTGTATATATGTGTATATAACCTGCTGTAATCATTCCTCCCATTGTAAACGGTATGGAAGTATTCACAACACACTTTCATGCTACCATATGTATCTACCAGGCTATGCATTGCCATACCTATTCACATCATGCCCCAGAGGTTTTTTATGATTTATTATAGAGAGTGTGTGTCAGGTAGCAGGGAAGACTTCATCATTTATTTCACAGTAATGTGCAGCCATCCTAGCTTTATTATTCCTGTGACTTAATAACCTTAGCATTTCACATTAACAGTTTCACATTTTGATCAAACATTGAACATGAATTATGTCACATAATTCACAGCTATATTGCTTCACTTAGTGTTAACACAATAGCTGTCAGTCCCTATGAATTTCCTTATTCCCGTTCGTTGTAACTGCAGTGCTATATTAATGCAGGTGACTTTGAGACTGGATAAAGTAGGACAGTAAGAAAAAAAAAAAGCAAATGCTACTCAACAGGTTTGAAATTGCACGTTGTTGAATTTGCAAAATCCCAACAGCACGTGACTGCAGACGAAACAAAGACACGCTTAAAATGTCCAAAGAAAAACGAGCTGATAGGAGGAAAGTGTTTATGGCCCGAATAGAGTACTTTGAATGACTTTAGTACATACTGTAACTTGTTTTACATGTCAGTGCAACGCACTGGTACACTTGTAAAGTATGTGTATAGTTTGGTTCTGATTAACAAAACAAAAAATGTATGTATTTGTACAGCTGGAAATTTAATGCAATTTGACTGCACCGTATGCAACACTGAAATGTTTTGTTTACTGGTTATTAAATGTTGCACTGTTTAGTTTTTAGGTTTTTTTTGCATTGTAATTGATGAAGCAGCACTGTTTAATACTTTTCTTTTTAAATTTAAATTAATACAACAAATTTGTAAAAGCCAATGCAGCTAGAACTGTTGTCTAAGTGTATGGTTTTGGAAAGAAATGTTCAGTAAAGCAAAGAAGATATGTTCTTTAACTTGATAAGCTCAAAATAAAATACCGGTAGTTTAATACAGATGTGATGTGCGATGCATGCCTTTGAGTGTACACTCTTTTTTCCTTGTCGCTGTGAAATGTTCCTGGGGAAGTTAGCTGCTCACAAAGAAAAAAAAAAAAAAGATTGGATGGCTTCATCAAAGACGAGCAGCCATGCGGTGGCAGTGGCAGTTGTGGTGATAATAGAACACATGTGGGTTTTAAAGAGAGACCTCTTTGTTAAACCACCCTTCAGCGACCCACTTCTCAGAAGACTTTCTCCATTTAAACGTCAATCTTGTCTTGCAGGTGGGGTGGATCCTCTCTATTCTGGATCAGCTGCAGTTAAATCCTCAGCCTGCTGTAGCTGTTCTTCCTCTGGGCACTGGAAATGACCTGGCCAGGACTTTGAACTGGGGTGGGGTGAGTACAGCCCTTCCAATGCTTTGCCATTATCAGGGTGTCGTTATCTGGAAGCACACCTGTCTGCTGAAGAGCCACACTCCTCTTCAAAATGCCAGCTTACAGAAACTTTTCACATCCAATTGATCTTGTACCTGGTATAGGAGGCTATGGAGTCATGGAGTATGCTAGGGAGCTGTACTAATCTGTGTACTTATCTGATTACAAGCATTGATTGAAACGTGCGTTTTAAATGAAAATATCAGAAACTGCAGAAGCTTAACTGCAATTTAGTGTTAAAATTTAGTTTTCAAAACATAAAGCTCCAAATAAGACCGTTTTTTTAAATTAAAATTGAAATCTGTTCATTATTTTATGGAAATGTTTCATTTTTGAGATTTTAATTATTTTATTAAAGATTCACTTTTTTTTTAAGAATACATATAAAAAGTAACTTTTATTTTTTGTGTGTAAAGAATGCCCATGGATTAATTGTGTTCTGGCCACAGGGGTATACAGACGAGCCCGTTTCCAAGATCCTTTCCCATGTGGAGGACGGAAATGTCGTTCAGCTTGATCGCTGGAACCTGATCGTGGAGCCAAACTTGGAGACAAATCCAGACGACAAGGACGACGCTAGCATTGACAAGGTCAGTCCAGAATCCACTGTAGCCCCCTGAGGCTTTCCCTTCAGCAAACAATACCTGATGTGCTAGTCAATGCACACCTGTAGAATTCTTCAGTGATAAAGACAAGTCTGTTTATTTGAAAGGGTGTCCGCAACTGAAACTGAAATCTGAACAGGCAATAGATTAATGGCAGTAAATGCTTCATATTTGAGTTGTGAGATGGGGCTTTTCAATGCAAAGTTCCGAGTGATTGTTGCCTTCTGCCACTGTGGTAACTGGTAACAGTTAAAACCAATCCTAATGATTTGTCGTAGTTCTGTATAATAATTTTAGACATGAATGCAGCAGAAATGTCTCTCTGGGAATCAGGGACCGATGGATTGGCTGTGCTTGTCCCCCCATCCCCAGTCTGACAGTATTCCATTACAGCCTCTCTGGCAATAGATGATGAGGTTTTCTGCTCCTATTTTTACAGTGGCAGGGTAAGGGCTGGAGCTGATTAGGCAAGGTGAAAGGGAAAATATCACAGGTTTTGACATGCAGTTGACTCCCTGGGTCTGCAGCACTGGAGTACACCTCGTTTAATACCCTGCTTTTGATGGAGGTGGTAGGAGAGGGCAGGAGGGTGTGATGTGGTATAAATGAATGTCATTTGTTTTAAAAGAACTAGCGATGCAGAAATGTGCTAATTGACCACTTATTTAAATGCATGGGACATGCATTATCGATATTGATGATTTATACCTTTTCAATACATTTGCACCTCATGTACTCTGTGAAGCTCACAGAGGCTGTTCATACAGAGAAACAATAGGGTGTTTCTGTCAGCCTGAAGGTGAAATGTAACTTCCATCCCCCTTCCTTATCATAGTGCCATCAGAAAAAAAAAATCTATCTAATGCAGCCAATGACAAACCGTTAACATATGTTGCTGCTGCCAGAGTGATATTTACATTTAGATTGTTTTTTTTAATAGACTTGCTTACAGATTATGTGGTTCATGGCAGGGGTTTAGTCACGGTGTAAAATTTCACACCCTAGAAGAAATCTCTGGAACATTTCAGAAAGTTTGGGGTCAGTCTTCATTCTGTTTTGTGTTTGTTTCCAGCTTCCCCTGGATGTCTTCAATAACTACTTCAGCCTTGGCTTTGACGCTCATGTCACCTTGGAGTTTCACGAATCCAGGGGTACTGTACTCTATAAAACTTTTACTCTTCGACTGATCGCTCCATTCACTGGCCTTGATTTACAGCAGCTTCCACACATGCTTCAGCTTCTCACCTGCTTGTGGGTTCTGTACCTCATTGTTGGTGTCGGTAGCTGCATGCTGACCTGATGTCCTTGTTTTGTTTTTACGTATCCCTTACTATTTGATGGGGTTTGCAGTCTTCTGCTCCAGTAATAAGTAATCGGCTTCTTTGTACATTATGTGGACCAGCACTGAATATAGTGCATTGCCATGCCAATGTAATTCTTTTTTTACATTTCCTGGTGGAAGATCCTTTTGGATGGCATTCTCAGCATCCCCAGAGGTGCGTTCTGCTCTGTGTAACTGAGTGCTGCATATCTGTACGTGTGCAGGTATGCACTGACCGGATTAGAGAAATACCGAGTTTTAGTTGTGTGATGCAATCTGAAATGTTGCTTTTCATTTCCTTCTAGAAGCCAATCCTGAGAAATTTAACAGCCGGTTTAGAAATAAAATGTTTTACGCTGGGGTGAGTTTGTCTTCTCAAAGCTATGATCAAAAGCACATATTGCAGCAGATTCAAGAATGCTATATAACAGATTGTATTTCTGCTGTTTTTTTTTTTTTTTTTTTCTCAGACTGCGCTTTCAGATTTCCTGATGGGTAGCTCCAAAGATTTAGCGAAGCACATCAAAGTGGTGGTGAGTATTAAAACACAAACCAAGGCCAGCTTCGATGAAATCTTAACGTCTTAACTACACCAATACCAAGCTATTTAACACACAGGGTTAAACCTGGAAAGAATAGAAATTCTACCAAAGTTGGGGTTTGAATCGGGTCAAGCTTCTTTTTAAAGAACTTCTTCAGGTTTGTCTCTGACCCCTCCCAGCCACATCCCTTATATTTCATTTTCAGGAAATCAGGGTAAATAATTAAGGCTTTTCGGGGTAAATATCAGGGGAGGGACCGAAAATAAGCTCACTTCCTTTCTATCCGACTGCGACAGAGGCCATGTAAAACCGATAAAGTTAACCTCTAGTAAATTGACGCTTTACTCATGTTTCACCGTAACGGGGGGAAAACTCTTTGGCAGAGAACAAGCACTGTGTTTAGCTGTCTGCTTCTTCTTTAGTGTATCACAGCGCTTGGAACTGGCTTTACCTCGCTGCAGTGCCACTTCATTGGCCCGTGTATCTTCAAAGGAGTCCTTCGAGTGATGTGCAGCACCTTTAACAGGCAGTTCAAAGCCGTTTAACTCACTCGTGTTTCTCTGCTCTGTTTTCGGTTCGTTAGTGTGATGGCACAGATCTCACATCAAAGATCCAGGATCTGAAACTGCAGTGTTTAGTGTTTCTTAACATTCCAAGGTAAGACCATCCTAAATGACATGCCTTATCCAGGCAGAACTAATGATGGGGCGCTGAAGGCTTTTTAAACATATAATATGCAGCATCAAATTCCAAATGCAACACTTGATAAAAGCAAATGTAGCGCTCCAAATTATTACAACCTTTATTTTTTTTTTTATTTGTTTGATGTTTTAAAACACTGTACAGTAGACTCTCTGACCTCAGTCCGCACTGACCTATTATACAAACCAAGCTATCATAACGAAATGCATGCTGATAGCAGCATTAGAAACCAAACGTCCATTTCAGGATTCTGTGTTATGTGCTGTGTGTAAAACATTTCAAGGTGTCTTTTTGTATTCAAATTGCTATTACTGATTTTGGATGATGAAGTTTCAAACACATAAAACAATCACTAGATGAGGCATGATCAAATACCTAATCTGAATATATATAGATATAGATATATAGGTATATATATATATATGTAATATGATCGATCTCTCTCTCTCTATCTCTCTCTCTCTTTCTTCTCTCTCTCTCTCTCTCTCTCTCTCTCTCTCTCTCTCTCTCTCTCTCTCTCTCTCTCTCTCTCTCTCTCTCTCTCTCTCTCTCTCATATATATTAACAATTCCAAATATATTCTATTTTAATGCTCTAAACACCACAGCTGTTTAACTGATATTGACCCAGCTTGGGTTTTCTCCCCAGGAATGACTTATAGACCCACTTATTAACTTTCCTACATTGATTAAAAAAACAGTAAACTGAGGTTCCCAGATCTAGGAAGGCGCTACTGTTCTATTATAAATTGAATGGACTGCTTGTATTATAACCTCTGTTTTGCTTTTCTCTGTAATAGGTATTGTGCTGGTACAATGCCCTGGGGTAACCCCAGTGAACACCATGACTTTGAACCTCAGCGACTCGATGACGGGTGCATTGAAGTTATTGGCTTCACCATGACATCTCTGGTAGGCCATTTTAAAGCCCCATTTATCATCCGTTGAAGTCTTTGAAATTTGGTTAAATAAAATTGCCAGGCGCTGCAGAGTCTCAGAAGACTGAACTGTGGAAATTGTAGTCTTAAGACTCGTACATTCTGCTCGTACTTTTGCCTTGGCGTGTATCTTTCTATATCTTGTGGGACACATTTACCAAGGTCTTTATGCCAAAGTGCAGTCTCATACTTTTTGGATGAAAGAAAAACTGGCAACCCATCAAGTTAATCTAGGGACTGGAAAGTGTGTGCAATTGGTTTGCTACCAGTTTTGTAACATTAGAAATGTAATTATATTTGACTTTAAAAAAAAAAAAAAAAAAAAAAAAAAAAAAAAAAAGCTATAAATGCTGGCTCCAAGTGTCATGAGATTTCCCTGTCTAAAGTTTTTAAATAATTCTTCTTGTCGTTATTTTCAGGCTGCTTTGCAGGTGGGAGGTCATGGGGAGAGACTGAATCAGTGCCAAGAGGTTACCCTGACCACATACAAGTCCATACCCATGCAGGTGGATGGGGAGCCCTGCAAACTGTCCCCATCGATCATTCGCATCTCCCTAAGAAACCAGGCCAACATGGTACAGAAGACCAAGAGACGAACCTCCATCCCCTTACTCAACGAGTGAGTGTTACTGCATGCAATAGAGAGCTGTGTTGAATGCTTTACATTAATGGCAAATTTGGTGGATAAATGTAAACAATTGTTCCAATCTAGATACATACATGCATCCTGAGCAGCTAGAAGTATTTTAATGAAGATAGCGCCCATATAACACTTTAGTGCAAGTTACCTCATAGCTGGGGGTGCCGTAAAATCTAAGAGGATTCTGTGTTTGAGTTTGAAGCAATGGGTGGGGGTGGGGGTGGGGGGGAAGGAAAACTGTTTACACTATTCCTATAGTGGACAGCACATAACCAGAAGATACTAGATTTTTAATGTTCAGATTAAGTAAAACCCTTTTTGAGCTCTTTTATATGGGAAAGTAAAATTAGCAGGTTTTTGTCAGAGCGAAAGCAAATTACTGACAATTACCGAAAATTAACGAGCAAGTAATTACATGATAATCTCCTCGTAATAATGGCTCGCCTAATTTTAATGGGGGGGAAATCAACCAAGATAGCCTTGTGAACCAGTTGAGGGTTGTTGTCATTTCTACTGTGCTTAGCGTCTATAGCCGGAATAGAGCAAGATGGCTGTAGGACAGAAGAGTGATGTTTTAATAATAGATGCTCTCTGTGTTTAATTAAGCTAATTAGAGATTAGTCTCTGTAAATCGCCTTGGATAAAGGCGTCTGCTAAATAAACAAATAATAATACCTGATACACAGGAAGTAAACTTGTGTCTCTCTTCAGATACTGTATAAAGTATTGCAGCTGGCTAAATAGGCTTTGTCCCAGTAAAATCTGGAAAACGGAATGCTTGGTAATTATATATGTATTTGTGTGTGAAGAGGCAAACGCAACAAGGATTTAAGCAGAATTTAACAAGTTTCCTTCATTGATTCCAATAATCAAGTGTTTCACACATATTGCTTAAACATTAGTATTAGACACAATAATGTAGCACCTAGTTATAAACAAATTAAGCAGTGATCAGTTACTTAATTTTCTGGGAGACGGCACAGGGATGGTCAGTCGCCAGGAGTGGACACTGGTATGCTTCTCAAAGACACCTCTCAAGTGCCTGCTGTTTTATACCGTCTCTACACCCCTTTACGTACAAAGCTAATTTCTGGCTTATCTCTGTCGGCAACATTTTGACCAGACAACTCCTGCTTGCACCATGTGTGGTTGAGGTCAGTTCTGCTCATTTTATTTCCCCTTTCCCAGGCAATAAAGCATTCCTTCCCTGATAGCCGCAGACACTGCCCACATAACAGCAGCACATCTGCATCTCAATCCTAGTTTTGTACTTGCAATCATTTCATGAACTCTTTCCTGCCACACTTTAAACGCATGCTAACAGTAAGAATGAAAGCAACTTCAATTCCCCACAACTTTTAAATGGCTACCATGGAAAGAATCAAAGCACTGTAACTTGTGCACGTCGTTCCTGATTAGCGCGTGCGACTGGAGAAGTTCAAATTGCAATTGCACATCTGAGTGTGAAAAACTACTTCTGTAAGACCGTCTTCTTAAAGGTCAGGAAGGAAAGCTCTTTAACAAGTGAAAAAAAAAAAATCCTCAATTTACACGTTGACTGGCCCGCTACATCTCAGTACATGCTTTGCTACTTATTTGTGCTGTCGGTGATTACGGCTGTTCTGTTTCATGCCCGTGGTTTGTAATCTATATCTTAGTGAAGCTTATTCATGCTGATAAGTGTGTATTTTTTCTGAAGATAGATACGTTATGTCTAGATTTAGCTCATGCATTGTTCACCAGATTGTTAATATAGTTTGCTGCACTTACTTGGTTTTCTTTGTGCAGTACACCAGTAAAGAGAATAGATTATGTGAGATAAGGACAGGTGATTTAACAATGCTGGGAGACTAAATACAATTGCTGCATACAATTATGTTCACAGATCTAATTGTTCCAGAATTGTAAACAGCATGAAGTATTCAATGGAGAGGGTGCCATGCTGGTTAAATTGCAACCATTACCCATGCTTAGCCATTTCCTGTAAAATGGAGCAGTGCCTTCAAATTCTTCCCGTGTGTCTCACTGTGATCCTGGTGTCTGTCCCTGCAGCCAGCAGCCAGTCCCAGAGAGGTTACGGATCCGAGTGAATCGGATCAGCATGCATGACTACGAAGCCTTGCATTACGACAAAGAGAAACTCAAAGAGGCCTGTAAGTATACATATTATAACATGTTCCTTTCTATTATTCACAGCTGCTGATTTGGTTTCCCGAAAGAATCCAGCTTTTGACTTATTGATTATAGAATAAATAAATAGGGAGGGAGAGACGGATGATTACTGAAAAGGTTGATTTTATATGGTGCTTAGCTGCTACCTCTGCTGCTGCACCTTCAGTGTCCCTTCTAGGCTTGGAGTCTGGCTCACACTGCTGTGTTCAAAAACTACTCCATCCAAACAGCTGTTCAATTATCATGCAGGATGTGTACTAGCAATGCTGGCCAGGCCTGCTGTACATGAAAGTGCATAATGAGAAGACTGCTCTAAATCGTCACTAATTGATACTTGCAGCTTTGAGACTTTCCATCTGTGTCCCAGCTTTTAGAGTTCTGGTCCATCGGTTCGCTAAAAGAACCAGAACAGTGTAGGTCAGTGTCTGTTTGTTTTATGTTTTTAAAGGGCATTCGATTTGGTTTTAAAGTCCGATTCCGCCAGCGGTTCAGTTTAGCGTGCCATCACTTCTGTTTCGACATGTAGAAGTGTTCACTGCTCGGTTTGTTTACATTATCACCATGTGACCCCAGCAGTACCTCCCCTGAAAGCTGCTTGTTTATAGCCAGCCAGAGAGACACGCTCTAGCTGCTACTGCTTTTGCAGTAAGAGGTTACGAATATCCCCTTTTGAGTTGTATTTCTGACACGGGACTGGGGAGATTGCACTAAGCATTTACCATGCAAAGTTTCACTGTTACAGAGATAACAAGTAACAACTGATACGTTGAATATAGAAGCTCGTTTATTTATTAATTTATTTCCATTTAAGCAAACACTTAATGATTCGGGCCCATGCTACTTTGAGATTACTGATAATGCCACCAGCTGTGCTGTAAATCACTAAACATTCATCAAATGCAAGTGCAGAGAGTCAAAAATAAATACAAAAATAAATGCAGCGTCTAGAAAAGTTAGCCAACACACGGTATAGAAAAAGCACAGTAGTGATGATCAAGTGCTTTTCTAACTCATTCCTTCAGTAGGCAAACTGACTTGTGGCTATGAAGCCTGATCTATTTTTGGCATTATTGGAAAACTGAATTAATCAATGGTTTTTATACAAACCAGTCTGCAGTCCATGACAAATAAGCGAAATGTAGATGGGGTAAGGCATTTGTTAAACCCTATGGTCCTTCTCTAGCAGAGCTCAATAAAGTGATTTACAAACCATAATGTAAAGCAGAGCCCATTTTGACATTGGCGTTAGTTTATTACAAAATCATTCCATTGTGCTTGGTAATTGCCCATGCTTCTTCAAGTGGTGTGGTGCTTAAATTGATTAATCTGGTATACATTAGAGAGCCAGAATGCACTCTGAGGTTTATTGACTGAGGCTGGTCAATACTGTGCAATGAAAAGTCTTCAGAAACTAATGCATTGGCCAGTGAGTCAATAAACCACAGATGAGGACGCTGGTTCAGTTTAGTTAGCAGGTTAATATGTCTTGATAACATTGCTATCGTGTTATCTTGTGAGATTTATCCTGTGTCAGATCTTATTTCACTGTTAATCATTGCATTAATAAACATCAAATAAATCAACTATAGCCTTTTATATGTATTGCCTTCTTAACATGCCTGTACAGTAGTCTGTTTATGCTTGTCAAGTCAGCATTTACAGTATAGTGGCATCTATGCAGTCTTAAGCCAGTGATTAAATACAGTGTATAGCAGATATCTGCACAATTTTGAATACACTTTCCTTGAGTTCACAGCTGCTTTCATTTGCAACAAGATGGAGAGGGGTATTGCTGCAGAATGAAGGCTCCCACAGCGTAGCTCTCGCAGGGTAGCTCTCGCAGGGTAGCTCACATAGGGTAGTGCTGCGTGATGAATTTACGTTTATTTCATAACAATAACCTAAACCTAAGGTTCGTGGGGTATTGGCTGTGGATCGGCAATTAATTCTCACAGGGTAATCACTATGGTCAGTGTTCTCCTCCTCCCATACCCTGTTTATCGTCACGTGGTAGCGGCGAGGGTGAATGAACACGCAGCACTACCCTGTGTGAGCTCCCTGCGAGTGCTATGCTGTGGGAGCCTTCGTTCTGCAACTATATTCTCTTGACAAGATCACTGCTGTTTTAAAGGTATCCACTAGGTGTCGGCAACAGCAAGAAGTCGCATTCAAGATTGTTAGTAAAATCTACTTTTAATAGGGTGTTTACACAATGTACCCCCCCCCCCATACCCTCAAATGTTAGTTGGTTCTTTTTAGTATATTAGATTTCTCCACATTTTGTATAGAGTTTACGTTTTTTTTTTTTTATTTACTGTAGAAACATCATTGAAATTCCAGGCTAAGTGAGCAGTGCTGCCATCACTTTGTATGTGTTGCCATTTTTGCTTAAAATCCTATTACTTAGCCTTCTGATTTGGAGAAAAGTAAGAGGCACTTTTTTTTACATACCAACAACTGTTAGCAGTGGAATAACAGAAGCTATCAACGCATAATATCAATGCTGTGATTTTGAAATGTATAGCCTGCATCTTTTATAAAAAATAAAATCAAATAATAATTAGGCTTGTTATTCATAAAGTTGGTTCAGTATACAAAGTAGTTGTTTATTTTAAAAAGCATGTTTTTTCCGTATTATATTCATTTGGAATACCAATAGTGTTTTTTTGTTTGTTTGTTTTGTAGCGATGTCTTGTTGTGCATTGTGACTCTTGGCTTTTCTCCCTTTCTTCCTCTGGATACAGTTTAGATAATGGGATCTGACATTTCAGACTGCAAATTAGTATTCAGACACTCCCCCCTGAGAAAGTGACTGCTAAAATTAGACACTGCTTCATATCCATCTGCCTTCCAAATAGATGATTAGTGCATGATACCTGTCAAACAATTGGCTTTTCTCTGCTGGCTCTGCCAGGCTTTCTTTCCTTCAGTTTGTTAGAAAAAATGAGCTTGTATTAATGCATTTATTGATAATAGGAGGTAGAAATTCTGTGTCCTAATGTTGGCAGTTCTGTTGTTTATGACGGGAGCATTTCAGGTAATTGCGTGGCTGTTTATAAAAATGCAGTATCCATTACTGCTTTGTAAAAAAGCAGCTTTAAAAAAACAGCCACAGCTCACTGACATTTATTATTCCACTTCTCTACAAATTATTAGTAGTCTGGCAACTTCATATACAAATACATAAGATACATTAAAATAAAATAGCTGCCAAGTTGACGCAAGGGAAATCAAATGAAACAGAACGTTGGCATACACAGAACAGAAACTGTTGCTCTGCATTCAGAAAATAAAGTGCTTGAAAATCTGGAAATTGTTCATCTGACCCCAAAGCCAGAATGAATTATGTGTGAACTTTTGCTTTCATTCAAGTCTCTCTAAGGCCTAGTGATAGCCAGGCAATCTGTACTGAAATACAGGGTGCCGCTGGCAACGAGACTCCTGTTAATGTGGATCCCTGGAGGCCATTGTTCTGCTCATACCAGCAGGCAGTTCGAAGAGATCCTGCATATTTTACTTACTCAATAGATTGAACAGAATCAGTTTGGTTTTCCAGTTTGGTTCACTATGATACTGAAGTGAAGCTCCATTTGTGTTTGAAAATTTAGCTTGGCATGAACCAAGGCTACATGTTTGATAGGCACCAATATTATGAAAAGCGTCCCTTAAAGCAGTTTGTACTTACAACCATCTGAGGTGTTTTTGTCAAGGCTCATCTTCAAATGAAAGTGCAGTGATACTGAGACAGGCTATTTGGTACACTTGTATGTTGCTAAGCAACATTGCCTGCTGGGTTCTGAGGTCACAGACAGCCAATGGCATTCTACTCTCCAGTGGTACTGAGAGACTTTACCAAGCCAGTCCCAATGTCTGTCCCTTAATTTTTTACTAAGTCTGTCTTCAGAGTCCAACTCTTACCGTTGTCTGTTCTCTAAGCTCATAAACACAAATCATTTTTATTTTTTTAAATTAGGAAAACAAAGTTAGACAAAAACATCCAAGGTGCATGGCTTCTGTGGTGGAGATGCTGTACTTTTATAACAATAGTTTATGGCTGTCTTATAAAACCTATTTCTGGAGAACGCAGACTATGATTGCACAACGCAATTAACCTTTTACTTCCCAACGGAAATTGAATATGCACCATTTTGATTTCTTTCTGGGAACTTGTACAGTTCACAGGATATCGATTCGTTATTTTTCAATAATATTCAGATAGGCATTACTGATAAAGTTGTGGACACGGAGACAGTTTAAGAAGCGCACGCATTCTTCTGTAGGCAAAATAACTGAAGTTTATGCTCTTTATGGATGTACTGAAAATTGTGTGTATTACTCCAGATTTCTGTGACCACCTTTTTTTTTTTTTTTTTTTTTTTTTTTTTTTGGGAGGAGGTGGGGGATGGGGGCGGACCAACCCCAGGATGTTTAACCATTTCAGGACCAGAATCTACACTTTGAAAATTGTGTTTGGTAACAGACTGCCATGGTTTTGAAGGACTCCCTCTCCTAAAGTTTCTTCTTTTTGTGTATATTTTTTGGTTTAAAAGTTTTAGCCCCCATAAAATTTCCCACATATAGTCTGCATCCTAGTGGCAATCTGACATTGGCATTTATGACATGGCTGTAGAAACTCTTTACCCTGTGGGGAAAGGAAGCCATGGATCTATCCGAGCCTTCTGTAGTAAAATATATTTTTTAAGGCTTTTTAAAAAAGAAAATAAACTATGTAATAAAGGTATGTATAACGTTGATTTGCAGCAATCCCAGTGGGTATTATCGTCATCCCGGGAGACAGTGATTTGGAGATGTGCCGATCCCACATCGAGAGGTTACAGGAGGTAAGAAGAACGGTGCCCTTTCCTGAAGTACAGTATCTTTGAGTCCTGATGTTAGACAAACAAGATCAACTTTCCCTTTCGTGACGTGCCTCTGCAGGCCCTGTCGGTGCAGTTTGAGCTGAGCTGGTACCATTTGCTGGCCCTCGAATGTAAAAACAAGCCTGGATTGTTGCCACAATGCCTTCATATTTATTTTTTTTATTTTTTGATATTATTATTTTTTTATGTATACATTAAATAGTGCATGAAATCTGTGCACAATTAAGGGACCCTGTCTGTACTGTCTGTACCTCTGCAATCTGATTATTATATTGTTTTCTCATTCCAATCCTTCTACTGTTTTTGTCTTTGTATGTCAAATTGAAAGTACACTTTTTCAGATATAGTTTATCCTGACTAGCCTTACTGGCATACAGCCCAATAAGCTTCCTTATGATGGTGGTATGCATGTAACATAGAGTATATATAGTTTGTGTCTAGAAATGCATGGAAACCCACTCATAGTCTATTTAAATCCACCTCTGAAGGTCTTGTATGTGGTTCTCTTAAACCAAGTGTTTTTCCCACAGGATTTCGTCTCATTTCACCCCTCTTTCCAGCGCCTTGTCCTGCAGGTTTGTACTTGTGGGCATTAGTGCAAGGAACAAGCCAGAAAAAAAGAAAGAAATTCTCTTGATCCAGGATAGGTCTTGGGTAACAGAGCTGTAGAAATATACATCACCAAGAATGCTTGCTCCACACATTCCCCAGCAATTTATTAATCCGATTTCATTCTCACATTTCGTGTTTTAGTGCAACAACGGTAAGCTTATCTTATTGTCAAGAATATTTAAGGTGAACTGAAGTGGCAGCCTTTGCAATTCCATACTAAATCCCTCTGCCTGTTTTTACATCCATCATACCTGTGCAGTCATACCTTGGCTGAGCTTGGACAGACATTCATGCGATTCCGGCTGAAATCCAGTTAAACCTCCCCAAGTTTAGACTGCTTTACCTGACGCTAGAACGTAAAGACCTGCAAAGAGATTTTTGTCTTGTTCCCTTGAATGCATGTACCTTGAGTATACTGTGCTGTGAAATGCATGAGCTGATAGGATTAGTGAGGCGAGCACGGACTGGTTCTTGTGATTTTTGTGAAGTATAAATGTGCATGCAGTAACGGTTCCCCTGTGTGATGTCCATGCATGATTGCTTACTTCATAGAACTGTCATTTTAAGATTTAATGTACCCTAAATCGCCTTTTCTTTCTAAGAACCCTGTACGCAGATAGCACCTCAAGTGCTAGTCTGCAACTTGATCTGGCTCACAGACGATTCGGTTGAATTGGCACATGGTTTAAAACAGGGGGGGGATTGTGATTATCTAGTGGTGACACTCGAAAAGAGAATGATTCAAAGAAATGAATCCAGGGTAACAAGGTTGAGAGGAAATCTATAGGCATGGCCTGTGCTGCCCCCCATGCTGAACAACTGTGCAGGATTAGGAATCTTGGAGCACATTGAAAGGCTTTAGAGAGGATACAAAGTGAATATTAACTTCAAAAGACCCTAAAAATAATTTACCGAAATATGCCTACGTGGGACACAAAAGGTGACCAGTACATGTTCAGAGTGGAGTTAAACATGAATTAATGATCTTGGTAATTCAACTGGGAAATGAGGTCGATGTTGTTTAATGTGTAATTGCGATTTTTTTGTAAATAGGTTTTGATGTGCTTCTGGCTGATTGTAAAAGGGATTAAGTCTGTGTGATCTCTGCGTAGTCAAAAGGGATGCTGCCGTTGACCTGCTTGCTTTGTTCTTGTGCTTTGCAGGAGGGCGACGGTTCAAAATCAAAGACTCTGTCCTCTCAGAAACTGTCTCCAAAATGGTGTTTCCTGGACTGTGAGTACTGATTGGTGGGAAAGCCTTTCTAACAGTGTGTGTGTGTGTGTGTGTGTGTGTGTCTCTCTCAGTGTGTGTGTGCGTCTCTCAATGTGTGCGTGTGTGTGTGTGTTAATGAAAATTCATGCAGCTGAGGATGTTTTGGTTTTTTTGAATTATTGATAATAGCTAAAAAAAAAAAAAAATAGTTTCAGACACACAAATATATTTTCCACTGCTTTTATATGTGGGAACAAATTGCTTCCTCCAATGAGGTCATCATGCAACAAAGGTAACACACTATCTCCTAGTCCTAATATGAGGCTATCATGCACTTTATTAAAATTCATGGATTTTAAACCTTACAAAAATACACACCGTGGAGTTCTTTTAAGGTCATCTATCAGGTCAGTTAGAAATTCCAAGAAGGATTAAGACGTTGCAATATAGCACTGTATTAAAACAATGTTTAGGCATTCAACAAATAGAGTAAAGGGACTTTGGGGTCATGTTAAAGCTACAGCATTTCTGGTTTTATGTGTTTTCTTTCATGAGTTGTAATATATGTAAAAATAAAACATGAAATGTATGAAATTCAGGCAATGCTTTGTCAGCTGCCCTCTCCATATAGGGGCCTCAGGCTAAAGAAATTATGTTTAGCTGAATTTAAAAATCGTCTTAGAATTATTATAGATCTAGATAGAACATTTCATGGTCTGAGGGCATACAAAAAAAGCTAGGGTTCGAAGACTTGCAAAAATATTATATTGGACCCAGATAATATATTGGTGGACCCAGAATTCATTGCAGTTTCTCTTTCTCTTCAACTGTACTTTGTGTGTGTGTGTTTTCTTTTTAAATAATATGTTAGAAACTCCATTCAGTTTCTGCAATAACAGTTTTAATCATAGTGATCAATGTTCAGCAGCATGGTGAGGACATGGGGTTCTCGTTGTGTTTTGTTTTTTGTCTGGATTTCCGCTTCATGCCAGACTCCTTTCCTGCTGGAGGGGACAATAACCAGCATTGCTTTCTAGAACTTCCATGGAAGCAGCATGACGTGTTTTGAAAGCCTTTGGAAGCTTGTGTGACCAACCCTGCTGAAAATTCCAGCTGGCAAGATCTAAGAAATGGAACACATATTTATAATGATGTGTTTCATTTACCCCCCCCCCCCCCCCACACACACACACTAATAATACAGTGCTTCATTTATCACCTTTAAACTCGTGACACTGACATGTGGAGGAGAAATGAATGCTCTGTTCTCTAAATGCCTGATGTGAGTGCCTTGCTGCTGCCAGTGCTTACTGGTCTAACCTGAAACATACAGCCGGACATATCCAGAGAGACGTTCCTCTCGGGCTAACGTTCCCAGATATGTATCTCATTGAGATTATTGAAAGGGTCCCCATTGATGAGGGATTGCAATTTAATCCCGTGAAATACGGGATTAAATGTGTTTTTAGCTGCCATATGTGTCTGGAATGTGTAGTGGCACTTTGACACAAGTGCACAGCACAGAAAAGGAAAGGAGTGGATGTACAGCACTCAGCAGGCTAACTTCCAATGTGAATTGCCTGGCCTGTAGGGATTGTATGGCTATGCAGCTTGTGGAAGATGCACCAGAATTTTCATGGATCGAGTCTTACTCGTGGGTTGGGTAGGTAACTCGTCTGGGGATTGTAAACATCATTCTCCAGCGCCCCCTACTGGTGGAGCGCCCGAGGAAGACCGGCAGAGATCAGCCAGGCTAGGCCTCGCCTCCAGGGTTTAATACCATGGCAACATTAGTTAGCTGAGGTACGGCAGGTGAAAAGAGGTGTGGCTTGAGAGTGGTCGCCTGTTGACGGAGGTCGCCTGTTGATCTTTAGTCCTCCTAATGGATAAGTGGGTTGCAGCGATGAGTTGGCATTCAAATGTACCACAATGTGTTGTTCAGGCTGAATGAGATCATGGCACAGTCAGTGTAGTGAATGTTGCCTGGCTGCAATGGACATATCTGCACAGTTCTACATCCTGTGGGCAACATGGAAGTCATTTCATTGGAAGAAATTAATCTTCAGAGTTAAAACAGCAAGCAATTAAAAATAACTGGGGGGGAGGGGGTTCAATTGAAATGCATCCCCAGATCCCTCAGATCTGTCGGAAGCTTTGACCATCGCTGAGTGGAAAACGTGGCTCTGGTCCCTGAAGGACGATGTTTTTTGCAGAAATGAAAGAGAGCCTAATTGTTTTCATCTGCAGCATGTATACACTAAGCAAGCGCTTTTCCAACATTTGCTTTTTAAATGTCAGTAAACAAATTGAAGTTGAAAGTCTTTTCTTGGTGCCATTTCCCATTTGTCAGGGTAAGATTTTCCTTTGGGCTATAAATATGTTTTATGTGGTGGGAAGTAATATATTTATATATTTATTTACCAGTTATTTAAGTGAAGACAGGTTTGCACAGCGTGTTTTAATGTAATTTAAAAAACAAAAACAAATTTAGTTAGAAAATAAAGCATTTAAAATAAGTTTTATTTTTACCTTAAACTATATATGAAGAACTAGCTCCCATGAATCATGTTCCCAGCCTAAGCTGGTGTGGTGGGTTTTGTACTGTTCAGCACCTGTGTATGTTTGTTAGATACAGGGGTCACTAGTTTGATCAACTAAAAATAACACTCTCCTCTCCTTTCGTCATATATCTATCAACATTAGGCAATTTGTGTTCACTGAAATCCGCAATGTAAACCAGGGCAGCCTGTTTACTTTCCAAAACTGTACACCTGCGCTCTGTTCTGAACACGGCAGCACACAGATTGAGATTTTTACAGCACTTGCATTGAGGGGTAGTGAGAGGCGACACACTCTTTGTGTAGGTATAGAAAATAGTTTAGATTATATATTCATTAGAATACACACTGTCATTTTGTAAAACATTCCCCATGTTGTATTGGCATTCCTTTTTTTATTTTTTATTTATATAATATATATAATTTTAGATTGAGAACTGGCTTTTGCTCCTAGTTTGATTCAGAGTTAATGGATCAATAGGTCAGAATAGTTTTATTAAGATAGAAATCTAAAACAAGTATCTTGGAATTTCTGTCATTGCGTTTATTAAGCAGGAATGTTACCAAAGCATATTACCATTTCTTGAGTTAGGAAATACTGTAGCTGGTCTGAAAAATATCAAACAAAAGTAAGCCTTGTTTTACATCCTAAGGCTCAGTAACAATCAAGCCTGTGCAATATATTAATCAGGCAAAACTTAATACAATATACTGCCGTTTTAATTGCGTTGGGGACCAAGTCCAGATATGGTATATGACTTGCAGCACTGTGCAGTGATGACTAATATCAAATACCACCTGCTAATGTCTTCCAGATGCCAAATACCAATTAACAAATATTCTGCCTTATCATGTTTCATTTGATGTTGTCTTTTTGTCACATTAAGCAGAATTTTCATAATAATCCACACAGTATGACTAAGCCTTTGCAATTAGGTGATGATATGGGCTACATTTTGTTAGCTGTTCCTTGCGTTGAAAATAAAGTAGGCAATGTGTTCTGTATTAACTCAACAGTTACAATCTTCCCTACTGCTGCCCATCGAGAAAGCGTACAGATCTTCCACTATGCACTGAATATGCTGTTACACATTAGAAACCAATGCCACTGATCTACTCCTGAATCCATGCATTTGGAAGCTATGATAAAGGAAAGCGATGCAACACAGTACTTTTAAACTCCTTTTCTTCTTTCTTTTTGTAGCCACCACAGCGGATCGGTTTTATCGAATAGACCGTGCACAGGTGAGTGCTTTTGATAGTAATGTCATTTCTGCATTCTCACCTATATCTGTTATTGTTTACAAAGTTGTGTGCTGTTTTTGGTTGTTCCAGGAACATTTAAACTACGTTACAGAGATCTCTCAGGATGAGCTGTTTATCCTGGACCCGGAGCTGGTCATCACAGAGACCGTTGGCACGTCTCCGGGAATGCCAGACCTGGTTGATTCTTCAGGGCAGTTCTCTGGCCCTGGGGCACAGCAGTTCGCCTTCCCATCATCCTCTTCATCTCCGCCCTCCTCCCCCGTCCCAAGGTAAGAGCTCACAGCAATAATATTCAGAGATCAAAACTCAATATCCTGTCGTATTTTAACTTTACACATGCTTTATTTCAACCTATTGTGTTAAAGTTTAAAAAATACAGTGGTTCCTAGCAGCAATAACTTGTAGCTACAGACAGAGGTAATAGTCTCTATTAGCTGCCTGACTAGGGTTGCCAATTTTCAGTTTTTTTTTTATCAAAAGCTGAAATTGAGCTGCTCATCTTGGTGACATCTATTTGTCCAGCTCGTTTGTTGTTTTAGCAACAGCAATTGACGATTAAAGGCACAGCAGTCTGTCACAAATGTGCACCACTGGCACAGAGCCTGTGGTCATCTTTAGGTGACGTTGGCACTGAGTGTTAACAGACAATACGTGTCCGGTTTTCTGTGTACTAGAAAACTGGACAGTTGGCAACCCTATGCCTGACACATCTAACAAGACAGATGCAGAATTATACCTGGTCTGTGAATAGATAGGTTCAAACAGCTACTGTCTCGATCTCATGTTTCCAGACAGAACATTCAGAACCAAAGAATGCTGAAATACAAAAAAAAAAAAAAAAAAACATTCTTCTGTCAGTTTGCATGTGACCTACCAGGCGGTGTTGGGGAGGGGGGGGTGGGGGGGGTGACTGGAGCCCCTGGTTGGTTAAGGCAGCGGAGCAATGCCGCCTCCTCCCCTTGTCAGAATCAATTAGCTCATCTGTTCTAAAACCCTGCAAGTCTTACATTGTAGTTTGTGTCTGCATTCCTGCAAATACCTTCTGTCAACTCTCTTCACCCTGTTTCAGAGATTTGCCCCCACTGACAGCCATCACTTCTCAGAAACTCAGGACTAAAATTTTAATCTTTTTTTTTTTTTTTTGGTCTGATTACCAGCTTTTATTTTTAATCCTCTCTGACAGTATAGGTTTGTGAACTAATAAATGGGAGCTAGAGGGGTTACGTGCAAGATACTGGCACTCTGCTGGGCAAATTGCAGATAGGCAGCCCAGTTTCTCTGTTATGTGCAGCTAACACCTCCACTTGCGTCCTGTTATCAGAGCAGATAAGGAAGACTCTTTCCTGTTTTGCTTGACGTTGCAAGATTAGACTCATTAGGGGTTTCGTATTTACTTTCTTTTATGTTGCTGATGGTTCTATAGACAAGTTGAAAGCTGTTCCTTTTTCAGTGTTATTGAAATACAGAAAGAGAACAGATATAAGGGAGGTAAAAGGGCAGGGAGCTCAAATGAACCCGGGACAAAGATATGTAACCTCAATTTCTCCCAGGGTGAACATCAATATCTGCTGCAAATGCGATGGGTGCCGACCATTCTATTTGTTATAATTACTATAGAATCTGACAGTTGGAATCAGTCATTTTCAGTGTCACAAAACCGTATTAAAACCTGAAAAGTTCAACTGCACACATTTGACAAACTTGCGAGCCGATGACAAGGTTAACAATGTTTAAAGCAGAGAAATGTCCCAATCAAGCCATCACACGATTCTGTCTTAGTAATTTCTGTTGCAGGTTGTCTTTTTTTTCCTTCCTGACTTTCTTCTGTTCTCTCTTCTTTTCTTTTCTTTCTCCCTCCTTCCCTCCCTCCTCCAACACCTCTCCCCCCACCCTCGCCAGCCCGACCAGCCCGCACTCGGACAGCGAGGCCTTGGCTCGGCGCCAGAAGAAGTCTCTCTTCTCCTCTCACTCTGGCTTCCCCTTTCCTGTCAAAAAGAGGTACTTGTCTCTGCTCTCCCTTGTGTCTCTGCAACCACCTCTTCTTACTCCACACCTGTCTGCCCAATCACACTTATTTATTTCTGAAAACACTACCTTCAGAATCATCTCACCTGCTTGAGCATATGTGGAAAGTCTTACACCCTTAAAACCGGTGAGTGGAAAAAACAAAACAGACAGCTCTCTCCCCGAACCAATAATTACAATCATTAGTTTCTGTATTTATAGCCGAGATTATAGTGATTTGAATTGCAAAACAGGTCTGTATGAGATGAGGAGAAAAGGAAAAAAAAAAAAAATGATAATCAAAGACCGAGCATGGAAACTGAAAACAGCAGGGCTTTGAGCTGAGAGTTGCACTGATGAAATCAGGAATGAAAAGGATGTGGAGGCAGCAGGGCAGGCAGGGAAGAGGCAGTTTCCAGCCTTGGATAGCCCTGGTTTTCACCGGAGCCCTGGTTCTCTTTTAACCATTTTTTTATTCTCTGTTTTAGCTCCAAATTTATCGACGCTCAAATACTTCTCGCCTTCGCGCATCCTTTCTCTCTGTGTCAGTTTTTAAGGGTGCCAGCCTCGGCTGCCTAGGTGTAAGGAAAACTGCTTAAGACAGTGGAACAGATGAAGTTGTCAGGGCCGTTTGAAACAAGGGAACCGCTGTGATTCTTTATCAAAGATTCTTTAGTCCTACTGATCTGATTTCAAAGAGCTTTGAAAAGACAGCATGACAGAAGTAAACTGTATATTCTACCCCAACTGTTTTTCACAGCATTGCCAAACACTTGCTTATCAAGTTTGTCCTATCTTGTGTATTACTCTTACAATACTAAACTCGAATTGTCAGCTGGTGAATAAGACAGAATAAAGCAAAACTTTTCTCCAGTAAATGAATATACTACCAGGCCTAAGGCTCATAATTGCAGGAGTGTTGCTTTAGCCCTCTCTGTGGTTTTTTTGCATGTTATAAAGATTGATAAACCTCTCTAAAAAAGTGAAAAGGCGGCAGTGCTGTAAGGTCTCTCCTGGGCACGATGTGAAGAAGGTGCCGTACATCATTCTTGGAAGCTTCATTTGGAATTTACATGCCCTGCAAAACAAATTGTGGCAAATGCAGAGCAAACTGTGGAAGTGTATCAATTCATGAAAAAACAGTTTTCCCCATAATAATTCAGATTTCCTTTTTTTTTTATTTTATATACTTTTTTTTTTTACAAATGGAAAAAGATTTTTAAAAGTCTCTCAGCTCGTTAGTATTAAAAACGAAATTGCAGAATTAATGTATTATATGATATAATGTATAGCGACAGACCGTGAAATATGGAGTCTAGCCCAAGTAGCCCTGGCATGCTGGATTTGTTTGGTTGCCCACATCCTGCCCTACTAGTGTAGAGCTGGAGGGTAGCCACATAATGCTAATTCTAAGAACTGGATCCTGGTCCAAAATGCGAGTCCAGGACTGAGTCCTCGTCCACTGGTACAGTTCAGGGCTGTATTAGCAGGTGCTTAGATATAAACTAAATCCAGCCTTTTTAAAAAAAAAAAGATCTCCGCGATCCCAATCCTAGGTGAAGAATAACAATAAAAAAATTTACAATAATAATACTGTTCAAAATATTCTCTCCGCAGTGCAGATTTTTGTTATCTGAGCCACCCCAGTGAGCCAGCTTTGTTTTCTATGCCTCTCACTGCCTCGCTTACCCCTCCCGCAGGATCCTGGAGTTACAAAAGGCCTCCCAGCGGAAGCGTATTTCTAGCGACAGTTCGGTTGCCGAGGCGCTGGCCCACAGCGAGTCTCTGAGGTCCACAAAGCCGCCCCTCAGCAGGTGAGAGGATTCAAGAAAAAGAGGACAGAGGAATCGAGGGAAACAAGCTTGTTTTCTTAGTGCTTTGCACTTTAGCTACAATTCCAGTGTTGCCAAGGCTGCCACGGTATTGCAGCCAATCACAGCTTCTGTTCGTGCAACTCGGTCTGCATGCCTCAATGTCAGTGTACAAACTGGCCAAATAAACTAGCCAAGGTGCTTATCACGTGTGTGGAATCGGTGGTTTTACAGTGCAGTATAGCCCAGGGCATTGCTAATTGTAGATGGAGGGCTTCAGCTGAAAACCTTGGATAGAATGTGGACTGTATCATCTGAAACTGGGCTGAAGGACCTGTTGTAAGGGACCTTGTAATATCACTGACAAATTGCATATTATAAACATAACTGTAAGGGAACTTGATCTATTACTCGCAGTTGTAAACCAAAACATATTGTAGTGAACCTCAATTCCTGCAGGCAGGCGCATCACACAGGGCGAGGCAGTCCACACACGGGGCGAGGCAGTCCACACACGGGGCGAGGCAGTCCACACACAGGGCGAGGCAGTCCACACACAGGCAGAGGGCGGGTATGAACCCGGGACCTTTCGCACTAAAGTATATCGCCGATACAGCTGTACAAAAGAGTCGGCTCCTTTGCAAGGAGCGTATATCTTTGTGTGTGATCACGTAACCTACCAGTCCTGCTTCTGTCTTCCCCTGTGCACTCTACAATATTATAAAATAAGTTTCTAACTGCCATTATAATCGTATAATTACGTTTACATCCCGTTCGGTTCTACGGCAGTGTAGAAATATTAGATCAAGAGCATATGCACATTAGTTTCCATGTCTTGCATTTCTTCCACTAGGACGATTGCCTGACGGTATTGTGCATAATGAGGCATTATGCAACAGAATTATGTAGAAAGCTCTGAGATTCTCTCCTATGGATTACTTCTCTGATCGTGCCACATACAGTAATAACCTTTTCATCACATCCAAGGTTCTAGTCCCCCCTCCCCACTCTACTTTGGTAAGCACAGCTTGCGATATCGTAAAAAAGAAATGTAAAAGATCCTTAGATAGTGTTAGAGTACTGCAGATCTCAAATCCTTAATAAGTACAGCTCATCTTTTACTGATCTCGGTGACATCTCATAAGGAAAGTTTATAACGATTATGTTTTCAAAGCCAGTCCGTATGTTAATTCCATATTTCCCCCGACGTGCAGCTCTCTCATTTTCATGTGTGTCTTGTCAGCATATGCAATACAAGACAATACATTTAGTTACAAATTAAGCTGGCAGGAAACCTGACTGTCACTTTTTCATATTTCAAAAAGGTTGTTTTTTTTTCTCTTCCTGAGCTCATGATAAAAAATAACTGATCAACAGATATTTTCCACAAAATGCTCGCGGTATAACTAGATGTCTTTGTGACTGTGTGGGTGCCTTTGTGTCTTTACATCTCTTTCCATGCCAGGAATGTATTTGTATTTTTTTTTTTAGGACGGGTCCAATAAATGTGAGTGTTCATCGTTCCAAGACGACTGCAGCCGATTTCAAACCATCAATCAGGTGAGAGACTAGAACTAGAGACATGGAGAATGCACAGCAGTCACTTCTCAAGGCTAAGGATGCTATATATTTTTGGTTCATCTATTCTGGTATCTCAGTTTAGCTACATAGTGTATTTGCACAGTAAAGGAGGGAACTAAGACTCCCATTACAGTGCAGAGTATGAGACATTCCTGGTTTAGCGCAATTACTGTTATTTCAGTCACAACACTGCCCTTTTTACTGTTACTTCCAGGGATCATGTCTAGTCTGGTCCCAGGTATCTAAATAGTACACTCAGCTGCAAGGAAAAGGAGGGATTGAGTGTGTGCTCTTCCTCACAAGACTGCAGAAAGAAAAGGTTAAAAAGTGAGATTTTCTTTACGATCGTCAATTTGGCTATAAAGAACTGAATTAGACAAGCCTGGGCAGACTGCATGCATATCTACCGTTTTGAGATAGCAATTAAATGTAGACAGTTTAAGTTACGTGCATAATCTATTTGTTTCAAAAACATCACATCAAAGGTGCTATTTTAGAGATAAATTATTCCATTTCCTCTACTCAGTCAGTAGCACTGCCCTATAGGGTGAAACAGGGCAATAATCAGATTAACAGATTTGTTTAATTGTTTGTTTGTTTGTTTTTCCTTGAGATTATTGTAGAATCTTCCTTTGGTTTAACAGATGAATGTTTGTTTTTCTCTGTGAATGCTCTAAGAATGTATTTTTGTGAAGCTGTGTCGGTTGGATTGGTTAGGCAAGAGAGGAATGTTCCAATTGTCTCATCTCAACAAGACAGCACAAAGGAGCGTTTCAGAGAGGGACAAGTGAAATACTTGCATGTTACAAAATAAAGATTGATAGCCAGGCTCGGTAGTTTGTTATAATAAAAAAGGGATACCAGAGAGATCCAAGAGAAAGTTTAGACAGGCGCTGGGAGGGCTGTTTCCCTAAATCAGTGAGGAAATCAAAATGAAGATGACAGCTTCAGCAGGGTGTGTAGAAACCGGCAAGTCTGCAGAGCTTGTGGTGCCACTGACGAATGAGGCAGCAATAAACAGTGCAGAAAAGTAATACAAAAATCACTTCAGCCTGGAAACTTGGGTTTTATTGGACACATTTGGCACAGCATTTTGCAGCATTGTTTTTCACGACAGATTTTCTTTTCTTCTTTTGTTTTGTTTTTTAGCCCCATAGAACACACTCCCGAGTACTGGCTGTCATTCATGTTCTTTGGGTGCATGTAGTACGGCGTACATATTTTATTTTGCAAACCACAAAAGAAAAACACTTGTACAGGGCACTCCGATACCGTAATTCTAGCAATATATCTTGCTCCCTGTGTATAACACACTCAGCTTGCGTAATTCCCCTAGAAATCATATCATAGTATTCTTTATAGAACACAGTGCAGTCTGTGATCTCATAGGAATGGGAAGCTCTTTCCCTGTATGACCCCATCCTCTTTGCTTGGGTAAGCGCTTGTGTGTAACTGCAAACTCTGTTTATGCCAACTAAAGAAGCCATAGGCTTGTGCTTTTCTTACTGTGTGTATCAGCAGCAATTTACACAGGTCCATACTAGTAATATTGTACTGACCCCCCTATGGGCCAGAGAGTAGCTTGTTTCAATGCTTTTTTTTTGTTTTAATCATCTAAACAGTGATAGGTCTAAACACCTCCACCCTTTAACTATAAATATCATTGACCACCCAGCTGTGATCTACTGGTATCACTAAATAGAGTAAAGGTACTGAGGAAAGAGCTGTTCACAGTGACAGAACCGCGGTATTGAGATCTGCTGATCAGCTCATTGAAATAGACCCAAAGGAGAACGGCTGCTGTTCCATTTACAGTTTGAAAATGACACTCCCACGAGCAGTTATTAAACAGTTTGATCTCACCGAAGGGAGACGATTTAGTGTTAAATGAAACTGATCATTCTGCTGCGACGTCTGTTAACTTGCAAGATACCGCACTCTGACTTTCTATTGTCGTCTTGGTTTTTTCTTCTTCCTCAATTGATTCTGATCCCTGTCTGAGTCTTTTGTGTCATCACGAGTGTCGCTTCTTTCCTCCCATTGTCACTTTTCTAATCAGCAAAGTGACACAATGCACTTCAGAGAAAATGTAACTTTCTGAAGCTGCGTCAGAACTGCGTCAGAATTCTTTTGGTAATCAGAAGACCATTCTGTTTCTTCTAGTGACTTGTGTTTAAAGAGCCAGGCCCTCTCTCTCTCTCTCTCTCTCTCTCTCTCTCTCTCTCTCTCTATCTCTATCTCTATCTCTATATATCTCTCTCTCTCTCTCTCTCTCTCTCTGAGACAAAAGGATAAACCCACATAAAGCTACATTTGCCCAAGCAACAATTTCAGTATGCTGTTTGAGTTCTTAAAATTAGAATCCCATTTGTATTAATACTGTAGAAAGAACAATGACACTTGATGCAGACAATAACGGTTGAACTGTGGGTCTGATTGGCTTATACAATGAGGTTTGTAATCAGTTTTAGAGGGGTGATCTGGCAGTGGAATTAGTACGGCAAAAAAGACAAAAAGCTTAGTACTATCATGTATTATGCACTTTCCACTGTATTTAAAGTATTATGGATTTTCGTGTTGTTTTTATGGATTTTCTTGTTGTTATCTTGTAAAGCACTTTGTGATGGTGGTCCACTATGAAAGGCGCTATATAAAATAAAGATTGATTGATTAATTGAGGGAGCAGTGTGGCGTGTCTTGAGATCCGTCAATAGCTAAAAGAGTTGCCTGGAAGTTTTAGGTCCCCAGGTTTTAAAGGATGTTGTTACAGTTGAGTTTCCTGTGGATTTTCTTTGATCCTGTGAAACCAGCTGCTATCTTAACACAAGGCATTGGGGTGAGAAAATGAACACTGTGCACGGATTCAGATGCTGGTCAAGAACTGTCAGTCTCCACATCTAATGAGCAAAACAGTTGAGATGCAGGCAGAGAAAGCAACTCCTGATCATTAACTGCAAGAAAACTGCCAAAGAAAGTGCAGGGTTTGCTTTAACACTAGAACCCCGCGGTTATACTCGTACCTAAAACTCCCGCCGGCAGTCATTATGATGGTACATTATAAAAAACATCAATATTAAAATGAAAGGCAAACTATTGGATACAACTCCAAAAGACCTATCAAACAACGCTGTATTTAAATGAACAATTAAACATAAAAGGGTTTATTTTCTAGCTTGCTACATGTAAAGCACTACTTCAAAAAATGAAAAAACTGTAATAAAATAAACATTTCAAAAGAAACTAGTGCGTAAACAGGTGTATGTACATACAAAACTGTAAAAACAACATTATTTTTTCATTTAAAATGAAAGTAACATATGTTTTCTCTTGCATGTTCACTCAGTGCAGCACTGAATCCAGGTTGAGCTGCTGCAGCCTGCTGCTTTGCAGTTTTCAGATCGAAATGTTTCTGCCGAAGCGCTGTGGCTAGCTTCAAGATGAAATCTCTCCTACTGATATTTTCCTCTGTGCATTCCTTGTACAAAACAAAGGAATTGATGGCTGCCAGGTCCAGAAGAGTTAACAACAGGCTTGTGTGTATATGTAGGTTATATTCAAAATAAAAACATTTCAAAGGCAGTCAAAATGACTGCTTTGGCGGTTCTAGGTGGGCGGGATTATAACTTCCTTATTTTCGTGATCCTGCCTTTCAAACGCTGTCAGGGTATTTAATACATGTATTTATGAAAAGTCATAAACGGACAACCGCATAACTTTCAGACATGCAGAGTAATTTCAATTTGAAAACCTCAAACCGTAAAAATGACTGCCGTGGCGGTTCTAGTGTTAATGATCTGGTGGTGAGACCAGCATTACTGAGGGACCTGTGGCTGTTTAATTCCAACCACTACCACAAGGTGTCACTGTGGAGCAAAGCACAGTTGCCTCTGTGGAAGATTTAAACGAATAGTGTTTCATTTTGTAGTTTTCTCTTTTATCTTTTCAGTAGAAGTCAGTATTAGGGTACAGTGGCAGACTTAGGGGTCTGTTCAATTGCTGAAATATACCTATTCTAACAGTACCTATGTACAGGGATGGCAATCAGACTCCTGTCAGAAGATTCTGCTTTGTCTTGGCTCTGATTCGCAGGTGATTTGATGCAGTGTCATGCATCACAGGGCGTCATTTTACTTGCAATTCCAAATACGTACGACTGCTTAGGCTTATAAAAATAAAATATACGGGTGGCTGGTCTAACTAAACACTGGTGTTCCTGTCTAAGGCCATGCTTCCACCATTGTATATACCCGTGTACTTGTTATTTGTTATAACATAGATAAAAATGGGGAAAAAAAACGAGAATGATTTGGCTTGTAGCATATGTGGGTTTTTTTTTTCAAATCAGTTGCCACAGCAAAATAGGAAATGAAATAAACTAAGGGAATAAGCGAAAAAAAAGAAAGTTAACCACAGACCATGTTACAAGTATTTGGTTCTTTGTTTCGAGCAGTCAGCATGTGCTGAAGGAGAAGCAGCAGCAGCAGGAGAAGTGGGCAGCAGAAGAATAATCAATACAGAAAATAGAAATGAACACTGCTGTGTCAAATGAGCTATTGCATATGAATCTTTAATCTGGTTTCTCTATTAAAAGGAAATTGAGTTTTTATTTTACTGTTATCTGTAAATACAGCACACAGTTAAACTTAACTGGAACATGTTTTTATAAATGTAACTTTCTTTTTTTTCCAGGCCTGAGAAGACTGCAGTGTGTAACACAGACAAAGGTAATAAAGGGCCCAAACTGATAGTGCAAACACTTGAAATTGAATATGTCTGTAGATATAACTTTGATGGCTATATCCCTTTTGGATATAGGTTTAAATCCACACACTCCTTATCTATTGCGAAAGCAGATCGCTAGCTCCAAACATTCAGCAAACTGCCAATGACTAAGTCAAAGTGTAAGACCGCTTTTATATTAACAAAAATGTTAAGTCCCACTTTGATGTTTTATTATTAAATGGTTTGCTTTTGACACCCTCCTTTGAGATTTGTTGAGAAAAATTATGACAAATGTTGGGTTTTTCATATGCTCTGTCAAATGTATAAAATGTTTTCATGCTCCAGAAGTACAAAAAAAACCTTCAAAAACATCCTAATTTTATCCTGTGACATATTTTTTTGGACTGACGTCCAGTCTGAAATGTCATCCCATATATTTTTATACATGTTTTTATTTTTTTTATCTTTAGTGTCAGCCGAGGCACTAATAGAAGCTGTGAAGAGCACCGACCTTCAGAAGGTAAGTAACAAGTGGATTCTGCAGCTAAATGCAAGGGGGTGAAAGAATGGTGTGTTTTTTCATGGAAGAAATGAATAACATTTTTTCCCCCTCAGTTTCGAGAGCTGCACAAGTTGGGAGGTGACCTAATGGTGCAAGATTCCACGGGCTGGACGCTCCTCCACCATGCTGTTAGTGTTGGCAGTAAGGAGATTGTCAGATACATCATTGACAATGGTAAGAGAGTGGATAGGAATTAGTTCAATACCCTGAAGAATGTGCACAAATATACATAAGAATACCAGTGAGTCTGACTGGAGGGAACGTAGTATTCAGTAAGGCAGCAGTGTGGCGTAGTGGTTAGGGCTCTGGACTCTTGACTGGAGGGTTGTGGGTTCAATCCCTGGTAGGGGACACTGCTGCTGTACCCTTGAGCAAGGTACTTTACCTAAATTGCTCCAGTAAAAACCCAACTGTATAAATGGGTAATTGTATGTAAAAATAATGTGATATCTTGTAACAATTGTAAGTCGCCCTGGATAAGGGCGTCTGCTAAGAAATAAATAATAATAATAATAATAATAATAGTATTCCTTCTCCGGCACTGTTTCTGTTCTGAACAAATGGGCTGGAAAACATTACAAATTGATTCAATTAGGATTAGGTGCTGTTTTCTAGTTTTAACATGAGACCCAAGTTAAAACAAACAAGCTGTAATAATTGCATTATGAAAACATCAATATAATTTAGCGCTCCTCGTCTGCGTTATAATTTAACCCTCTAGAGTTTAGAAGCTACTATCGCATTTGTTATCGTTGTGTTATTTCTGAATATGTTCCCATTTGTCTAATGCAAGTAAAAGTGCTCCTGGGGTAGTACTGTTACAGCAATACATTATTCTGTTTATCAAGACTCTTAAAGCATTACAGAACATTGCTTTTCCTAATGTTATTTCCTCCAGCAGTCTTCCTTATTTACCCTACTAAATTAGCTCTGTAATTCTGCAGTTAATCCTGTTTTCCCACCCTCGCATCTACTAATGTGCTTCACCGTGCTTTACAAGGCCTGCTTTTGCTTTATCATGATAATCCACACTGAACTTTAACAAGGGTCATTTGTTTGAAAATCAAACACATGTTTGAATGGGTTGCCCTGCCGGATTCTGCATGCAGCGCAGTTCAGAGCGTGAACATGTATTTCCTTCTCCCTGTAAGTTAAAGAACATGCCCTGGGAATATGTTGAGTCCAGCTAATACACTAGCAGTGACAGACAACACCCCTGGTCAATTATAAAAAATCTATTTTTTTCTATTAGTTTTCTTAGCCTTATGCCTTATCAGACCCTGGTATTTAGGAGAGATAAAGACTCAAGGCTATATAAATCACTCTGAAACTGACACCACAGATCACATCAAATAATAACAGTTGTCCAGGTTAAATATGTTTTTATTCAAGCCAGTTCTGCAAATACATGTTGTATTATAGTTCACTGTACAATTGTCATTAACACCCATGCATGAGGCATTTTGCTTTGCAAGTTTTTTTATTTATTTATTTTATTTTTATTGAATCTTCTGATTGTATTGGATTCAGGCTCCTCAGGGTACACAAGACAATTTTGTTTAACTGAGAAAATGATAAATTACCTTATTAATTGGGAAATGCATAGGGATACATGTATCCCTGAGAATGACTGACTGTGCATTTTCTACTGTTCTAATGTATTCAAACTTTTATCAACTAGAATTGTTTGAGGTATTATTCATGTTTCTTTGTTTCTTCCTCAGCTCCTCCAGAGATTTTGGATCTCACAGAGAAAGTGAGGTAAGAGGGATTCTGTTTTTTTTTTTTTTTTTTTTTTTTGGAGCTTGTAAAGTTTTAGTTGGTTTATTAAGCCTGCAAACACAGCGAGCCCTCGCCAGCGGGAATGCTGAATTTAGCTGCTGACTGGGGTCCACGTGGGGGTGTGCTCATCAAACCAACTGAAGACTGTATGCTGCCTCCTACTGAGAGACAAGCAACCCGTCTAGTTATTTAAAGGCTTCCAGTGTGTCAAGGCAGAGTTAGCTTGAAATGTATATTGTAGAAGTATGAAGTGCTTCTCAAGGGGCTAATTTGTTGCATAGCAAGTTTTGGGGTTTTAAAGCAGATTTAAAAAAAGAACTTCAAAAATGTTTATCGCAAAGTTATGGGTCAGAACTGTGCTTCTGGTCAGCCATTTTAAATATAACTTTGTTTACATAGGCTAAAATCAATCGCAAATCCATTTCCACTGGATCATTTGGAACCTGTTTTCTAGACGATTGTTTGAAACTGTTGGGCATTTACAGTGCATGAAGGCAAAGCATTCAAGTCTGTGCTGCTCTTAAACACAGTCTCCTCAAGCCAAGGTACAGGGCTGAGACCAGTATTGAGTATTAAGGCAGTCTCGGGTCCCAGTATTGAGTTATATTCACGGCTCTGTAATTCTCTGTTTCAGTGGTGAGACAGCATTACATAAAGCAGCCTCCCTGCACCAGAGATCGATCTGCCACTACCTCGTGGAAGCCGGGGCATCGCTAATGAAAACAGATCTGCAGGTAATAACAGCTTTCACAGTACTTTAGTAGATTAGTGTCTGGTGAGGTGCTGTAGCAGCTTTTTAAGCAGCTAAGTGAACAATGCTAGGTGTATTCCACACTGAAAAGGAAAGGTTGGCATTCATAAATGGTATTGGGCCAGGTTAGGTATTAATGTAATCGTATACACAGCAAGCAAATTAATACAAATCTTTTGTATGCTGTATGTTGACATGTGTTTTTAATAAGTAAAAAGGAGTGTCATTCTCTTACTATCTTCTGTGTCATCAAGGTAATTCACTGCAGGGCATTTTGACTCATCCTGCTAAAGTTCAGGGCCAGGGGGACTGTGTCCAAGTAACTCTAGAGAATACAAACATTCTGCCAGACACTGCTTAAACTCTTTTAAAAAAAAAAAAAAAAAAACCTCTTTCAGCAAAATACATGATCTCAAACCAAGGACTATGAATCATGCACAAACAAAAGACAAATGTTGTTTTATTGTTTTGTAGACTTGTGAGGCATGGGTTATAGTGCTTACCATTAATTTGGGTACCCACTTATTCCAAGTATCTACAGTTACAGAACATGCCTGGGATTCGTTTGTTTATGTATACATCTGAATGTCTATAAGATAGGAAAGCGTTGATGACAGGTTCAAATCCTGAAGGACGTAAACTGAGATGCTGTGGGATTAGGGTGGATCAGATCATCCTTCTCCGGTGGCTCATCCTTATCGTAAAATAAATTACCACCCAGTCTTTGGAGCATGTCTGGAAACATGTGCAGCCTACACTACAATCACTGACCTGTAGCATAGCAAAAGCATTAACAAAATAACCTCCCCATGAACATGCCATAATTGTGTAAAGCAAACCTCTTCGTAATCATTTCCCCCATTTACTTGTGAAGATTTGTAATGCAAAACATTATACCCAACATATAACAATAGACATACATAAGCAAGCACAGGCGTGAGCACACAAAGACGCTACAAGCACAAGATGATGTATGTTAAAACCCGGCCCCACAATCCCAATCCCCATCCCCATCCACATCCCCAATCTCAGGAAATTACATCCCAAGATGGATGGGAAATTAAGTGGTAGAGAATCAACTGGAATATCTTTCCAGTCTCGAATTTCTTTCTCAGGGTAAACAGACGAGCAACATCTGGAGTCGAGGGCCTGAGGTCTGTTATTAGCTTTTCAACAGCTGAAAATCAGGCTGAAATGAAATGTTGTTGAAACAATGCCTACATCCACTACATGAAAGGGAACTGAAGATGCCAGTGTGGCTTTGCAGGCAGGCCAGCCTAATCGGGGAAAAGTATGATCATAACATCAGGACTAGTCTGCACAGATTTGCACCCTTTTTGTTGTCACACCATATTGATCGTCTCGTGTGCTGCATTACTGGCAATCTGCCGGGACTGACTGAGTGGTGTTTCATGGTGTCAAGCTTTATAACAGACAAGTAATGTTATCTGCGCATGCATTAGATGTTAGAAACCGAACCTCCCTATCAGGGATCCATTTGGTTTTACCTCCCACGTGCCTGATAAGAACCATACAGCCCTGTGAAACAGGCCAACTGTGTTTCTCTTCAGCACTAGGGGATGTGAGTGGATGGGTGGGTGGGGGATTAGTCATCTGTTACAAAGCAAGTGTCAACAGACATTCCAAATCTCTCTCTTTTTTTAAAATTTTTTATATTAACAGCTGAAATGGCTCTGGAGAAATTTGCATTCATTGCCTTCTCAGCGATCTCTCACTTGAGCGGCGAGAAGGATTTTGTAAATGAGCATGAAATTATAAAAGTAGAAAGCTTGAGAAAGCCTTCTGTGCTTTGTGTTCCCAGAGACCGGCGTCTGGGTTTTGAATGTTTATTTCTGGAACATAGTTTGGAACCGAGGAGCTATAAGTTTATATTCCGTTGTCAATTGAAGTCAGTGAGCTGTAAATGTGGCATGCACTTATTGATAACTCAGAATGTCTTGTAAGAAACTAAGAGTTTCCATGTCGTGTCAGCTCAGGTGCACGGAAAACACCCTCTCCTTCTAGTCGTACTATTCTCTCTGGAGCTAGTCCACAGATACAGCTGCTTCTCTTAGGTCCCAGTTTTTAAAAGGTACTCTTGTATCAATCAACAGGAGGTTAAAACTAAACTGTTTTCAATAAAAGGAATTGGCAATGCTTGGCAGTTCTGAACTTACCATTTTTGTTAGTGTTTGCGTTGGTATTTTAGTCTTTGTATAACTATAACCTATAATAAAACGCAAGAAGCACACAAAAACAAAAAAACACCTGTGGCAAGTCCCTTGGTTTGCCTCTTCAAGTGGCAGCATACCAGACAGATGGAACCTGAGAATGAGCAGGGTCAGCAGAATTGTGTCAGTACCCCCCCCCCCCCCCCCCCCCCCAATTTACAATTCAATTCATTTTGGGTAATCTTATCGCTCTTTATTGTGAAAAGGGCATGGGTTAGGATTTTTGTGGTAATGTTAATTAGCATGGTTTGCAATAGAGCACTTGCTGTACTGCATGATGATTAGTCAGTGTGTTTTTGGGGACAGACAGACAGACAGAGATAAGATTTTCCCAGAAGTTAGTCAGTTTCAGAATGTGCGGCAGCAGGTCTTTACATTCCATCCCCCCAAGCTAGATTAGCAACTGAGCTCCTGTCAAGATCCTGAAGGGTGAGAGGCTGAAGGCTGTGTGAACTTTACTGAAAGGTCTTCTGCGTGTAAATACTGGGATTAGTGTATTTTTCATATGTTTATATTTTTGTATGATCTTTCCATGCCTGATGTGGCCTGTAAAACAAGGAATTATGTTGCTTATCTACAGTAACAGGAGTTGGTCAAAGGTATTTGGCTTTCCTCTGAATTGGGGCACTAAGATTTGCCCAGCCCTGTTAAACACAATCCTGATATACTGTTAACATTTACAGTACAGCATGCCATCACAAGTTTATTGAATGAACTAGGTGTTTAGGAAAGACAAAAAAAAATTGCTTTGATTTGAAAAGCTGCAAGTATTCTATACACATTTACCTCCATTAAATGAGAACTGATTGTACATTCTGATTCATACAGACCCTTCCACTTCAAATTGCTTAAAGTACTTTAGTCTTGCTTTCAACCATTTCAACATTTAACAAATGACACAGGTCCTCATCAGACAGAGTTTGTTTAATGGAAAGCATGACAATGTTGACCCAAGGGACTTTTTCGACCTGAAAAAAGAAACAATGACCAGGGGTCACAAATGGAGATTAGATAAAGGGGCATTCAGAACAGAGAATTGTGGGAGTGTGGAACCAACTCCCCAGTAATGTTGTTGAAGCAAACACCCTGGGATCCTTCAAGAAGCTGCTTGATGAGATTCTGGGATCATTAAGCTATTAACATCCAAACGAACAAGATAGGCCGAATGGCCTCCTCCTTGTTTGTAAACTTTCTTATGTAACATTATCCCCTGAAACTGTTACCTTTATCTGAGGTGCAGCCCAATCTGTCTCATATGTCAAGTGCAGGTGGTGGCTCCTGGATTCATCATTATATCCCCAGGAAAGGAATGCACAGTAGTGGATTGATTAAGTTTAGCACTAGGAGGATTAGAGAGAAAGATATAAATAACATAGACGAAAGTAGAATCTGTCCTTGATATAACAGAATAACACATTTCTTTTGGTAGTTTTAACCTAATGCTAACAGGAACCATTAAAGCAGATGCTCACAATCCAGAAAAATACACAACAGTGCAGATTATCAAGGGAGCGAGGGAGCATTTTCATTAGAATTCCTTCAGCAACAACAGAAGAGCAACAGGTCCAGGGGATCCCTGTGCAGGTCTTCATTTGCATATATGTGATGCTTTGGCACTTTTTTTCATCTACTTAAAAAAAAAATTAAAATAAAGAAATAAAAATGCTGTTTAAAAAAAAGTTACATAAAGGCATGTGGATTGTCTTGTTTTGAAAGTGATCTGTTGCCCTGGTGTGCCATATCAAAGCTGAAACACAATCGCTCAGATTTGCACCTCTACCGTAAATGATTAGTGGTGCATTTTGTTTGAGTGTTCCTATTTGCTGTGAAATATTCTTTACCTAGTAGCATCAGTCTGATCTTTTTAGTAGAGCTGGTTTTAATGCCTCAAGATGCCAAAAAGCTGACACTTGTGTATTTTGGAAGCAGAAGAGTTTTTTTTTTCTTTTATACCTGCTTGATCAGGGCATAATGCAATCATTGAGTACACAGAGCGATGTAAGAAATTGCTCACCAGACTTAGTAAAGTGGATCATGGAAATATTTTGCTGAGTTAGTGCTTCCCCAGCACTCAGTATCTACACCCCCAGCAGTGTCAGCTCTGAGCAGCAATACGACAATGAGACACGTTCAAAACTGGGCCGCTTTCAAAAAAATACATTCCAGTTTTAAAGACAAAATCATTCAGAATGCAGCAAAAACATTATATTGGAATTCCATTTCAGGTATGTTTTTTAGTTGTGTTTTGTCTCTAGCTGCCAGTAAAGGACAGACGTGTTTTAATCTGGTGTTAAGAAATGTGGTGGAAAGCCACTGGCAAGTAGATTTTAAAAGTATCATTTAACACATTTTCTTATCAAACTGGGGCCTGGAAAAAATGTTTCTCCTGTTTCTCAAAAAAAAAAAGTTTTTTTTTTAATAGATAGGTACCTCAAGAGTAGAGTTGTTAGTTTTATTTTTTATTTTTTTAATATATATAAAACAAATCCAAATAACAGCTGTTGAGAGTTGCTTAACAGTTAAGACGCTATCTTTGTAGGGTAACCTCAAGTGATACCTACCGGTTAATTTGTTGGTTATTCTTTTTCGACATTTTTGCAACCTTGATATGAACTGCATAGACCCTCAAGGGTGGAAATGTATCAGAATTGTACAAGGGTTAAGTGATTAGGCTGTGATTATGGGGCTTGAGTGTCACTCTGTGTTAGGGAAAATGAGTCATTGCTGACCTAATAAGACTTCTGCAGAATGACAGATTTAAGCCAGACTGATTTAAAACTATTGTGCCTTTCAATATATACTCTGCATGTTTATACACTATAAACATTAAACATCTCCCGATGATTAGCACTATACTGCATTACTGCTACCATTAAAACAAACAGTAGCAACATGTAAATTAACATCACTTCATGACCACTCTCATAGCGCTGTTGCAAACCTAAATTCATATGCCCTGTTATGCACCAAAGGTAAAGTGAACAGGTTCCATTCTTTTTTCTGTTTTTGTTTTGCGGGGGAAAATAGGGCAACAGATAACATCGCCAGCCCCTGCACTAAGAATAGGCTGTAAGGTTTGCTGGCAGTGAGAGAGCAGCAATTGAGTGCCGCTAACAGATTTTGTTTTTATGAAGTGACAGAGCTCATTAGTGGACACAGTCCAGCTGGCAACCAGAACCAATTAAAAACCTGAGAAACTGTTGAGAGAAAGAACGAAAGCTGAAAAGAGCTGGCTAGGGAATCAGCCGCATTGGAAAGAACCTTTCCAGTTGAAATCAAGCATTAACAAGCATCTAGGATTTTAATAAAGAAAGCCCAGATTGCAATAACCTAATATGATCTATTCAGACTTATGCTAGGCTGTACTAGACCTGTAGGGATCCTCTAGTTTACCTGCTGAAGTAGCTCAGCACTACTTTAACCAGGGTGGTGTTCACACAATGCTTCATGAAAACGGACCAAAGCCATTGTACTCTAGTGTACAATAATCACAACCGGTGTGCCTGTCTTCATTGCTGTTGTCCCATCCTGCCTTCACAATCAAGCAATGTTTTTTCTCTAGGGAAAGTAAAAAAAGTGTTCACGCTGAGCACAGCCATATGGTGAAAAGATAACATGACACCTGAACAGGCACTGTTCTGAAGAAGAAAAAAAAAACATCCAACAAAATTTGTTCATGTTAATAGAACAGGGTACTGTAAACGCAATCTGATGTTTTTTTTTTAAACAGCATTTGGTGTTTGTGAAAGGAATAGGAGGTGGGGGAGTGGGAGAGCACAGCAAGCTTACTGCATTAGCTTTCATCCCCAACCAGGAGACTGGAGCTTAGGAACTCAAACAACCAGCTCACATGTCTCTAGTGATCCAGAGATGAAGTGCATGTATATAACTAATGGCACATACATAGTTGCTGCATTATGGCTTGGATTGAGAGTGGGTGAGTAATATAAAAAAAGGGACCCCATTCTACAACAGAATTGCCTGTGTTTGCTGCTTTAGTGAACTCTTTGGATACGGTGCAACTAAATGGCATAAACTATTGTACAGAATATCTTTATAGATCACTCGCCTTTTAAGAGGCATGTATGTGTTCTGAAACGTCGTGGATGCTTTTAATTGTGTTGCAAGGTCGTTGCTTTCAGCACACATGTATGTTACAACCAAATACTCACACAGTTCTCCAGTAGCTAAGTAGGTTTCTCCAAATAACTTGCTTCTAGTGAATAAGACAGACCTGTAGTGATTTAGTCTTAAGTATTTCTGATTTGCTACTAAACTCAGTACTGTGTTGAATCCAGTTGCCTGAAACCCCCTCTTTCTTTGTTCACGCAGGGTGACACTCCGAAACACCGGGCAGAGAAATCCAATGACCTGGAGCTGGCAGCGTACCTGGAAAATCGGCAACATTACCAGATGATCCAGCGGGAGGACCAGGAAACGGCTGTGTGATTTGTTGAAGTGCCAAGCAATCCGGAACCAAACAAATAGAATCTGGGACAAAGAAGGGAGAAGAAACACGTGGCCTCTCTCACCCGTTCATACATTGCATTCCTACAGCAAGAGTTTAGCTCCAACGATTCAGATACAGGGTGGTTTTCAATTGATTTTTATCAGGTTTAAACTGCACAGCCACATTCATTTGGAAAATCAGAAGATGAATTACAAACAATGAACTTATTGGTCACTATTTTTGAGCTAATTTTATTTAATTTTGTGAGGTAGGATTTTCACAAAGCTGGAATGATGTTTACAATAGGCCTGTGTTTCTGTAGTAAGCATCAACTGGAGGGGGAGGGGCTGTCTAGTCCTCTTTATATTGACTGCTTCAAGACAGTTTAAAAGTGACGTTTTACTGATTTCCTGGATGTCTTGTTTACTCAAAATATGTTGGTTAGAGCCGGTTCCACACTAGGAGGGACGGTTTACACTGAAAGATTCTTTTTGTTTTTTTCTATTATCACTGTACAATTTACATTTTTAAGAAAGTGAAGCTGTTATATTGAGCTGCATTCTTTCATACTGTACTATCCAGCAAAAACTCATTTTCCTTTTGGCTTCCGATATAAAATATCTGGGACTGTATACTTGTTATTTCAGTAGCTTTACATCCATATGAAGCCAGTTCTTTTACCTTTGCTGCTCTGAATGCCTTGAAGTGTGTGTGTTTTTGCTAAATGTTTGTATTTTTACATGGTGAATTTTAGTCAAAGCATATTTCTTATAACAGTGTGGAGTTAATAGGTATTTATATAATGCATAGCTGTATAAAAACTATTTGACTTTTTGTGAATTTATGTTTTGTGATGTTGAGCAGAATTTGTATCATAAAAAAATGTACATTTTATATTTTTTTCCAGAGTTCGTTTTTTTTTTCCCTAACAATTTACTGTTTGTTTACTGTTTGTTTACCAAAATGGCATTTTGATTTGTTATTTAGTACTTAGGGATGACCCATTTGTACAAGGGTCTAATCAAAATCAGCTATCTGACTATCAACTCCTCTCCTAATAATAATGTGTTGCATTAAAGGGCATCTAGATAGTAAACTAATTTAATAAATCATACCTTAGAATAACTGGGGAATCTGTATTTGAACTGGTTATGTTTCAACATCTATATGCTCATTTGGAGCTTGCTGAATATTTTCCAGATAATCAGATAATCATGCGACCCATAGGAGACACAGCGATTGGATTACAATAATCTTCCAACCGCTGTGTCTCCTAAGTCATGTAATTATGTGACATGCATGATTCCCAGGACACCAAGAAATCAGAATTAATCAATGCAAATTCCAATATATGTTTTCAATTGAGCATGTAGAAAACATTCAAGGTAGGATTTACTAAATTCATTCAGTAGCATAATGTCCTCTAAAGTAGAATAGCATTGTATTGTATTTGTTTGGTCATTTAAAATATTTTAGTAAAAAAAACTAAACAAACAAACTGTAATTTAAGTAGTAGGCATTCACACTGAATGTAACAGACTTATATGTGACCTTAGGAGTTAGAGTTGTGGGGTCCTGTATACTATGGGATTTAAATCAGCTGTTTGTATATGGATGTACAGTTTCCAGTTGGGAAATATTGTAACTGTTGAATATTTATACTTGCTAAACTGTAATTATTTAAATCTGAATATTTACTAGCTGTAATGGAAAAAAAAAAAGCTTTACCTACCTAACCATGTTTTTATGCTCTTTGGTTCATGCAAGGTTTTTAGTATGTGTGTGACCTCATTTGCTTTAGTAACTGCTTTCTTGAGATTGGGGAAGGGTTTGGTTGGTGCACCGTTCATTTGATGATGGCATTATTACTGTAAATTGTACATGTTAAAGTAATGTTATTTAAGAGACTGGAAACTGCATCACCTTTTTAAAGAAAATACCATTTCAACCTCACAGTGTGGTGTTCATTTGGATCCAAACCACAGGTAGGAATGTGGTTAGGGAAACACCTGATCCCCTTAGAAAAAAAAAAAAAAGAGAGAAAGAAGCAGAAACATGACTGGAAGCCGTCAAAATCCGTCTTTGTGGGCTGGTCCGTAGTGATTGGAAGGGACGCATGGATTGTGCTTCAAAATTAGGTTTCTTTCATAACTCGGCTCAGATAAGGCAGATCGTTTTTTATTTATCTATGAAGTTAAATATCTCTGTAGCGAAAGAGTTTAACTTGTGTGAAGTCTCCTATGGAAAGAATGTAAACAAGTCTGTATCAGTAATAGAAATATGAAAAGTGTAGTCTTGATCAGAGTTGTAATAATAACGTGCATTTTATTATTTAGTTGAATTATAAATCCTGGGTATTCGAAGGTCTTCATCTTGGGAAGCCTATGTTTTGATAGGAACCTAGCAATTTGTGCATACCTATATTGTTATTCATTGACTTTTAGCATATGTAATATATAGCCATGCAATCTAAAAACAGGATAACAGGATGCTAACAGTTGTTACAGATTGCTTTACTGTAATAGCAAGGTCTTTATATAGTTTTTTTAAATTATGTTTTTAGGGAATGACAGAAATGTTATTAAAAGCTTACCGCAGCAACTGGGCACAACCATACTGTCTCTTGGCTTGGATCCTGTGCCTGACCTTTCAGCCTCATGCATTTACATTTTCTTTCATCATTATCCCTGGCTTGGATTTATTTGACATATTCCCGTCTGGTAATTTTTTGATTAAATGGCAAGTGCTATTACCACGTACTAGTAAAAGCAAATTGCCTTCATACTGCATTAGTGTGCGGCACTGTTGTTCTAAAGGAAAATATAAAAAACTCCTTGTCGTATAATATGCTCGCTATTGTTAAAACTTGTTGAGTAGGGTCTAATATTTTAATTTTGAATCTGACGTGGGATTTGAATACCATTGGTGTGTGTGTGCAGGATATGTGAGAAAAGCAGGCAGGTGTAATGAGGAACGTGAGAATACAGTCATCTCAATCAGTGTCTGGCCAATGCACTTCTATAGGGAAACAAGTCTGAACCCCTCTGACATAAGACTGCAGAATCAGCAGCCAATTACTGCCAGCTGTTCAAGATTTGTCACAAAACTTTCCAATAAGTTTTTGCAGATTTTCCTTCAAGAGCTTTTGAGCTCTTTGTTCTCATGAAGATCTTGACGCACAGCACACATTTTGAACTTCGTTTTTAAGTCTGCAACCAATTTCACCAATCCCAATTTCAAGTGCACGATTTAAAAATTGTGTTTATTGCATATGGAATTGTATTATCAGTCACTAGGATGTTGCATCGTTCAGTCTTAATAAGTAGTCTAAAGTTAATGAAGATTGATTTACAACCCCCCTAGCCTAAAATGTTATCAAAATATATATATATTTAAATGCATGATTAACAATATCTGCATGCAGACAGTCTGCTATATGGGTTTTAACACTAGCCAACAGTAGATTAATGCACAGTAGTTATTCATCAGCCCTGTTACTTTTTTGCTTTGAGCACAGTTTTAGCATCTGTGATATTAAGTGCTGAAGAGCTCATAATGGACAACCAGGCATTTGGCACTTCTACTCTTGTGACTCCTCTGCCCTACCTCTAGAACAAGGCAACAGTCCTGGAAGTACTACAGGACACAATGCACTTTTTAAAAAAAAAACTGGTGTCAAGACTCACACGCAGTGGTCTAGTTAAGCTGTGTACCTGCATCCCCCTAAAACTTCCACTACACCTCCCAGAATGCAATGTCTTCAGTTACTAGGAAAAACTACAGAACAAAAACCGACCCAACAAACATTATCCAACCTCTGGCTAGCCCTGTTGTCTTTGCAGCCAATCACAGTAAGAATAAGAACAATTCAAAGCTCTACAGGTTGAAGCATAAACACCCCAGTCCAGCTACAAATTCAACTACAACCATCCTTGCAGGCAACCACAAACAAAAGGTGCATATAACATTAAACAAACTGTTATATAACATGTTAATGCATTTCCTTATTTTATTTACCTATATGGCTTTATATTGAAGTTAACATGTTCACTGAATAACAATTAAATGTTAAAATAGAAGTAAAGTAATTAATTTGCAGTCAGTGTGTTACCTCGAAAAATGCACTGAGCCGATATAGAACCTTGTAGAACACACGCGTGGTTGTACTGTAACATTGTAGTTGAAATGGAAGGCTCTTTTTTAATGCCTACTCCATTACCATTAAAGATTGTACAGTATTTATCGAGATTACTCCTGACTTTAAGGTAATGTTGCATTTCACCCCCTAAAAATACATTTTACCCTCTCAGTGTTAAAATTAGAGGGTAAGTTACTCCCAGACCCAAAACATTATACCATTAAAATACCTAAATTATTCTGTTAAGGCTAATCTGGTAATGGCAGCATTACTTTGGTGAATTTACAAAAACAAACCAAATCTATCAATAAATAATAGACTGAAAAAAAAAATCAACGCTGTCACCCTCTCCTATTTTTTTCATTAGTTCTACCCTGGGGTACTTCAATCAATGTTTAACTGTGCACACATCTGCAGGATCTCTATACCTTAGAAAACATGAACATATGCCAGATGAACTTGCACCACAGAGTTGGGGGTACAAGGTGTGAAGTCCACCAAGAGGTGCTATTGTAAGTGCTGTGTTCCCTTTAATACCCAGTTAGATACTACTGTACAAACGTGAGAAGAGCTGTGATATATTATTTTCCCCCCTTTAACCCCTTAAGGCAGGGGTGTCAAACTCCAGTCCTCGAGGGCCGCAGCGTCTTCTGGTTTTCAAACCAACTTAAGCTCTCAATTAACTTATGGACGTGTTTAATGTTTTTTTCAGGGTCTTTACAGTTGATGGTTTTAAAAATACACTTGATTCAAGGTACACTGCCTATGAAACATTCTGAGGCCTGGAGAGAAGTGTTAAAGCTGTTCAATTAATCAAATAATTAGACCAATTAAATAACTGGGAGCTCAGGTGGAACGAAAGCCAGAAGACACTGCGGCCCTCCAGGAGCTGAGGTTGACACCCCTGCCTTAAGGTGCACAAGGAACTGAGTGGTTGTTCAAATGGTTTCTTCTTAAAATAGATTTTGAGAGTGACTCAAGTATCACCAAAAAAACAGACAATTTAGATGACCAGATCCAACCTGTCGGTAAATTTTAAACCTTGTTTCATACACCTCGTTGCAAAAATAAGAAAGTTATCATCATTTGTATTTGTGGGATACATGTTCCTCATTTGTGTAGGAAATTTTTTTTGTACCTATATAAATAGTGACCAAAATTAGACTGGTGAGAGGTGTAAAAAAAAAATTCAAATATATGTTTGTTCTATGGGCTCGTTTTGTTACTGTATGCTTGAAAAATAAATATTTTAAAAACTTTATAAAGTGTTTTTTTTTTTTAATTGAATAACATATTTGCTTGTTTATTATTTAACGCTGGCTGCAGAAATACAGAAAACCTAAGACTGGTTGCCACACTTTTTTGGTATTTTTTAGTTTTTACCATAGACCAACCTGTCAACCTGCTGTTAATGTAAATTAAAAAGAATAAGGTTCTTCAGGTTCAAAGTGATATTCTTCATATGTGTTGCTTATTTCACCATTTAATAATATTTCCAAAGCTTCCCATACAGTACATTGGTCCAGATTCAATTGGCATGTCCCTGGAAAAAGTGTTTTTTGGGGAAAATATAAATTTGTGCAATAAACAAACGTGGATTCGATTGTCTTTTTATTTGATTCACACCTCATCAGTGATGAATCGAAACCGAAGTGGACATCCACTCTTCTTAAAAACATGGATTTGCATTTTTCAAAAAAGCTTTTTCCCCAGCTTAAGGTTAATTTAATTGGGTCATTTCTGATTCTTCTTGATGCCATGCCATACATACAGATTTTACTTTTTTTTTTTTTTTGTAGGACGTTGAATTTTTCATGTGTGTTTTCAAGACGGGTGACATTGTCTATTTCTATTACTTTTTTTTTTTTTTTTAAAGTGAGTTGTTTGCTCACCATTTGCATTGCTTAAGACATCCAGGGTTTATCTTTCAATGCACTAAGTAAATCAGACTGGGTAGAGACCATTGCTCCAGTCACATCTCGGAGATCTTGTCACTGTTACTTATTTATCTGGCCTTAAAGCTTAAGACTTCATTCTGGGCTCTTAGTTGTTGGCAGTCAGTCAGCGAGTGCCTCCAGCACACATCCTGATTGTGGTATTCCAGATCAATGCATGTCCCTGACTTACTCCTTCTTGAAATTTCCATTATAGACTAGTTCTTGTAAAGTGGTATGAGGTGGTTTTATAGAAATCTATACGATGATGTTATTATATTGCAGGAAGGAAGTGATGTCATTAAAATGTATAACTAAATCAGGCTTACCTCTGATATTGTAATTATTTGATTTTAAAAAGGAAATTAAAGATGGACTAAAATCTAAACATGGAACTAAAATTAAACTCCTTGCATACTCTAATTACATTTTAGTCATTGCGCTAAAAAATTCAGAGTTCAGTTTTAGGACAGTGAACCTAGCTGAGTAAAGCAATATCAACATTTTAATGCATTTGCAAAACAATGCTTGGGGAGACACAGGGGAAATTATGCAGAAAAAACACTTATTCACTTTTTTTTTTGGCAGCATGAGACAATTCCTGTGTAGAATATGAAATGAATGAACGTTGACATTCCCTGCTGCATAAAGCTAAAACAATAACCTCCTGTGATTTTTAAAGATGATGAAATGTAATGAAGGAAATACTGAATATCTTGCAGTGTTTTCAAATGCCATCTTATTAATAGCTGCAAATACAGAAAGTGCCTCATCCCTGGGAGCTCCTTTGTACTGTCAAGCTCCACTGACCCCATTGAGATCTGATCCAAACGCACTTTCATTTCTTTTCTAGCTACTTCTCTTTGCAGTGAAATGTATTTTCTTCCCTTTCTCCATCTATAGACCTATACCCTACTGGGATGTTAAATTACAGTTATCATTTAATAAAACCAAAGCTATGCACAAAACTATCTAAAAATGCATTTATGTCACCTCATTTTATCCTCAATTGAATATAGGGTCTGCAAAATTAATTAAATCATTAATTTCACAATCGGGACCACCTCCTGCATGCAGATGTTCAATCAGCAAAGGAATTATGCTGAAGTTGAATGCATATTAAAATGCAAGCATCACACCCTTGACAGCAAGAATAGTTTAAAGATGCACAATAAACTGGACAAGATAAAGAACACTTATGTTTGTCTTCCTTAACTCTCCACTTGTTTGCATTTGTAGTGATCAGTGCAATGACACTTCGAATGAGCTTGACAAAGATATAGTCAAGTATAACAAGACTGAGCATTCCCTCAATATGCTGATCATGTCAAGACGACCTATGTTTGTGTCCTATTGGAGCCTGCAGGCTTCTGTCATCTTTGACTATTAAAAACAAATATTTCTCTTGAGTCAGGCTTTGAAGGGGGGAAAAGTTTAGCCCATAGGAGGAAGGTCAAGTAGAGTTCATAGTTATTGGCTAACATAAGGACCCAGAGATGAGCATTGATTCGAACAAGTACTTGTGTTCAATCAAATGACCCAGTGCAAGCAGATTGGAGGCAGATCAGAAATGAATACTGCCCCCTCTGAGCAAGGTTTGCCTCTGTGTTGTTCTTCTACAGCTTAAATCTTCTAAGAAGATAACCTTAAGAATCCGAAGCAAACCAAGCTCCTGCCAGGTAAAGAGTGATAAATAGATCGAGAGAACCCAGATCTACTCGGAGATTACAAGCATCACACAGAGCCAAGGGAAAGGTGACATCTGAAATTGCTTGATAGACCATGCAGTACACAAGTAATGTTGTAATTACCTTGGTTGTGAAGCCCTTGCATTAAGGACAGCGTTTATACCTATGTACATGCTTTATAATCTCCCGGAAATTTAGGCTACCAGGTTCTCTCATTCCAAAACTGCTTTAAAAGTGCCTGTCATAATACCTGTACTGCCTTTCATGTTAGGAGCTTTGTTGTACAGGAATGAATACAAAATAAATACATATGAATAGGGAAAAGCAAATACTTCTCCAATCCCTCTGGGGCATTCAATGTGCAAAATCAGCATTCATTTATTTTCAAATTCCTGTATGTGTGTATAACTACTGTACAAACTACTCTGATGAGAAGCATGATGATAAATCACCCTGGAAAGTACAACCCAGGCACCTACTCCACAGCTAAATCTTTAGAAAGCTTTTTTAATGACACAGACTGTAGCAGCCTCTTAAGTGGTAGAGAGAAACGTCCCTGCTCCACTTGACCCCCATGTAAACTTTCCAGGCTGTGGGATTTTATAGAGGGTGTTAGTGGCCGAGGAACAATGCCTCATACATGACTGCCCCATTCTGAGAGGCAGTGAAGTGGGGAAGGAGGGGATTGGGAGAATAGGCCTTGAAAGGGGCATGGCTTTATACCTGCCTCCCTGGATACATCACTCAGAGTTTTATTCAGCAGCTATATGGTCCATATTCACTGATTTCAGCTATCTTCACAAACCCTGACTATATGACCCCAAACAATGACAAAAGCATGGCTCTAAATCACAATGCAAACTCAGGAAGTCGTTTCTCTGAGGAAGTTTGCAGTGGAATGCTTTATTAATGTGGTCCAGGAGGAGGTATTTCACGGCAGTACTTTTTGATCGAGATTCAAGGAATACAAAACAGGAATTGTCCAGTTTACCCTCTATTCCAACGAAATACAGAGGCTCGTCTGCATCAGTGGTTTTAGTTTTTAACCTCAACTCACCGACGGGGACGACAATCCATAACAGCAGTGTGTCGCACAACAGTGCCGGTTACACCTACTTGACAAGCAATTTACAACTACTGTAGAATGGGAAGGAAAAACACAGCACACGTGTTGTTTTATTACATCCCACATTATACTTGAGTGATGACTGCGTTATACATATTTAACAAATAAAACCAGATTGGCAAGGCAACAGCTTTGTGAACATTAAATTTACAGTCATTTGAAAAAAAACAGAACACATGAAAAATTTTTGTGAATGGGCCCTGTTCTTGAAGCACAAAAACAGGATCCTACATGCTGGTGATGAAACATCAGTGATATCCCCAGAATCTACCCACTGACTTTTATCAATGCGCAAGAAGATCAAAGTGTTTAATTGTGTTTACAAAGCCTCATTCATGCACAGAGGAAGCCAGTCGTTAATACCCCTTTAATCACTGCCTACCTGACAAAAAGCATAGTCCTGTATATATTACTCATATGTGACTTATTGAGAACATGGGAAGTGCAGCTGCATATTAAATACAATTTCACAGCGCACCGGCACAAAGGACTGTCAGAGTCACGACAGGCAACGTTTCCTCCGAATTTTGTTTTTAGGTCAATCTCCTGGCAGAAATGAAAAAGCACTGAACCTCGAAAGGTACTGCACAGGTCTGACAATTGACAACACTCGTTTGTTCATAATTACAGCAAGCTCTTATGTGAAATGGAGGACCTTAACCCATATAAGTGAATGTAACAAACGGTGCAAAGTTTGGGAGAATCATATTGAAGTTTCCTAATGACAGCCCTCCTAGCAGTCGGAAATGCTGGTTTGATAATGGCTGATGGTCTGGTGTCATTAATTGTCCCAGTCCAAAGGTCAAACCCTTTGTTGCTAAATATAGTAAAGGTTAACAACGTGGTGTAGAAATTGATATTCAACACAACTCTTTGCTTGTCTGACAGAAAGCCAAAAGATTTGAGTTATTCCTCAAGACCAGGACCATGGTACAATTTAATGAATGGTCCAAGATGTTCGTTTTATTAAGCGATCATTAGGCATTTACTTGATAAAGTGTATTTGGTCAATTATAACTATTATTACAAACTAGAGCCGAAGGATATTATTTCTACTAAAAACTGTCAAAGAAATACATATCGTCATGCATACATTACCTTATTGGTATCTCAAGAACGATATCATCAGTGATGTCACCACAATGGCACTTTTCCACTTTCCAACTCGATGCTGCCAACTCCGAAAACATTTTTGTTTGTTTGTTTGTTTGTTTGTTTGTTTGTTTGTTTGTTTGTTTATTTGCTGTAGGTTGGAACACCTTGACTGTTGTACTGCTGCTCAGGTAGCAAAGCATGTCTCCAAATAAAGTTATGACAACCTACCTTGGAAGGTGAGCTAGAGGATATGGTTTTGTCATAAGTGTGGAATTTTGGGTTCCAGTGTTGATGGCATCTTTATTTGCTGTCTGCTCAGGATCAGCATGACTAATTTCTGATATGAGACCTATTGCCAAACATAATGAGTGTTGCTGCGATAAAGACATTGCCAAGGGGAAGTTGGAGGGTACTAATGACAAACAGCGCTGCTTAGCAGTAATTTACAGAAATGATTATCTAATTAGAAAGGATTACACCTGAGAACATAGTCATACAACCAGGACAAAGAAACAACACTTTTATTTTTTTTGTAACAGGGAGGTTTGTGTTACCAAGGGCAGACAAAACAAATGTGTGATCATGAAACATAATTGAATTTGATATGGCGTCATTGGGGTCACTTTCATCATGATTTGATGAATGCTACATTCACCCTATGACCTTTTATTTATTGGATTCTGTTTTTTTAAGCGCACTAGCTAGCATTTTAAAACCCACAGGCTCAATTCAATATAACACAGGAATGAAAATAAGACTCTGATTGAATAGCAGTTTCGCCCATTCCAGGTTTTACTACTAAGCTTGATTAGCCACAGTGTATAGGTAACAAGCTCAGGTGTGTCTTAATAAACTCTTAGCAAAACCAGGAATGGATCAAACTGCTGTGCAGACAAACCCCATTCATGACATCAACCGAGCTGGAGTTTCTTACTAGATACTTCATTCTCAGTGTGGTTTCTAAACATTATGACTTGCCTGATGAGCAGCTGTGGAGTATACAAAGTCTAGGACTTGTTGGACATTAAATGTCACGTATTTATGCATGTATTTGGTAAACTGCTGTGTAGGAGGAAGTTAATGAAAGGGACCAGAACATAATTACTGTAAATACAAAAACATCTGTACCCAGCTATTATAATATTTACTGAAAGTGCAAACCTTCGAACAGTGGCAGGGACCCATAATCACAGCAAATTACAGCATGAGCTACACTGGTAATTATCAGTTTCTCTGAACACGCTCATGCGCGTGGTAAAGAGCAAGCTTTTTATTTCATTAAAGCATCATGAGAAGAGATGGCTTCTTACAACCCTGACCAAGCTACCTTGGATCATAAAGGCCCTGAATCTGAAGCGTATAAATGTTAAGCATTACATTCCTAACATGAGCACCATTTCTCTAACATAAAACATTCAAACACAGACCACAGCATGTTCACAGGTGGTATTTGTTTTGCTGCTTATTCTCTATTGGCCTCAAACTAATTTTCATGATCTATAATATAATATAATATAATATAATATAATATAATATAATATAATATAATATAATATAATATACAGTAGTAGTTATATCTTCTATGGTTATGATTTTTTTTTAATTTATAGACATTTTAAAACAGATATATAGTTAAGAAACTTAACGTGGTACAATTATACACTCAGTGACTGAAGGGGATATCAGACTGTCACTGAAGGCCTGTACATAGACCACCTGATTAGACCACTTTGTAAAATGAGTCTCCTTTAACAGGCAATGGTTGCTCAAGGGCAGCGTCAATGGTTTGAGCCAGTGGTTTGATGCTACCAAAGCGATAATATTTTGTGGGACACTACTGTGCAGTATTAGTTCCACCTGTCTTTTTATGGTAATTCTCCAGTCTGCTATTGATTCTGCTGTGTCTCTATCTGTGTGTATTTGTTCTATCCCTGTATTTGTTTAACTAGTTTGGAAGCCTTTATCTTTTTTGAACACCTGTTGTAAACAAAACCACTCAACCCTAAATTGAATACCTGTTATCAATTAGTAATAGAAAAATAATCATATTATCATGATGAGTAACTGAATACTATTCTGAAATTTTGCTCCCCGAGTTTCTGTTGCAGGGGTAAACACGGGTCATCACTCTGCTGGGACTAGACTAGATAATACTGGACTATGGTTAAGCAACTGGGCTGCATTTTCCATAATGTTGTGTCAATGTGGTTAGCCACTTCTTTCCATTTAGATTTAGGGAACATCAAGGGAAGCAAGGGTGCTACAGCCTCCATCACATTACAACAGTAGACACTTCCTTTTACTCTCTTCTGTCAGTGCAGTGGCCAGACAGCCTCTCTTCTGTCAGTGCAGTGACTGGACAGCCTCTCTTCTGTTATGCTGCAAGTTAAACGTATTGTGTTCTAAGCATGCAGCAGTCAGTGGAGAGCAGGCATGAGAGAGAGAGAGAGAGAGAGAGAGAGAGAGAGAGAGAGAGAGAGAGAGAGAGAGAGAGAGAGAGAGAGAGAGAGAGACTATATCTTGTTAATGTGATCAAATGAAAAGCGTGACTCGCGTTTACAGTACCTGCACCGCATAGGTCATCATAATACGTCCAAATGACTTTGCATTTTGACATTTTCAAAAATGTCTTGTATAATGGCACATGTGGTTTGCCTTTAACGAAAGCTCAGCACTTGTTTTACATTCAAAAGAGACGCGTTTCACAGGCTCTTGTGGTTGTCCTACAGTTCATGACAAGCCGGTCAAAGTACGCTGGCTTGATTGAACTTGCTTTGTTTGTTAGCAGCTGACAGACAGCATAACTCGCGTGACGTTCTGAACTTCTCGATTGGGAACAGAAGACTGCACACAGTGCAGTTATGTTACACCAGACAGAAATCTCCCTTCAAAATAACCATATACAATATGTATCATGAACCAACTGTTGCAGGCTATCCAAGAGTCAAACAGTAAGTAAAAGATGTGTATTCTTTTCAAATTTGCAAGTACAATAGTTTTCCACCATTCATTTTGCTGCAGGGCTGATACAGTTAGCCCCAGATGACTTTAATAAACCTTCTCAGCATCAACAGATACAGGGCACAGTCAATCGTCTACTCTTAATGGAAAATATCAAAAACAAACAAACAAACAAACAAATAAACAAACACAGCCACATAAGTCCTGATGTTTTGTTTCTAAGTGATGGATCTCAAACCAATAAACAGAGAATAAGTAGAAGTGGTTATTGAAAACAGTATAAGTAGAAGTGGTTATTGACAGCAAGTGCTTTAAAAGTGGTTTTTTTTGTCACGTGGGGGATGATGTCACTGGGTAGTTAATTTAAATGGTATCCATATGTGACCAGCTCAAACTAGTTTTGAGAAACAAAGAGCTGCTGATAGATAAGAGAAAAGCAAGTCTGAAAAAGCTAGTGACTCTAGGAGGAGCGTTTGCTACAGCACGAGAGACTGAGGAAAAGTTACAAGTGCCGTAAAGAAACGAGAACTAAACCAAGTAAGTAAACATTTTAAATAACATTTTCATGGGTGATAACTTTCAGTATTGAATATCTGGTAATATATATATATATATTTCTTAGCAGACTTACAATTGTTACAAGATATCACATTATTTTTTACATTTAATTACATTATTTTTTACACATTATTTTTACATACAATTACCCATTTATACAGCTGGGTGTTTTTTAACTGGCGCAATCTAGGTAAAGTACCTTGCTCAAGGGTACAGCAGCAGTGTCCTCCACGGGGATTGAATCCACGACCCTCCGGTCAAGAGTCCAGAGCCCTAACCACTACTTCACACTGCTGCCCATCTATATATATTAGTGACAATAAAACATAATAAAATAAGGATATTGCGGTTTCTTTATATGATGTGTGTTTCAATACATACTTTGCCGAATACGTTTTGTTCGATTAATTCAACGTAATCTGCAGTTTAAAAAAGTTATTTATTTAAAAAAAAAACTGTTGGTGTCTGCCGTTATGCATTCTGTTTCTTTGGACATGGTACACAATAATTTTAGCAGCATTGTGTAAGTTTGTATTGTCTAAGGAACATCATGCAAATACAAATTCCTTTTTACTGTACATAAAGTGCGCAGGAAAATAAGTGTTTGACATTTTATATAGCTACTGAATAATATATAAATCGTTCAGTGAACATAAACTTTTTTTGTAAGTTAATAACTGCGCGGGGACTTTAGGTTTTAGGAGAGACTCGGGAAACTACAAGCGAAAGTTTTACGATTAATACAAACTATAGAACAGTAAGACGGCAGATAGTAGCCTACCTTTTACGGTATAACATGGTCAAACATAGTGTGAAACATGTTATACTCGTTTATTCTGGTAATGCTGGTAAAGTGGAAAACTTTACATGCAGTAAACTTTAACAAAACTGTTCAGACTGCAACATTGTTTATGAAAAATATTCTGCACTATCAGTTGCGACGTGGACAACCAGAGGGGCTTTTAATAATTGATTTGGAAATTACAGTATCAGTAAACATTTTTGATTTAACGTAAAAGAAAAAAAACAACATGAATTCTATTTTGTTCTGGTTGAAGGCAGAGAGGACTACTTCTACAGTGTGTCATGGGTCAACCGAAACTAGACGGTCTGTGAAAGTGCAAGTGACGGAGCAGAAAAAAAGCCTCAGTATAAATCGAAGGAATTGATCAAACTAAAACGGCTCGGGGTTTGGTGTTTTGAATATACATGCTCTACATTTTTTTATTTATTTAATATATACGCTAAATGGTTGGCACTGCATCAATTGCGAGTCCGGGTTGTTTTGTGTGTCCAACCTTACCGTCTACAGGTAGCCTGGGGAGCAGCATACAAAACTGCGTTTGCATACATTGTTTTAAAGAAGGAGAACTGGTCCAGGCACGGAAGTCCTCTAGGGAGGACTAAAACAAGCATAGTTGAACTGGTTTCATGTAGACGGCAAAAACTGCACCCTGCGTGTTTAGTGCATATTTAAATACACTAGGTACTTCCACTTGGTGGTGCGGCGGGAGGTCTATCTAGGTGAGATTCATTGGATATATTTTGTTTTTATAAATTGTCACAAAGCCTGTTTATTCCAGGTGTACTCCAGTTGGTTTAGTTTTGAGGTTGGTACGGGAGGTTATTTAAGGGAGCGCTTTTGTGAATGTTTGCTATACACGCTTTCCCTTTTGTTGCCATTGAAAACATTAGACAGTTTAAACACAAATATGTTTACACATCGTGCGCATTGTTCTTTGTTTGGTTAACAATGGGGGAGGGGATTCATACCCTGCGAGCAACTGATTGAGAACAACGGGAACATGCTGGGTTCATATTCATGACGCACCCACTCACAAACATGTGCTCGGATCTGCTGCTGCTGCTGTAGCTGCTCTTTTTGTTTTTCATAATAGGAAAGTTCACGATACAGCCCTTGAGTTAACAATGTAAACCGAAGACAAAGGCGTTCAGATACAGAATATTCCATGACTGAGGCGAATTCGTAGATGGCATGCTTTTGATACAGTCTGTGTTTATGGTTGTTTACTGAAGAGATACTACTAACCAATGTATGTAACATTAAACACAAGAGACTAATGTTTTAGCCGTTGTAGACATGTAGTGGGGATTTCTTTTTAAAATAAAGAAATAAATAAAACATTTAAACTTGGCATGCTTGTGAGCATAGGGGTTTGTACAAGTAGGGAATGGGTTAGCTGGAGTGTTAATGCGGTATAGAGTGAAAAAATCCTGAGGTTAAGATTTAAAAAAAAAAAAAAAAAAAAAAAAAATGGCATTGTATTAAATACACAATTTATGTTAAGGTTGCCAGTGCAATGCATGACATTTCATATGTCAGGTCTAATCCTGCTAAGCAAACCAAACATTACCAATGTAAGCACTCTGCAGAGGGATAGTGCTCTGATTCACTATGATCTCAGTTCCATTAAGAGAGAGAGAGAGATTGAGTACACATGAACAGATTGTGTGTTTTAAACACTTTGCACCCTTCTCTAAATGAACTGAGTCACTAGGATCACAATGTGACAAAGAAAAGGGCTCTAGAGCACATGTCCCCCCCCCCCCCCCCCCCCCTTCTGTTGAGCACCTTTTGCTACAATAACATCTGAGCCATCGCTGAAACTAAAGCTTTATTATTTTATGTTCAGATTAAGACAAGTGTATTAAGTGAGTTACTGATTTACAATACAGTTCGGTCTTTATGATGCAACCATACATGGTAAAAAACCATTGAAGAAAATAATCGCTAATATTCCTTTACTGTAGGCACTGGTAATGATGTCCAAGACTAAGTGCTGAACAGGGTCTGCGAGACAAGACAATTTAAGACTTTGTGTTATGCAGTTATCCAGCCACTTGCATATGGATTTATTTTCATAATTAGAACAAGAAAGGAAATTGGGTGGCTGCATGTATGGTTAAAGCAAAGTACCTCCCAACCTAGCATTTGGCCACCTACAGTAAACATTTCCAAAAGCAGCAGGAGTGCATTTACTGTGCAGCTATCTATACAAGCAGTTCAGGATGCTTTTGAAGAACAGCTGTCTGTGTGGCTTTGTACTAAATGCCACATTTTGTTCCTGTATCAAAACATTTGGCTATTGAAATCCCTTTTACTCTTTTGGATGCTTTGACTTTTCATTGGTGGTTGCTGCCAATGCTTTTTTGAATGCTTGACAGCATGCATTTGTTTTTCTGCGGCCGTGAATACATTCCCTGATTTTTGCTGTTACTGCTGTCTTTTTTTTTTTTAAAATCATTTAATCTAAATTTGGAACTCGAATAAATACAAATGCAGAAACCTTGATACAAAGGTAAATCCATGACATTAAGTGCTGCACAGTTTTACTACGATGGACATTTTATGAAAAATAACAATCTTCCATCTAAATGTCTACGTAAACACTTTTTTACTCATCTGCATATATCGTACGTCTTTCTTTTAATGAAATGCTGTTTGCAAGCATTTTTAGAGTGATCCAAGTTGATTTACATCTTTCTGAATGGTGAGGTCGGATTAACTCCAGAGTGTAAATAAATCAGGAAGAATTTCCCCCTCCTAACTGTCTTGATTCCAAGTGTTCTCTCTCCTAATACTAGTTGACTGGGGTTCACTGAGCTGCTGTCAGTAGTTGGCAATGTCACAGTCCCTTGTAGTCAGAAGGCCAGTGGATAAGTAAATGACCCACACTCTTGACCCAGTTTGTCCTCATGCAGGAATTAACACAATAACATAGGGCTGGGAGACTGTGCCTCAGAATGTTAGAACAACGAGAGTTCGAAAGGTGCCAGTCACATTGGCAGCTGACACTGAACTGAGCTGTTACGGGTGGGCATTGAGCTAGCTGACCTTTCATGAGTGTTTGAGATACACATGCCAGTTAGACGATCTGGAACATTGCAGTGCCAGGATAAGTTCACAGCTGGTGCCACCACTGGCAAAACGTGTGTGTGCTTGGCTGACTGTTATCAAAACATAATGACCAAGTTACCTTTGAATATGACTCGTTATATTTATAACAGATTTATTGAACCACTTGTCAATTATTTCCTTAGATGTTTTACAGGAAGCAGATGTTTCTTTTTATTTACAGCGTTTTTTGCAAAGGCTTTTTTCCCCCAGTCGGTAACTTTCATGGGTATGTTAACTGTACCATATCAAAAAAGTAACCGACTTTTAAAAGGAAACCATTAATGATAAAGACCACACTTTGTATTTAGTACTGTTTGCTACTGTTTTTGAAGAATTATTGCTGCAGACAGTCTTGAACACACCTTTGTGCAGTGAACTGTCAATGAATCCCCTGCCTAAAGGCTTCCTCTGTCCTCTTCTCAGTGGGTAGTGCTTTTCTTCCTTGGTCAATGGTTTTCTGGGAAACTGGGAAGATGAGCAATGTTCTATGTGAATAAGAAATTCCACTGCAGACCTGTGTAGAGGCAAGGGTGCTATTGCAGGCTAGGCATGTTTTGTCAAGTGGAAGATGATCTGTTTTGTTCTGCTAACTTTCTTTGGGTTGTCTTTCTGAATATTCACTTATGTCTGGTTCCACAGACCTTGATTCACACTTCTCCTGGATTACCTATAATAATGCCTCCTTTGGAACGAGTGTTCAAGGTTAGTGCTAATCTGGATATAGGGAAACCAGCTGTGGGTGTTGAAAGGGTTCATTTTACTTCTGGGATTCTGGAGGGTTTTACGAGAGAACTTCAATTAATATTGAAGTGTATAGTATTGTTGCCATTTAATGGATATCCATTTTGAGATTTATTTAATTGGCTGCATAATAAAACTGTAGGGTAATACAAGTAAAACCAAACTGAGGAGGAGTGCTGTTAGTGAGCCAAACCTTTCCTGCAAAGTAACACATTGGTTAGCTAAATAACAGTATGAAGCATTTGTATTGGAAATCCTCCAAAAATATATAATGTTATCATGGTTTAAAAAAACCTAAATGCGTTTTGGGCATTAAATATTTACAAAATGTTAAATGAAATAAAGGCTTATTTGTTTTGCGCCTCCATTTTCTGTTACCCAGTTATGATGATTTCCGAAGAGATTTGAGTTTGAAACTTTTCTAATATTTACTGTTAAAGAGGAAAACAATATATAGTTTTGTTTTTGTTGAATCTACTATGTGAATAGAGGGTTTGTGAGGACAATAATGGCAGACGCACCACAGGAAGTTTTCAAAATGTACTCTACGTTTTACAAAAGAAGGATTAAATGTCCCCAAATCTTTAGAGGTTTTTGTCTAAATATACAAACGAGTTTACTTTCAGCAGAACACTTGGAAGAAAGAAGTTCTAAAGCACAGCATGAGTTCTCTGTTGTATGTTTTTTTTTAAAAAAGAAATAAAGGGAAGTTAGGGAAAAAAAGGCCCCATTTTAACTTCAGAATCTGTAGCTCGAACAGGGTCTGAAAGGATTCTTAGAACCCACTAGGCCTCAACCCTGGTGGGCCTGGTGTGTGTGATGTGAAGCCTGCTGAGCAGAATGTTTTTACTGGGACAAAGGAGTTGCCTAGAGAAGCCCTCCACTTTTATGACTGGGAGAAGAATGTTACTAAAACTGTTAGCTGGTGTGGAAAAAAAAACACTAAACAAAAACGTATGAGAGCTATACTTTTAAAGAAGAGTGACGCATCTGTAATTTTCAACAGTGGAAAAAGGTTTATGGAGTTGGAGTGTTTCGTCATGCTCCACTGGGTTGCTGGCAGTTAATAATGTTTAGAAAAATGTTGGGTAATTTAGAGGGTGTTTAGATTGGACTCTTTCTTTTCGTCGTCTCAATTTTTTAATTTGACACGCATTTGGTCGGAAATAAAGATGAGGACTCCTGAGTGCTGCTACTGTTGGAGTTCAATAAATGGGTACTACTTAGGGGAAATGTAGTAAACCAACCTGAAATAATTTAACATCTCAACTTGTGCACATGATGTGACCTGTTCTGAGAAAACGGTTAAGTAGGGGGAAAGCATTCTACTTGCATACTACCCTCATGTTAATTAACTTGTTGAAGCGTTCCCTGGATATTTTCCTACCTTGATGAATTGAAGTTCTATAAACTCAGATGAGACTTACTACAGGCTGTATAACTCCTGTGATAACAATACTAGTCAATTCAGAATAAACAGTACCAGACCATTTTAATAACAATTCTCAACAAGATACTTCCATTAACCAGGAGATGGGAATCCTTTCTCAGTTATACCCTATCCATGGATGGGTTGTCTCATTTTAATGCCTCCTCAAAAATAACCAAAGGCAGACCTTGTCTGTTAAGAGCACTGCTTTTGGTCACTGGGCCACAGTTCTTGTTTGTCTGCAGTTTGTTTGTTTCAAATGAGAATAAGACCTGGATTAGCACAGTGATTACTCACATTGCAGATTTTGCTAATCTTCTCAAGTGACCTTTCTGTAATAAGAACCTTGTTTGGTTTCGGTTGAATACAAATTGTTGGCGTCCCTAGTTACTTAACATGTGTTAGCATTGGTACATAGGTGTGATAGCCCTAGGGGAAAGGCCATTGACTTGCAGATACTGGTTTGTATGTGTAAACTATGTAATGGAGTAATGTACTACAGGTAGATATTTTACATATCCTGGATAACATCCCATCTGTTCAGATCACTTTATTAGTTGATAATGTAAAGATCAACCTGAATGTTAGTTCAATGTTTTGCATCCCTTTTTTTCTTCTCTCCTTATAAGCTCCATACTGGTGCTGCTCCCAAATTGAATTGATTCAAATTGCCTTTTTTGGAGCTTGGCTCATGGGCATGAAGTGCTAATGTGGATGGAAAAATCAATCCTTTTGTTTTCCTGCGTCTTTATTGATTTGAATAACCCCTGGTCGTGGTTGTCACATGGTGTTTGGAACTTGTTTTAATGGAATCCTTCAATACCATATTCCATGTATAAATACATTTCAGGGGAATGCTGTGAAAAATGGATTCAAGTGGAACCGCTATCAATGTGTGTGTTTTGGTAGCCCTGTAGTGACTTCATGAAGAGTTCTGGTACGATTTAGAATATATACACCTCCGTTCTTCTTTGTTGGTGATCCCGTTTTGATAAGGAATGACATAACCAGAACTCCCATGTGTAATTTAATCAATGAAGCAAATTTCTCTAATTTTGAAAACCCAGCAACTACTGTAGTGTCATGAGGTTTGGTCGAGATAGAAAACCCTTATGGTGTGCTTTGGCATTTTCTTTCAAAGGTGACCTGAAGCTACATCATTCTTCAATTGATATGTTTCAACAAGGACCTGAAGGAATTCACCACCCCTGAGGAGACAGTTTAGGATTAAATACGCGCATACCTTGTGAAACAGATCAGACATTTAGAATGGTTGGGGGGCATTGTTTTGGAAGTGATGGAAGTCTCTAATAGAGTATGCTTGAAACTGGTACAGAAAAAGTCATGTTAGATTAGATATATACAAAGCTTTCTGATAAAGGATCTTGACAACTTTAGGCATGTGTGATATTATTGATGAACAAAGAAAAAGCTCCTGATGTCAGCTCTTAAGGGTACCAGGTAATTACTGTTCATTAAAACCAGAAGACTCTTGTATATAATTATAATTGTAAAGGTTACTGGAACATTTTCCAATAAGGCATCTGTTGGTATTATATATAATAAATAAACAGAAACCTATCTGCTAATAAATTCTGTTGCAGACTAAATATATTTAAATAGAAACTCTCAAGACTATTTTAATGCAACACTTTTCCCAGGATTGTAAAATACAGCTCTCCAATTCCAGATTTCAAGAGCTGTGAAGCATAGACTAGCCTTAGATTTTGTAAAGGGAAAATATACCCATAATGTTAACTCTTTCAATACATGTGTTTTTACCTGTGTTCTACTATCTTCCCTCTCAGAATGCGTGGTCTCTTCTCATTGGTTGTTGTCCTACTGGTGGTTCTGATGGCAGTGACCTCAGAAGCTGGGAAAAATAATGAAGGTGAGTGACAGTGCATAGTTTTGTGTTCCATCTGAACCTCAGGTGGAACACCGGAGTGTCTTAATAGTGCCATTCCTTTTGAATTTTGGTTTAGATAAAAAGGACTTGAAAGGCATTGCATGTATCTACTATGCATTAGCTTCCAGTTTGAAAGCTTATATTTCTGACCCTTAAATTTCAATGTTTGCATTTACTCCAACAAATGAATCAAGACTTTGAATACTTGCCACATTTTAAATCCTGTGAGGAGTTGATGTAGGAGGTTAACCCTTTTTAAAGGTGTGACTTTCTAGCTGTTCAAACTAAGTGGTCTTCAAGAGGTCATTAGTGCCTCCTGACTATTCAATACCTGCATGTAGTCTGTCAGCATTTCAGTCTGCTTGATAGTCCAGAGCTGTTTAAACTCTCTGAGAGAAGCAATCGTGCATAAAAAAACAAAACCTGGTCATGTGTTTTTCGATTTGATTTCAAGCTTCATTTTCATGGGTGCATGCACAAGAGACCCAGAATGCAATTTATATAACCTCCCCCAAAAATTGAAGAAAAAAGCAGAAAATTGAGCATATAGAATACAATCCCTGTATCCATTTTAAACTGTCCTCGGGAGTACTGAGATTCTAGAAAGCGATGTTGACCTCCATGTTGGCATACTATGCCCCTGTCCTCTTCCCAAAAGGAGCTTGTATTTCAAGGGTCTAGTGCAATACAGGTATTTACTGAGACATCTCTTCTGATTCCCTGCAGATAAGGGAAAGGGCAAGGGCGGTTCTGACTGCAGTGAGTGGGTGTGGGGCCCTTGTGTGCCAAACCGTAGGGACTGCGGAGCTGGCTCTCGACAGGGCACCTGCCAAGAGGAGACCAAGAAACTCAAGTGCAGAGTTCCCTGCAACTGGAAGAAGGACTTCGGGGGTAAGTGGAGAATATCAGCTGTTTCCGTATAAGCAATATCAAAGGGAATTCCTTGTTTTGGAGTGAAAAAAGGGCTGATGGTGTACAGGAGTATTGAGCTCGTGGCAATGAGTTATCTACTCTGAGTTATCTACTTGTACTTCCAGCTGACTGCAAGTACAAGTTTGGAAGGTGGGAGGAGTGTGACACTGTCACGGGTGTGAAGAATCGTTCTGGTATCCTCAAAAAGGCAATGTACAATGCTGAGTGCCTGCCGACCATTCAAGTGTCCACGCCTTGCTCCCCCAAGACCAAGTCAAAGTCCAAAGGTCTGTTCTCCTTGTTTTTCTTAACTTCATCTCATTGCAGATGAGCTTATGCTGATGTCGCACCTGGCACAATGCATGTTTTCGGTTTTTGAAAGAAACAAGATCTGTTTATTTTCTTGTAATGACTCCCACAATTAAACAATTTAAGTAAAGGTTTGTGTTTATGGTTAAGTTTATTTTTCATATATGATTTTAGTACTACACTTGTCAGCTGTGTTTTTTAATTTGTGTTTTCTTACATCTAATCTGCTTATTTGTCATATAAATAAGGGAGAAAGAGGGCTTAGTCTACTTGCTAATGGCTTGCTCTCTCTCAAAATAAAATGTTGTGACTGTTTTCTAAAATGTGTCCTCCTGTTTATTTCTGTCCCTAACAGACAAAAAGGGGAAGGGAAAAGAGAACTAAAGATGTCTCGGCGATGTACACGCAATAATTCCATCTTCTCTCAGCTCCAGGCTCCACGCTACAGCACAATCTTGCTTCCACCTCCCTCTTTGCCAGCATTTCTGGACAACTGGCATTGTGTAACTGGTATTATAGACCTGCCTCCTTTTTAAAAAAAAAAAAAAAAAAAGTGTAGACAAGACCAGTTCCTTTTTTTAATTGTACAGTACTTTGTGTTTTTGTTTTATCAGTTTTTGTAGACTGTCTTGTATGTTAAACACATAGGGGAAAAATGTAACTGATAGCATATTTTAATTTTTTTTATCATGCTTCCTTTACAAACAAGAATTTGGGGGGAGGGTGGGGGGGGGGAGAAATGGATTGGTGGTTAATAAGATTATCCAGCAACTCGGTGGACAGTTATATAAAATATGGTACTTCCTAGAAGACTGAGCAAGTAGGCTGTTTGTTTTAATTTTTATGATTTTTACAGAAATAGTGTTTGGGTTATTCACTTCCAGCCATTATTGGAAAGTTGTTATAATTTAAGTTTGTGTGCAATTAGGTAGTGTTTTTTTTTTTTTTTTTTTTTTTTGTTTTTTTTTTAAAGGAGAAGTTTTTTTTTTTTTTTCTTTGAAACTCTTTGCTGAAAACCTATACAATGCTAGTAGTGTATACAACCCGCGCATTTTTGCTGTTTGCCCCGGCAGGGGGGCGGGGGGGGGGGGGTGTAGAAAAAAAAAAGTTTAGGCTATAATTTTTTTTTCCAATAAAAAATTCTTTTTAAATGTTGTCGAAAGCTTGTTTTCTTCAACCCTTTCAAAGTAATGGTCAGCTGATGTATCTTCACACTGCAGACACTTCCAATTGAGAGATCAACATGCCACTCTCTTCATTCACAATCTCACCAGATGGTATTTCAATATTGTGAATAAGGTATTGGTTAACTCTAATTGGTTAAATCCAGGGCTCTGACCCTTATCCACTGTGCTTGCCTTATTTCATTTAGTAAGGTCTGATATCTAGACTGCACTACATTTTTCTGCTATTGCACCCATTACATTTTCCCTTCTCTCATTAAACTATCATACATTTATTTTTAGAATTAGGATTTTATTTATTTTTTTATCATAAAGTACACAATAAGGGCAGGTTGAAAATCTAACCCCTTGTTAAAACAATGTTGTTACTTAACTGAGCAGCTTGGTGCTTTGTTCCAACTGAACTAAATTAAACCTAGGTGTTGAAATAAACTGAAAACCCGGTTTGCACAAGGTACTGGATTGGAATGTGCTAAGAAAGCTGCAGGAAGAACCACTGGCCATGACCCGAATTCAAACTGTAATCTCTTCCAAATAATTACAAAATCAAGAAGGAAAATGAAAACTACAAGCACCCAGCATCAGTCAGTAGACCTTGTGACTTGAACCCTTCTGAGTTTTTTGTTTTTTTATTTTAATTGGTAATGGTAATGGTTTCCCTGTAGCAGGTGTTAATTACATAGCTGATGGATCAATTAAGGGTGTAAGAGTAAGTGAATGGGAGCCAGGTGTTTTGTGTCGAGAGAGACCGGCCAGCAAAGTGATGAGAGATACTGCTGGAAGTTCTGGATCATACTCTGATAACGGTTTCCTTTGGTGTGCTGCAGGAGTGGCACTGCTTGGACTGGGTAAGGTAGTGTCTTTAGCAGATATTAAGTGGATGTGCCAAAGATTTGTTTGGTTTGTTTTTCTTACTAGCTGAATTTGTTGAGGATTCTTGTTTGTTTCATGTTTCTTGTTCTTCTCTGGGATTGTGTTGCTTGAACTTTTTAAAGGATTACTAAACATGCATTAATTGAATAATTACCCTGGTGCCCTATCTGAAACCTCACATAGAGAATACCCAGAATTGTGATTGCACCTCTGTGTTTAATTCCTAAAATAAATAGAAGATAGAGCAAAGTCATATTCATTCCAATTGCATCCTATGTATAAGAAACTGATTACATCCAATTATATCTCGTTTGTTTTAATGTATATATATTTTTAAATAGAGTATGGATAATTTGCAGTTCACCTCTGTAAATAGTTTCCCTTAAAGGAGAGACATACGAAATTACACCAGAAGCGTGCTCTCTCTCTCTCTCTCTCTCTCTCTCTCTCTCTCTCTCGCTCTCTCTTTCTTGATCTTGGTACTCCACACTGTTCATGCTTGCAGTGTTTCTCTGCAGGACCTCACTGAGGGTGCTGGAGAAATGCATTGTAACGCTGTGTGCATCTTGCAGAACAGATCCTGCTTGTGTGCTTTGGTTTTAATTATTATTTCTAACTAACAAAAGTAAAATGAGGGCGCATAAGTCGCTGAAGTGAATAAGCCTTTTTTAAGTGCAAAAAAAAAAAAAAAGATTATTTGTTGTTGTTTGATGGGGAGTGGCGGATCCGAACCGGGAGAAAATATTTGGGGGACGGGGGGGGAGCTGTTGTGTGCTGGAGTGCAGTATTCAGAACAAAATGCATCGACCAGCGCTGACACAAGTGCACTAGGGGATGCAGTAATAAGGACATCATGACAGTTCCTTTTGGGTTGTGTCTGCCCTTCCTTTCAAATCCCAAAGTCACCTGGAAAGAAAAGATAGCACCGCTGCTGAATTGCCCAGGCTTCAAATTGAGAGCGCTTATTGTTGTATGATGTATTGGCATTTCTGTCTTCTCTGGGGTTTCAACAGCTCGGAGATCCTGGGAGTACTGCCTCTGAGTGGCAGCTCTCCCTGTTAATGCTGGAATGACTGACACCACTTTGTGTAAAGAAAACCGAGCTGCCAAACGATTTTGTTTGTCAAGTATTGATTTGGTTTCTGTGCATTATTTTAATGGAGCTATACTTACACCATCTATGGCTAATTGCTCAATCATGAAATCTGTACTTTAGGGTTTTGAAGTACAGTATAGGTAAACATACGTTTTGACTAATCTGTGGTGTTATGTTAGTAACTATTGTTTTCTACTTCTGATGATTGTAATCCATTTTTTACAAATATTCATTGGTTGCTTAAAAAAAGAGACGAGAAATACCATTTAAAAATGTGTGTATTGTAAATGGTATGTAACAATTGACAGGTAACACAAATTAATCAAAGATTGCTGCAAATACATTGTAACAGTATACTGATCATATATATAATTATTATTATTATTTGACATACAATATTTACATAGCGGTATCTGTGGCATTACATTTAAGATTACAAAGCTGTAACAAATGCATCACCATAAAGTGAAATATGAGCTTTAACTCAAAAAGGATAGGATGCTTTGCCATAAGTAAACTATGACCATAAATTGTGCAAATTCATAGAAATATTCATCTATAAAGTAATGTTTTTTGTACATATCTGTTTTCAGGTTATGGATCAAATTCGGATGAAGACTGACCAAATTAGTATTGTCTCTGCTCTTTATACCCTTATAAAAGTTTACTAAAGCATAGCAAAGTGTTATAAAGCATAGTGAATGCACGGTAAAGCATAGATAAGCATTGTAAAGAATAGCAAGGTTTGGTAAAGCATATTAAAAAACATGGTAAACTATGGTACATGCATAGTAAAATTGCAAACATACCGTGCAGGAATACTGTGGTAAACTTTTATAAGGGTAGTTAAAGTATGATGGTTTCTTCTTAAAACAAAACCTTACATTTATTTCAATTAAAAGCTCAGACTTCTCATATATGTGCTGTCTCTTGCTGTTTTTTCCTTCTACTTGTTTAGAGTAATTTTAAGCACACTTTGTTTTCTAAATAGTAGTACCAAAGTCATGTTCACAGTTTTCAGATATTTCATTGAAATAATTGTATTCATTGTTCCAAATCATTTAAAAACAGAAAAGTGGCATTTTCAGAAAACAGATTGTACACTGAATGATGATCCTTAGCAGGATGGTAATAAAGCAACATGAAGCCACCACTGACAGTGATACAGTATAGAGGCTAAAGCAGAAAGCAGTAATCTGATGCTGGCAATAATCTGCTAGCATTCCTCGCTGACAGCTTGTGTACACACGTTCAAATTACCTGAAAAGTGCTGTATTCGGACAACTGCCAGTTAATCGGTACGTTGCAATACAATATCTACAAAACCCACTAACAGCAATTTCATTTATAGCTGGAGCAACGCACTGAATTTTTCTCTTGGCGAAAGTTTTTCCTTTTTTTTGTTCTGTGATCTTATTGGTTCCTAGTCTGGAGAACAGCAAAAGGAAAAAATATTTATTGTAATTGAGGGGAACAACTGCATTATATCACCGGCCACATTGCCAGGCTTTGATTGGTTCTTTTGTGCACTAGGTTTACTAGAATTCTTTCAGAGATGCGTGTTCTGTGGTGTACGGTACCTGGGATTATTAAGGATGGCAAATAACAAATTGAAGCACATTGTACTTCAACTACAATCTTGACAACTCCCAGTCTGGTAAATCCACTGCACATGTGTAAAGCAATGACATATTTGCTGGGAATCCTACATGATGGACCAATGGCAAAGAATCCAGTTCAGGTCATAAAATGACAGTAAAAAAAGGCCAACAGTGATCACAGTACATTTATCAAAGCTTCTTTGCTGAAGATCTCTACTATTGACAAAAAGGTCCCAGTTTTTTTTTTTTGCATCCAAGACAACTTTATATTTTAACTTGTAAAGCAGTGGTGCACAACTCAGGTCATGGAGGGCCGGTGTCCCTCCTGGTTTTTGTTCTAACCATGCCCTAAATTAGTTAATTGGACCAATTAAGCTTCTAATAAGGTCCAATAAAGTAATTTAAGGTGCAGTTGGAATAAAAACCTCCAGGGACACTGGCCCTCCAGGACTGAGTTGTGCACCACTGTTGTAAAGGAATATCACTTTGAAATCAGTTCCAAAAAACACAAGGATGGGAGAAGTACAAACATCCAGACACTAGTACACTGGCAAACTTGTAATCATTTTTATGTGTATGAAGGTCCTGAAATGCTCCTATTGTTCCTGTATTTACATACCTTTGTTTGGGTGGCTAAGGAAAATATAAAGATTCAGAGCCGTGAAACCCGTGGTGTTGTCATGCTGACTGCTGGTTTACAAAACAGAAGGAAAACTTTTGGAGTATAGGATCCCAATCCATTCTTAAATCTACCAGCGTCAAGGTAATTCACAGAGAATTTGTGAAAGATTTGTTTAAGGTCAATTTTAAGCATCTTTTGAAAATGAGAAGTTTACACTTGTCATTTTGTTTTGAACTTGAACTGGAATCTTAGAGTCCATTAGGTCTGGTGGTTTGCACGTCCCTCCTTATTGGAAAATTATTTTTAAAAAATGGAGGTTTGGGCAGAATCAGTGATAATTATTAGGGTTTGATCGAGATATTATCTTTCAACACCTTGGGTTATTCCACAATTCAGTAGTGTTTGTTCATCTTCTGAAACAAGAGGGGATTTTGGAAGAACATCAGTGTCCCCAACACGATGCAGACTGAAGATCAATTGAATCGGTCTGCATGCTTGGAGACCAAGATGGGCAACTTGTTTTAAAATATATTATTTGTCTTGGTCTGCCTCTGGAGATTTGCATTGACTGTAATTGGTAGGGATTTTGTATTTTATATCTGCAGAGTATTTGCTTTGTATGATGCATGTAATGCCTTCTGTTTCTTTTTCTCTTGAGAATAAAATCAGTCAATGATTTACTAAGGATATTCCCTAAGGATAGAAGACCCTTGATGAGTGGATTATGACTACTCAGTAGTAGACTTTAACATGTGTTTTTGTAAGAGTCAACAAGAACATGTATCATTTTAGGGGAATATGGATTTCATTTTTTTTTCTTCCATTGTCAGATTTAAAGTTTGTCAGGCATGTCTAATTTTATTTATTGATTTAATTGTTACAGCTGAAAGGCGTTGTTCCATATTAAGTTTTTAACATGCCAATTAGACATCATTTCCAACTCTGTAGTGTAGATCTCAGCCTGTGCCTCGGAGGTCCATCTTATACTGACAGACATGCATTATATCTGCAGCACCAAAAAGAGCAACTTGCTTGATATTTAACTTGTCCGTTTCCAGCGGTAGGTCACAGTTGAAAAAGTGCCTTCTTTTAGCCAAAAGCACCCTTAAAGTTACAGGTGGAAAATGTTCACAATGTATCTCTAAAGCATACATTGGGATTTAATCCACAAGCAACTGTGGATTCCACCAAAAGCTTTAATGTCACATGAAAAGGTGTAACTGTCCTCTGGTTTACCTTGAACCAATATTCTTGTACTGACACATGAGTAGTTTTTTAAAGGTCTTTTTGAAAGTAGCATTGCAAAGGGCATAGCATGCTGGATTGATGGTACTGTTGACATAACACAGCCAGTACCCAATAACCCAAACAGTGTCAGGGACGCACGATTGGCAAAAAGTGTTGATTAGCACCATTACGTTGTAAGGAGTCCATGTTACAATGAAAGCCAGAAGGATGGCAAAGATGGTTCTGGTTACTTTCTTCTCTCTGGCTGCCATCTGCCGCTTTTTTCGGACTTGGTTCCTGGCAATGTTGGCAAACTTCCTAGCCACGGTGCCCTGACGGTTCTCGGGCACAGAGTTGTTCGTGGAGCCAGCCGCCCCTGCTACAATCTCGATGGCAGTGACACACTCGTTTCCTGTTTGTTTGGTGACAATCTGAATCTTGGACCATTTGGAACCAGGGTTCATTCGTATGGGTTTGGTGCTTTGCCTGCCAGGGATGATCTCACTGTTGGTTTTGTCTTTTGTGCCTTTTGGAGCAATGCTAGCTGTGCTGGAGTCATTGGAGCTCTCCTTCCCCTCTGGGTGGACCATAAACTCCACCTTTGTGGACACAGACTCTTCCACCTTTCCGTTCTTTACTGTGTCTGCTGCGCCGGCCTCTGTATTCAGCTTCGAGGAGTTGTTGTTGTTCTGTTTGATGTGGCTTTTGAAAAAATTAGTTGGCTTTGCTTTTTTCTCTTTCCGCACTTCCGGTTTGTGTCTCCTGACTCGGCTCCTGCTGGCCAGCGAGACGTGGATATACAAGACTGTCATGATCACCACCGGCAGATAGAAAGCAGCGATCGCCGTCCCAAAGGTCACGGCGGGGTTGGAGAGGAACTGAATGTAACACTCCCTGTCAGGGACGGTACGCTGCCCGACTATGAACTGCCAAAATAAAATAGCGGGCGCCCAGAGGATAAAGGAGAGGATCCATGCAGCAGCAATCATTAGTCCTGCCATCTTGGTTGTCCTTCTGGCCGGATACGTCAGTGGCTTAGTGACACAGAAATAACGATCGAAACTGATGATCAACAGGTTCATCACTGAGGCGTTGCTGACCACATAATCCAGAGCAAGCCAGAGATCACACACCAGCGCCCCTAGTGGCCAGTATCCCTTTATAATGTACACAGTGTACAGGTTCATTGAGAAAGCTCCAATAATCAGGTCGGCGCAAGCTAAGCTGAACAAGAAATAATTGTTGACTGTCTGGAGCTGCCGGTTGACCTTGATGGATAACATCACTAAGATATTGCCCACCACAGTGACAAGGCTTAGAGACCCGGTCACTATGGCAATGAAGACGAGTTCCACAGTCTTGTAGGGGCTCCCCCATTGCTCCTGGTCTGTGGAGTTGGACGTACCGCTGCTGCTGCTGCTGCTGTTGTCACCACAAGTGATGTTCTCCATCCGGACCTGCAGGGCTTGGCCAGAGAGGTTGTACATGGAGCCTAAAGTGAAGGAAACAAAGGAAAGGCCTTTCAAAACAGAGATGAAAGGACATACGAACACACGTGAAATACCGGAACTGTGACTTAAAGAATGGAATATTTCATGGATATTTTAGTGTCATTTATTACATTTCAACATAGGTAGCAGTGGATCATAATTAGCTTGTTGCCAACATTTAAAGTAATTCTACTGAATTAAATAAGGAACCATGTAACATTCCATTGTAAACTGCAGTGCTACTTCCGAGATTGACTAAGTGTTTGCTCTAGTGTTTCCTGGTACCTATTCACATCATGTGCTGTGGGACATTTGTACTCCAATGGCTGTACTACAATGGCCAATCTGGTACCAGGAAGCAACCATTTAAACTTTTTTCTTTTTCTTCTTTCTTTATTTTATTTATTTATTACCCCGGTTTTCTCCCCAATTTGAAATGCCCAATTATTATTTTTTTTATCCTGGTTCACCGCTGCAAACCCCCCGGCGATTCGGATGGAGGCTGAAACACGCATCCTCTGAAACGTGTTCCTGCCAATCCATCATTTTTCGCACTGCGGATCCATGGCGAAACCGCCAGACCTATAATACCGGAGGACAACACGGATCTGAATGGCTCCACTGCAGGTGCCCCATCAGCGACAGGGGTCACTGGTGCACGGTGAACCGTGGATTGCTCTGCCAACCTAATCCCTTCCTACCCGGGAGGCGCTCAGCCAATTGCGCTGCGGCCCCTAGGAACCCCCGGTCACAGTCGGCAATGACATAGCCTGGATTCGAACATTTTGTATATCCAATGTACTGTAGCTATAAATCTTCTATGCAAAGTCTCAAACCAGCGTAAAACTGCAATCTCCATACTGAAGGAGCTTATAAAATGATAACGAGACAGAATTCAAGCAGAATTCTTTTAAGCTTGAATGGATTTAAAAGCTGCTTTTCCATGATCGGATACACACACATTTGGTTTCTCAGACCCTTCCCTGAATCTGTTTGCATATTCCATTTTCAAAGGGAATAACATTAACTGTAACACACGTGAGGCTGGGATGGGGAGGAGACAGTTATATACAGTAACCCACTGTGCACACTATTGAGGAAGGAACTTTTTTGTTACTGCCTTGGTTTCTGTCTAATTCTTTTTATAGAAAATATTATGGGTCCTCTATCCTTTACATGTTCTTAATACTACCATCTCCAAGGAAGGCGTGTAATGCATAAGCTTTGATACATAATTAAACAGACAATAATGAAGATGTCAAACTCATTTACGTCATTCTTTAAAAAGGGGTTTGATGTTTTCAAGGGGGAAGGGGGTATCCCCCTTGCCAGGCACCTACTTGCTTACTTTTGAAATGCCTATAAATGAAAATGACTAATGCCTATTAATATGAGCCCGGAGTGAATGATCAGACATGGCTAATGACTGTCTAGATAATCAAAGCACACACTGGATTCCAGAGCTATCAATTGACTTCACTGCCCTTGATCATGTCTTGTTGCAATTAGCAATCCGACTAACAAGCCTGTGGTATTAGTAGCATGGTAGTTTAAATTATTATTATGAATAATATTTGAGGTAGAACTGGCTGCATCAATTAAAAATGCTTGCTCCATTGCTGACAGCAGATCCAATTTAGGAAGGAGCCCAAGGGACCAGTCTTTTCTTTTCTCTTTTCAAGCTTAAATTTCCCTGTTGAAAATGAAAATTCAACACCCTCTCCTCCCTTTGCAGTTCTTTAATTGCGAGATTCTGTATGTACAAATCCTGCCTTTTCTCTTCTAGAAATGTGTCCTCCCTTTTCCTTTTTTTTTTTTTTTTACATTTAATCATATCTTGCACAGCCTGAAGCCATTTTCAGAGAGATGCTTATTGTATATCTGCTTCCTTGTCAACTCAATGGCAAAAGGAGGGCCCCTGCAGTCACTCATTCAGAGGTTCAAAGTCTGGGCAAAGTGCATAGCCAGGGGATCAGTCACAACCGTGCAGTGTATTATTGCATTACTGGCCTTTTAACATCCTTTACAGTATTCAAAACAGACACTGTAGTAAAGAACGGAAACAACTTTACAAGTCTGTTCTGGGATGTGTAACAGCAGCATACTGTGCAAAGTCCCTGCCAATCTGATATTTGAACTACGGGCCAAGATAATACTTTTATTTATTTCATTATTATTCTTTTTTAAAACTGTATATCTCACTATACATTTCAAGCTAAAAGGGGTCACTCTTGGAACAGAGGCGTATAGTGACCCCTGCAGGTTTAAAACTACATTGCAGCAGATTAAATACCAAAGGAAAATAAAAGCTTTAAAAACCAATTTCTTCATAAAACTTTATTTTATTGGTATAGTGTACTTCATCACACTGCAAAGGGATTTGTACTCGCCTGAAGGCTATGAATATGTAAGTTTTTTTTCCCCAAACCTTAAACGTCTGTGACAGGCTAATGCAGAGGAATTCAATGTGACATACTTTTACAAATTGAGTTACTGCTGAGACAGGATGGAGATGTATGCTGGAGGGTGTGCAGATGTGCAGCTTGAAAACCAGAGATGAGTTGCAATATTTCGTAGTGTTGCATTAACTTGTTGAACAAGGTTTCTCCGTTCTACCAACTGTCTCTTCAGATATGAAGACCCTGATGGAAACTTGCATGAATCAGCTGTTTTAACCATTATTACTTTACATGGGCCACAGGCAAGCTTCACCTTTTGGATGACTATCTGAGTGCAAATTATAGCTAAAGGCTGGCTTTGGCTCTAAACACTAACAATGGATTTATTTTCAGAGAGTGTGAGAAGGGCACAGCTGTGAAAAGGGGAAGAAAACAGAGCCGTCCTATTTATAGTTCTTTTTATGCAATGCTGCATATTGTATTTGGGGCTATAGTAAGTGAATAAAGGTGTCTGAGCTGAAACTGAATGCCACTCATTAAATGGAGTATTCTGAAAAGTACTCATTGATATTAAAACAGTGCGTAAACTAAATTGCTTATTTTGAACATGCCATGGAGCCCTTCAGATACAGTTTGTCACAGATTTTGAACTGCATGAACACTTTTTGATGCAACTGTATTTCTCTGCAGATGCTTGAACTCTATTTAGCAAGGCCAGCCTAGCATTCACTGTTCTCCCTTGGGGTCTTTAATTTCCAACACACGCACTTGTAGGGTTATAAATAAAGCAATGACGTGGTTCTTTAGGGACACGCTAAACACTCCAGCAATGTCCCTCTGTGGTCAGTTAATGGGCAGCCCTCCATTACTATGGTAATAAAGTAAACCTGCCTGCAGACAAGAGGCATTTAGAGTACAGGACTTATCATTAATGGACCTTGGGAATAGGGGATGAAGATAGGCATGATAGATAATCCATAAAATGACTGATTTATTCTGTTTTAAACAGTCATTTGATCTAAAACGCACCACAGGCCCTTTGTTAGTAAATGTGTGTGTGTGCATACAGTGTACGGTGCATTGATTCTCTGAACCAATGAAGTCTGTAAATAGATAGATATAACTATAGACATGCTGCTTATTTGCAGAGTTATTAGATAACATACATTGCCACCTAAGAAACGGATGGGCCATTATGTAATGAAAACCAAAATTCAGAAGACAGTAGAATCTGTTTCAAAGTAAATGGACAACTAATGTAACAACACCTGTGTGTCGTCTCTAAGCCAACACTGTGGTGATTTTGCTCCCAGTCAGTTCAGTTTTACTGCAGGTGGATGCTAGATCAGTTGCTATGAGTCCCACAAGGCTTGGTTTTTGGTCCACTACACTGCTGTTTTTTTTTTATTTTTTATCTAGTATCACCAGACAGGAACCATCTTTTAGAGATATAACCCAAGGTTGATGTTAAAGCCATGCAATTCTGCCTCCAGTCTTACATTACATTTACAGTTTGCACTAATTGCCAGTTGTCTTTATGACACCTGGACATTCAGGAGGATGCTTTGCAGTTTGTTTCTGGAATGCTATGTTATTTTTTTGAAGTCTGGAGCATATCATTGTTGAGACCACTGCTCTCTCAAGAGACTGCACGCAGCTCTGATATCAAGATTCTGGAGGTTCCTGGACTCTTGGGACTAAATCTCCATCCATTATACATTAAACCCCATGGCTCAGATCGCTTGTGAAGAACCCTGGCGTGCTTCTACACGAGTAACACAATCCCGTTTGAATGCAGTTCTGAATAGAGGTCTCATATACAGCATCATTGTATGGAACCCGAATGGCTTTCCCATTGAACCCATTATGTAGACCCTAAAGTAAAGTGGTTCTATAAAGAACACACAGGAAACATTTTTAAACGACATGAGATATCTTTGGGGATGTCCCGTGATGACTGCTGGCACCGGGGTTGACATACTCCTAATAAGTTAAAAGGTATTTCAGTCAACTACTTTTTTTCCATCCTTCTATGTTTTCCCTGGGTGAAACTTGAATGCTTTCATGTCAGTTTCGGTTTAGCTTTCTCTGATTATTAGCTGTCTTCCTTGGGAGAAATGTGTCCAGCTGGTTTAAGACACAGGTGTCGCATGCATGGCGTTCCATTAAGTTACATCTGAGAACGGGCGCATTTGTGCCGCTTGGGTTTTCAGTAAACTAAAACTTTAATTTCGATTTCGTAACATCAGTGTGACCTAAGACGAGCAAGAGAAGTACTCCTGTTATACAACAGTAGTTCACCAAAATAAATATATTTCCGTAATTTGTTATTCTTAATGGTGGGCATTTAATCAGGTGATTTTTGATTTAATCAGGTTTCCTGATACGTCTGCTGTATTCTGTATTCACATGAAATGCTTTTGATACTGTATTAAATCCTAAAATTTCCACCGTCTCACGAATTCTATCGACATTATACTGCTGTGGAATTGTATCATTTGTCGCCCTTCCGTTTTTTTGGTGAGAAAAAAGTAACACTCTCAATCTCGCTTCTTATCAGGTTTTTGAGCATCCTCCCATTGCATATAATTATGAGTGTGAAGTGGATTGATTGGTATAATAACAAGCGACGCACCCAATTCGTTACCATAGAGTTACCAAAGTCGTGGATGCATATATGTTGATTTGTTGAGAATATTCTAGATGTGGAATACGCTCATAAGGGGGGAAAAGCTTACGTTTTTTGGCATCAGTTTATTAATCAAAAGGTATATAATTCACCATACCCTACATTGTAATTTATGTTTGGGGTAATGACAAATAAATCGGATTACACAAACCGCAACAAACAAAGAACCAAACAACGTCTGTGCCGTTTTTGTGTCATCCTAATTTAACCCATTTTGTTTGTGTTTCCCTAATTTATCAGGAATATTCTGGAAAGTGCAGGTATCATTTTACATGGGTGATAACTGGTGAAGATCGCCAGTATGCTTTTATTGCTTTGCAGGGTTGGCAGATCTCTGAATATATGGGCTTGTTTTTGGACTGTTGAGTTTGGGTTATAATGGTCCACCCCATCTAGACACCTGTACACTATGTAGGCGCTGGCTTGTATAAACGTACTGGCTGGGAGCTGCTTTTTGGATTTTGCCAGTGTTTGGTTGTTAAAATAGATTCTTGTCACATGTTCTATTAACCCCCACCACAGTCCCCGTTTCGGTCAATACTTGTCTGGAGACTTTATTTACCAATCTTAAGGTTTTGGTACTGGGTCTGCGTGATGTACCCATTTTAAATGCATTGTAGGACCTAACATAGTAACACCAAAAACAAAGTAGCGGTCTCGCATGATTTATGATCACACACAAACAGTACTTAACCAACATTTTCAACACACAAGCAGTGATTTGGCGACCTAAATACAGCTGTCAAGCTGTTTTGTGACAGATATTCTGTTTCCACTTTCTGAAAACCATCCTGCACTATAGAAAAGCGCGACCAGGGGTGAACCATGTGGGTTCCTATTGGTTTTCTGCTAGTTATACAAACAGAAAAGCAAAAAGAACCAAATGAAATTAATATTTGCTGATTAGAATCATTTATGGTTCCACACTTCATATTTGGAACCCCCAATTCTCCCATTCTAACTAGAGATTCTACTGAACGTATTTGTTTGTATTATTAGTTCCCATACAATACTGCAGTACATACCATGATATGTTCTCGAAAACTATGGTGTCTTTGGACTGTAGTATGTTTTTTGTTTATGGGTTTACATGTTTGACTATTTAATACAGGTGTTAAGATTGTCATTTCATCAGCGCTAATCTGTGCGCATCTTCATTTCAGACCACGAAATCGTGCTATAATCTAGGCAAGTGTAAAGCTTTGAGATTCCACACATACTCGCTTAAAGTGGGGACCCCCCCCCCCCCCACACACATACTCGCTTAAAGTGGGGACCCCCCCCACACACAAAGAAAACGACTACAAGGACACCTAATCGGTCTTAACAGAAAATAGATATACTGTCAAAATTAGAGTGTTATTTCTTGTGTCGTTGTGTTGATTCTGGTTCCGATCATTTCATATCTGTTCATATGAAATAAGTATAAGTAACATCCAAGGGTACCTAAATTCATATAGACGGAATCATAAGGAGCCATTTGTTTCTATTGAACCCACTGTGTTATATTTATTTGTTCCCCTAAATACCATCTGAAATGAAATGTATTTAAAATGGTCATAGCAATGTGTGTAAATCAGCAAAGCGACGCAGTCTTTGCTTAATGTAACACAGCGAATTATCCCCGAAAGTTAATTATTGCAAAGTAAGATGTCTTTTGTGCTAATAAAACATATTTTTTTATTTGTTTAGCCGTTTACATATATGGTGCATTATGTTTGCGTTTAAAACAAACGCACAGACAGATTAGAACCAGTGAACATTATAGTTGTTAAATAATCGACAGAGATTAGTAATACACTGTATACACAATAACATGTTTTACTACAATATACAATAATAATAATAATAATAATAATAATAATAATAATAAAAAAAACATACGAGGTGTTTATTATTAATCTTGTTTTAAAATACATTTCCATTCATTCAGTGTAACCATTTGCATGTCAAAGTGATATTTTTCAAAACACCAAATTTAATCTTAAATTGATTATCAGACTGAAAAAAAGCAAACTTACCGGATAAATTCCTAGATGCTAACCCGTCTGCTCCAGTAAGGTTACTGCAACTCATATTGCATCTTTGTTTTCCAGTTGTTTTAACAAGCAGAATTTCCTGTTTAACTAAACAAACTAAAAGTTATAATTCAAGCCAATAGAAAAAAGGATGTCTTCATTTTTTTTGGGGGGGGGTGGGGGAGCAGAGAGAGTTTTAATTTGAAGAATAATTAATTCCTTTGATTTTGGTTTTGTTTCTTTTATTTTATTCTCCTATAAGATTGAGCAGTGCAAGTTACTTAGCAGCCTGACTAGACAACCGAAGTGCCAACTACCTTTACACCGCGCTAGAATAGATCCCACATCTGCTAGGATCCGAAGCAGCCTTGTGAGAGTGATGTAATATAAACCTAACCAACCCCCCCCCCCCCCCCTCCCCCCTCCCCCCTCCCCCCTCCGCGCTCGCACACACACACACACACACACACACACACACACACACACGATTGCCTCTGTGCTGTCAAAGTAATGGTCCACAGGGGGTTAAATATATAGTTTCATAATGCTTTCTCGAATCAATACATTGTCCAGTCATTTAACCGTGTAATCATAAAATGGGTAAGATATGTTTCGTTATATAAATGTTATATTATTATCGGGTCGAGTTTGGGTAGATATTTTTATTATTTAATTTTTTTCTGCTTAAATGATTACCACGCCTTCTGAAGCGGTTCTGAAAACATGCGCTTGATGTGAGGAAACCCTAATCACAGTCAGTTATTTTCAAATAGAGTGGCATATTGGTTGCTGTTGGGAAAGATATATGTATGTAATTACTGGTCCTGGACAGCGACTCTTCTACCCAGTGTTGGGATGCTTTCAATTGAGCAATAACTCTGCAAAATATGTTCCAAGTTTGACAAAACAATGTTGTCTTTCAAATTGAACTATTGATACCAATAACAATCGTATACAGTGCGCTACAGTAAGTAAAGAAACAACGTGTACCTACACATAAGCAAGAGAATAAACAGAAGGGATTGTAAAACAATAAAGTAAAAACGCGCACTGGAAGAGTAATCATCTCTCGCATACTGCCTGAAGTACTACAGATACCGGTAATAATAAAATTGCTGACATATCCTCAAAACATTCTCTCATATGTGTACAGCATCTAATTTTCATAACTACTCATAATTAAAAAAATAACGCTCATGCAGTCTTAACCATTTTTGGGTCGTTCATTAAAACCTAAGCTATTGGAATACCGAATCCCGGAGTGATGAATTCAGCACCAGGCAGGAGTGGACAGCTCCTACCAAGAGGACTGTTTCAGCACTGACAATATTTTCGACTCGCTAAAGTGGAAGAGGTTTTGTTGTGTACTGGAAGAACACTTTTTGTTTTCAGTTACAGCGAGTTCCTATTTTATTTATTTATTTATTTATTTATTTATTTATTTATGTAGATTTATTTATTAAAATACTATAGTTGCAATTTGTTTAGACGCGATGTATTGTAACTAATGTATAGACCCTCAGTATTCCGAGTGTTTTAGTCTGACAGCTACTGTTAAACGTTTTGTCTGTTTGTAATGGTACCTGTACTTTATGCATATAAGATGGAGATGTCTTTATTAAGCGTAGTAAACGTATAGTAATTTCAATAAAACTGAAAATTCAAATTGGTGGAAAACCAGATTTGTTCCCATGGTAACCCACCATCATCGTTATTAAACGGGAGCATCTAATAAGCTGTCAGTGGGGGGATACTTGGCTTGTAACTTTAGACTGCGTCTGCTTGGCGCCTCCAGTGAGTTATATAGTTTGTTACAGTGACAGCCTTTTAATTTGTCTTCGGAGAATAAAGAATAAAGTGTATAACACCTGTAACATGATAAACCAGCGCTCAGTGTATAACACCTGTAACATGTTAAACCAGCGCTCAGTGCCGCACCGCCGCGGACCAGCAACTAATTGCAAGCTAGCAAGCCAATATAGAAAGTGTCACATGACAAGTGTTCGTGTGGCGTTTTAGCTTGCTGAAATCATTTTCTTCAGAAACTTTATTTTTATTTTTGATGGCGCACATTGTAAGTGATATTCTGGAAGACGAGACTCCCTTTTCAAAGCGCGTAGAAACAAGCAATCAGCAGCGACAGTGCTTCCCGGCAGCTTTTGTAGAAATTATCTTTTTATATTTATTTTATGTTAACATTAGTTTATGGATAATCTTGTTTGCTTTTAAACCAATTAAATTGTTACAAAAATAGACAAACGCCAGAAACACTAAATTAATCCCAATATCTTCATTTCTTTAGCTCTGTATCCGAGGCTTTTTCCCAATTTCTCAGACTATTCCGATCTCCCTTTGGCAACGATTCCCTAACAGTGTCATAGCAACGGGAAATGAGATGTGTCAGTGAGAGAGGTTTTGGGAAAGGAATCATTTTAGAGCAAAATCTCAGCTGGTTTTGCAGATGAAATCACACCCCCACTGCATAGATGTAAGGGGGAGTTTATTACTGCAGTTGTCTCTTAAAACGCTGGACAATCCTCTTCTCGTTTTATTACTGTAACTTTATTACTAAATAGGGAGGGGATCCAAGTTGTGTGGCTTATCATTAGAACGATTGAGTGCTATGGAAATGTATTTATATTTTATCATCGTTTTGCTCGCTGCAGCCTGAAAAGCATGTAATCATATCACCCAAATGTACTTTCAAAGTGTATTGAGATGTATGGGTTCCTTAAGCATTGAGTTATGGTTCACATCAATGTGTTTCCTTTTAAAAATGTTGCTGGGTTTCTTGATTTTCTGTTATTTTCAGTTACGTCATCAACATAACCTCAGACTGTTATGATCAATGTTAGAATATCTTCGACATTATGTCATTAAGGAAATAAAAGGTATTTATTGTATTAGGAGCAATGTTGATGGTGATTTGCTTGATAAGTTTTGTTGGGGGGGGGAAAAAGCATTTAGCTATGGTATGGATGGAAGTGTATCTGGGTGTTGAAACTTGAAATACCCTGTAGTTTTATACTAATTTGCTTTCAGTCCGACAGTCTTCTCTGTTCTGCTCTGCTTGGTTAGGGTAAAATGAACAGGAGGTTATCTTGTTTCCTCCACGAACATCAGAACATCGTGGCACCACTTAAGACATTCTAATTAGTGTTCATAGGTGTCTCTATTTAAGAAAGAACCCCCTGATTTGGACAGTGAATGTAATCAATCCACAATCCTGAATAACTTGCCTGAGATCTCTTCATGTTGGTGTAATGCCAGATTGGCAGTTAAGCTTCCCAAGTCTATGGTATGTAGTGACCTGCCTGTGCTCCAGAGAGAGGTAATGAACTCTTTAATACTGTACTGTACATGGATTCAGGCTCATGCAGCTGCCACATTACCTACAGCACAGGAAGGGAATACATCAGGTATCAGGTAGCAGCAGTTAAAAATGGTTGAAAAGTCTACCTATATGAGGAAAAAAGAACAAAACATCTTCAAAGGGGGAAGCTGTGCTATTGCTAATATAAAATAGCTTTAAAAGCACTGTCTCTTATCCTTCCTTTCAAATGTGTTGCTCATTTGGAATTCCAGCTTATGAGGACACTTGTACTGCTTTTTAATTTGAGTTCTTGAGGAAATTAAAGTCTTAATTCCTAATAAAGCATCCTTACTAATAAAACAATCAAATCAAAATAATCCACTGTGAAGTTTACACGATGGGTTATTGTTCAATATTTATGCTGCGTTTTATATCTAATCATCTTCGGGTTATAAAAAGTATTCTAACAAGCTTGTCCTGAGGCCCCCTTGATACTCTTTTCTTTGTCCCTTTCTGCAGAATGAACCACCCGGCCTAAGCTGCCAGGGCAGATTGCTAGTGTAGCATAATATGGTTCTTCAGCTCAGCAGAATTCTTATAATCAGTACTTTTTCTATTTCATTAATCAGGAAAGAGGTGACAACCTGAAGTTCCATTGCTATGTGCAAACAGCAGGGTTGACTAAAGTCATCTGCTTATAAAAAAACCCAGTAAGACTCTATTTACTCTATTTGATTCACTTTGGTACTGTCCCCGCACTCGAAGATCCATTGCTGACCATTGGAGATCAATGTTGTATGGTAAGCCACTGGGAAACCACACCAAACAACTTGGCTTTTGTTTTTTGTTGCTTTATTTTAAAATGATCAATTTACAGTAAATGTCGCACTTTTCTGAGGTCAGTCCCTTAAACCACAAATGGCTTCAGAATCAAGGCGTTACAGACCTCTTAAGCCATGTTTTCTCCTGATCAAATAGGAAGTATGTTTCTTCACCAGGCTTTCTCTGTCTCGCTGCACTCTGCTGTGCTTTAACCATGGTCACAACAGTAGAATTTTGAGGGACTCATGAAATTACCCAAAGACTATAGCAATGTTTTTTTTTTTTTTTAATATTGCAGAAAGCAAAGAAAATAACTTTGAGAGAATTGCCCCAGCTCATCACCATATGCTGATGTGGCATTCTTTCTGGCCATTGTTTACCAGTGTCAGCACCCAGACTGTAAGATTAATCATTGTAATAAATGGCTTAATACAATATCTGACAAAAGAGTAACACTTTCAGTTATAGTACAGTGTACATATTTCATGTCCATGTTGTTGTTATTTAGCTAGCACTAGTGTATTAATGGACTATTTAATGTAATTAGGTAACCACTTAGTAATTGGTGCTACAATGTATACTGTGTAAGAGGTTCCAATGTTAGCTACAGTACCATGTAGAAATATATACTGTAACTACACTTTTGCATCGGAGAAGTTACTCGCTTGTAGTTATGGATGTGCCTTATACCTGAACGTGTTACTTAGAAACAGTTTTATTTAGTGTTCAAAAAGTTCTGTGAATGATCGATGCAAGAGTCAGTTGAAACAGACATACAACATGCAACAATACAGTATCTAGTGAAATTCAATAGGGTCTGAAAAGCATAGTTTTTTTGTTTTGTTTGCTTGTTTCTTTACTGCAGCCAATTGCTGGCATTATATTGTCAAGGAAAGGGCTTCATTAAAGGTAAACCTCCTTTTGTATAATTTAAAATACCTTAATTAACTAAACGCTTTCAAACTTTCTTCAATTCGGTGAGGTGAAATGACCCTGACTTAATTAATGCAAATTATTGCATTCAGGCACATTATACAGACATGAATAAATGAATATATATCTGAAAATATTGCTGAAGTTTACAGACATATTGTACCCAAGGGGCAGATGGTAATACTTTTGCTATCAAGCTGAAACATGTGTAACAAATACAGTTTTATGTAAATTGCATTGCTTGAATTTCAAATATTATTGTTTTGCTTTCTTGCAAATAATTTAAATGCAACAAGTACTTGTCAAAACTTAATGCTCATCAGTCAGTCGTCGTCAAAGTATCACACATTTAGTTGCACGCATACTGACTTATATGGTATTGAACTCTTTGACACTAATGACTGGATTAAAAAAAAAATACAAAATGATAGATTCCTCTTGGCCAATACCCTATTTTCACATTTAAACATTTAGAATATCAAATTCACATAGGTATATGGTTAGAGCCAACTTACCCCACTATAAAATCATAATTTCATATACAAACATATGTGTTAAAAGTGTTCATTTTGGAGTCTTATTACATCCATAATCACGGAAAACATGTATAAAGTATGTATATCGTTTTTTTTTATTATTTCAGAACCAGGATTTAATTTAAAGAATTTGTACACTGGATATGGGCATTTCAATAACTTGTAATGTTCCCAGGACATTTCGATGTACAAATGAGAACCTTATTAAAAATATGGAACTGTTGTCAGCACGTGCTGCCAGGATTTAGTGCAGTTAAGATGCCATGGTTTCCTAACATTTTGTTTCTTTACCACTAATCCTAAATGATTACAGAGTGTTCTTTTGGAGGTGTGGATTGCAGAAACAAACATTATAAATTACCGGACAACCTTAAGGGGATTTAAAGGGCTGTGTTATACAGTTCAATGCATATTTAAAAAAAAAAAGGCAATTAGAAAATATGCAACAATTTCCAATACTGTATCTATACTGTGTGTTGCTGCAGTACAATATTAACACATGAACACTGCATGTCTAATTGGAAAGGACTGGCATTTTCGACACGCTATCATTAGTTATTTGTCTGGTGTGAGGTGGCAGGGTGCAGCGGCCTCTGGAGTCATCTTTACCCAGACGCTCTTTCAGTTTATCTTCTGTCACTCACCACAGCGATGGAAATGTCACTCTCCAAGTGTATCTTCTTGGCAGCTGAGAATAAACCAGAAGAACAACAAAGACAGAATAAACACAAGGCTAACACTTTATATTAAGTGTCTCTAATTACTGTGTATTTGCATAGTAGTTACTTATTAAATACATGTGTACTTACACATAATTACAATGTTATTATACACAGTTATAATATACTTAATGTGTACATCTCTGCACGATATATGTAAGTACACAATTGTATCAGAAAAGGGTTTATATTGAGCAAAAAATGTATCTAAATCCTGGGATTTTACAAATCAAGAGGACTTTGCACTATGCAGCATTCCATTTAATTAAGGAGCATCATGTTACTAAAGGTAGAAAACAGTATCGATTAGTTACTCTGCCGGCTCATGTATTGTTCCAAAGAACACCCCATGTATAAGAACACCCCATGTATAAGAACACCCCAAGTATAAGAACACCCCATGTATAAGAACACCCCATGTATAAGAACACCCCATGTATAATTGCCAGAGTCCAGCGGAAATCTTTGTAAGCGTTTATTTGGTATCCCCTCTGAGAAACACAGGGTTGTTTCTTGTGTAATTTAAACCAGTGCTGAAATGCACTAACTGTGAAAACTTCAAGCTTGTGGTTGACAGCGAGGATAGAAGATAATACCTACTTCATACCACAATACACAGAAGAAACACGCATGCACTGTTATAAAATGTATAGTTTCACACCAGCCCACTTTTAAATGATCACATTTGTATTTGTATTTTTATTTAAATATATTTTATTATTTAGATCCATTGAATAGCCCTGGATTAAAGGTAGAAACTAGGTGAAAAATAAATCGAGATTGCAAATAACATTGGCTGATCCGGAGTTAGACCAGTCAGTCACCCAAGACTTAATGAAACTTGTCAAAAATCCTGGGCTTGCTATTAGTCTGATATCGAAGTATCCAAATAAAAAGCATTGGATTTGGGGTCACACATTACGGATATCTTGAAACATCTTTTTAATATACAATAGTACATTTGTTAATGATTTATTAGCAAGGGAACACTTTATTTACAATATATTTCAATCAAAGTGAATTGCGTTGCAAAGCAATGTTTCTTATAATGCTTTAGTTAAACGTTTTACAGCATCACATTGTCTGGTCCTACCATTAATAAGCATGCATTACAGTTTTCAATAATCATTTGTGTACAGTAGCGTACCCACCAATCACTTGTTAAAGAACAGCATGCAGAACCAATCAGTGGTAGACAGGCTGACATTTCTGTACTGTGATCTTTATGGGCATTGCACACAGATCATACAATGAGGGGTTTGCCCTCAGGGTGCCAGTAATCATATTCATGCTGAGGATCTTGCAATTGCATTTCAGAAGTGTCTGCGTCAGTTTTCTGCTTTTATATTCCCAATCGTGGATCATGCTTGACTGCATCGGGTGCAGAAAAATCCTGTGTCTGTCTTTAGAAAACAGAGTTCACTTTGCATTGCACCACTGAGGAAAGAGCAGATATCCTTGGCTAATCAGTGATGTCATAACAATACAGCACCTGTGCTGCATCTCGTTTTGAAGTTACACTATTTAAGTGCCGTGTATTATTTTTAATAATTCAAAATCCCTGTCTGTTAAGCTATCAAACATGCCTTTTCTTTTTTTATACTGGATGAGGGAATACAGCCTGGAAATGGAAAGCAGCATAGTCCCCAGTGTTCCTCGCTGGAATAGTAGAGTATGCCAGTTTCATTTAGCTGTGAGATTTGGATATATGTACTGTACAAAGCAAATACAGAAGGGAGTCTTAATTCTTCAGGCATCAGCCAGCAGTTATAATCAGATATGAAGTGTGCATTTCCCCATTGAATCAGTGCGTTTTCAATTACCAGATTGCAATCAAATCTAAGAATTCCAGTTGTTACGACTGAGAAACGCCATACATATTTATGAAGAGTCTTTTTATAAATGGAAGCTTGTTCGATTAAACACTCTCTTAGTTCATGTAGCATGCCCTTGAATTCCAAATTAATAGAAGGCTTTTGGCTGATCACAATTACAGCAAAAATAAAAAAAGAGAATTTCTTCCCAGTTCCCCATAACTGATATTTGCAATTATGCTACACATAATATGTGACAAAGACTTATGTCTAAATGTATTACTAACTCTAGGGTTGCATTTTTATTATGGTGTAGCTATTCTTATAGGCTAACTGCTTGCAATTATTAAATGCCAACACTTACTGGTATTTTTATCACAATAAGGTTGTGTACGTTTTAATGATTTATTACTGTGCATATAAGGTGTCATTTTGGCTAAACTTCGTGTTCCTGTTATTTTTTCTTTATTATAAAAAATAATCTGTAGACTGACTCCCACACTGTTAGGATACACAGTAGACCTTCTCTATCGTCTAAAAGGGTCCCTTGGTCTTCTTTCATTTCACATGAGAATCCGTCAGGTCTGCTGTTATTGTGACCTGCTGAATTGCATTTGTTTTCTTTGATTTCTGTCGGACATGAAAATCACTGTCAGCCCGACTGCCATGCAAGTTGACTGCAGAATCAAAGCTTCTCATCATTGTGGTGAATCTGAACCATTAATACAAAGATCAAAGACTTGTCTTGTGATCTCGTATGTGTTTTCATCTGGAAATGTACTTGGTTCCCACAACATGTGCATTATTTGAATTTCTAATGAAGACATATGTGTCTAATTAGGTTATATAACCATTAATGACTGGAGTGGCTAAAAAATGAAAGTCTGGCAAACACAAACACAAATGACTAGTTTGCTATTATGCACAGTTTCATAACCCTGCAAATCTCTGAAACACCAAAATGCAGCAGAGAGTTATTGTAATTTATAGATGGAATTAAACTTTGTTCCTCTCTGGAAAAACAAGCAAAGTTAACATAATTGATATGGCTTTTTAATTTAAAACACGCAAAGTATCATTCAAAGCAACATCCTCCATACTTAGCAGACATTCCTTGAGGTTAGAAAGTCCCGCTTTGAATCTCAAGCTAAGGAAAGCAATTCAGAATGTTTTAATAGTTCAGGGTCTGGTGTGGATACCCCCTTGCAGACAGTGGGTACAGTTCTGTATGAGTTTCTAACCAACTCCATCGGGCAGGGTATTCTGCATGCTATTGTGAGATGCAACATTAAATACAGTTAGTTTTACTGTGTCTCTAATTAATTACTGTGTATTTTATATTGTAGTTGCATAGTAAATACATGTGTACTTACACATAATGTTATTATGCATAGTTACAATGTACTTATTATGTAAATCTTTTTGCATGATATATGTAAGTACACAATTGTATCAGAAAAGGGTTAGGGTTATATCATGCAAAAAAAAAAATTACACATTAGGTACATTGTAACTATGCATAATAACAATGTAATTATTTGTTGTTTCTATTTACGAAGTAACTACTACGTAAATACACTGTAATTAGAGACACATAATATGAAGTGTTACCAAAAACTGTATTTCATGTTTAATTTAAGGTTGGGATTTCACTATAAAAATGTGTGCCACAATTGCAACATTTTGAAGTTAAATTTCCAGTCATAGAGGCTTCACCTCATTCATTTTGCCCCCTGTGTGCTATGGAAATAAAAGGCATTATACTGTATTTAAGTAAGTGCCTGCACACAGAGCAGTGCAGGGGAATGGAGTTAACACTGCCTCTCTGCCACACTATCCTTGCATTTCTTGAAAAGCTGTGGTTCAAACTGAAGCGTACTCAGTAGTATCCTAGAGAAGGGAGTTCACTATATGTACTTGCCGCAGTGCCCATATCGGTACATGAAGAATGGATGTGTCAGCCCCTCACTTAACCTGTTGAATTAGGATATCTGTGCTGTACATCATGTCTACTTTAATAACCATACAGGGGGATAAGACTTATTAAAAACGTATTACCAGTAAGTCATGCCTTCTAAATGTCTAGCTTTGCCCAATTCTTTTGCTGTAGGACAGCCGCTTGCTGTGCTCTTCCCTCACAAGATCATAATTCTTCATTAAATTAGATACCCGAGGGGCTGGTAGTGGCTTTTTTATTCTTTCTTGCTTTAATTCAATTTCTTTAGATGAATCAGCACAATTTCAGGAATGGACGTCCGGTCCTCGCTCTGCAAGGTTTCTCTGTGATAGTTCGATCATCAGCTGGTGGCAAATGCAGTCTTGACCAATGCGAATGAAAATGTAACCCAGACTCTCATTCCTGCTATACCAGGGAATAAGAGACCGGGACAGAGACCCATCCTGTAGCTGATCAGTGCATTGGTTGCTCTTGCAGAGTTCTTTATTTGTTAGAGCAGCCACGACAAAAGCATGTATTAAAAATGTGGATCTCAAATAATTCTGCTTCTGTACGGTGTGTGTTAGCTGTACTGAGGGCTCTGACATTGAGTTTATAGAGTTGTACAAGCTAGAGATTTTTTTGATTTGATGATTAAATATACCGCACTTAGGCAATAATGACAAACGATCAAGGGTCATGCCTTTATCTGCTTACACTGGCGCAAGGGAGTTTCCTTAAAATAGAATAGAATATAATAATAATAATAATGTGGTACTAAATCACTTTTTGATAATGGTTAAACAAAGGTACTAATTTAATATTATACAGTTCAACTGAACCACGTGGGAACCGGAGACGTGGAGGCTGTGAGACTGGTTAACATGGCAAGCGACAGGGGTACTGGAGATTTGGATTCAAGAGATTGTTAAAATCCCCATGGTAGAGGAAAAGGTGCAGTAGGGATCGAGCAGGTACACCAGGCTGAGTTGTAATTTGAGTTTCAGTTAATATTGTCTCCCACGTGGTTAAAAAAAAAAGTCCATTGTGTTTTCAAAATTTATATTTATTTATTAAAAATGAAAAAAAAAAACACTGTCCTGAATCAACTGCGTGCAAAATCTCTTAGTTCTGGAGAAGTACAAGTCCATTGAATATCCAGCAGCTGGCTGAATAACTAGCCACAGCCTCCCTGTATTTATCTAAGTAAAGGGCCCTCGGTATTACTCAGTCATGCATGATTTTGACATTCTAATCCGCAGTTCAAGTTTTTAAAAAAATATTTTATTAAAATAATAAAAGGCTACATTTTGATGTATAGCAAGACATCTGGTATAAAGTTTTGTTAGTCCTTGATTACTTATTTTATTTAATTTCATTTCAAAGGATGGGAACCATATGGCAGCGCCAAAGATTCCGTTGTAATTAAAACAGATGCATGTAGGAGCTGGACCGTCTCCTGCAACTGATTACATTTGGAATGCAGCCAAGCGGGGAGTGTTATATAAAAAAAAAAAAAAAAAAAAAAAACAGGCTTGCAGTTGCGACTTACTGATTTTGTGGTAATTAAAAGTATCCACTTTAGTCTTTGCCATCCGCTAAGCCCTTCATTTAGTAAAACTCTGACTGCAATACGATCTGGAAATCCGTCACATTACAAAGTTCATCCTGTCTGCTGGTTGGCACGTAGCCTTTGAACTCGTACATCAATCCACCTTTGTTCAGACGGTCTTTATTCTTCTGAAGCCTGTCCTGCCTGTGCTTTGAGGCTCTGACATCGAATTCAGGCTCGTGAGGAGAATGTGGCGAGGTCGGAGGTCTTGATCGTGCTTGTGGATTTTCTTCCTCCGAGACTCTGCGGAGTGGAGAAACCAAAGACTGGAGCTGCACCACCTGTGTACAGCACTTTCATTTCATTTGATGTAAATATATTTATTAAGAAATAGGAACACACTTTGAAGTGAGTACAAAGTTTGCCCCCAAAGCTTGGCGCAGTAGATCTAACAGACTGCTTTAACGTCTCATTTGAAGACCGAGCTGGCGAATAAGGGGTGTTGCTTGTTCGATGTTAAAGTGGTGTTCATAACAGGCCTGAATGTTCTTTTTTGTTTTTGTTGGGGTCTTTTATTGATTTCATTTAATAATCTCATCCGATGAATTAATCTGCAAGCATCAAGTAGTGTAAAAAGCTGGGCTGAAGTGCTGCTTCATTTGATTGATGTTTGAATTGGAACATTATTTGCAGGTAAATGCCACCTACTTATGAAACTCTAAGCGGTAAAATACAATACAGGATTTGTTGCCATGAGTCAGAGGTGAATGTTAAGACGACGATATTGCATGGGAATATAATTCAAACTCAATATAGTGTTTCTGTTAATAAGACATCCCTGTCAACAAAGGTTTAACTTATTAAAGTTATGTGAGCTAAGGACAGAGGTGGCCAAAGCTGGCCCTTCTACTCCTGGTCTTTGTTCCAACCCTGTTCGAATTTGTTTAATTGAATCAATTAAACCTCCATCCAGACCCCAAGTAGTTATAAATATATATACATTTTAAATCCGGAGTGGAATGGTGCTCTGGACCGCGATTGGACACCCCTGCGCTGCTAAATGCTGGAATCCTGTATTGTGTTTGTTTATACTGTTATTTATTACAGGATGCAGTCACATGTAAATTTATACATTTATCAATCCTGCCTTTCTTCATGTCTGACTTATAAATCGTAAAACTTGAGAGTTAATACTTCATACAAGAATGTGTTACAGATAGAACTCCCACACTTTTCTGATCTATTTTGTGTTTGCTGAAGGTTAAATCAAGTGTTTTCACAGGAAATGTCAAATCTGAACAAATAAAATGAAATCACGGTTCAGGAAACCAGGGAAGGGATATTTGAAAAAAAGTCTCAACCTGAATTTCTTGAAAGGCCACAGATTGTTTGTTTATTCTTTGTCTTAATATTCTTTATTACTGATTTACTAACATAGCAGCACCGGGTTCAGCTCTCCTCCCTTCATCAGCCAGAATATAGGTAAGGATGTATATGTATGTAGGAAAGACTTTTAATGGTATTCAATTGATAGCCAATTATTGGTTTATATCCAATACACATAAACAAGATTTACTTTTGTTAAGCTAAAAATGCTGATTTAAGAATGGAATGCATTCATACCAAAATTAAGAAAAGCCACATAGCTATCCTCAAATTGCATAGCGCTTTGCTATGCTAATCCAAAAAAAGTAATTTGCTCTATGGAGTACAAGAAACTAAATTGTTTGTAGGCTGAGCTGGTAGTTTTATTGTTTTGAATTAATGGCTGTGTAACAGTGAATCAGATATATGAATCATCCCAGCGATCATGTTGAGCAAAGGCTTTCCAAATGTGGTGGAATTGGCTAAGGACCCTCTATATAGGTTATTCTAATATCAGAATATGGTAGTCTGTCTGTCACACTTACATGTTTAACAAACTGTATCTAGAGAACTTCTTATCCAATAGTGACTAGACTTACTATTGAGCATATCAGAGTTATGGAGCATATTACAATCTTTATAAAAAATTTATTGCAGAAAAAGAAAATATACAGCTCTGGAAAAAATTAAGAGACCACTGCAAAATTATCAGTTTCTCTGGTTTTACTATTTATAGGTATGTGTTTGGGGAAAATGAACATTTTTGTTTTATTCTATAAACTACTGACAACATTTCTCCCAAATTCCAAATAAAAATATTGTCATTTAGAGCATTTATTTGCAGAAAATGACAACTGGTCAAAATAACAAAAAAGATGCAGTGTTGTCAGACCTCGAATAATGCAAAGAAAATAAGTTCATATTCAAGGTTGTCCTGGAAGAAAACTTGCTTCCTTCTGCTCTGACAATGTTCCCCAACTCTGAGGACTGGTTTTTCCAGCAGGACAATGCTCCATGCCACACAGCCAGGTCAATCAAGGAGTGGATGGAGGACCACCAGATCAAGACCCTGTCATGGCCAGCCCAATCTCCAGACCTGAACCCCATTGAAAACCTCTGGAATGTGATCAAGAGGAAGATGGATGGTCACAAGCCATCAAACAAAGCCGAGCTGCTTGAATTTTTGCGCCAGGAGTGGCATAAAGTCACCCAACATCAATGTGAAAGACTGGTGGAGAGCATGCCAAGACGCATAAAAGCTGTGCTTGAAAATCAGGGTTATTCCACCAAATATTGGTTTCTGAACTCTTCCTAAGTTAAAACATTAGTATTGTGTTGTTTAAAAATGAATATGAACTTATTTTCTTTGCATTATTCGAGGTCTGACAACACTGCATCTTTTTTGTTATTTTGACCAGTTGTCATTTTCTGCAAATAAATGCTCTAAATGACAATATTTTTATTTGGAATTTGGGAGAAATGTTGTCAGTAGTTTATAGAATAAAACAAAAATGTTCATTTTCTCCAAACACATACCTATAAATAGTAAAACCAGAGAAACTGATAATTTTGCAGTGGTCTCTTAATTTTTTCCAGAGCTGTATATTAAAAAAATATATATATAAATTGCAAATGATCATGCTGTACCGTGCATTCATTTGTATATACAGATCACAAGATGCAGAGATACTGATGAGATAGACGAGACGGCATCTGTGGAAATAACTCATTTGATTTCTGCAGTAATTTCATTTGGTATGATCAAACATCAGCTAATCGGGTCAGAAGTGCAGGTCTAATTTGATAAAACTACACTGGCTTCTGAAGCCAAAGAAAAGGCATCTAACTGTTCATTTTAATGGTAGAACTGGCTCTCGAGGAGGCCAAAATCAATCCAACAATGTCAGTTCAAAACCTTTAGCACATGTGTAATATGCTGGACAGACCCCAAGCTTATTGAGTTCTAAAGGAATTTACAACTATCTAGTCTCAATGGACTATATTTTCCACTGTGCTAGCTAATTTTAATTTTATAAGGTTTGATAATCACACTAGTTACACCTGTTTTGCATTTTCCTTTTGCTCTTAAACTGAGTTGAAGGAGCATTCTCAAATGTAATAAGGGGTTTGGCCCAATGTAACAAACAGCAGTGGTTGCAATTGTGCTTTTTTAAGTATTCAAATTGTTGTCAGATGTGTTGACTGAAGCTAGACATCAATAGACTGGCTGCCAGTCTATACAGTGAAAAAAGTGACTGTCACATTTTGCAAGCTAGATGGGGAGGGGAGGGGAGAAACTGCCAGCATTCCACTTCTACTTCCACTCCACAAGGACTGATGTCCCCGGGGAGGAGACAGAATGGACAGTGCCAAGGATATTTAAATGTTTCACTTTAAGGGGCCGCGTGGCAGGATGAAAGCCCTGCCGGTGCACAGGTGTGTGGGGAATATTGGGTTGGCAGGGAGGGAGTTACATTCCTCCCTGCAGAAACATGTGGGAATGTGGCTGGAGCCGTACATTGAATAAGTGATGATCACAGGCTATAAAAACAGTGTTAATGGTGGAGAAGGTGAGAGTAGAGTGGATGTCTGTTGGTCAGTTGGTGTATGGCAGTGGTGTTTAGGGCAGTAAAGTGCTGTGTGTCATTGGAAGCGACGGCTTGGCTTGAAACCACAAGGTGTATTTCAAATGGTTTGTTTTGTTTAACTGTTTGTTTTGTCCACCGTGCCTCGTGTTTTGTTCCTGTGTTTTGTTTGCTTGATTACTAGCACTTAAACTTGCAGCTTCTGTCTCTGGGTCTCCTTCCTGGGAGTAACAGCCTTGCCAGTGACACTGTCCTGTTCACACATGGTGTCAGAAGTAAGATAGCACCCCTAGAGACTCAAAGAGGAACTGCGGGTTTAAAAAAAGGGGATGTCAGAAAACGAAAGTTGAACGTTAAGAAATGTTCCAGCAAAGCTTCTTGAAAAACGTTTGTCAACTTTTTCTTTCATATTACTTTACAAAATGTCCACACTATGGACTTACTTGAAAATAGTCCTAATGTGGGAATCTACAATAGATCCAGGAACCAGCTCATTCAGATAGACAACAAATACGTTTCAACATGTATTTACATAATTCCATCAAACTTTCAAGTCTTTTTATTGATATCAAAAGTATGGTACTGTGAGTTACGCAAGGCTGTTTGATGGGGGAAGCAGGGAAACATATTTACATGTACTGTACACAAGAGTCAAGCATATTCTGCAGGGCACTCCAGCAGTGATAGCTGGAGACCGCTTCCCTGCTCGCCTTTCAGCCTGAAATTAGGCCGGCCTGAAGCGAGGGCACCCCTCGCAGCCGTGCCCCAACTCCCCACATGCTTCGCACTCAGGAGCCCCTTCTTTCTTCCAGTCCATTTTCCTTTTTTATAAGGTTTAATAAACCACATTCCTGGAGCAGTCTGATCCTTAATGATTTTAAGCCTTGACATTTAACCTGGTAAGAATCAACACAAGAGGTTGGGGTTGTGTGATACAAGAAACCTGAAGATTAGCATAGCCAAAAAATCCTTGTTTTGCACCAATGGTGCAGAAGAAATGCAGCATATTCTATGTTCTCTGTACAGATTGTGTTCTTGATTTCCCTGCAGGCTTGCTGTGGATACAGTTTGAAAGGATGTGGATGCACATAGAACTTTGATCTATGCAGGATTCAGCGTCAACTCCTAATATATCAGTGAAGGGAATTAATACATGATGTTAACATGTATTCAGGAATAAGGCGATGGATTTTCTGTTGCTTACCAGAGGGGATGATCATAATTGTGATGTCTCAAATAAGCGTTGGCTGTGATTGCATTAGAGGGTTACACAGCAAATGCACTGTAGTAACACAGCAAATATGTTGCAATACAACAACAAGGTTAGTTACAGACTGAAAAATGTTTATTACAAAACGAAAAATCGGTTTATTGTAATTACACTGTATTTACACATGTAGTTGTGTATTTACAATGTAATTACAGTGTAACCACATGTAAAATCACTGTAATTGAATACAGGGTAACACTTAATGTCAAATATTACTCGGTATATGTACAGTGCTGAGAGATTTAAAAACTACCTCTTTAGTTGCACAGTACTAAACTTGCGTGTTTGTTTGTTTGTTTGTTTGTCTGAACATACTGAATTTGAATGGATTGGGAATCAAGCTACTGAAGTAAAACATGACTCATTATAATGTAATGGATTTTGGGTGAATTTCCCTGGCCAGATGCTACATTTCTTTAGGGAGGCAGAATGTTGACATTGTAGGAAGTTGCTAAATTAAACCAAATTAGCCCATGTTTTGGTGAAAAAGAAAAAAGTTAATGGAATAAAATTAGCAAATGTGGAGCAAGTATGTATTTTAAATGGATTACCACATCACCAGGTATGTTTTTTGTAAATACTCATCTTACACAATTAGGTCATATTTTTACAAAAATCAATGATGTCAGTATTAAACTGCAGCCACAAATGATCAGTATGGCAGGTACAGGATCATTTCATTTTAGTTTAGGACGCTGAACAACTAGGTTTAGTTTTGTATTTTGTATTGTGACCTATAGCCTTGTACGCAATTAGCCAGCAGACTAACTCAGGAGCAGGCTATTCTGGATGTGTCCAGGAATGTGAAATAGTTTACCATAAATAGTGATTGAGCTTTTATTAAAAACCTCACACCTGGGGATTTATTTACAGAGTGTGTGTTTGTATGTGCAATTAAGGTTGACTCATTAGACGATTCTAGTATGGCACCTTGTCATATCAGGACAGTGAAATGGGATTGTTCTAGTCTGTGTGTGTGTGTGTGTGTGTGTGTTTCTTAGAGAACATTAACTAATAAACCAACCAAACCTCTACCATCAGCAATGATTTGAATTGCCCCAGGTCTGAGTAATTGTGGCCAACCTCATCACCAACAAACCCACACCATGCACGGATCACCTTGGGTCATTTTGTTGGGGTTTTATTACGTTTGTCATGCAGTTCAATAGAGTCGTATTCAGAGGGACTTCCATGCCCATTCATTCCTAATACCATACAAATGAAATACTGGATAATAGCTCATTTAACATTGTAAGGAGGTCCCCTTGTTGCTTACAGGGTTGTTGCAGTGTAGTGATTTATATTCCAATAGCAGTAATGCACTGAACCCTCATTAAAGGCTTTTGTTGGAAGGCTATCTTTTGACATAAATCAACTAAACTCTGGCTCCCAGTTCTATTAAATTCATTCACCACTGCAGTCAAACAATATGGTTCACATAGTTTTATAATGAGTACTGTATGCATGTGGAAGCAATGTATTTGAAAAGGGACTGTTTCTAGGAAATTCACAATAAAGAGTACAGTATGTCATACACTAATATATATTAGTCAAAGGGTTACATAACCCAGTGGAAATTTATAATTTCTAGAAATTTCTTAAACAAAGAATTTTTGGAAAAATCTTTTGTAGCAAAAGTTTTGCTTTTATGGATGAGGAAAAAAAGTTACAAGAAATAGATGTCTACAGTTATTTATTTCAGCAATTTTGTTTTGGCAAAACTCCAAAAATGCTAATTCAAAAGTATTCATACCCTGACAAGGAAAATGAAATTATTAGCTGATTAAGGCACATTTTTTGCAAAAAAAAAAAAGATTGTTAAAAACAAAGTAATTCTGTAAAATATTTAATACTACATGACTGTAATTTGTGTCATAAAATAAAGCAATAAAAAACCTCCATGTTGTATAATGGTATACATACCCTGCAAGCACAATTAACTGTGTTCTTAATCATAATAAATGCCAAACAGCAAATGTCATTACCTAAATACATCGCTGTAAATGTCATTAGTGCCTGTATAGATGATCAATTGTCTTTTTACAGAACCAAACATTACTCATTGTAAAAATGATTGAAATGCCAATAAAAGCCGACGGCATTAAAACTGTGCTCATGTTAAGAAAGGTCATGGTATCAGATGCCATTGCATTCTGGTTTCATTGTTCTCTGGAGGAATTGCTACTATAGAAGAAAGTATGCAAAGTGGCAAGTTTTGTTTATTGATTTTTTTAAAGTAGAGTTGTTAATTTCTGTGTTATGAAATATGCTGCTTTAAAAGATTTGCATAATAGATAGCAGAGGCTGTGCAGTAAATGTAATTTGCAGTTCAATGCTTTTGAGGGCTCCCAGGTAATTGCTTGTATAATTGCTGCTCAAAAAGAAAAGGGTGTAGCGAATCACTAAGCTATGGTCTGGACAAATTCTACCCATTATTATTTTCTGTATTCCTTTCCCTCCCCCTTCCTACACATCTAATACAAAGAAAGTTGTTTATAACCATGTACTTTAACCTACTGGAGTAAACCGGCTGCAATATTAAACTAATGAGGTAGTTTACTGCTGTAACGAGGTAGTAAAATGCTGTCTTCTGTTCAGTGCAGATCATCAGAGCGGAGAATGAAGCAAATATGTATTTATAAAAGGGCATGTTTTAAGTATTTACAACACAGCGATACACAGTGCTATGGTACTGAACCAACCACAAAAGTATCTCTAATCTATAGCTATTGCCAAAAGTTTTGCATCACCCTATAGAATTAATTAATTTTGCTTCATAAAGTTGATCAAACCTGCTGAATAATGTTACATTAGAATATTGAAGGCTTCCACTTTGTAGTTTCCCATATGCTCAACAAAAAAATGACAAAAATAAAATTAAAACTTTGAAATCTAACATGAAATAATGTTATGACTTTTTTACGATCTCATTTTGTAGTTTCTTTGATTACATGATGTTAAATAAAATATCTAAATTATGTTAATCAACTATGATGTCTATTCTGTATTCCTTTTCAATTCCTTTCATCACACACAGCAACAGTCACCATAGTTTCCAAGCTTACATACCGGGTATATAAGTTTGTATAGTGTTTCTCAAAATGCAGTGAACTAGAAAGTCTGGCGGGTACCTATCTTGAAATACCTGGAGTTTCAGGGTGTACCTTTTGAGGTTATTTTCGGTGTTTAAATGAATTGCATGAAATGACAAGGTCTCTTACAATTCAATCACACTTGGCCTTTAAACAGTAAAAAAAAACTTCAAACCCAAATAGGAAAATAGATCCTGGTTCACGGTTCGAAATAACAACTGGTCTATATGCACTACTTTACTGTGTTCTATAGGCTTTCCCTGTTTCACTTTCATTTGTTTTACGCCACTGAAATGTATTCATAATTAAACATTCTGGGACAGATGCCAAATGTTTGGATTAATGCAATGTCACTTTCTGGCAACCCAACAGGCAAATTAGCTTCCTGCTAACAATATCGGACCCAGATTGTGCTGGAGAGCTCTACAGTAATATCTTCATCCTTCAGGCTCTGCAGCAAAACAATACCCTGCCTTTCTCGATTTAAACGTCTTCTGTTTCTACGCATAGTGCAGGAGCTATTGGCAATTACTCACTTATTACAACGTAACCCCCTTTTTAGCACATTGTAAATTCAACTGGAGCCAAGTTCCCCTGGACCTCCCAACCTAATCATAACCTTTTTAAAATAGCAACCCCCCCCCCCCCCCCCCAAAATGTTAGTAACTGCTATCGGATTGTAAGAATACAACAGGTAGGGTTTACCGCATGAACAGTTTTCAACGCGTATGCTGTGCCTCTGGTTGCAGAGATATTGTATTGTTTCTGTTAGAGGCATGTGTTGGCCACTTCAGTTGCCCTGCTAGTCTACAGCTCCAACATGGGCCAACCCCAGAATACTGTACACAGTATCAGGACCATGTGGTTCTGTGCCATTATTGATCAGCTATGAGAAACTGCACAAGCTTTACACAACCAGCAGGGCTAATAATGCATTATATTTAACTGAATATGAACACCATCGTTGGTCACATTAACAGGGCGATGTGCACGCCTGTCTAGAAGATATCATGACGTATTCCTTTACATGCGAGATGCACTTAATTCAGTAAAATAATATAAGTATGTCTTGTTCTTAAAAGGGGTATCGTAGCGCCACGTACACCACAGGATTGAGACTAGTAATAGGAATCCGTTATAATAGGGAAAAGTTTGTGCCATACTTGTGATGCATTATTGCAGCTGTTATTGCTTGCTTTTCATAATACCCAGTTCCCAAATGAACAGCAATAAAAATGATATACTGTATTCCAGATACAATATTAGGGTCTTGACAGAATATTTAGACATCTGTGCTATTAAGCCTTATATTGCCAGTCCACATAATTTATTGTAATTCATTATGGTCACCATATGTTTAATATACGATGACATCCGTTCCATTAAGATAAATATTTAAGAAGGATGTGAAATTGCTTTTATAATAATCCTTAAAATATATTAGTAACACTTTACATTGTGTCTCTAATTACTGTGTATTTACATTGTAGTTACTTAAATACATGTGTACTTGCACATAATTACAATGTTATTATGCATAGTTACAATGTACTTAATGTGTAAATAAAACAGGCTTATCCCATAGGAGAAAATGATATATCAACATCGATGCCATTTTATAATAACACATACTTCAATAGATTTGTATTTGTTCATGATTGGGGCAATATCGGGTATAAACATGTGAGCATGCAAACATGTACATTCCTGTCTCGTTATAACGACAGCCTTGTATTCCACCAGCCATCCCTTCTCACTATGCACCACTATAAACCAATGCTATTCTCTCCCACTGGTTCACTGGCTGCCTCTCTCGTGCCAATGCTCCAGGCCAAGAAAATGTAATCCAATAAAATTGAATTCTAAGGTATTTTTTTTGCTTTTATTTTGGTTCATGGATTTGTAATGCCTGTTGTTGCACTGCCATCCTCGCTATGTGCTAAAGGTTTGATTCCTGTCCAATTCTAGGTGGTATTTTCATACACTGTATGTACCCATAGAAATGTTCTGCTTATGTAAATGAATGTATGGTTGGTAGGGATGTGGTTAATTCTGTCCCTGCCAACAAACACAGGTGTAGCCATTCTCCAATTAGATAACTGAGTGCCAACTGGGGTGTGGCCATCTGTATATAAGGAAGACACAATCCTTTGTGTGGGGGAGAGGGAGTTAAGGGGGGGGGGGGGGGGGTAACTGGGTTTGTGGAGTGTAGTGAAGGCAAATGCCCAGTCTGTATTGTATTGTACTGTTTTGTTTTGTTTTGTGTGAACCTTTTATTTTGGCCCTTGTTCCGTGTTTATTTTGTTCCTGTGTTTTTTAATTCAAGTATGCTTTGGGTGTAAAGCTGCAGCTTTCTGTCTTTCTCTCCGGTAACATCATCGGACGTGATGCTGTCCTGTGACACTGACAATGAACGCTCAGACATTTGAGATGATTCTGACTATTTTGCAGATATGTTCAGGAGCTTACATTGTGTCACTAATTGATCATTTCATGTACCGGTAATGGGAGTTCAGATTTTAGTACAGGAAGTTTGGAAGTAAAAGCCTGCACCACTTGAAAGGCTGTCTTTCTTGATGCAATAGTATTCTGAGGAGAATGACATGGGTTACTGCAGTATGACCCACTTAGAAAAAGTAATTGTACAGTTTTGAAGTTAAAAGTACAAAAGCTGAATTGGCTGCATGTCCACATGCATCAAAACTCAAGTTTTACAAACAGGAGGTGAAAAATTGAGACTAAAGCAGAGAGAGAAGCCACAGGGTCTGAGTTGATGTACACTGAAGGTTTCTTTTCTGTCTTTATTGGGAGAATGAATGGCAGGACAATTTGAAGTGAGTGAGATGAATGTAGACTATTTCATGTGATGCTTTTTGTTTTAGGTTCGGTTGCAATTTCTAAAAATGTTATTTTGTAAAGAACATAATCCCATGCACCAATTGAATTACCAGGTTCCATATCTCATGTCAAACCTGCTTACTGCCTGCTGCTGCAAAACTAATGATAATAACCAGTCAGTCTCAGGGTTGTTTCAAATATGTCTTTTTGACATTTCTTTCAGTTTTTTTGCTCATTGGTGGGAAAGTATCCATTAGACACTGTTACTCTCTAAGTAAATTATGCTGTTAAAGGCTGATCTGATTAGGCTTAAATCACTGCTGGTATGTTCTGGAGCGGAGTGGTAAATGAGATTTCATCAGGGCTGTTTTGGCTCTCTTGAATAACCTGAAATGACAACTTCACTGTAATCCTTTATCAGTGGTAAAGTCTAGGCACAGCAGGGTCTCTTCATCGAGCTGGCTTTGGCATGCTATGGACTGGAATACATACCCACACACCCTTCCACTCAGAACAGGGCTAGGCCAGGTCCAGTTGCCTACCCCTTGACATAGATTTTCAAAGCAACCGCTCCATACAATTTTTTATTGCAGTTGTGAGTATATCAGGTGCCAGGCAGACAAGAATAGTAAAAAAAAAAAAAACAAGCAAGCAAGCAAATGCCTACATTCTATTCATGCCAGTCAGCCCAGGTAATAAGCATGAAAGGACCCATGAGCATTTCACTGAGGTTTATTCTATGTTTCATACCTGACTGAGCCAGATCTCAGTAATACCGTCACACGTCGGCTATGCAGAGGACAAAAAACACACTGACACTGAGGGCTTAGCTGCATTACAAACTAAATTAGTCTTGTAATGTATTCCACTCGTATGGAGCAGCATTGTGAGGGGATTAATATTGCATGCCTGTTAATTTTAAAAGCCTACAGGCTGATTATTAAAGTGTATGGCTTCAATAAATCATACAGTATGCCCCATTTATTCTGAAAGGGAAACACATGTTTGTGTTTACCAAATTAGACACACATACTCCTCAGATAATAAATGTAATGACTCTCACGCACCAAATGTGCTTCGTGCCAGCTTTGCAAAGTGAGGACGTTCTCAATGTGAGGAAAGCCAAATAAATCAAGGTCATTTTCCTGCCTTGGTCACCAGCGCCCGAGTGGTTGCTGAGAAGGCGAAGGCCTATTGACACCTAAACAGCAGTGCTGACTTTGCCTATTTAAGAAGGGTTGCCACTCATGTTGTTTCATCAGTAATAATTAATTAAAAGTAGAAATTGTACAGTATTTGGGACTATGAAAGTTTACTTCAATGGAATGGCAAGAACAACATCCAACCTTCACTGTTTCAGCACTAAGAAACATTGCAAAAAGACAACCCTGCTAGAAGTGCAATTATTTCTGCTGCACAGCTTCAGATTCCACAGCTTGACCAGGAACACAATATGAAAAACAGATTACTATATATATTAACAATCATACCATTTACCCTGATATTTACCTCATTGACCGGCTGTGTAATAGGTTTGGGTTTGATAATCCCTCCTCTCTTCAGAGGCATGCAATTGTGCAATAAGATCCATGATTCTCAACTTCATAAGTGTGTGCTCTGAAAAGGGAAGTTTGTTTCATATACAAGATTAGATTTCTAGACTGTCACAAGAAGACAGGTAGTGCAGTGCAGTGGGCTAATGCACAAGCATGCTGTGCTGATCCGTCTTGTGGGACTGGGGACGAGTCTCTTTTAAAATATTATTAATGTGTGTACTCAATAATAGAATGAAAACTGAATAACCAACCAACACCATTACTTACCTCAGGAGCTCTCCTCCAGGAGCTGGAATTGAACTGCTGTCTTTAGGGAGCGAAGGCCATGGGATTATCCCACTGCACCACCAGCTCCCACAGGACAGCTGCATTTCACACTGACAATAGGGTAAATTACCCACCTCTTTGAAAATAAAGGAAGGAATCAGCTGAATTGGAACCCAGTACTCCAAGGATAACAGCACAGCATGCCAGTGAATTAGCCCACTGTGCAATCTCACTTGCATGGAAAAGCAAAAAATATAAGGATTACTTCCAAAACTGTATCTTGTTTGGTTTGCATCAACACCATCCTGTCTAAGTTAAATTCATTAAACATTTACAGAATAGTATTGCGAATTGTCCGTTTTTAAAATACACAACTTGTACCGATTGTGCTAATCAGTCATTATTTTGATTTCAAATAGCTTGGTTCTAAATGAGCAAGCACTGGTTGACAGTGACTACAGTCCAAAAATAACATTTTGGAGAGCTGAATTTTACTGAATTGGAATAAACAGTGGGTTACATGAACAGTACGGAGTGTGTCTCCAGCTTTACTATAAATCCTCAAAATGTAGGAGGATTGTTTAGAAACCCAATTGTTATGAACCCTGAAAGAGAACTTGCATGGACACCCAAATAATCAAAGCCAGACATTCAAGTTTTCCATTTATTATTATTATTATTATTATTATTATTATTATGATGATGATGATGATGAGGATCTTTGGTGTTCCCACAGCACTTAGTAGCACTTTGACCATTTTTCTTCTAAAATAGTACATATAAAAAAAATAATAATAACCTGACGATCCAGATAAAACCTCATACCGATATCACTCCCCTTTCAAGCCAAAATATGTTTAGAGTAGACCAAAACCTTTACTAGATCATGTGATTCATATACATTCAACTGCAAGGAAGGCTTCGCCAACAATCGCTTTAAACACAAACTGTACTGTATTAATGGTTCTAATCGTTTGCTAGATGTATTCCTTCAGCAAGACCTTCATATTTTACACAACCATCAAGGCACAACATAACTGTGTCCATTGGCAGCCTCAGTACTCAAATTCTTCAGCAGGAAAAGGACGCTTTTAGGTTTTAGAAAATAATCAGCAGGTCAGATCATGTTCTCTGTGTTTTGTTCTACAGCAGCAGTGGGTTCTAAATGGTTCAATTGAACCAATTAAACCTCCATCCAGAACCTCAAGTAGTTGATTACATAATTTCACCTGTTAAACCTGGAATGGAATGCCCCTCCAGGACAGGGATTGGACACCCCTATTCTAGAGGCTGTCATTCTGTAACAATAATTATAATTAGTATATATATATATATATATATATATATATAATTAAACTTGCTGTCCTGGTTGATTGAGCTGCTCAGACCAAAACACTAAAACATAAAAAATCAATAGCCAGAGTGCTTTTTAAAAGTCATAAGAAAGCTTAACAATTCACATGCTCTTCAAAATACTGTACCATCTGCCACATTTAAGAATTCTTTCAATTCCTGGTCTTTCTTTTTGGAAATGTTGCTAAAACTACAGTTCGAAGGTGTAGCCAGATGCATTCCAATTATAGTGCAGCTCCTTCATTCTGATTTTACACAGATATTTAGTTACTATGACGAAAGGTCAAATAAATCTTCAATGGTGTTTTTTTTTTTAAATAAATAGAATACATTTTTTTTTTTTTTATAACACTTTCCATCAAACAAATCTATACCACTCATACTTGATAAGCAGTCCTTTCTAAAATGGCACCAAGGAAGTGCTTTCACTTGTAAGGGACCTAGCTTCTAACCACGGTATCACATTTTTCTGGAAATTAGTGAGAGGCATGCTTCAAGTATATGGCCGCTGATGGCAACACGAGGTAGGCAAACCCAATTGCAGCACAGACTTAGGGCACCAGTTACCTGCTAAAGAGCTATGGTTAGGGCTGTATTTTTTTCACTGTAAAAAATGGCTGGATTCATTGCATTTTGCAGCCAAAAAAATTGGTATTTCAATATATTTTACGATAAAACATAATATTTATTAAAGCAGGAAAAAAAAAAAAATAGTGTTGTCACATTAACAATGGATAATTTTCTTTAGCATTATTATACAACCAATGTTCCTACATATTAAAATGGTTTCCAGAAAAACAGTAAATACTAAATTGTAGAATATTTTTTTTGTTTTATGTCCACCTCTTAAAGACATTCTATTTTCATCATTAGTGAATTATGAAAAGAAAGAAATAAATAAATGTAAAAATAACAACAGACCTATGAACTTGTACTGGACCAAGCGATCTTCAGCAGAAATATGTCTGATCTTTGATCTTTAAGAAATCATGCAGCTCTGTGCAGTGTTTTCAATCATTTACCAGAAGCAAACTAAACTGGCTGCCAGGTTCCTAAATGTAACAGGTAATGCGTCAACAAGGCAAACATTTGCTGTATTCTTTCAGAAATTGGCTTTTTTCACGGGTAACTACATATTACATGGCAATGGGTAAATGTCACGGAAATCATGAAATCTATGAAAAAAATACAGCCTTAGCTATGGTGCAACAGATCTAAGAGGGTCGCTCTCCTCCAGTTTGAGGAACAAACTGGGTTTGTGATAACAAGCTATCATAATAAATATATTAAAAAAATCAACAGGTATTAATCCTATGTTCTATGACAAAATCAAAGCATATAAGCTTCCCCTCAGAAAGCTGCTCTAGACCACCAATGCGAAGGTCTTCATGAGCAGCTCTGTAAAGGTGTAGTTGTGGGCTGATTGCTTGTTTCAAGTTATATCATAAGAGGTCGCCTAGTTAATCTCAACACCTTCAACCTAGCCCTCCCCTGTCTGTCTGGAGCTGTTTTTCATTGTGTTACCCTAGTGGTAACATGCACATTCAACAAAGGTTCAAATCTCAAGTTTCTCCAAACTAGTGGTTGGTGCTTGCAATGCCAAGTTTGATCTGCAGTCAGCTGGGAATAGGAAGAAAGACTGCCAACGATGATCTCTGATTGGCTGATTTCCAAATGTGTTGAGTGCAAATGCTCAGCTAGAAGAAACAGAGGGTGACTTGAATGCCACTTTTATTTTGAAAATTCTAGTGGCTAGGCAGGCGGGGTGGGGGTTGGCATCAATTGAGCTCATGCCTGGGGCAAGTAAAACAAAATAAAAATAATAAAATAAAATGGGGCTATTCTCAAGGCTCCAAGAAAGAAAACCATGCAGCTATTACATAACCAGTGTTCTGTATTTTCTAATGCAACGCAGCACTAGCCAGTCAAGCTGTAAAGTGTCTTTCCATATCACTGTAGGAGCAGTAATCCTCCACTGAATAGTCACGGTGATTAACAGCACAAAGTTACTCTTAAGGAAAGTGGCTTCCTCTCTTGTTTTTTCTTTTACTCAAACCCTGGATCTACAACAGAGAAAGGAACTCTGGGAGCTGTAGTCTTTCTGAATTCCATTCCTCAAGAGTTGTACTCAGATGACTACAAATCCCTTAGTTCTTTCCACAGCCTAGTCCTAGAACAGGGCGAATAAAACTGCCAAGAAGCAGTCTGCTTATGAACATGTTTTTTTTTTTCTTAATTACAAACAGATTTACATGTTATACAACTAAGCTCATGCTCAAATTAGAGCAGATTTTCACATTGGAAAACATAATTGACAGATCACAGACAGCTGATGGGCTGGCACTTTTTACATTAAATCAACAAAATAAAATTAATAATAATGCTTTTCTCATCAAGTAGCACTGACTACTGTACACATGAAACCCTATTCAATGATCTAGGTATTTAGACAGCACCTTAGTAACCATCATACATACACTGTACTTTGCGTGTAGCAACCTTTTTCAAAACAAAGCTAGCATTCTAGTATTCAAGTACGGGTATGGAATGATCATAGTACCAATTTGTTATTGTTAGTACATAGGAAGCTAAATATTGCAAGTGCAAATGTAAGTAAAAAAAAACAAAAAACAACAGGAACTGAATAAATACCTAGGTACTTCAAGAGTTGGCATGGTTGCTTTAGGATTGGAGTCCCTATGAAAAGAAGAGTTTAAAGACTGAAGGAGGACATGTAACACCAGATTAAAAAACAAACACATTCCTTTGTACTGTATCTCTGCTCCAGTTGATCCATATATCTGCCAGCTGCCAGTCAGTTAGCTGGCATCAGTCTATATCCCTGTGTTCTCACACAATAAAGACCCAGCATGTTTATGAACCCTTATCGACTGTAGGGATCCTCTGTGTAGCTGCTGCTGCTGTTGTTGTTATTGTTTGCGGCAGAAGTAGTGTGGAGGCCTTCGTTATCTGGGTAGCTGTTCTCAAAAACATCGTCTGTGTCCATGAGGGCACCGGGTTCATTCCTGGAAGTGCTTGCTCCTTCAGATGAGAAGATGTTAGCAAACTGTGGGGAGGGGGCCCTTTCTTCAGAAGCCGGCAGAGCGTTCCTGGAGCCGTCTGGCTCGTTAGTCAATTGCAAAGTGTGAGCAAGGATGCGGCAGCGGCTCCTGACAGGATCTGTGATGGTGATGGTGCTATGCGGAGAGGGGGTGGAGGTGGAGGTGGAGGGGCCGGGTGGGGAAGAGTCTCTGCCTTCTCGGGCTCCCCTGGCCCCTGCCGAGTCGGCCCCGGTCTGGGAGCCACGGTGGATCCTGTGGCTCACAATGATGTTGTTGCCAAACCCCCCCATGGATGCCATGGTGGTGCTCTGCTCGCGCTGCACAACGGCCGTCATCCCCCCCTCCGCAATGAGCCGGCGGATCCGGGATAGGGCGTCCTCCCCGGAGCTGTACTCCGAGCTCTCACCTGCAGGACAAGGGGAGAAGATCGGGAGAGGTTACAAGCTGCTTTAATTCACCGTCAGTGCCTTTCACTCTTGTTAAAAAGCAATTGTAGTATAATAATGAATTGCAGTTAATACTGAATGTTAAAAAAAAAAAAAGTATAAAAAGATTTAAATTTAAAAAAAAAAAATGGTGCACAGCTTTACTACATTGCTGTCAGGGCTTTGGGAATACAACTGGATTTAGTTTTGTAATTGCAGTATTCTGGGTTTTGTTTGTAACCAAGTACAATTACTGTACCTTTTATAAAATAAAAATGAAAACAATTTTGTGGGTTTTTTTTTATGGTGCTTTGATAAAAAATAAAAGTGCTAGTGGAAAGTAGTAAATTGATGGATTCCAGCTATTCTGAAATGACACAAACTAGAAAAGAACTCAGGCGTGGTGTAACCAGCGAGGCAGGAGGGACGAGGTGTAGAAAGCACATCCACAACACTACTCTACACTTCTATACATATTGCTAACACTTCAGGAAAGCAGTAGTTTCACATTGAGAGAATATTTCAGACTTTAAATCCACATTCGTCCTTTCCTGTTCCCCTTGCTAAACGTTTTTAGCGAATTTCTTTGAAATGAAAAAAAAACCTGATTAAATCTGTCTTAATGATTTTAACTGTTTTATAATTGAGAATTCTAAAACAGAACTCAAACCGCTTGACAACATACAGTGAGTTCCACCTAAATCCAAAATTGATTTTAGGAAAGGAAAAGATAACAAAAGCCCTGAAACAATCAATACCAGCCCTTTACAGTGTAATTTATTTCTATAGTCTACATTTATATGGCTATTATTTCTCTCAAAATTAAATATTGATATGGCTAAAACATTATACTGCAGAAAATCAATCAAACCACATTTTCTGTTTTAGTATTGCTATGTAATGTACTTGTACTGTACAAAACTACTACCAATACAAACAAATGACTGGAAACCTGCAACTGAAGATGGAAGAGCATCATAATATAGAATAGATTGCGTTCAAAACTTTGTTGATGAAAATTCATTGATGTAATCAAGGAAAGGATATTGCAGGGTAATTGTGTTCCCTCTTCATGGAGTCATTAACTGAACTGACAGTTTATTTCCGCGTGTGTTGGAAAACACTAAAAACAATCTTCAACCACCTACAGGAGCACCCGGATTAAAAGAGCATCAATAAGGGTAGGACATCAGTGCTTTTCACACAAGGTGACCAAGCACTGCAAAGAACAGTCTGTTCATGTTCAACATTAAACAAACATGCCTTGGCAGAATATGCAAGAATAGCAATAGATTTCTTGAGGGCGCAGCGAGTTCAGTTGTTTGGCTTTCCCAAGATACTAGCCCGTCGAAAAAAAAAAAATATATACCCCATAAACAAGGTAGGTGGCACACACAAAAAAAAAAAAAGCAGCAAAGCAATGGCTTTCATCCATTCTCGTCTGACAAAGGGTACATTTCCTTATAGTGTACACAAGTACATCAAAACACATACTGTCTGGTTCTATTGTATGTCTGCCTGCTTTTGATCCAGATCTGCTTTCAGGATCAGCATTGGCCTTCAGATAATATAAAGTGGACGATGTTTACTTAACAGAGATGTATTGTCTGTTAAACTGGCGCTACATCACAGAGGTCAAGTGTGGTGCTTAGGGTCAAAAGCAATACCAACATTAAGTAAAGGAAATCCTGCAACTCACAGATCAAAAAATACTTTATTGGTTAAAAAACATTTAAAAAACAGACTTAGCTGTTTGTCTGTGACAGTGAGGGCATATTGGGGGAAAGAAAGAGTTCAGAATAAAAATAACTGAACTTCTGTCCAGTTTATGGATAGACTGGTCTGCTGGACCTACAGAGAAATAATTCACACACAACAATATTTTGTTTAGACGAGTTGTTGTTTTTGTAAGCTGTTGTTAAAAACAAGTAAATCACAAGATGTTCTTCATGCTGGAATAAATGCACACCAGGGGTGTAAAACCCTCAGTTTACATCTCAGGGCCACAGCACACCACATGGAATTATGCTGAGCAAAAGGAAGGTCTGTTCCCTCTGCTTATTCATTCCTTTTTAAACTACCAGAGAGACGAGTTACCAAGAGCTCTTTGCCAATTACCCCAGGAGGTCTAAGTTGATCATTTTCACTCTACACAAAAGTTGATGCATTGGACACCAGTGTACTTGACAACTAATCTGTGTGCACAGCGTGTCACTTCAATGTCATGAAGAACTCTTAACAGTAAAGGCTGCAGTAACAATGCTGTTGTTTTCCTCTCTGTTTAAAAACACACACTATATATATCTATAGGTTAAGCAATGATAATAATTGCCTGTCATAATGAGAATACTGCATGTCTCCATACCTTTCAGGTGGGAAATGTCTTCAAGCAAAGAGGATGAATTGGGACCAAGTTAACTAGTTTCTAATTTAGTTAGGTCTACCATATCGTGTATTGTTCATTTGGGGGAACCTGAGCAGAAAGGTCAGAGGGGTATGCTTAAACAATTAATCTTCAGTAATACACAAACAGCTAATAATTAATACCTTGTCCAGTGACCAAGAGCTCTACTCACCTAGACCAAGTAAAAACTGAAATCTGTTTCAATGGCTGTGACTGCACGGATATGATCTGTTCATGGAGTTAAGTAAACGCAATTGAAGCCATCAAGACTTTAAAATAAAGTCTCTTTTAGTTTGTTTTACAGCCTGATTCTGCCACCGAAATAAAAATCAACAAGACCGATTTCACAATACATGTATATCTCCTATAGTTACAGTTTCCACTTTTATAATCCTGTTCATTCATACGGTACACCACCAGGGGAATACGGATTCTCATGCTTAGAGAGAGTCTTGGATGGTTTGACACATCTATGAAATGGTCTGGGTGCATCTAACACACACTTGTCATATGTGAGCAATGGGCAAACTTCTGCAGAGCGATAACAGCAACTGTAAGTGACATGATCAATGCCGCAGCTTTCTTCAAATGGAGCAGTTTAAATCCCCACTTCTCCACTGATCACAATCCAGACTTTAACAAAGCAGCATTTTTCTGCAATTTCTTGGCTTTACATAACACATGCAACAAAACACTGATACACAGACATCCTTTCATTTTGCTTGATATTGACTGGCAAAGCTGAAAGAACAGCTAGCTCCTTTCTGAGGAAAGCAAATCCATCTCAAACTGTGTTAACCAAAGCAATACCCATTAAACTTTGCATGCATGACATTCATATTTAATCTCCACCCTGGGTGTTCTGATGTGTAGAATATCCAAAACAACAGAACAGTATTCAAAGGGAATGTAGGCCAAGGTCACCATGTCATTAATTCATAGGACCTGTTCCTCCATGTCTTTGGCATGTAGGGGTCAAACAAAGGTCAAACAAATACTGTCAGCATACTTGAGAAGAGAACACTGTGCACAGCACAGCTGTAAGGTATGCTGTTATTAACAGAAAGAGGTTTTTCTCCACAAGTCAAAGAATTGATAAACTGGGGCACATTTTATCTTGTGTATGTTCTGTATCTGGAACATTTTAAACTCATGCCAATAAATTGCCAGTGTTTAGATATTATTAGGAAAACAGAGTGTAAGCAGAGTTTACAAAGTTCAGCTTCACACACAAGCAGTTAGGTAAGATATACAAGACAGGCAGATGAGAGAGGTGAGAGTGCGAGTGAGAACAAGCTACCTGAATCCTTTCCTGATGAGAGACCATCTTCTTACCTGAGCTAATTTCAGAACATTAGCTAAATGATCATGATCCAATTTCAGTTTATAACCAGCTGCAACATATTGTTGGGTCTAACAAAAAATGCCTATGAATATTGGAATCAATAAATGGAAACTTCCTAACATAGCCACTGGTATTGTGCACACTCATTTGCAGACACATCAAATTTGTTTCCTTACAGGCACTTTAAAAAAAAAAAAAAAAAAAGGGGGGGCCTTGTTTCTTTTTTTCTTATTCCGGCTGCAGCACATGACTAGGCTATAGATTCTCCAGCTGTAACAGTACAATCTCCTGTAGAGAGTTACCGGAGTTAGCAGCACTGGTGCCTGCTTCTGACGATGCCTCAGCGGTGCCACTGTCCTGATTCAAGTTCTCAGTGGTCATATCTGTACTGGTGCTGGGGGCTGAGTCCTCCTGTGGTCCAGGGACTGCTAAAGAAAATAAAATTCCATCATATCATTCTGGCTGGGCAGGGTTTTTTTTTTTTTTTTTTTTTTTTAGGAGCTGCAGTGATGAAAGCTTAGCATAACTGTGCCGCTAGCAAGAGCACTCCTGCTAACACTGTATCCAGAAGTGGCCCAAATAATTTAAATCAAATATATATTGTATGTATTAAATCTGCCTTTGATAGAAATGCCTTTGAGAAGTGTATTCCATTGAATATTAATCTCTCTCTCTCTTTCTCTCTCTCTATTAGACACACACAAATACATTTTTAAAAGACTGGTCCACTGTATGTATTAAAGTAGATAGTCCTCAATTCACAGAGCAGGTACATTAATCATGTGACTCTGCCCATCAAAACTTGTCCATTCTGATAGACTGCCAGCAACAATGACAATTAATACAAACTGTGGTGAGGTTTGTTTGTGATGTGGATACCTGTCCACATCAACTCATTTCACACAGCACCCCCAAACCAGGCTGATGCTATGCTCTTGACCATCCACCAACTTGAACCCCCAACTCTTCCAGGCCTCAATTCTGAGCTCAGTGAATCTTGGCTTAACTCCCAAGCGGCAGTATATTGTAGAGGATGTATAAGGCTCCAGTACATAAAGTTCAATGCTATGAATATTTGAACTCCCAATTAAATACAATGTTGAATACACAGTAACACTGCTTTTGTTCCCGTTGTGTCTCACTGCTCATACACCTACACTACTTAGACAGTTCCATTGTGTCTGTCCCCCTTCCCATAGTGTGCCTGCGTCAGTGCTAGTACAGTCTGAGACTTCAATAAAAGTCATTTGAGACTATAATGGAATTTTTTATATTTAATATTATTTGCCAAGCTGAACTGTTAAAAGAGGTTTCCCCGCATATACAGCAATACAAGAAAAGGCAAATACGGGAATAATACATATAAATACATATGTTTTTCCTTATTCAATATTCCAAATCAACAGCATGTGTTTTTTTTTTCTCCCGATGTAATGCAAGTCAACGATTAAATCACTATTACAAATTACTATTACAATTATGATTACAATTACACTAAAAAGTAACAAACAACATGCTCACTATTTATTCTAAATAACCCAGTAATAATCACAGCTACAAAAACTAATTATTTTCAAACAAATGGGGTCACCAAAAGTAGCTGAAAATACGATATTAATGATTGAATGACAAATAAATGCACAACTGAATTGTAATTGACCAATTATATGGTATAATATAACGGTGTAATACAATTATAAATTATGCAGGTGTGCCAAGGTTCAACTACAATTATTTTGCTATTGCAATTAATTAGGAATTGCACAATTACAATTGTAATTGACCGCTAGGGCTGACTGTAACCAAAACACGATTTTGTTTCTAGAAAAGGCACACACCAAAAGCAACCACCTCCAACACACACTTATATTCCGTTCTATAGGGCACTGGAAAATTGACAAATTGACAAAAAAAACAAAAAAATCATCTAAGTCACCCATTCGGAAAACATCAATAGGTTCTTGGAAGTTAACTTGAGAAGACAGAGCCATGAGAGAGGAGTAATTGGATGGTGTGCCAGTCATGGAGTGTCGGGGGACCACAGCTCTCAAACCTGCCTGCTTACATAGCCGATCCACTCCCCCGCAGAAAAGCAGGAGAGCTTACTGAAGACTTTTACAATACTTTTTACTATTAGAAAGAACGTCAACATTTCCATCCAATAATTAATGGGTGCTTGAATGGCATGCCAAGCTAACTCATATTGCATAATTATATATATACGGTGCCTTGCAAAAGTATTCAGACCTCTGACCAATTCTCTCATATTACTGAATTACAAATGTTACATTGAAATTTCGTTCTGTTTGATATTTTATTTTAAAACACTGAAACTCAAAATCAATTATTGTTAGGTGACATTGGTTTTATGTTGGGAAATATTTTTAAGAAAAAAAAAACTGAAATATCTTGCTTGCATAAGTATTCAACCCCCACACATTAATATTTGGTAGAGCCACCTTTCACTGCAATAACAGCTTTAAGTCTTTTGGGGTAAGTATGTACCAGCTTTGCACACAATGTCAGAGTGATTTTGGCCCATTCTTCTTGGCAGATTTGCTCCAGGTTGTTGGTTTTTGACGGACTGAAGCAGGTTCTCTTGCAGTATTTCCCTGTATTTTGCTCCATCCATTCTTCCTTCAATTTTAACAAGATGCCCAGTCCCTGCTGATGAGAAGCATCCCCACAGCATGCTGCTGCCACCACCATACTTCACTGTAGGGATGGTGTGTCTTGAGGCATGGGCAGTGTTAGGTTTGCGCCACACATAGCACTTTGAGTTTTGGCCAAAAGTCTCTATCTTGGTCTCATCTGACCACAAAACCTTTTCCCACATCGCAGCTGGGTCACTCTCATGCTTTCTGGCAAATTCCAGTCAGCGGTCTGAATACTTTTGCAAGGCACTGTATATATATATATATATTTTAAACTATTTTAAAAATTCAGTACCTCACCACAACAAACTGTTACTAAAGCAATTCAATTCCTTTTAAAAATGACACAATCTACCCATGTTCACCTAGATCAGAAAGAAACAAATTTACAATAAATAGTGCTGTTATTCGACTCTGTCATTGCACACGTCAAAACCTTTCCACTGAAAGTCAAGGTAGCATGCAAAGTAAAATACAGTTTCACACAACCCTGCATGCTGTATAGTTTCCCCTTCAGCAGCAGGTCTGCATGTTGTGCTCCAAACAGCATTCAGACCGACCCTTGGACATTTAAAACAGTACTGTAGCTAGACTTGCGGTCTACTTGGAGCAACGTTTTCTTCTTACTAGTTACAAACACCTTCTGTTCACCTGCTGCACATTTGTTGAATGTCTAAATTTACATAGCATTGCTAAAGCTCAAACCACCACTAGCCTAACACATAACACATACCAAACACCTTTCTGTACTTGAGGGTGAATTGTTCATTTTAAGTGGAACTGCATTCAAACAGCATAATAGCAGTATCTCCTAGTTCAACACAATTAAGGTGGTGTTCGAACACATCCAGTTACATTACAGGAATCTGGATTGTATTACAGGCTGAAGGAAAATTAATTTGACTGCATCCCCTTGATGACCTCACATCAGAGCAGCTTAATCACTCTAGGCTAGTCCAGACAGCCCAATGTCAACATCTGAACATCTGAGTGCACTGTTCCAATATTCATAGCACAGGCTGTGCTAACATTCCTGTTATTACTGTTAGAACATTAAACTGCTGTGGCATACAGTGAGTATCATTTTTGTGTGATGTCTATCTGGGGAGAAAGCTAAATGAGTTCTGGTTGCCCCTGCCCATGGGAGCCTTTCTGATGAAAATCACAACCACAACTCATACTGATGAGCATTCCAGTATGCCAATGAGTGTAGAGCAGCAAGGGTAAGAAAGGCCCAGGAATGTGAAAGGGATGTGTATCGATAGTGTAGAGTTCAGCTGTCTGAAAGGCCCAGGAATGTTAAGGGTTGTGTATCGATTGTGTAGAGTTCAGCTGTCCGAAAGGCCCAGGAATGTTAAGGGTTGTGTATCGATTGTGTAGAGCTCAGCTGTCCGAAAGGCCCAGGAATGTGAAAGGGTTGTGTATCGATTGCATAGAGCTCAGCTGTCCTGAACTAGGACAATAAAGTACAGAGCTTTGGTTTTTAATGACCTATATTTGTTCATTTAATATATATATATATATATATATATATATATATATATATATATATATATATATATATATATATATATATATATATATATATATATATGATCTTCTAAAACAATGACTGCTGGATAAGAAATATGTATCTCAAACTATTTTTGCTATGCAACACTAATCGACTCAATTCTGTGTCTAGTAGTTTACTTTAGTGCTCCCTCGGAATCTATGAGGGTTTAAAGCTATGAATATTATTATATTAACAAGACCTTCACTTTTAGAAGCTCATGGCTCAGTAGTGTAATCACACTATTGTTTTAAAGAGGTTTTCAATACTCCTCTTGAAGGTAACCTGGATTGTTTATGAGCCATTAAAACACATGTCATGTACATGGAACTGCACACCAGCCATTGTGTGAAAGGTGAGTCCGATTTCATTGCCTCTTTGATACAAATGGATACTGGTCAACCCCATCTAATTTACTGTTACACTTCAATGGCGGATTGAAAGATTAAGGAGTGGAGAAGCCTGGCTGCTGCCTGTGGAAATCACTATTCTATCAGAGTGAGGTTTCCATATAAAACATAGAGAAGATTAGCTAGCACTCTAGCATTAAGAGTGCAATTCAGTCTGTAAATGTTGGAGAGAAAACACACACACACAAAATGTATCATTCAAAAGGAAGATGACTTGGCTTAAATATACTCCATGCACTGTGTGGATGTACTTGCCATTTATCTTAACTGATTACCTCAAGTTCTCATTTATATATTTTGTATCTAAGTTCTCATTATGTTGAAGAATGAATTTTTGCAGAACAGAATATTTAACCCCCCCCCCCCCCCCCCCCGTATGGTTTAAATTGCCCATATAAAACTATACTAACAAGGGGAATTTGACAACTTCGTCTTTTTTTATTTATTTATCCAGGACAATCCAATAAAGAAGCAACACCTTGACACATGCATTGAAAAAAACATAGGCAAGCCTCATCTGCAGTGGTACAGTAGGTGAAACACCTTCCCCTTTGGTCCCTCCTTCCAGCAAGGCTGACCAATATACCTTTCCAAAGGGGTGTCCAGATTCTCGGCAGCCCAACATAAACCAACGCAGATTGCTGGTGTTCAGTCCTGAATTATTTTTGTCAAAATGAAGTTATAATTAAAAAAGGAACTCCTTTATTCAGTATACATTTTTTACATATATTTGTACACTACCACAGACTGGGACCTAGGAGTCCTGTGAGGTTGCAACGTGACTTCCCACAGCATGTGTTAACATACTGTACCACGCTAAGATAAGGACTGAAAGGGTTAATAGAGTTGAGCAGACTGGGAGGAACCAAGACGGACTTTCCAAACAAAACTGTTGAGCTAATACCTGAACAAGGATTTAACAAAGAATACTAAACCGGACTCCTCATGAGAAACTGTTCCCTAGATACATCGATCGGCAAACCACAACATGCCAATCCCAGTTCATGCTCAGTTGATCATAAGCAGAATCCTAATTGCCCATGTCCAATCTGATTGTTTAGCAAATATATTGTTGTTGGCACGTCTGCAATAACCCAAGTTGATTAGAAAATGACTAAGCAGAAACACTGTCCCTACGAGACTAGTTTATCAAGGAAGAGCCTAGCAGGTATTTTAATCCGACTGTCAGAAGTCTAGACAACAATGTCATCAGATATGGGGAAGCTTTTTTTTTTTTTTCCTAACAGTTTGCTTCACACACAGATCCTGGTGGGTATTTGACTTCACACTTTCAGTACAAAACCGAGACAGGGTGCATTGAAGTAAATGTCACAGGTTTAGTCGATCTGCTAAAAAGGTCACAATACTTCCCATGTTCAAAATAGGACTACTGAAAACTGCTGCTGCTTTGAACAGTCAGTAATAAAAAAGCAGGGAAAAGCTACTTATAAAGCAAGTCTTTAGGATGATACAAATGATGTCACGGTTTATCAAGTCAATTTGAGTAACTGCAACATTAGGTGATGAAATCGATGGTTTATTAGCAGAAGATGTAAACTGCAGCAATGATGCCAAGCCTGCTTAACAATGTTTTCACAATCCAGTACAATTTAAAGATTGTTACATTAATTTCATGTTATAAAGACAGGTAAGTCACTGTAATTACTTTTTTAAAAAATTTTTTTTTTACAAATGCAAGGATTATCATGGTTCTTTGTTTTAATGAAACACACAAACAACATACTTTGATATGTACGTCTTAACAGAGACCTTTATTGGCTCATTAAATTAAAAGAATGATTGCAACAATGTGCACTTAATGAAAAGCAATCAATATAGACCTGCTATTTAGCTCCTGCAGAAAGAACCTCATGTTTGGCAATATAATAAATCCACCTTGATATTACACCTACAGGAATGACAGAGCTAGGCTTACTGTACCCAGTGCGAATCATACTGTCTTCACAGTGCACTGGTGTGCTTAATGACACATTTCTTAGCAATGTCATGTTCCATATTTCCCCCGAGTCACCTTGTATTAAATATCACTCTCCCAGCAAGAACGCTGGGTTAAGAAGTAAAAGCAGACTATTACAGTACTACATCTGTTGTGAATTGCACAGGGATTTATATTGGCAGTGTCTGAGAATAGTGAAAACCTGCAGTAGCAACTGCACATTCTTTCTTTCCTTATGTACAGTCACATTTGTCCACCTTGCAGACTGAAAACTTATTACCAGTTCAAACTGGCCGTACAACATCTTCTTACATATTCCTTATTAGAGAATATTGTTTTCCATTTCTGTAAAACCAAAAAGAAAGCATGCACTGGAAAGGCAATGGTTCTGACTAGATTCTGAAGTGTGCTGGCGGGCTAATTCATTCATCTCCTGGTTAGAATGTTGAATGGGATATGAAGCTCTTTGGAACATGGTATATCTTTATTAATGTGTAAGGCAAGAGCACAGTGTGCTAAAGCGTTTACTAGAATGAGCTATACAAAATGGAATTTTCACACGCTTCATCATAAAACTGCATTACCATACATCTTAGGGCTTGTCCTCTCTCTCACTCTCCCTCTCTCTCTTTTTAAGGAGATGCTATAATACTTCATCCGTATCTCAGTTACATCTGAAAGAGAGGAACATTTCCTCTACAGTGCACATGGCCAGCCAGTATCATATTCCTAGGCTAATTCAGAATTATGAGAAGATAAGACAAAATATAACTTAATGTCTGTTGAATTGCCCCAAGGAGGATTTCCATTTTTGAACAGTGGTACCACTGTATTAACACGCATCTTCGAAGTACATTGGAAAACATATTACATTCACAATGGGGGTACTGTACAGTATATGGGGCTTTAAAATGGACCCCTTCCTTTCAGCATTGTGCCAAAAATACAACACAATACATACATTCTCTCCCTGACTCCTCTACAGTACCAGAAAGCAAATAACCTATCTGGTAGTTAAAGGGTCCCGGTTCAATCACTAACTCACTGTGTGACCTTGAGCAAGTCACTTAGCCTACTTGTGCTCCGTTTTTCGAGTAAGACTTTGTTGTAAATGACTGCAGCTGATGCATAGTTCACACACCCTAGTGTCTGAAAGTCGCCTTGGATAAAGGCGTCTGCCAAATAAACAAATAATAATAATAATAATAATAATAATAATAATAATGATGCTCTACGGTGACTCGTAGATTCAGATACTGCAGATTTTAATAGCTGACTGAGCAAATAATGTTAAAGATGGGCAGTGCGCAGTTATCTACTGCATATAGTGCTGGGTAGCTAGCTGTTCACTTCTTTTAACATACACTGCTTGTTCCATGTGGAACAGCTGCAGTGCAGGTCGAGGATAAATGGCTTATGGAGGTCATGTTCTTTGTCTTCACAGACCTGGTGTTTAAAGTTACAACCTGGGATTACCATTGGCAGTTGTAGAGGTGCTTGGTTCCTGCAGGTCTCTGTCGGTCTGGGTCTCAGCATTCTGTAACTGCAGGATGGGGGTTTGCGTGCCTTGTGATGTCACCGAGGGGGCGGGATGCCGAGGCTGTAGACCAATTGCATTCATCAAACCCATATCCCTATCTGATCTCCAGTTAGCCCTACTGGTCCTGTATTGAAAGAACACAGACACATGTCAGGACAGCACTACAAGTGTGTGTTACATAAAATAATCTAGAAGTACCAGGCAGGTCTGTCATTTTGACCAGCAGAAGTTTCTATATATTGTAATATTCCAAAGCGGTAAGTGCAACGCATGCTGCATCAAACATACAGAGAAAACAACAGGAAACGGCTATCTTTCTTACTGCCATTACTGCCAAAAATTATGGATTCTGCTGAGTCAACGCCCAGGGGGCATGCTTAAAATTCAAAAAGGTAGAGCACTGCACACAGTCACGCTAAAGAATCAAGAAGTGCAGTTAACATATTTAATGACTGGTGAAATGCAATTAAAAGCTGCTGCAGTATGTCCGCGGTTTTGTCATTTAAAATCTTTTCAGAAAAGAAACATTAAACTTCAAAGCTGCAGTGTCCAGTGCAAACCCACATCATGAAAAATATATTTGTGGGTGAAAAACGCTAAAAGTCGCTACATTTAAAATATATACAAACATGTGATATTTTTGGTCCACTAAAATAAAGAGCTTTACATAATCTCTGCAAGTAAGAAATTGTAGTGTCAAGTGTGAAAACACAACACAAAATCAACCGCAGAGCTTGTTTCATCTGATCCGAAACTGCCGATCTCCACGTCTTCGTCATCTCAACCGAAGATAACCCGAACCCTGAATCATTCAATGCACAGAGCAACTACTTCTAGGCAATTTTTTTCTATTCATGTGAGTCGCGATATTTCCCCTCAGGCATTATTTGCGCACGGTTATTAAAAACCAGAAATTAATGATTAAAATTTGACTGACAGCAAAAAGTTGGGTTAGGGCGATCGTTCAAACCGGCAGAATCTGGTATTAAATATCGTACATATCGAAATTTCGATAAATCTGAGAATTAAAATGGTTCAATAATGGAAACCTGTACTTGTGATACAAGAGTGTCTGCAGGCATGCTAAGTTACAGTAGCAATGTCTAGCGTTCTTACCCTGGCCTCTCTGTGCTGCGGTTGCTGCTGCCATTGTTGTTGTTGACGGTGAAGTTTGCCTCGTTCAGCTGGTCCCAGAAATACTCTGCACCAGAGTTGGATGCCCTTAAGATAAAGAGGGAGAGGAAATAATTAATGATAATCTTTAAAACCGTGACGTTTAAGAGGGCATCCACTGTACAAAAACGAGCCCCATCAAAATGTGTAATCAAACCAAAAGTTGTGTTCTTATCCTCTCCGCGTTGCAAGGACTGTGTTCCTCAGAACAGTATTTGACCCCTTAAGGTACACAAGGAATTAAGCGGTTGTTCAAATGGTTTCTTCTTAAAATACATTTGAGGGTGACAAGTATCGCAAGAAGGAAACTGACAGTTTGGATGACCAGATCCAACCTGTCACTAATTAGTGATCAATTGAATTCACAGTATACATGAGCTTAAAGGTCCCTCTAATTCCAAATCTCTTGCATGGAGAAATTAGATAGGGAGTACAAAATGAAAGGATGGAGATGCACTCTGACTGCTGCCCCAGGATGCTACTGCTATACTCTCGGCTTTATTGATCAGTCTCCAATTAGATGAAAAAGTAAAGCTCAAAAAGGAGTTTTTCATTAAATGAAATTAGATTTAATTGGACTGAGGAATAAGTGATTTAAATGCATATTATGAGGAGTTAAGATTTAATATTTCCTTTTGGATAAAAACTAATATTTTTTAACCCCCCCTCTTGAAGACTGCACAGTAAAGCCAGTTTATCTAAGAAACTAGATTAGCAGATAATTCATATAATTTTTGTGGCAAACTGCAGTTTTTATAGTACTTACTCAAACTTGTACGTATACATGTCACTTAAAATCATCATGGGACTGCAACCCTTAAAACCCTGATATATGATATGATGACCATAAAAATACAACAAGAAATACATAGATTTCTCTCTCTTTTCCGGAGATTTGCAGCTGAGTGTTTTTAAAGTTAAAACCGTACTCATAGAAAATGTTCAGCTTTGGAGAGGAATGTATTTTTTTTTTTTTTTTTTAGACCCCGGGGCTGTCCTCAGGGCGCCATTCAAATGACAAACCCCGTGGGGTTGTCATCAGGAAATTATCTTTCAAAAAGGAATAAATAAATAAATAATGCAACTGATTGCCTACTTGTGATCTGCAGTCAGCAGGATCAAATAAATGAAAGAAAAATCACTGCACGGTGACTTTAGGAGAGAAGAAAAATACAAAAAAAAAAAGGAGTGACTTCTCGCCCAAAGCCACCCTCTTTATAAAGTTACCATTCATTTCAAGTCCTTGATTTATTTGATTTTGTTAAAGGCAAACAACTCTGAATTCTACAGTTTAGTCCAGTTGGATTGGAAATGTGGGGAAATCAGCAGGACTAAGTAACATCCTGACCTCATATCTTTCAATATTTTGTGTATCACTGTGAAACAAACATACAGAGCTGAGAAAAGGCAAGTAGTCACTGTGGATGGTGAAAGGCTTCAATGTTTGCTCCTTACCATGTTAGTGATTAGGCAAAGCAGTGGATTGGATAGTGAGAAGATAAAGAGATTGGGAGGTGCCAAGACGGCAGGAGTTCCAAAAAAAAAAAAAAAAGCACAATTGTAAAATGTATGGACATATTTCATTAGCCATACTTAATTCAATTCCATCCCCAAACACAAGAGCTCAGCAGGTAAGACAACAATGGTATGGTTCCAAATAGCATCCCTATCTATTAGTGCCACATTGTGCTAAATCATGCGTATTAGCATTGCATGCTTGTATTTTTTTATCAAGGTTTTAGAAACGGTCATAATACAGACCTGCTGGCTTTATTTTAAGGCATAACTAATTTAGTAAGGTCAAAAGTTGATATTGCAATAGAGTTTTCTGTAATCAAACTGGTTTCATATTAACGTTTCACTCTTCAGTGGCATCTAACTTCAAAATGCAAGTTATAAATGAACAGGCATTTAACACGGATTAATAAGGACAAGAGGGAAGCCAATTTCTATATACACTAACTACAAACAGTGGCAACAGTGTTATAAGTGTATAGTGTTCTACTGACTTGAACAGTTGCGACAATCAATTCTCAACATTTACTCATTTACTTTCATTTGACCAGAGTGCTTTCTTTTGAATCTGATACTGGTTTTCAAAAAGCCCCCCTACTTAAATAGCAGCAATTATGAAAGGTTTGGCTTTTAAGAAAATGGGGAAAGTACCTTATTTTCACAATGGTCATGCGTTCGACCCATCATAAGATTATACCTCTTAATACTGCCACATGATTCTGGGCACCAACATAAGGTTAAAAGTTAATTGCAATTCAGTTATCCCAAGCACAGCTTTCTAAATTCCCAGGATTATAGATTAAAGATTAACAGATCAGCAGCTGTGAAATGACTGACCTACGTGGAACCTGATTATCACAAAAGAACATAGTGTATTCTTGCACCTTCAACTTTATTCAGCTTGCTAATGCAGTCTTCCAGGACAGCTCCGGGTTCAAATATTATTTTTCCAATACATCAAAGCAAGGGCAGCAACGCGGGTAGTTTCCAGTTTTGAGTTTGAAATTCATCACTATTGAAACCAGAGCATCCTGCATGTGTTACAATTCCTGCAGATGCTACACAGATTAGGCGCAAAAGAATGATCCGTCTTTAGAAGACTTGATCAGATCTGGATACCGTATTCCTTCAGAAAATCAAATAAATATGCAGTTACAAAGATACAACCTCAATTACGCATATGGAGGCAGTTTGTGGCCGTCTGCTATCACACAGAGCATTACAGTTATGTGCTGCTTCTCATTTCCAGTCGTGATTACTGACACCTGTTTTTCTCCCAATTTGTGAACTGTGATATTGCTTGGCATGTTGAAAAATACGGGGGTCTGATCAGCATTAACGATCTGTCCAAGCTGGTATTATTTGTTAGAAACGCTGAAATTGTAAAAGTTTCTCTTCGAATTCCTGAGGAAACTAATGACGCTTCTTTTGAAAATGGCTGCCTCTATGTCATGGATGATTCGAGATCAGGCAGGAACGTTTTGGTTCGTCTTTTCTCAGCAGTAAGTCACATTGCTGCTTGTGTATTTGGACAGCGACGTTTTTGTTCATCTTTTCTCGGCAGTCAATCACATTGCTGTTTGTGTACTCGGGTAGTCATGTCTTTTGTTGGCGATTTTAAAACATGCATCACTATACTGTACTCAAATGTAAGATGCAGGCTATTTTTGAGAAGCAAAAAAATGGTTTAAAAGGTGTGTCTTAAATTCGAAGGAATGCGGTAGTTTCCGGGCAAAGTACATTTTATACTGGTATCCCTTCCATAATCTGGAAAAGCCCTGGCTGAACTGATCAATAATGGACAGTACATGTTTGATAGTTCCTTCCAGTGATGCTTTAACAACATGAAGTTTGCAACGCTCCTGAAATGGTACAGTATTGACAGAATGTGGAGTATACCTGCACATCTAGAATGTTCAGTGACTCCCCCCCCCAACCCTGACCTCTCCAGCATCTTAAAGAGGCACCGAATGGTGGATTTGTGATTTAAACACCTACCTATTGAAACGGGGATCAATGGATTTTTCCTTCCCATTTTTTCCATCCTAACAAACCAGACAAATTCGCTGATTTGTTTTTATAAAGCTCTTTAAAGCCTGATTGAGAACCTTGCTTCAATGAGAGGATTTCTCCGGCGAGCAGTGGGAGTAACATCCTTCCCTATAATTCTTAAGCCAAAGGCATTCTATTATTGAACTCTGTGATTTCAAAGCTTTTTTTTTTTTTTTTTTTTTTTTTTTTAAGTAATTAGTTAAGACTACTGTGAGAAGCTCATTTTAACAGAATATTGCTAATTTCAATTTTGATCAATGATGTGTTGGAATTGATTAAGGGAATGTGAATGGTTATAAAGGAATTGAAATACAGGAATTGACTCCAAACCTGACCAGAGTTTGTTATGACTATTGATCCTTTGAACACATTTTAAATCAGCTTTAATCAGCTTAAACACCATCAGCCAAAAGCAGAGGGACTTTTTATTATTATTATTATTATTATTATTATTATTATTATTATTATTATTATTATTATTATTATTATTATTATTATTAATAATAATAATAATAATGAAAACCCATTTAGATTCAAATAATGCTGGTACATTCAAGTTATGCATCATCAATATCCAGTTTTTCCATCTCAGAATAAGATGTCTGGAGATAAATTAGCATTTGACTGGCAGATCACAAAGTGAATTCACTGTTGAATTCAAGAGACTAAGTTATGCACAGGTGTCCATTACTACCCAGCACGACGTCTCAGATTCCTATAATGAGGACTCGACAAAAAACAAAATACTCATTGAAATCCTGTATTCTATTAAAAAAACTCAATACAAATGTGCTGAGGAAATGAAGCAAAAAACAACTTCTGCAAATTGCAGGTATTAGCTTTGGCACAAACCATGAACAGCAGAAGTCTGTTTTCATCAATATATTTTCTTTTTTTAAATACTTTATTTTCATTAAAAAGCACAAAAAGCTTTTTACCGATCTAGGGCAGTGGTGCGCAAAACTGCCCCCCCCTTTCTTAACATACATTTTGTTGTGCAGGTGTCTTATTTAACTTGAATGTGTCAAACTGCTATACAACGGGAGTCTAATTTCCACCCCTGCTTTAAGCCTTCTCAAACATACTGGTCATCATTAATAAAATAAAACAGTGCAAAAATAAAGACAGGAAGAGCAAAGAAGGTCAAAACGATCAATCTAAGGGAAAGGCTCTAGTCTGGCTTTCGGTTTTACTGATTCAGTGTTGTCTTTCAGGTTCATCATTCGCAAATCAGATTCATTTTTCACTTGTCAGTTTAAGGAGAGGTAAAAGATTAGATTTGTACATACTTTATGTGCATGTTTATATTATTTTAGCTTTGGTGCCCACATCTATTATAATGAAGTACAAATCCTATGCATTTTTACTGCAGATGTTTTAGTGGAGAGGTTATCTACAACATATCCTAGTTTATATATTTACTGTGATGCAGAAATGAATAGCATCTAAACAGTCTCAAACCAAAACACGTTTGTATAAATGTATTATTATGGGCTCCCTCGGATTCCCGGAGCCATAAGGAATTGCATAAGGAAGACACACGTTAACAAACAACAACAAATCACAGGAAAAGTTTCTACGGAGCGTCAGAATGTGCAGCTATTTCCAGTTTGGAGGATAATTCAATTCAACTAGCAGCTCAGAGCGAAGACAGAAGGGTGGGTTTGAGCACAGAGGGGCTGGGGGTGGCAGGGAAGAGAAGACTCATTAACGAATCACATTGTGATTGATGGAAAATGTTAGCTAATGACGCCACAACAACAGGGGTTGGAAAGATTACAACCAGTAGATGCATTAGAGCTGAAAACAAATCCCATTGATTCTTGCTAAACTTTGTTCTCTCATTAGCAAAGACAAGCAGCTGAATCAATCCATATCTCTTCTGGTCTCAAGATAGAATAAATATAAACAAGGATAAAACATATCAAATGTAATACAATACTTTGGTTCCAATTAGTTTTAATTTGTGTTTACAAATTAAACTAAATGTTTTGCATTCACAGTTTGTATTCAGGATTTTTATATTTCTTTTTAGAATGATATGATACCAAAGATGACTTTTTTGGAAATGCTGATCACCCCTTCAGTGAGCTACATTTATATTATCTGAATTAAATTATTTGAACAAATGACCACAGAAATATTTCTTATTAAAATTATAAATTAAAATGGTTTTCAATAAAACTCAACAGTTGTTTGGCTGGCAATCATTCACTTCAAGGTAAAAAAAATTCTACCCAAAAGTAACCAAATCATATTTCAATGCCTGTCCCAAAACTGCAAAGTTGTGTTCCAATGATTGACTATTCTTCATGCAGCCTAAAGACAGCATTCGTTTTTACACAATGCTTTTGGTTAGAAACGCTCCCGGTGTTTTTCCTGCTTTAATGCATTTTATTTAACAAAAATTGGAGCATGTGAGCACTGGTGGCTGCAGAACATTTTTTGCTATATGATATTGTTTTTCACAGAACACATCTTTAAACAAACAAATATAAAAAACACAAACTGAAATGTGGACTAAAAGAAACAAGGAAATTCTTGCAGACAAGAACACTGCAAAGCACAATGGGTATTTCTTTTAAGTACCAGTAACCATCAAATACCAAAAAAAAAGACAAGAACTGAATTTAAGTTGAGTAAAACCATGTTTATTATTATTATTTTTAACGATAGTTATCATGCCGTTAACGCAATTCCGATAAACGTTTCCAGTTTCACTCAGTTTAGTTATCTGTCAGAATCAGGTCACGAGAACAAAGTAAAATAAATCAATTTTTTATATATTACAAAAACAATAAAAAAAATAACTTTCAAAACAAATGTAAGTGGAGATACAGATAAGATTGAGTGAAGGCACCAGCTAATGAGCAGGAAGATTTCTAGACTCCTTGAGATGAATGGTAGACGACAGTGCTGAGGCCTTAATGCAGTAACACTCAACGTCATTAGGACAGCGCACCTTGTGCCTCACTGTTTTAGTTCAAAGATCCAATTCCTTAGATGCGTTCTTTGTAATGTCAATGGTAATTTCGCTATTTACAATTAAATTCCTGTAGTAGTGCAAACCAAGCATGAAAAGTACCATACATGACACAATGACAACACATTCAGCCATTATTTGGATTGAATCTTTCACTAGTAACTCTAGCAGAATTAGAATGATAGCACACAATACATTGTTCAATGAAACTGGCTCACAAACTCTGGAAGCATGTCACGCTCTGGTTATTTTTGTTATGTTGCAGCCGTGCTCTGCAGAAGCCTTCTTCGACTGATTCAACTTTATACTGTGTGACAACATGCAATCCAACCCAGCGGTTAAAGGCAGATCAACAGCCTTTGAGATGTTCTGGCACTGTCCCTGTTCTCTACTATATAAATCATGGATCCTTTCCTGGCTCTTCCTTCACATTCCTGTAGTGACCGATAGCTTAAAGAACTTACACCGGCCTGCAGATCACCAGGTCCCCTTTGTTTGTCCCGTAGGCAAGGCCCAAACCTGGTTCTGGCAACCAACGAGCAGAGTTTATACTGACGTGTCTTCTCTGGTCTGCTGGCATCGGGTAAAGGACATTAAAGACTCTCTGTTGGTAAAACACATGGAAACATTTTTTTAAATTTTTTAATTTTTTTAACAAGAGCACAACAATAAATAAATAAATAAATAAATAAATATATATATATATATATATTATATATATATATATATATATATATATATATATATATATATATATATATATATATATATATATATATAGGGGGCTCCCGAGTGGTGCATCCAGTAAAAGCACTCGCTAGAGTGCAGGATGCGCTCTATAGCCTGGACGTCGCGGGTTCGAGTCCAGGCTATTCCACAGCCGACCGTGGACGGGAGCTTCCAGGGGGCGGCGCTCAATTGGCAGAGCGTCGCCCGGGGGGAGGGAGGGTTAGGTCAGCCAGGGTGTCCTCGGCTCACCGCGCACCAGCGACCCCTGTAGTCTGGCCGGGCGCCTGCGGGCTTGCCTGTGAGCTGCCCAGAGCTGCGTTGTCCTCCGACGCTGTGGCTCTGAGGCGGCTGCACGGTGAGTTCGCAGTGTGTAAAGAAGCGGGCGGCTGACGGCACACGCTTCGGAGGACAGCGTGTGTTCATCTTCGCTCCTCCCGAGTCAGCGCAGGGGTGGTAGCGGTGAGCTGAGCATAATAAAATAATTGGGCATTTCAAATTGGGGAGAAAATAATAAAAACTAATTGGCAACGACTACATTTTTAAAAAAAAGAAAAAAAAAAAATATATATATATATAATCACATTCCCATCCAATTGTCCAGTGAGCCAAGTGCAAAAGTGTATGCTTCATATCCTTGTTTTACAGTACAAATTGTGAATCCCTGGCGAGGGAACACCTAGAAAGTTTAATTAGAAAAGGGCTGCAGTACATCTGTAATGTCTACTCAATAAAACACACACACACACACACACACAGACACACACACAAAACAGAAGGAAAACCTCTCTCCCTGCAGCTCACTGCTAAATTAAATGGATGTGGTTAAGAACTCTTTCCGTCATAGTTCACTTCCCGGTTAAGTGAAAAGAAAAAGAGATAAATGAAAAATGAAATGCTGTGAGAGCCAAGAATTATCTGGCAATGGCAGGAGAGAAATCAAATCTATAAATCAGCAGCTAATAGGAACCTGAACGTAGACTCACTTGGGGAGGAATCTTTAACAGATCAATGGTTTTGCGAGTATTAAAGCTTCAGCCGACTGGCAACTTCTAACATCAGTGTTTGCATTTACTAAAACCAAGTCCACCATCCTAAATGCTCAGTGTTTTGCATACCAGTAATTGTATGTCTTTAAAGGGAATTTAATTCTGACTTATGGCTCCCGTCCGTCTGAAGAAGTTTAGTTTAAATCCATTAAAGATCAGTTTTCTTTTAAACCCAACATTTGCTAATCTACTAACCCATTAGAGTCTGTAATGCAGAGTGGTTTTTATTACATTAAATAATATTATATTAAATAATAAAATAGTACAAGAAGCTTTGCCGTTCTTATGGTCCAACTTCATATGACATGACAACTCTAATACAACAGGCTACACCCTAGACAAGGTGTATTTACTTAGAAAAAGGATTTATAGCAATTATGCTACTGCCTTGTCTGTAGTTTTAAGAACTGAAATTAGTCAGTTTTAAAAACTGCAGACAAGAGAATGAGGACTGGAATAAAATGACTGCTCACATACAATATAATAATTGCTATAAACTGACAGTTGTCCGTTTTATTTTTGTATGTCTATCTTTGGAGACAACCTGGGTCACAGTAGCCAAAGACAATCCTCTGACCTCTAGAATATATTCTATACCATTTATATCAAGATCAAGTTTTGCTGAATTGAAAATATGACATGACAGTGGAAAAAAATAAAACAATTCTGACAAAGAAATGCCTGTTACACATCAGCTTGTACAACAATAGATGTCTTACTGCCTGCCTGTGCAGAAATGCTGCAGTGTTAGTGAGAGATAAGCTATTAAAACAGGAAAGCTGCCTGCCGGAAGCTGTTTGGAGCATTTCTGTATTGCTGCCAAACCAGTCAGACAAAGGTGATCCACAGACACAGCTTTTAAAAGATATAAATTTAATTTAATACGGAACAAACACAACCCATTTTAAAAATCCATCTCTTTCGTATATCTGTAGATGAATGAGCATATGCAAGTACAGTAGTCAGCAGGTTTAACACATTAGGCATTGCCCAAGGTCAGATTCTGAATACCAGACTTAATCAGTTGCAAATGTACCTAAGTGAGTGACATTTAAGTTACTGTTTAAAAAGCATCAATACAAATCACTTTGCGATTACCAGGTCTGAAAGCAGTCTGCTCCTTCATTTAGAGCAGGCATGGGAAACTCCTGTGAGGGCCGCTCTACACCAGGTTTAATAGGTACAATTAAGTGCTTTAGGGTCAGATGTCAGTACAATTAGTTCAATTGAACAATTAAGAACTAAAGAGGATTGGTCACTGGACATCTGTCACTTTCAGGCCATTCTGATCCAGGACTTTGTTCCAACCAGATCTTTAATTGCTTTAACAATTCATGGTATTTGGATTGATAGTCACAAGTGACAGACCAATGGTCTCTGTATCCAACATCCATTCATAATTAGTATTATAGTTTACCGATTTAAATTGAAGTAAATCCAGTATGTATATGTTTTATCAAAATGAGTGAAAACAAATTTGAGAAGTTAGGATATAGTAAACGTCAATATCTTGTGGTGGCAGTGTCCGATGGCTTGGGGCTTGGTGAACGTACAGTGATAAGGTTATGATAACACTATACCAAATAATGTGTACTAAGAGGAAAAACAAAACAACTCAACACAGATGTGATCTTTATGCAAACAAAGCTGCTTAGTAACTTAGGTTACTGTTAAAGACTATCAGTCTGCAAATTGGGCCTATTACACGAAACGGCAATCTATAATTCTGTTTTCATAGTGCAATACTATTAACTAAACAAATTAGGTATTTCTATATCTAATCCTGAGGTCCTGTATAAAAACAGCTGCAATCCCTCTATTAAAACAGCCAGCTTTGGAACTTTCTGAATTGTAAAGTTAACAAAAAGAAATGATTTGGGGGATTCTGTGCAGTAAGCCAAGGACCAGTTTCAGTCCCAGCAGTCCCAAGACAGAGGTCCAGAAAATAGAGCCAGACTAGTTAACCTGTCCTACCGTACTGTAGGATTCAATGATGAGATCTGTCAGGTACAGAACAGGTCTCTCACCACACTCTCTATAGGATATATCGTACTTCAACAAGAGGTTAATGTGGACGGCACATAGCAAGGAACTCCAGGTTTCTGACTGCAATGGTGGTCTTCTTCTTCTCCAGGTCTTCTGACCGAAATGGTGTATCATGGTCAAATTCCCTTCACAAGAACTGCTTGGGGGCAAAAAACTGCATCTCATACAATAGCATTACAATTGAACAAAACTAATGAGGAGCAGGTTAAGAAGGGGCAGTTTTAGTCCTGTTCCCATGCAACCGGTCCAGAACCAGTCTCCAAAGAGTAAGAGCACTGGATCAGTAAATATCAGGGGTTTTTTTTGGGGGGGTGGGGGGTTGTCTGTTGAAGATCAAAGGCATTGTGTCAACTTGGCTTCACAACTGTGACATTTTTACCTTGAAATTTTGAGATTTACTTTTGTTTGGGAAACAAAGGGAATAAAATATCAATTTCATCAAGCCTTCGGGGTGCAGGGAAGTTGTCAGAAGGTCTATCTTTGGTCAGAGATTTAAAGAGAATACGGAGCCAAAAAAAAAAAAAAAATTCTTAATGGTATTAACAGAAGCTGCACAGATTAACAAAATTCAGCTTAGTTTTAAAAAACATTGTGTGTATAAAAGTAGAAGGCATTTTTAAAATGTACCCATTGCGGCTATGCAGGGTTCCTCCTTACAGAAATATTCTGATTAGATATCTACTGTTTGTTTTAATAGAAAATGATGGCTCCAGGCACATTCCATTTCAAATTGAGAAGTATAAAAAGAGCAATATGAATAGGTAATACAATTTTAAATGCTTTCAAAAGCAAAGCCTACTCTTGCTCATATATGGCTTGTTAGACATTGTCAGCATCACTGACAAATAATTCAATTTATTTATAATTAAAAAAAGGGCCTTGTTAGACATCTTGTTTATGAGACTGGAGTTTGCAGAGTTTTATTTTTTGATCTGCACGATGCATTTACTGCAAACGATTCAACAATAAAAACTCAAGAACCAACACTATTTTAAAACACATACATGCGCCTAAAATGAAATTGCAAAGAGGGCTACATTTTGCTCAGTTAATTTCTGGAGGAATCATTTTCTTTTAGCAAGCAATTAGTCGGCTAACAGCAGATAAGAACGCATTGCCGGCTCTACCCTAATTACGCTTGTTATATCACAAAGCCTTTACACAGTCAAATGTATTCCTTAAATTCAGTTTAGCAAGACAACACATACAGCAATAATGCAACCAATTCAAACAGTGAATGCTGCACTTTGCTGTGAACTGCCACATCACTTGGATACTTTTCCAAAAAACTATTTGAGATATCACACTTTTTATCAATATAACAAGCACACAGGGAAGCCCATGTTTCGATTTCTGTTTTTCTTCCCAAGTTAAAAAGGTGCTTGAAGGCTGAATTATTAGTATTCTACTCCTGAAAGCAATAGTGTCCCTGCATGCCAAGTTCCTGGGAGAGAGGTGAGAATATGCTTGTGTCTGAAATTGAAACTATAAAATGAAACTGTGGGTCAATAATGCCTGAAGTCAACGGGAATAGATGTGTAAACAATGTTAGAATACACACTACTTTTTGACACTTACCTTGGGGTCAATCTAACTGATCTAAACAGTGGTGGATCTAAATAACACTGTCCTTTAAATGACTAAATCTGGCTTTTTACGTATTTATTTGTCAGCCAGAAATACACTAAAAGAGACTAGCTTGCACTGTTAGATGGTTGATTTTTAGATTCACCACTGTTCAGATCAACCATTGTGTATAAAGTGTATTCCAGGGCTGGTATCATTATCAACCTGTCTCTAGCTTTTTTTTAGGGGGCTCTCGACTACAGTGAGGAGTATACAGATAGCTAGCCCTGATCTCGTTCTACTTACCCTCATAGAGGTCTCTCCACCGTGGGGGTGCTGCAGCCGGAACACCTGTGCGACCATGTGCTCCGTGGAGGGGTGCAGGAGAATCCTCCTAGACGCCAACCCCACCATCACATAGCGCCCCATAGGGGACAGGCTCACCGAGATAGCATTTGGACCTGAAATAATGTAGTAATCACTGTTACAATTTTACAAATGCACCAAAAAACTTAACAGGAAAATAAGTCCAAGCTTAGTGAGCTATAAAATAACCACCATCAATTAAAATCAGAGGCAGCCTCACCTTGAAGACTAGTTCCCATCTTACTCATATTTTGTTTTTCCACCAATAAGTATTATTATCACAACGTCTTCATTAGCTATAAAAGGTCCCACACATCCAATCAGGTTTAGCTATTAGGCAGTGGTGCATGAGGGTTCTCAAGATTGGTGAATGGATTAATAGAGGAAATTAATAGTTAAATGTTGAAATTGATAGGCGTTTAGGTTAGTGCTTCAGCCATACACTACCGAGGCAAATGCAATTGCACATCGTAACTGGTCTTTGGAGACGACAACGCTCACATTGTATGTGCTTTAGACCTCACATCATCTTCATCAGAGCTTGCAGATTTTGAAACACATGTGCCAATCAAAAACATGTAATATATTCATATGAAATGACACCAGTTTGGAGCTTTTTAATCCTCATTATTTTACAGCTTAAAGCAATTGTCCCTTGGGATTGTTGGAAATGCAAAAAAAGAAAAGCTCTGCTTCCCGTGCCTGTGGTGCTGCAGCAGATTTCTTTTAATTGCCACAGTCAACCATCTGCATTTTGCTAAGGCATAATAACATGAAAAACTTAATTTCAGAACTTAATTTCAAAGCCCAAGAGTGCACTAAACAAAGCCAACTGAGTAGAGGCTCCCAGCTCCTTTTAAACTTCTGACTAAAGTGTGTTCTTTTCTGTTTGGTTTCAGGTTTCTGTGCCCGCAGGCTTGTTCTCTTATCCACCAATCAGACCCGTACACAGATAAACTAGCGAATGGTTAGCCCTTGCTCTACCTAAAACAAAGGGTTTGGAATATCTTACTAAAGTGCCACTGGTTGATATACTAATCTGCTACAGGCAACTGGATTATGTTACCATGGTGTTAAACATATCTACACTTTCTGTGATTTATTATTACTGCTCCCAGTTTCAAATTGTCCTTATACTAGAGGCTAAGGGAGGCTTTTAGACAATAGACAAAGGTTTGGTTAACATGAGTATTTTGCTCTCTAGGGGCAGAATATTCTATAACAGAAGTTTGCAGATGAAACGTACCGTTATCATAAGCAGAATGCAATGTTTCTTTTACAGTTAAAAACAGAAGGCTCACTTATATTACAGCTTTAAAGGCTGAATTTAACACCTGCACATTCTGATCCAGGGAACCGATAACATTTAGCTTGAAAGCCTAACGTAGCTTGTTAACTCCAGTTTTTTCTTATATATATATATATATATATATATATATATATATATATATATATATATATATATATATATATATATATATATATATATATATATATATAACAGCAAAGTGCTTGGCACTCTGTGTCTTGTTAGCCTTCTACTCTTCTAAAGCCCAGTCTCAATACTTGCCCTGTTTGTGTGCTGCGAACTCACCAAATCTCTTGGTGTACAGCATCTCTCCGAGGTTGTGTGGTGCCAGAGAGTAAACCGCTAGGATGCCTTCGTCTGGAAAACCTCTCTGGCTACTGGGAATGAACACTGCCAGCAGCTGCCCGTCAGCAGAAATGTCACAGCTGGCATCGTTGTATATCTTACAGTTCTGGACCAAAACATTATTGGAGGCTGCATGAAAAGGGAAAGAGTGAAAACCATGTTAAAATGTGGGAACGTAAAAAAAATTCACGAAACTCAAGATTCAGCACTGCAGAGAAAAGGTTTATGGGGCACCTTCTTTTACACATCCGTATTCACAAAAGGAATAAGAAAACTAGGCTATCAGACAGATCCACTGCCAAGAAATGGGTTTCACAATTCGATACACTCTATTGAGCTTTCATTACTTGAGATGCAGTAGCTTTTGCAAGGCCACTCTTCTGTGAAATAATTGTCTTTTAACCCCATTTTCCACCAGGACCTTTCCAAACTGCATAACTAAAAGAACCTTGCTCTTTACATAATTGATTTGGAACCTATGACTTGTTAAGCATCAGCAAAGTAGCCGTTCCCTCTGCCGCAGTAATATGTAAATGTAGACGTTTCAGGATGAATCTATTCAACAACCGTAACTCCCACTGTTCATAAGAGCTTATTCTCCCAGGTCATTTTCATTTTTCTAATTCACAGAAATATGCCTTCCCTGAAACCGCACGAGTAGTGAAACTGCCAATTGTACACTGCACCATCTGTGCATCTTTTGTGGGGTTTGAAAGTAATTGCCCATTTTAACAAAAACAGAAGTTTTTAGAAGAATGCAAAAACTATGAATTATGGATTAACAGGTATTTAAAAGCTATTATATGCTACAAAAGAGCTCTTGACAATCGGGGAAGATTGTTTGTTTATTAAAGTATTCAAAACAGACACAAAAAGCTGATCACAGCAAGGAAAACGTGTATTCTCCTCATGTTGCTGGTCCACCATGTGATATCTCCAGAACTACTGACATATTTTGTATAAAACACAAACTTGGGGAGGATTCATGGTGGCTAAATACAGGTTAGATGTTATATATAAGGTACACAAGTATTACACAGGAGTTTGTTTTATATGGTAGTACACACTTTCTGGCGTATGAAGCAGCTTCAGAGATCTGAAGAACTACTCCTGGACCTAAAGCTGAAAATATTCCACACCACTTGCCTTACCATTCTACTCTATGGCTGCGAGACTTGGGTTTTACCAAAAGTGATGTGCAGTCGCAGCCAACTGCTACAGTTACATGCTGAAGATCAAGAGTACAGGCCGATTACATAACGTTGTGTTCAAGAAGGTGGGGAAACCACCACCATCTAACCCAGTGAAGGAGAGACAACCAAGGCGGCTCGGTCACGCATTCAGGATGAACAGGGACAGCATTCCTTGTAGATACGCTCTGTACTGTCCTCAACATGGCAAGCAAAAGAGGGGCAAGCCGTCTTCACGCCGTCCCGAGACAAGCATGTTTGGAGAGCAGTTGCGGCTTCGAAGCGCAACCACAGTGAGTGAGTGAGTGAGTGAGTATAAAACAGCGTTCTGCAACCATGATCAGTCATGCATGTTACTAGTTATTCCAAAATGACTATGAAACATTTTAGCCTTCAACAACAGAATTTTTTGCAGGTGTAACTCAATCATTTTTTATTGTGTAGCTGGAATTGATTTGATTACATTTCTCTTGTTTGTAAGTGCCTCCAGCTCATGTTCTAAAAAGTGCCTAAAAAGGCAGAATAAATATGTAGTATTTTCCAATGGACATCTGTGAGAGTTCGAATTATTAGAGAAAGACAGAGAACCAGTTTAAAATATTACTTTTCTAATGAACACTGTGGAATTACTGAGCAGGTACATCGCTCACTGTAACAAATCTCACGGGACATAATACTGTTCACCTTAAAATATTCAGGTTACTTGCTCAGAAACACGTATTTCAAATTAAATCCCAGTAGAGTGTATTGATTTCCAGAAAGATTAGAGCAAGGCTCTGTTAATTACGTACAGCAATGATTTGTTGGTACATCCTGTGGGAGTTGCACAGCCAGAGAATATACTGTAGCAACAGTTTATTGATGCATTTGTTACAACAATAAAAAGGGCAAAAGTAAGCGGTATGCCTGTTGGATCTTTGATTAAAGGGCAGAATGAAATGAAACAGAACGGTTTAGAATTTGCAAACAAGGTAGGTGGTCATGTGCTAATGATACATACTTTTTTGCAACACTTCTCAACAGAGAATGATAAAGTTGTTAAGCAATTGATTTTTAATGAATGAAATAAATGGTTAAATTGATTAATTAATGGGCTTATGTCTCGACTGGGTATCATTAGCCATGCAGGTCAGCCTCTGAAAATTCTCAAAAATCTTGTAAAAACTGGAGGTGCAATCACTGAGATTCTTCGTAATCTCATATGCTGCTCACAGAAAGGTTGTCCAGTCTAAATGTTTATTAAACTCAGCACAAACACAGCATTCTAACCTATCTATTACCAATTTGGTATAGGAAGCTAGCTTGATAAAAGTTCCCTCTAACTTTTTTTTACCCTAGGACTCCTTAAGCTTGTTAATGGCATCAGAAAAAAAAACTTTTTTTTTTTTTTTTTCTTAACAGTTTGGGAATTTTTTCCCCCACTCCCCAAAATACATTTCATAATATTTTGGGGAAATTTCCCAAAGGCAGACCGATACAGTCAATATGCTTTTTATGAATCGCATTGGCGTTTTCTTTCAATGATTAGATCATCAAGTAATGGATGCATATGGTAGTAAAGTCTCAAGAGAAATAAGGTCCATCACCACATCACTTAAATCCCTGAGATTATATTCTAGTTTGTTTATTTTCTGCAGTCCAAACTTCTTACAAATTGATCTCTCAGTGTTTTCAATCATGCAAAAGTTACTGCTCGGAGTGAGGAGTGTGCACTGGTTGATTAAGGGGATTTTTGTGTTGCCTGTTTGTAGCAGCAGCTTGAACAGACGGCCGCTGTTTCACTTTAATTGGTGCCAGCTCAAGGAACAGCACCCTTGTGTTTAAATGTTTTGTGTTATCATTTCTATCCTGAGCCTCCTGTCTGAGATGATACCTGCTCTGCGGGATGAGAGGCTATTCCACACTTTCTCCTAACCGGTGCCTGCTGATATTGCTTTCAGCCCAGCAGTCAGCCAAGCCGCTTTACTCAGGCCAGCCCCTTGGGCACTTCTTGTAACTGCTCTTCCACGGGTAAAGCTATCACGACACCCCCACCCCCCCACACCTATATAATTAAATTCAAAACACACAAATGTGCAAGTTGTAGTACAGAAAACGTACACCTCCTGGCAGCGGTGAGCATGTGGCATTGTACATATTACCATCCTACTACCTGGTGGGAGTCTCCCTAGGGTTGTTCAATGCAACCTTTGGCTTGCAATTGTTATAAAAACACCAGAGGCTCAGGAAAAGAGCTTAAAAGTACTGTGGAAATGTCATGAACATAAAAATGTAACACTGCCATTAGAGCTTGTTTTGTAAGGCCTCAAGTTAGTTCCTGGTTTGATATTAAGAAGGGGTTGCAGGTGGGGAGGGTGCTTTCTTATTATTGGCAAGAAATCTCTTGTACCCACCACTGTCACATGCCAGCTCGAAAACATAACCAGCTTACCTCTGACAGGGTTAGCATGCATACTTTTTTTTTTTTTTTTTTACAATCCAATGCAATCTTTCCTTGAGGCACTTTAAATGTAATTGTGGCTCCATATTTCAGTTAACCCACGGCACAGACAAGAGATTTTAACAGGGGTGGAAATGCCATGAAAATATAACACAGCGGCTTGGAAGTTGCAGTGTCTGGTGCCCCAAAGTCTGATCTCTGCTATGAAACCGAAGTGATGGGGGCATATAAAAAATATGCAAGACAGTTTACCTTCTGATCCAAAAACAGACAGTGGTTAATCAACCATTTATTGCATTGGCTTAAGATTCCAGCTTTAGTCTCCTGCAATCCTTCTTTGTAATTGCAATGGGTGTGGCTGGTTCTGGAAAAATAAATTCAGAATGCTATGTTCTCAAATAACATTCTGTGGCTGTGAACTGCTAATTCTGTCCTTTACAAAGTTTACCCTAAATCAAAATCTGGGACGGTGAGTAGGCAGCATCCTGATAAACTCCTCAGCTGACAGCCAATAAAAACAAGCTACTGACGTGAATGGTAATGTGGATTGTTATTTCTCCAATATAACACAAATGTCCCAAAAAACTTTCATGCGGTTCAAGTACAGAATAAAACAAATAGCGACTGAACCACACGCACGCATTATTAGACAAAAAGATACATATATATATTTTTTATAAACGCTTAGTTAATTCAGATTTGCATGTAATGAATACAATAAGCCAGGACAAAGAATTATCTTGCATAGAAATGATCCTTGCATTCTTGCATATCATCAAGTGTCCTCGGATATTTGCCATTGAAAACAAACCCTGTACCAGAACAGCTGTAGCGACCCTGCAATTCTCATTCTAAAATATTGCTTTACATTTAAAAACTAGCATAAAATACACATATCTTAGATTGTCTTTTTATTGAAAACTACCCTTGGCAAGAGATTTAGAAAAATCTATCAATTTAAAAAACAGTATATTTCAGATTAATTTGAGATGATGTAAACTCCATATAGGAACTGCCCTAAACTCCCAGGAACTGACAGGGATTGATCAATACTGAAGATCTACATGTTGGTGAAAAATGAGTTACCATGCTGTTAAATTGTAGGAGAGTAAAATCCATTACACTTCTCTAAGGAAACAAGTAATACGTTACAGTACGGTACGCTGTTCAGATTCTCCAGGATCAGTGGTTTTCAACCTATGATGACTGGGAGGAAATCGAAGTATCCTTCTTATTGACTTCTTCCCCTCACATTCTGAACCATTTTGTATTTTCAAAATCAATGGTAAGATGTTTCAATATTTAATTTCGAGTTCCTATGAGACCTTCATTACCAACCTGTTTAAAGGGAGCGGATGATGTTCTCTAATTAGGTATGCAAAAACAAAATACTGGGACACGGCAATTTACACTTTAAAATAGTCTCCAGTGAGCTATACTACATACTAAATCGATACCCACTTACAATTTACAAATCACAGAAATGTGCTGCTATTCAAAATAAAAAAGCAGGCATAACTGCAAGCACAGAATGCTACCACAAGTAAGATGATTAACAGATAGTTGAGTTGCGTATCATTTCATTTTAAAATACAAATGTAATAACAGAGGTGTGCATTAACACTGTATAAAACTAAATGAAGCGCACTGAGATATATATATATATATATATATATATATATATATATATATATATATATATATATATATATATATATATATTTATAAGCTTTATTTAAGGAGGTATTAGATAAGTAGAAGGCTGTTAACCCTTGTTTCATATGCTATTCTAAGTCCCTTCACCGAAGACATGATGGGCATTTCAAATTTGTTTTTTAAGCTACAATTTGATGTGGATTGTGCAATTCCGATAGATAATAATAATAATAATTGAAAAAACGTGCTACGTAGATAAGCCTATAAAAAGTACCTCTGAAGAGACTACTTTAGGGTTATGGTCTACAATTCATTTGAGCTGAGGCTGCTTGTAACATTTGAATTGGACGGACATACTGCTATTTTGAAGGAGATGGATTTTTGTAACCGATTGCCAGAATAAAAAAAAAGCAGGGAGATCAAAACATCTGGAATTTCATCCTCTGGGTTGCTTGCCTAATAAAAAAAGGTAAAAAGTTTCACCACACTGAGCCTTGACTGAACCTCAGAGTTTATTGAAGGAAATATCCCACAGCTACACCACTTTATATCAACACTTCCGATCCTTTGTGTTATGTCCTTCACCTTTAGGTTTTCTATGCAAAACAATTCAATATTTGAATAAAAATCACGACTACTAGATTGCAGTGTTTAAATTGTGAAATCAGTGAATAATTACCCTTCTGAAAATATACCAATTATAAAAGAGCTTGCATCGCCTCCTTATAGAAGCACTGACTTTATATAAGCAGTCCTCGGTGCTTTAAAAATGAACAGATCTTTTGCAAAATAAAAAAAAGAAATCTTTTTTTACCATTGCTAATTTCTGGAAGGTCGAATTTGGTGAAGTCCCACCACTGGAGCCGGTAAGTTGTATTTGCAATGTTACTGGCCACTGCCGACTGCCCATCTCCAATCACAGCACCTAGAAAGAAAGAGACTGTGGTTTAAGCCAATGAAAACAACGAACACTCAAGCACTTATCTTCCAATAGCCTGTTAGAGAATAACACTTATGGATAAGGCAGAAACACATAAGACTTTGAATGCATGGGTCTGTATTTAAAACTGCACACAGAAAAAAAAAGTACCTTTTATTGAACCAAGATCTAGATTAAAACACTGTCTGCTTTTAATCCCCCATAGACTATTTTCCCCAAGAAAACTGTAATGAGATACATCATTTTGCTGATCAGTAGCAGGTACAGAGGGCACAAGCTGCAGTACAACATTAAAAAGCAACCTCAATACCAGGACGGAATAAGCAAAACCAACGGAATACATAAATATAGCATTGCAAAAGGTCAGTGGCCTTTTATATTTTAGAATTCACTAGATCTGGTAATTGTGCTTTTGCAAGTATTGTACATTTAAAGCAGGTGTAAAAAAAAATACATTTTCAATCTGCTTGTGAAGCATGGCGTGGTCTGTCAGATCTCAATGTAATGCCGTTAATGAGCTGAGAACTGAAGATGCAGGTCTAAAACTGCCATTAAATCAGATTTCTCCTTGGTGTCAAACATCTATAATTAATGCCAGTTGGTGGAAGTAAGACTCCTACTGCATAGCAGTTTCACCCATTAACAAGTAACAAGCTCAGGTGTGTTCTATCAACTCATAGTAAAACTAGGAATAGATCAAACTGCTATGCAATTGGGAATCTTATTTATATCCCTAAAATACACAAACCATCTCTAACAGCCATAGTAGAAATCATTTAAATAAACACAATTTTTGTTTCAATGCTCAAGCGAACAAAGCCCTCTAAACCATACTGTCGCTGCTCAAACAGCAGAATCTGCCGAATATTATAGCACTTTCACCTAACTTCTCATGTGTTCAGTATATGGCAAATGTTCTTCTAGGCAGAAAAACAAGCATATTTTATTGCCTGGATTAAAAAGAAAATAGGAAAAGTAAAAATGGGTTTTTAAACAAAATGCATTTGTTTTAGTTCCTCATCTTGTTCAGAATAATATACACCACTCACACGGAGGTGAAAGAAATAATATTGCTTCTGTACCCATTCCCTGCTGTAAACAAATTATGTTGAATGTATATTTAGTTTAAAATAGGGATTTACACAATTTTAAAAGACCATTTGCATCACTACATATCTAGAGTGTTCCCAAGGAATAGATTTCTTCATGCAGCGCTCCAAAATGTAACACTCCAAAACACATTACCAGTAATTAATCATTTTGTTGTGCTTCTCTCTGCTTTAATGCTTAATGTTGCACATCGCTCACGCTCCCTATAGAAGATTATGCACTGCCAACTCCTGCTGCTAACACAATGGGTCATATTAAAAATTAACAAAAATAACAATTTCTTTAGGACATCATGCACATTGTCATCTTACCTTTTCACACAACACTGCCACTGCCGTTGATTTATTTGAATGATAAACACGTTCACAGTGAAGGAGCAACCCCAAAATTAAACAGAAACTGATAGATGTGTAACGCAATTATGTCTTAATAGCCCACTTTGTGATTAAAGAATTTTCTAAATATTATGGTTTTGTGACAAGCGTGAAGTGGCCTGTTAATGTGCTAATTTGACTTCTAGAACTTGCTCATATACTGTAACTTTATAGCAATTACCTGTTTAAAACAATCAAATTGCCTAGCAGGGAGTCAAAGCTCACAGCATGTTCAACCAGATAGAGCCTTGTGTATTAAAACACAAAATTAGAATTAAAATCATTGAGTACTATCCACTAGTTATTTAGCTGTTTCCCTGATCAGTAGACAGTTTAATAAATGTTTATGTTTTTGCTCAAAAGAGCCAACTTCCCAATGTTTCATTATGTTTAATATACCTTCGGCCATGGAAAGTGTGTTTGAAAACAAACAGTGGTGGTACATCTAGGCTTCTGATGCCATGGTAACATTAGGATATTATCATAACCCTGGTTCCTTAAAATAGAAATGTAACCATTACCTAATGGGTATTTATCCTAAAAGACTCTGATAACCTGAATAAGATATATCAAAGCTGCACATCAGAGCTTGTGATGCAGTAGTACCCGCCCCCGAGGGCATAAGTGGACTGCAGACACAAACATCGTCATCCATCCATCCAGACATGAACTAGCCAATCGGAGCATACGGCGGGAAATTTAAACAATCTCTGGATCTCTGCCCACCTGCTCTACTCTCTGAACTCGGGCTACCCGGTCTCTCGGATTCAAAGAAACTACAAGGAGCCCTAACAGCCGTAACATTATTTCTATTTCAATCTATTAATGTGATTGTGATGTCCTTTATTACATGGCTAATGATGTAACAATCTACTATTCCTTTCTATTTGAACCTCCAGGCATCATGGTATTGAGTCTATCCTTTATTTTCCTTTACTCTTCTATACTGTACATTATCCAATTGTATTTCTTCTTAAACTACACAGTGTAGGTCATGCCTATTATGTTAAAGTCATATATCAGTGCATGTAGTCTAGTACAGAGTCATACTACATTTCCAGAACCCTTTCAACAACAAATCATCTGTAATGGATGCATCAACAAGAGCTTTACATGTACAAACACTGGTATCTGAACATACTTTGCATGTTGAAATTAACAGAAGCCCCCCTTAAAAGCGAATTAAAGAAAACAATCTTCTTGAGCCACCAGAAGACAGTCTACCATAACAGTGGAATAAAGCGGAACTGCAAATAAATGTAAACTTTTTTCCATTAAATTAATATATTCAACTAAGTAAATGATAACAATTCATAACTCTATTGAAGAGAAAAGACGGAATGCACCGTTATTAGCTATGCCAATAAGATGACATTTTATAAAACATTTCAGAAAGCACAGTTTGAAGGATTATGTGGGATTATATTATTTTCTTTTTTGCTATCTTCCCAGCCATGTAAATGGATAAGACTTTCATTATTACAAAACAAGGAAAGAAATTCTGGGCAACACCTGACAGCTTGTCACTTGTGAATACAGAAAATGTTTAAGCAGCCAAAGAATGGGTAAGGTCAAGGTTGAGTTTAAAATAAGCCTGAGTCATAACTGAAGCTTGAAAACAGCCACTGGCTCAGCAATTCATACTGTAACCTTTAGTCTGTTTCCATATTAATATACAGAGCTTAGAATATTTATTTACCCTTTTAATGACAAAATACAGAATCACAGAATCACAGAATGACAGTGGAAAAAATTCTCCCGACCTCTTTATATCCCATAACCCTTTGCGCGCAGCGAGACCAACGTCTCCAGAGACAATCAGCAGCGTGGAGTATCTTGGAGTAATAGAATATCTTTGATATAAGTCTATCAATATAAACCAGCTTAAAATGTGGACAGGTATAATGCAACAGTGTCGGTATTGTATTGCTGTTGAAAAGAGAGTTGAGACAGAAAGTGGTATTGTATCAGTAAATTCTAAACCGAAACACATTTTACCCATATCGTACCGATACAAGTCTGAACACGGCTATAGAAAGAGAATCTACCTATAGAAATAAAAATCAGAGAAGGTCTAACTCATTCAACAAACAAATACAGGATGGAGGGTTAAAAAAAAAGAATTTGTTCAGACGAGGCTTAGTGTCCAAAGCGATGGCATCAAGTATGTTTTTTTGACAGGTGCTCGTTTTTTTTTTTCTATTTCTTGAATGGCCAGGTTTCTCTGACAGATTGAAAAGCGGTTCTCCACACGCCGCTAGGCAGCGTGACAGAGTGGCTGCTAGGAGATGGACACACTGTAGCGGCTCCTAAAAACAAACAGACTCCCATCTCACCTCTCTCTCCGACTCTCATCAAGTGCACAGCCACTGCGTCATGTCAGAAACTTGAAGCCAAGGCTCTCGGAGGAATCACCCTCCGACGTCCATTCCCAACAACCGTGCATGAGCATTTAGCCTCCAGTCTGCAAGTTGTAGGAATGCACACATTTATCAGACAGTGTGAAGAAACAGCATGTTGCATGGATTCCTAACACAGCGAGGGTTTTTATTTATTCCATACCCACAAGGAAAAGGAGAAAGCGAAGGGTTTTTTTCATTTTAAATTAGCATTTATGAAATAATGTTTTACAGCATATTTCACACAGTAAAGGATTACAGTAATCTCCAATTTACTAAAGGTGTTGCTGCATGATGAAAACGAGTTGGTTTTTTGCTCAGGTACTGTCAAGTCCTCTTGGGATTAGCAACAGATTTACTTTTAGTTCTGTTTTTTCCTGGCTTCTTTTAACTGGTATTGAGTCCTTTATAAACTTAATCCCATTTCCCAAGCAATTCCCTCGTTCTCCAGACAGCCTTGGGAGAGAGATAGATATTGCAGCCTCCCTAGAGCAAGTGCCTGCCAAATCTGCTCTCCATCCAACAATGAGCCATAAAGCTACAGCATGCAAGTTCTCTCACTGCCAGAAACAAAAGGATTTCCTTGTCACACTAGAGGAGGACACCTTCCTTCCACTCTGGAACAGGCTTGGGGTGAATTCCTGTTTTTCAGTTCCAATTCTGTTTTTAAAATCCATTCCCAATTCCAATTTGAATGAATTGGAATTCATATTTTAGGAGAAATAACTTTTCCAACTGTTGAACTGATTTCATTTACCTGTTACTGTAAAATTCAAAGTGTTAATGACACATATTATTATCTGACCTCATGCAAACCATTCGTCAGCTTGAAATGTATTCACAATGTCTGCCTGCAGAACACTTGGAAATATGCAGTAAGTCTATATATTTTGAAATAAAGTAGCTTATTTACAATGAAGGCATTTTTTTGCAACTACAGCACAATGTCCTGCTTTAGGCTGGATATGCACTGAATAAATAATATTAATATTAAGACTAAGGGGAGGTACAGTTGTGTGCCACTATTTTAGCCTGTTAAGTGAAACAGGACAGTCACCATCACGTCCTCCTTTCCTTGTCATCCATGCCGTGTTGATGTACACAAACCAGCCAATCTCATAGAAGAAGCATTCAAATGAGCATCGGCAACAAGAAGAGATACATTTCAACTTGTCACATCGGTTTAAGAGCGTGACAACGGCGACACTACTTCTGTCATCTCTTCCACTGTTCACTGGCGTCCAATTTATTTTCACCTGGATTTAGTTTTGGTTTTAATAGGTAGCAATGATGTGTTATCACACTGTTTCAGAATGCTTCAAAGTTAATTATAAAAATGTGTGTGTGTGTCTCTGTCTGCACAAAACAATGTGAAAATGTAGTTTAGAAAATAGACCCATTTACTGAAATCCGTTACTTCCCTCTCATCAGGGCTTCATTTGTTTACCTTCCATGTATGACTGACAAGCAGAAAAATGTGTCATGCATGTGTCACTCGGTAGTATAGCTGATGTGTCTGTCAATGCCTTTGACTGATTTGGCTTCACACTGAAACCATGTGGTCATTTTAGCTAGTCAGCATATTTCTGATTTATGACATCTACAGAAAACTACATACAATACCTAGCCTTCATATCAATGCAAATGTCAGGTTAAAAGGTGAAATCCTAGGTTAAAAGGTGAACAAAATGAAAGCATTCAAAAGATGCACAATCCTCTTCATTCGTATTCATTATGGCACACATTTTGAATGAACAGTGTCATCCAAACACACTAACATGCATCATTTGATCTGATCTTCAGTGAACTGTAAGGTAATGACACACAGTAGCATGGGCATTTCAAAACTACCCATAATATAATGTCATTTTAACAGCTCTTGAGAAACTCATTGGAATAAGGTTCTAAAATGATGCCAATACATGTATATTGAAATAGCCGTATATGCTAGAGCTGAAGCAATGCAAAGTACATGGAAAACATGTCCCTTATTTGTTGTAAGGAAGCTGCCAGGGAGCAGGATTATTGCAGAAATAAAATACAATTTGCAGTGAACAAAAAGACAAACAAGTTGAATGGCTCTGCATTTTAAAATGACTGTATGACTAAGTGGGAGGCATCAAGTTTGGCCATCTCAAAAGACACAGCTTTTGATATTCGAGTCAAAAGAGCACCATTTATCAGCAAAGCCCAAACCAATTAAAATAATGCAAACATGTATGCAAGGCTTTTGCAATTTTAAGTAGACATATTAATAGCAATAGGATTGAATTCAATTGCTTAGTGCCGACAAATACATGAACCAGTGACTTCATTAAAAGATCTGCAAAGGCTGTCTCCCCTTATCTTAAGCATTAAAAGCACAACTATACTTTAAAGTGCTACGGGGCACGATACAGTTCTGAATACCATTTTAGAGCCTTATTCCAATGAGTTTCTCAAGAGCTGTCAAAATGACATTACATTACGGGTAGTTTTCAAATTATATATATATACACACACACACACACACACACATATATATATATATATATATATATATATATATATAGACACACACACTTGTGCCACCTTCCCCTCTAAGATTCCAAGAGACATAGACAATATAATGGTAGAATATGAAAATGACAATTATTTAAAAACAGGCAACATAAAAGCAATTGACTTGGGTGACCTCTGGAACTCTGGAGAGCTGTGCTGTCAGTGCAACAGACAGTACGACTTGTTAATTGGGTAGATATAGTGGCTGGACAGTATATTGGAAACCCCTGCAGCGTCCAGGCTTCTTGTTGCAGGTCATTTTCAGATACATGAACCAGTTCATTTGTATACTACAGTACAGAGCGCTTCAAGACTAAATGACAAATGCATCGGTTTTTTGAGATTATATTTTCAAATCATTCAATCAAACTAGGGGAGGCACCGGTTAGGTAACCCTCATTAGTAGAAGTTTAATAATTAGTTTTGCAAAAAAAAGCCAAAATGTTGCAGTTGGCAGTTTTAGAATGAACCCTTAATAGATGCTGGGACACATACATGCAGTCTGTGCCTCGAAGGCAGTCATTTGGCTGCTGTCAAAGAGTTGCTCCATTTAATGCAAGTTTCATGCTCTGAAAAGTCAGAAAAGACCCCCTTTAGGCTTTTATGAAAAGCACAGAAAAAGGATAGGTGGGTATGTTTCTTGCTTCCATCCAAGCTAAGTGAGGCTGAGTCTACCCCAAAGTAATATTGTATTGCGTTAAAATCAAGACAACCAAACATTAGCCGAGGGGGAATGCAGAGATAAAACCAGGTCTATAATAATATCTGTAGGACAATGAGCAGACTAATGGATTTTCCATTAGGCTTTCTTCATTACACAAGCATGATCTGATCCTAGAATTGTCCCATTCTGAGGCTAATAAAGAGGAAATAACGAATTCCCCAAACCTGAGAAGTCCCTTCAAAAGATGCACTGCACTCTACCAAATCATCTTTTTTTTTAATTTAGTAAAATCGCCAATTATTTTATTATTTTCTCCCAATTTGGCATATCCAATTATTTTTAGGCTGAGCTCACCGCTACCACCCCTGTGCTGACCTGGGAGCGGAGAAGACTAACACACGCTGTCCTACAGCCAAAAGTTGCCTGTAAGCCCGTCCGTCATTGCCGCCGGTGTCCCTCAGCACCAGCACATCTGATCTACAACCCATTCACAAACCTGCTCAGCGTCAGCAGGCCCGTTCTGTCACAATTCAATTTAATTCTGTCTAATCTCGTCCTGCGAGAAAACAATTCATTATAATGCATTATTGTTGCCATTCTTTTTACTGTGCACCTACCAGCACTAAGCCACAAGAAAGACGTACTGTACCCATTGGTTAATGACTGGTAAACAGAGGGAGGGGGCACTGTTATGTTAGACTGAGCTCAACATGATGGCGCTTTCAGATATTTTTTGGCAGTGCAACAATGTGATTTTTCCGTCTGTGAGCTCTGTGCCAACTCATAAACGTTTAAAAAAAAAATAAGGAAGAAGATCTGTCTAAATCGGCAGTGAAGTGTTCTAGGATTTACCTAATGTTCAGGTAAGCAATGGGTGCACAAAAATGTGTCCCCGTCAACAACACTGAAAACATTGATATGTGTTTGTTTGAATTACAATTTCATCAACATAATAGGCTCTCTGTATTTCTTTTTTGTTGTTTTATGAATGAGTATGAAAAATCGCCTTGGTGCCCTTGGGTTGGATTTATGTTTTGTTTTTTTTGCCCCCTAGAACTGCCTTGGTGCCCCTGAATCCTCACACCCGACGAAGGCAACATTGCCTTGCCCTTCATGACCTTAACTTCATGCCCTGATACTGTACCCAGCCACAGGTTGGTAAAAGTCCTAGAGAAATTACGGAGTGTTTTTCAATCAACAGAAACAATTAGTGTGGGCATGGAAGGACCTCTGTTCATGCTCCAGATCAGACAGTACATGTGTAGGCGAAGAAAAGCTGCTCATGCTCTGCCGTTACTACAATGGATAACAGCAAGTTAAAAAGCCAGCCCAGCAGCGAGACATTCTGCTGAAAACAGTCAATCTCAGTCACACTACCCACCATGCTGCGGGTCTCTGTACAGACAATTTTGCTCAGATTTGTCTCCAGTGGCTACATTTACTGTTTGGCTTACTGCAGTTCAAGACAAAGATTTAACAGTCAGAGAATGTGTGTTGGAACTTCTCCAGGGGTTTTAACCTTTGGGGTCATCGGTTTACAACAAGCAAACTAAACTATTTACAAGTATGGTCTCCAGAAAACTTTTAGCTAGTAATGTATTTTAAACATTAGATCTGCTCCGGTTTTTTTTCTTGCAATGTTGGGAACAATGGTCCTCTTTGTCACACATGTTTTTAATGCTGGTGTGCTGATATACTGTATTTTCTAAAAGCTGCAAACACCTCTAAAGAGTTGTTTCGGAAACCTTTACTCAAATACAATTTAAACACTGCATTGTAGCCGAAAATGGATTGTGTAAAAATCTTCACTCAAGCAGTGACTATGGAACAAATTCATTTATGCTTTCCGCGACAATTATTACCGTAAATTTTGTCTATAGATTGTACTCCATTAAAATGAGTCAGTCATATCTGCGACACTAATTAAACTGGGCATGCTCAACCATAACCTGCTAAAAGCTTGAAAAAAATAAGGTTATGAGATCTAGTAAAGAGCCTAGTTAATCAAGTATGAGGTGCAATCAACTGTGATTAATCTCTTCTGTCTGAAAAATGCATCAGTACATCAAACAAAACAGTACTAAAAACACAGTATCTGGTAGACATCGGGCAAATGTTGCACTTTGCGTTAATCACGATTTCTGTGTATATACGAAACGGGATAAAAAAATAATTACTAGCAGTTAAATTGATACATGCACAGACTTGTGTTTCATTACATCTGAAGATACTGTACGCATCCCTTCAATACAAAAACAACTTAAAAGGCATCACAAGCAGAAAACAAACCTCAAAAAAAAAAAAAATATCGGTATAGAGGCATGATGGTTTTTTTTTTATTAATTCTCAATTGGCAGTGAAACGCTGGCTGGCAATTCAGGATAACATGCTGGCAGGTGAAAGCAGTGTCTGGACCTGAAGTGGGATTCCAGGAGGGACAACCATTACAGCCAACCCAGATCCTGACAGGCACATAGACCTTCTCCTACCTCGCCCAGCCTGGCACAGAAAAACACACGGTAACCTTTCACACATGCTTCCCAGCAGGCATGCAACAGTGGAACATTAACTTAGCTGAGCAAAGTACGGCAGATATTACCATATGAACAAAGCTTTAGTGTGAAATGAAAAACACCAAAGCAGGATTCTAATGTTCATTTGATAACAAGAATACAAGGTTGCTATTTCAAGGCTTCTTGATCTCTAAGCAACTATCTTAAACATGAGTCAAATGTGAATGTCACTTTCTGCCCTTTAAAGGAAGCATTAACTGATCAATTTCACATCGATTTCAAACCAAAGACCCATCTGCTGTGACTCTGTGCTCTCCAGCTTTAAGAGACAACATTGTTGAGGCGCCTCATTACCAACCCATTATTAACTGTGACAGATAATTATCCTAACGATACCATTACTGCCATTGTCAATTTTCTTGATTTTGCAGAAATCACTGTGCATCCTGATGCTGGGTTCTCTCTTTGACCTAATCCCTTTTCATTCCATTGCCAGATAATTACATTTCATTGCTTTTAGGTCATTTACTTAGTTGCAAGGCCAAAACACTTAAAAACAGATAAGATTTAATAACCAACATTGATTATAATATTTAAAAGGTGCTAAAGCATGCTGTCGGATTTAGTTTGAAACCTGAACTTTTTCAATAGCTTGCCGTTAATAGACGACAGCTGCCCCCTGCAGGACAATATAAAACAACAATCCTGGTTAAGGGCTTGGAACACACTAGTATCCATTATATTTAACTCCTACAAAACTGCAGATTATCACTAGGGTTGCTAAAATATCGGGCTACCTGTTTGAGACATATGTAGTTTAAAGTACCCCGGGTTTATTTCTCAAAATCATCTCAGTTATTATAACTTAAAATCTAAATTTAAAACACACTGTACAGTGAATACAGTCAAAAAAAAAAAAAAAAAAAATCAATCTTAAAAGTCTATTTCTTCCTTATTTATTGTGCATTGTATTGAACAGAGGTCAATTGACCAGCTATACAAACTTCTTGCAAAGCACTCTTCTATTTCTTCTCTTTTCATCCAAAACAATGCATTACTCAAAAGTGCATCACACAGGTTATTATTCAAGTCGGTACTGTCAGACTCGCTATGCAGTGTTTAAAAACATGTTTAATGGCAGCAGATTGTAACTACAGGAGGGTCAAGGATCTCAATTTCTTATTTTACTGTACAGTGTATACATTTAAAAGGAACTGGATTTGGAGCAAGGTGTCCAACATGCGTTACTGACACAGGTAGACACACGTGAATGGTAGACTAGCTAGAAAACAAAAGGGAAAGGTTTTTAAATGGCCTTAAAAACAAACAGTCACTTCTCATCAATCCACCACCACTGTTGATCTTCTCCATGTGGATCAAGTTGAAAACACCTCTTGAAAATCAAATCCATTGATGGACTGTTCTTCAGTAAAGCATCGTGATATATCAAACCACCACAAGCCAAGGGCCACCTTTTAGAGGCACATTGTGTTCGGCATGAGCGATTTCAGAAGCAATAAAATAAATTGCACTTCGAATATCTCCTCTGTGCTTTTAATTCTCCTATCCCCACTTCCTGTGCGGGTGGAGAGCAATAAATTGGTCATTGTGGCTTGAATTTCCATTTAGATTGCGAGCATTAGAATTTCGAAAGAATCTTAAACCTGACACAAACCAATCTACAGTCTGCCGAGAACAGCATTCAGCCCCATTGCAGATTTACACAAACAGACAGTACCGTTTATAATTAGAAAAGCTGCTGCTTGGAGCCAGAGCAAATAGGAAGCTGGGAGTATGGCATTGCGGCCTGACCAACAGCTGTTTGGGAGGCACAGCAGACAGGGAGGTGCTGCTAACAGACACTGGTTGCTCTCAGGTATTTATAGCACTTTTTAAATAAATACTCTTCCTCATTTGTATTTTGCTTTATGCAAGTTCCTGTTAAATATTTTGACAAAAGCTAAGTTCTCATAGGTGGACGCTGTTTTACTAATGCAATACTGACACGATGTATATAACGTACATAAGGCCCTTCTACATGTAAATGGCTCCTCTTATGAGGAATAAAGTGACAAAACATTTTTCACTCAGTCGTGACTCTACCTGCTAGGACCCTGTTAACGGAGGAGTGAGTTGCCAAGCCAGGCTGTCCCCTTTCATGGAAAATCCCAGGATATGGAAGATACTCTGGTAACAAGAAACGCCTAGAAAATAGAAACAGATTTTAGACATACAAACAAGTACCAGCGACAAAGAATTAATCTGGCTGAAAGCAGTTTAGTAATTTAGTTATAAAGACAGCACTTTTTTTGTTTTTAAGTATTTTCTTAATAGCAGTGTACTTATTTCTTTTGATTTTTTTTTTTGTATTTCTCTAAAAAGTCAACAGCGACCTGAAGGCCGCCATCAATGAAGCAAATAATTTAATCACAGGTACAGGTCTCTAATGCAGTGAGCATTCCTGGCTGTCCACTGTAAATGAAAACAAGCATGCTTACCGAGGAACAAAGCGCCCCAGTGAGGGGGCAGACATCCGGGCGTTCCGTGGCGCTCTGTGTCTGGCTCGCTCTCCATTATCCCTACAGCCGGAACAAAGCAAAGGGTTAACCCAATCATCCATCTCTTTGGAAATGCTGCCCTTTTGTAAAAATGTTGTACTTCAGAACAATAAGTATTGGCCCTGTTTAACACAATGGGGCAACATCATGATGCCCAAACTTGGAAGATCTCTTATCTGATCTCTACTTTATCTTTTAACAGGATGCTGAACTTCTCAATTTCACAAAAGCCCTCAGATTTTCGTTGCGGTGGAATTTGCAAGCAAAAGATAATGGAACTCGTGGTAGTGTTTTTAAACTTAGGACATCATAAATTATTTGAGTTGCGCAGAGTAAAAGTTAAATATGCTTAGAAATTAATTTGTACCATAAAGTTATTTATGGAGAGAACAAGCCAAAACTTTTTTTTTTAGCAATGCAAAAGTAACATCCTTAGCTGAATAAACTAACAGTCAAAGCATTGAAGGAAGCAACTGACAATGCCATTGTAACATAATGGGCTCGAAGACTTAAATCACTTCACAAACACATATGAAAAAGCATCTGATCAACCATACCACAGGGTTGTGAAAGGTCAATTGACATGGCTTTAGTACAGAGGTCATGATCTACGACAGTGACAAACAATAACAAATGCTCTTAAGAAAAAGGTACAGAGAATAAAAAATCAGTAATAATTGGGCAAATCGATTATTGTTTAGACATTGGGCGTCATTTTCACAACAGAAGTAATTACTAAACCAAGTGGATGACTCTTAATACAACCTGATAACTGCTTTATATTATTGAAGTAGAGGGAAAAAAATTAATAATCCAGGAGATGTTCTCAATACTGTGTGGTAGAGGTTATGCATTTTTTTTTTAGCAGCTTCTATTTTTTTTTTAAATAGAATCTTTATTGTAATAGGATCGTTTTTTTTATACCCCCCACAGATCATATACAGTTGCAAAGAAAGTATCATAATTTGAAGTACCAAAATTCTAAATTTAACATTAGGTTGACATGCATTGCAGTTTTAGGTCAGCTAATGTGATACTAATAAATGCATTATCTGCAGGTTTAAATATGCCAGGATGCGATACAAGAAACAAATCTATTGACCAATCCCAGCGGCAAAATGGGATGAAGGATTTGGAGGCTTATTTGCCACTGGGTTTGGTCAACAGATTTGTTTCTTGTATCGCATCCTATCAGGCCCCCTACCACACACAAAGCATACCCAAAAGACTACAAAAACTTGCAATAAAATCGAGTGTCTTCACGCCAATTAAACAAAACTCAATAAAAACAAAAGCTTGGTGGAGACTGTAGAAGGGGTGATTTATTTTACTGTCAGAGCAATGTATTCCTTGACCTAAAGCGAGAAAATGTTCACTATCTCAGAATTAAAAAGCTGCAAAGATTGACCCAAAAAAAACAAACAAACAAAAAAAAAACAAACACCATTGACGAAGTTTTGTGTTCAGGTTTATTAAAAATACACCTGTATATTTAAATTTCTTTCCCCAAGATGCCAAAAGCAGAATGTGTCCCTTTGCTTTATTTATTTTTTTAAATATTCTGACCACTTTTTTAAACTTTTAAATTGCATTTACATGCATTTCCCCATCATCCTCCTGCTCACATATGTAACAGATGGATTTACCAGTGAGCAGGAGGATGATGGGAAATGTAGTTCTGAGAGGTCCATGTAGGACCATGGGAAGCCAACTTGAGGCAGGGAATGCAATTAAAAGTTTAAAAAAAGTGGTCAAAATGTAAAAAAATAAAAAAATAATTCACACACACACCTTACGGAAACAGTTGTAGCAACACATGGGAACATGTAACATAAAATAGAAAGATCCTTGCGTACCCTTTAAACTGCTATCTGCTTGCATCCAACTGATCTCATTTTGCATTTACACAGTCAGGGCAGGGGAAGTTACTAACTATGTTCTTCTGGGTGTTTATAAATTAAGGCCAATTTCATCTTTGTTATCCAGGTCCGTGACTGTCATAATGGATAATAGTGGCAGTTGAAACAAACATAAAACAACAAAATTAATCTTTTTAAAAAAGTTTGTTGTTTTGAGGTATTCAGAAAAAGGTGTAAAGTAGACATGTACAATCAGTAAATGATGAATTAAATCCTTCAGTCTCTCCGAGATCTACTCTTGACTGCTTATTTTGAATGGTTATCATTTCTCTTTTTATTCGAGTCTTGACTAAATTTATATCATTTCTGTTAACTGTCCATTGGCAAAATACATTTAAAAGCACATGCTTTTGCAGGGTTGTGTTCTTGAAAAGAAAATGAGAGAGAAAATACATGCTGTATTTTAGCAGCCTGCATTAAAAAAGTACTTTAGACAATTAAACTTGTGTCAAGATAATGTAAAGACACCACCTGCATGTCTAATATTACTCCAAAGTACAATACCATTTTAAAATTTGAATTCAGGTCACAGAAATACTGGAACATCTATGATAAATGAGTAGCAATAAATCAATATTAATGAGGTCAAAGTGTGCATATTCTAAAAAGTGATTATGCCCTTCATAAGGCTATTTGTCTCTGCAGTGTGCTCTACTTTCTAACCAGTATCACCTAATCTGCATTTTTTTACTGTTTGTTCAACAAAGTTAGAAACTGCTGCCAACTGAAAAGTAAAGGAAATATAAAACTGACATAAAATGCAACAGCAAAGATTGGCTGAAAGGAATACTGTACTTCTAAATGTTCCTAATATTTATTTTGTAACCAGTTTAGCATGTGGTCTGTATGATTCTCAACTGATGTCATCATTTGCGTCACTTCTTAACCATGTCTTAAATAATTACTTCTGAAAAGACTCCCCAGCGGTGAAGAGGGAAGCATACAAACACTGAAGCTCCCATTTGAAGCATTCATAACTCATAAATATCAGAAACAAATCATGGGTCTTTGCTCTCATTTAAGACATTGAGACACCTTCAGGGGATCTTTACCTCAAGTGCACTGCATTATGCACGAGTTTGTTTCATCAGCTGTAATTGCACACTCCATTTATTTTTGTGTCGTACTAGCCACTATTTACTGTAGGTCTCTGCTGTTAAAAAAATAATAATAATAAAAAAAAAAAAAATAAAAATAATGCTGCATGAATTTGTTTGTAGGTTATCCTCGTAAATTGACATGAATTATGATACAGAATCAATTGGCCACTCTGTAATAGGACAAAACCTGGGGCCCATTCTCTACCAAGTCTGGGAAATACTAATTTCACATTTCCCTCTCTGCAGAAAGGCAGGATGATGAATGGAGAACCACTCCACTCCAGTTCCCTTTAGGGAGTGAATTTCAATTACACTGCCACAAGTCACAGGGGATTGTTGCCCAACTGTGCAATAACCCAATTACAAAGTGCTTTAATATATCAAATACCTATTTATACAGTGATTTTAAATGCATCACTCTTCAAATGATCTGGTTCAAATACACTTGCATCAGCAGGTGTTACCATGTCCCAGCTAAATCAAACCAGACAAGAGAACATTACCACATTTCATTCACCCCCCCCCCCCCCCCATTCTGTTAAGTTGACAATACCAAAACCTGTTTGTGGCTTGGAACTTGGTTTCAGGAGACTAGGTTTCAGCCCACTGCATGGCACAACAGGTGCGACTTGGGGTTTGATACAACTCCTAGAACCAGGTTTTAAGTCACTGTTCCTGAAAAAGTGTCTGTTTTAAATTCACAGGAATCCTTGGGATACATTTTGATAACCAACTGCTCTTTCCAAGCTTGTATAACTTCAGCCTCTGTTTTCACAGCGTTGACTATGTTGCGTTATTTTTCTAAGTCACCAGGCCTTTGAATAATTAATTAAGCTTGATGAGGAAGATGGGGGGGGGGGGGGATGTTGAATGGTAAAATGTTACAGGTTTATTAAATTTCACACACCAGCTGTTGTTTCTTACATTTTCTAATAAAATGAAATACATTAGCAAAATTAGCAAAGCTAGTTGGAGGGCGCACAGAATCCATTACATAATAATTAAAATCTCAGACAAGAGGTAAATTTTAAACTCCACTTTACCCTTCAATTGACATGCCAGCAAGGCCCAAAAGTCCTCCTCACATCTACCCCTCCAAGAACAGCTAGAACTAGCAGACAGCTATCAATTCACAATTCATTTTTTAGTGCTACTATAAGTTTCCATGAATCCAGGGCAACTGTTTTTCCTGATGTGAATTTTTCTATTGACCAGGACTACAAATTAACTGTGGAGCCCTTCAGAGGCAGATACAAATCATAGAGAGAGACTCTCTCCTAACCAGATTAAATATGTGAAGTATCTGCATGTCTCACTTAATCCGAAATATGTGGCAATCCACCAGGCAACTGTATCTCCTCTAGATGAATTGACAGCACAGAAATTACAGCACTTTAAACTCTGTCCTGGCTTTGCTATTAGATATGAACCAAGTTGCAAGATTGCTGTTATCCCTGACAAAGACTGATAAGGAATCAGAGTCATTAATAAGAATTATTCTTAAAAAACAAATTCAAAAGATTCCTCTCAAATGCATTCATGTAAACGTAGAAGAAAAAAAATGAATTTAAAAGGTGAACTGTATGTACCAGAATGGATATTCGCAGTCTGAACCTAAAAATGATTTTGTTTTGCTAACAACTAGAACACTGTGATTATTGATCATTTGTTTTAAAAACTTTAGTGGTATATAAATACAATTATATATTTCAATATAAAAATGACTTCTAGAAAAAAAGCATAGTATGTCTAGCAATAAGTGACAGTGAATATGTTAAAAGCCTGTTATCACAAGGCACAGTGACGTACTCAAACTCCTCAAAGTCGACCTCGTTGTTCTCCATGGACTGGGAGGGGTTGGCAGGCGGACTGTCGGGTGAGGGCCGTAGTCGGTTCTGCTGGTAGCGCAGCGAGCGTTGGCGGATGCTGTCTCGCCGGGAAAGGTACTGGATCATCCTCTGGGCATAATATGCAGCTGGAGATAACCTGAAACAAAACAGAGTGAATCAATCTCATGCATGTACACTCACTTCCCTGGCTATTAGATTTTATATATGTATATTATATAAACAAAGCATTAATATCGTACTGTTATCATATACACACGTATTACACAATAACACAAAGCAAATTAAATATCTACTTGCTGAAGCAGTTTTTATTTTATCCAACGAGGTGTTCACTTGTGGCAGCAATGCACTAGCAAAAGTCATGGGACACTGACATCAGCTCCCTAGCAACAAGCCTCCTGTGTTGGGAATTTCAGTGCAGCGGGGTTTGTGCATTTGAGAAAGAGGAGAAAGACTCATGAAATTAATGAGAGACTGAAGTTGATGAGAAGCAATTACCCTGCGCTGTACAAATTAAAACAGTGTGCTGCTTTTTACATGAAAAATGAGAAAAAGCGGGTTGCGTAGAGGATTTATACTGGACCCTAAAACAAGGGAGTGGTTGTACAGTATTTGTTAGCCTATTTGTTTTTCTATGGGTCTCTTGCTATATGGCAGCCCTCGATATATAGCGGATTTATATTGAACCCCGACACCCACAATATATCGAGTGGGTGGTGTATGTGTGTGTGTGTGTATATGTGTATATATATAAAGTTCTGGGTAATATGCAAGCAGACACAGCTTTGTGTAGGTTGGCTTTGGGGTAGGGTAGGGTGCATAATGTTTGGCTGTGGGATGTGAGATGTACCGGTAGGTGAGGGGAATTCAGACCACCCTGTGCAACTCCTGTACTGTAGATGCTCCACAAATAATGGGGAATAAACCACCCACTGCCCACAGACTGTAGAAAACCTACAGTACCTGCTGTACAGAGTTATATGCTCTGTTTTGGGGATCTGATGACTAGAAAGCTTCCCAGAGTGTCTGGTGCAGATCATATTCCAGCAAAGCCAAAGGGAAAAAGCACATAGAGTTTTCAAGTGGGTTGAAATCAGACGGAGACAAGACAAATCTCTTCACTTGCTTTTACAAAAAAGCTGCTTTATTTTTTTTTTTGTGAAGTACCCAAGGCATTGAGCTGACTGCATTGAGCTGATATGGTGTTGGGTCAATAAGGGGAAAGCTATTGAACGGTGAACCCACAGCTCTAACCAAACAAGTGTCAGTGTCTGTCTGGGGGGAAAATCAATGAAGATTTAAAAAGGTACCGTAAAACAAAAATGGGAAATAAAGAAAAAGGTGGATTTACTGTTAAACCAAAACCTAACGGTTTCAGGACATGGTATGTTATAATGGGCACAGCACCAAGTTGCTTTGAATCTAAAATATGTACAGAAGCAAGGCAGGTCTTGAACAGAGCCAGTGGTATAGTTCTTAAACACGACAATAGTTTCTCTTCTCCATGGATGCAACAAACAAAGCACAGGATACTGTACATGTTTATCCCTGTCTTTTTATAAAGCTCTACTCCACATGAAAATTCAAAAGGAGGCTGTGGTGTATTCAATGAGGAAACGTAGAAAACAAAGGTAAATATACTGCTGTGATGGCTGACAATGTCTGCGGCTCTTACTAATAGCTATGGGGTCTGTTAAATCCCAAACACCAGGTTCTAATGTGTCAGGACGCTGCCACATCCCCATCATATCAGAAAATGCAATTAAGCAAAAAGGAGCAACCCTTCTGACAGCCCCATCCGCCTTTCTGGAGAGCTCCATGCAATTACTGCCAACCCGCACACCTCATGTGACTGAGTCAAACAAAGCAGCCATTTAACCGCTTTCTAGCAACCCCATTAATATATAATACCAAAGAGAAAGAGTGGGACTCAGGGTTCTCTAGGTAAGCAAGTTAGGTTCATGGTGAGAATTTGTTTAACAATATCCCAGGAGTCCTCAAATACTCTGATACAGAAACCTGATAGAAAGCCAGCACAGAACCCAGAACCCCTAAAACCTTGGTGCTTATAACTTTAGATTTTACAAACTTGTTGATCTCACTTCAAGTATAATGGAAGTTGGTGGTAGAGGGTGAGATGGATGGATTCAAACCCCATGCTCTTTGATAAATGCCATCAAATGTTTTTAATATAAATCAAGTTGAAAAACAAGGTTTAAAAAAATTGTAACTTGCTTAAAAAATAAAAGATAAAAGGTGATGTATCATATCTCTGGTAATAACAAGAACTGAACAATAGGGCACGAAGAACTACTGTATGATCGATTTGACATGATCATGGGAGACATCTATCCCACAATAATTCAGTGTGTGTGTGTGTTTTCTTAAAGCCATCAATCAGCTATCCTTACTCCTACAAACACTGCAAAGGGCAGGCTACGAGACTACATCACTTGAACACAAGAGAAGCTAAATGGATACAAGCCAGCTTCAGGGGAATCAACAGAGAGGGTCGGTAATCAGCACTTTAATGCTGGGTATCAACTGACTTTAACCTTTACTGGGAAACAACTGGAAGCCATTGATATTTGTCTGCTTACGTCAAAGGGCCAGTGTTGATCAGCTGTGAATCCGTACATAACACATTGTGGAGCACCTCTGTGGTTACAGTACTTATCACACTCAACAGCAGAAAAAAACTGCTGCAATGCTGATTTAACAAACAGATGCAGCCCTGGCACAGAGATCAGTGGCAATGTTGAGATTGCATATTCTGAGTACCAGGCTCCTTTGATACACACTTTTGTGTAAATTGGAGGAATACAATGTTTTTCCACCTATATTGTTAAAACAATTAGATACAGAAGCATGTTTGTAAGCTAAACTTGATTTTCATTAGCAACACTTTTGATTGGCTTCTACAGGATAAAATGCAAACAACCTCTTTTTTTAAAAAAAAATTAAATAAAAAAATAAATTCTCAAGTGTGGGGTTGACCGTTGCAAGCTATCTACACAATCTGTTCTCCGAGATCTTCTACTTTCTCATAACAAACTTATTATAGATATTAGTTTTAGTAATAATTGTCTGATTAGAATGTATCCCTCTTGGGTTTATTTATCCAATGTAATAGGTAAAACAGGTAAATATTAACAGTAGGTTCTGTGTACACAGGGAATTGAGACATAGAGAAAGACTACTGTCATTTTAGCAAACAGCATTACCAGAAATAAACCTCTGTTCCCCATGATGCTAAAACCAAACAACAATTAAAGTGGAAAACCTCTGTTATAATCTCTGTAAGTATTACAGAAGATATGGCTGCATAATTAAGCTGTATTCCTTGGAGACAGAATGCATCACCTCCCAAATGTCACTGTGTTCCACATCTGCTGAGTGTAGGTGTGGGTTCACTGCAAAGTCTTAAATGACATATCAGATGGCAAAAGCTTAGCTCTTTCTCATTAAAACTATAACCGAGCAGCCTCATAAAAAACACCCCTGTACTTCCTGAAGAAAAGAAGATCAGGACCCATACTGCTGCCATAATGCAGCAATTAACTTCAAGATGGGAGACTTCACCGTCTGGGGACATTGGTATTTTGCAATTGTTATCAACACAGCACAATTTTACAGAAAATGATTTGTACAAGAACACACAGTACGACTGTCTACAGTGTTAAGATGACAGGGCCCCAAAGCAGGGAAAAAAAACACCCCAATTAAAGGTTACAATCTTATTGCATGTTGAACCTATACTGTATGATAAATATGGCCCTGTCCACACTATGCCTTCAAAACAGGCTTAAAAAGTGCTAAACCTCAGGGGGAAGTTTCGAGTTCGGTTCAAAATTAGATCGCATCAGGTGGATGCTGTAATACCGAACAGAAGTGGGAAACTAAGTTTCGTTACAGAGATCGCTACTCAAAAACTAACAATTTTATCTTGGCATGGTTATGGGTTTGCGGTTACGATCCAGGTAAGGAACATCTGACTGTCAAACTAGAAGCACCAAATGAACCACAGAATCATGGTCAATTCAGAACGGGACTGCTTTCCTATAGTAGTTAAGGCCTGTTCCATGACAGAATTTCACCAGAAACACCAATGGTCTACTCTTCCATTATCCCTTTTGTTTAAAAACTCCAACACACTCATAAAACCAGTGCAGGCACGCTGACTGCTTTGCTCATCAATGTATCAAGTGAAACTGGAACTGAAGCTATGAGCATAAGACTTTCTAAAATCCCATCAAAGGATTTTATTTTATCGGCGCTAAAGAAAAGTATGTACTTTGTTCAAGACCAATACTCACCTAGCGGGGTCGGGATAAATGGGGTGATCACGAGATCCCGACATGTCATATTGAGACAGGGAAATAAGAGAGGACTCCAACAGCCTCCTAGAAAAGGGAGCCAAAATGTTATTTTATAAGATGTCTCTAAAATAAAGAATATATGTTCAACAGCCCGGTGAACATTTTTATATCAGGCTTTTTCACCGACTGCAAAAAATTGGGTCATTCCAGCTCAAAATGGACCAAAATAGGATGACGTTTCTTCCATTTGTGGTTGATGATGTATTAACCACATGTGATGGAGAACAGGCAAACAACCTTCATGCATTATCAAACAAGCCGTGCGATGTGCCAAGATGGTGTTTAGAATACATTATGTATCCATCATTTTAAACCGATTAAGAAACCGGTAATAATGCATACACTGCATGTGCTACTCGTATGAAACAAGTTACAATATTTCAGCTTTTAATGGGACACACACTTCATGTAGTATACAAGCGACATTTTTCAATTTGTAAAATCATATGTACACAGTGCGGTATGTGCACATGCACTATAAAGCGTGTTACTCTCAAGCACAGTTTATCAAGCTAGGCTTCTCCTTTCATCCCTTTTTAAACATCACCCACTCTATTAAACTCTGGGTTGATCAACTCCCATTCACGCCTATCCTGTTAACTCAACCATTGCTCTGTTTGTGCCTAATTGGCATAACTGTCACCCACAGAATAGTGAAACTTCAGCAGCCCATCCATCCTTGCTAACCGTGCAAACCCAATTCATCAAAGATTAAGCCGATTTACTCACTTGGTTCTGAGGATTAATAAAACAGTGGATTGGACAACTCACACACCTAGTGTTTGAATTACCATGGCAACCTGTATTAAAACAGTTCTGTACTGCAGTATGCTGCATGATGTGAACATTTAGAGATGCTGTATGCAGGCCCCAGAAACAAACTCACATTTCTTGTACTGTATGTATGCCAAATTTGTTTTAAGCAACATTTAACATTGTATACGCATTGTAGGCTACACATTTGTTAGCAATGTTTCCCCATAAATCACATCCCATTCAGTTGCAGTAAGGGTTTAGGACAGAGCACTGCAATCATGACCCCAGGGAACATGTGCTTTCAAACAATTCTGTAGAAACTTTGAAGACATTTCAACTTGAATAAAAAATACTATCCATTAAGGGCTAAGCTCTTCAAGCTACTTTCTAAAACGTTTTTAGAAAGCATCTCATATAACGTTTCCATACATAGTTTCTTCAAAATTGACATTTTATGTTTTCACAACCTACTTTCAAATCACCAAGAACTCAAAGGATTGCCTGAATACAAGAGCGTTATACCTTTTTGTGGGGTAAACTACTACAGTATGTGTAGGTTTTTTGTATTTTTTTATTTAATGATTTCATGTTCTATTGCGTCTCTCCTCATTAAATTATCCCCCCCCCCGACATTCAAACAATGTCTCTGAAATCCCCAAGACATAATATTCTCTGCTCCAGAGAGCTCTGACTGTTTGAGGCAGTGAGCTTAATTCCATTAACAGTAAAATCTTGCACTGTGGAAATTGGTTTTACGCTTCATGCTCAAGCACCTGACACTGATGTGAACAGTGTTCCAATTTTAAACACAATAGCAACTTTTATTTTCTGATTCAGGGAGGTAGCCAAAATCTTTTTCCTGCACAATCCGAGAAGGGAACAAGTGTACTGCAGGTTGTATAACCACCTCGACGGAACTGTACTGTGTTATTTATACTGGAACGGCAATAGCAGAATACCATTCTTTTCCTGCTTACATTTTAAAAGCAAACCCCAAAAGTATGCAGACTGTGTAAGCAGCAATCTGTTTAAAAGCAAACTTTTTTTTTTGGCATTTAACCAGAGCTGTGCAAAGCAAGGAGCTGTTTACCAAAATGATGCTTGCATCCCATCCTTTACATTGTGTACCTCACAAGTCCTGAAAGTCAGACTACATTAGGACAGAGGAAATGTATTCACAAGAGGACTTTTGTATTGACCTGTATTGATTAAGCCTCTGATCTTCTATTCTCCAAAGAGTACCACATGTTTTACACAGTAGCCCCCAATGAACCAGAGTATTTTCAAATTGAAGGTTTTTTTTCTTCAAAACAGAAATGCTAAGATGCAAATAGAATTTTTGTTTGTTTTTGCCTCTCAAACTAACAATAAGAAGGTATTCAATAAAGCTCCTTGTTCTTTGCTTTATTAGTTTAAAAAAAAAAAAAAAGTGCCAGAACAGCTAAACAAAAATGTGCCTTATGTCTTTTATGGTTAAAGCTCTTTAAGATGATGTATTTCTCTAATCCCATAACAGTTTGCCCAGCAATATCCAACAAACTCGTTTTAAGACTACAGCATTAAATCACAGTATCACCCAGGCTTGCAGAACATTCAATTCAAAGTTAAAAATGTGATTAATGTTGCACTGCTTATAGACAGGCGACATGCAATAGTAAACAGCACAAATACACTGGAAATGTTCCCATAATGGTCAGTCTCTCAACATGTTAGCTATTCCACAAGAATACAGAACAAGGTTGTAAATTATACTGAATCTTTACTTAAAAAAAAGTCAACCCATCACAACACAAGGGTTAGAGGCAACACACCCTGTAAACTCATTCTGGGTAAAGGCGATTTATTCTAAACAGCTCCTGCAAATAAATGTTATATCTTAGAATGATTCGCCTGCAGCATGTACTGTATTTATGCACTGGAGAAGTCTATCTTTAAAAGAGATAGTTGCTTGAATTTACTTATTCAGTAAAATCTATTGAACGCCTGCAAAAACCTAACTGCAAAAAAAATTAATAAAATAAAATAAAAATAGAATCCCTTAAAGTTACTTTAACAACTCTTCAAGGTTGACCAAAATTTTAAAGAACTTTCCAGGCAGCCCATAATAAAGCACGTCAAGGTCAGATCAAGTCCATCATCAGTAACCAAAATAACTTGTCAGCCTAATGGCAGTTGAAGATTACAGTTGCGTTCATAGATGACCTCCAATATTAAATCTGCTATAGGTAATAAAATATAACAAGGACCCATCTGCTGGTCACAGCCCACAAGCTATCCCAGAGGAACAATTAAAAATTAAACAGGTGCAGCATGGAACTACAAGGGCTTTCTGTTTCACTGTGCCTTTGGTGAGGCGATTATTAAAAAATATACCCATGAAACAGTCAATAAAAAATTAGAATAATGATGAGAAATATTTAAACAGGTAAAGTTGGGTGAGTGATTAAAAAAAAAAAAGTGTTGCTAAACTTACTGTCCTGTTGCTTACAGGAAAACTTAAATAAAATGTGGTTGTAAACCCAATTGTTAAACTATGTTTTCCCACTGCATTCTGAAAATATTTACTTATTCCCTTATAAAAGTTTATCCCATAGTAAAGGCATAGCATTGTGTAATAAATCTTAGTGAAAGCATGGTAAAGTATATGTAAGCATTGTAAAGAGCAGTGAGGTATGGTAAAGCATATTAAGCATCGCAAACCAGGGAATACTATGGTAAATGCATAGTACAGTACAGAGGAAATGCAAGCTAAAACTGCAAAAATACTGTAGGTTTTTACACCAAATCGCTTTTGGTTTGAAATGCAAGGAACAAAGAACTGCTCACACTGGAGCAGATAACAGCAGAAGCCACTGTAACTAAAGGGCATAGTTTCAGTTTGTATCACATTCATTCACAACCAAAATGATCCCCAGGGGTTTCCAGTTCTGACACTAAACTTCTGTTATAGTGTCCCAAATGAGAATGGTCTTGGAAGGGCATCATTTCAAATGACATTAATGAAGTCAGTGAAATTTAACTGATCAGCAATTATAATGGTGTTCTTGCTAAAGTACAAAGTCATCAATATAATCTTCTGGGGGGGGGAATAAATAAAAAAAAAAAACGTCACTGCCCAAATACACAAGCAGCAATGAGAAGCTTTTACAATTTCAGCGTTCTAACAAACAGTACCAGCTTGGACAGATCGGAAATGCTGATCAGACCTCCGTATTTTTCAACATGCCAAGCAATACCACAGTTCAGAAAATTGGGAGAAAAACAGGTGCGAGTAATCACGACTGGAAATGAGAAGCAGCACATGACTGTAATGCTCTGTGTGATAGCAGACGACCGCAAACTGCCTCCATATGCGTAATTGAGGTTGTATCTTTGTAAATGCAGATTTATGGGCTACGTCTTAAATTCTAAGGAATATGGTATTTAGTTAAAACAACATCATTCTACCTAGCTATTTCTACCATGCTATGTGTAGTGCTATCTCAGCCTGCAGCTTCAGGCATTATAGCCCCCTGTCAGTAACAATAGTCTTCTCTACGTTTCCTCCTCTCCAGTCCATATAGTGTTTCATTTGTATTTGTGTGTGTGTGTGTGTATATATATAATATATTATATATACAATTATACACATAAAAAAACAAATGAAGCACTTAAATGCAAAGTCACAGTTACTAACTTTATATAATTCCAAAGTTTCTGGGCTTCAACATGAATCTTTTTTTTTTTTCCCTGCTCAACAGAGCCAATTCTTTTTAACCATCTTTTCGTAATTAAAATACCTCATTAAAATTCCATCAAGGACATTGGTTCAGCTATTAAATACGGCAATGTAAGCAAAATGTAGCAATGTGAATGGTGTTGGAGTCTGTGCAATAGCCCATTAAATGATCCAGCGCTTACTTCATTTCCACATTGAGTCACACTTACAGACACAGGGCAGTAGAAGTGTTCTTTTAGTTAAAGAGGCGGCACAGCTGTGTAATAAAGATCCTCTTAAATATGTTTAGGAATGTTTCTTAATTCTTACTTATATAAAACTTTCAACAGTGCTTTTAATACTGGTAGTTGGTGGTAGATGCATGTGTCCACAGTAGGTAAAGAGATCGAAAGCTTGCTTCGTTACTGCCCCCCAGGATTCGGATAGATTTTAGCTACTGTATTAAATACATTTTTGCAGTGAAGAAAGCAAGCAAAAAGTAGACAGCGTCCTGTCATGTACTGCAAGAAGAAATAAAACATGCACTGCAGGGTATTCTTTTTTTACCTTCTATACCTTGAATTAATTGTATGCTTTTTTTGCTGCAATGATGGGGTTGATTTTTAGCACTGTGAAGTAGTTTCCAGTACAAGGATGACACTGGCATCACCTCATTCCATTGTAGGATTTTGTTCAAACCCGTAGTACCCTAAGTATACTGCAACACCATTGGACAGGACAAATGATTGCTCTTGTGGTTATGGACGTGAAAGGTTATACTACATGGCGCTGTAGCTCTTTACACTGCTACAGTGACAAAGTTACAAAAATGAACGGTAAAATGGATTTATTAACTCTCGCCAAATCCCTTTGCAATTACAGCACAATTAATGATTTTAAGATTAAGCCGAACAAACCACAGAAATTGAAATCATTTGATGAAAATTCACAGAGAGCAGATAACATTTAATTTAAACGCATCACTGTCTTTTCACATGCTGTCTCACAAGAATAATTGATTCAGCAAACATTTGGAACATTCAAAAGTTAATAAAAACTGAAACTCTAGAGAAGTTAACACTGGCAGATCCGAGTAATCTCATACAGAATGTACAGGGGCAGATTCTTCAAAAATGTTGTAATTTGGATAACAGTGATCCGGATTTTGTAATAGAAATTACTTTAATCTGGACTGTTTTTGGTTTCTCAGAAAATGTCACTGCTGGATTACATTTATCCAAATAACAAATAATTACGATTACAAAGTTGTCCCCAGTCCCCCCCCCCAATCACAAAATATAGGATAACAAAATCCGGATCACTGTTATTCAACAGCCACTAGATGTGGCTGGAAGCAGCATTTGCATATGCATTGTTAAATGAGCACAATTCTTATGAATTATTTTATTAAAATTACTTCTGTATTCAAAAGTTGTTTATTACGGAACTATAGCTTTATTAGAGCTCTACATCTATGCAGTAAACCTTTTTTTAAGCCTTTAACTGTTTAAACAGATATGCATTTCCAATCAAAAAAGCCAACTTGATTTGATATGAATAAGGTCATCTTTATATTGTGTTTTTTTCAATCCACGTGGATATCGCTTGTTTGAGACCCACGCAGATTCATTCTATGCAAGCAACTGACTAACAAAAGCTATTCAAAAGACAGGTGCAAAGATGTGTTGAAAATCTGTCTGATCAGAAGTGATTCATATCAAGCTTGATCTGTGCACCCCAGCTCCGCACTGAGGAATACCACATAATCATTGCTTGTTCCCCAGCCCTTTCAAAACACAAACACCTAGGATTAGCATGTAATGGAAACACAACGAGAGAAAAAATCATTTCATTGCGGCAGTTTCCAGTGCAATCATAAAATGTGTCTGTCAACGGCAATCATTCTTTCAAATGGCATGGCGTTATGACAGCAGCACTGCCATGGGATGCATTAAAAAACGTACTGTAATAAAAAGGTATTAGTAAAAGAAAAAAGCATTTCTGTTCTTTCTCTTGAGCCTGGTAGTTTATTGTAATGTCAATTACTAAATGGCACTCCATTTCACAAATACATAACAAAACCCGCATAAGGATAGCTGCCAGTAGTTCTGTTGCCAGTCTCTCTATTTGTCATACTTTTCCCTCATTATTAGGGTCAGTAGAGCTTAAACTAAAAATATAGGCGGTTTGATTTGTACAGCCATCACATGAATAATCCACGAATGCAATACATAACCCCATGAAAAATATATAAAATATGCTGTAAATACATGGCTGTCTTCACTAGTTACAGTATAAAAATGACTTTCAATTCCCTGATTAATTAAAGATCCTTTAGACAGCTCACTGGCCACAGACTGCCAACTTCAAACACAAACTGTATAAAAATCCTGTCTGCAAACAAGTTCTGCTTGAATATAAAGACAAAACAATGTCCTCAGCAGAGCCTTGTTGAATCTCCATGCATTGCTGTGCCTGCATGCCTTGGCAAAAAAGGAATGCATACAGTAGCTAGTCTGTGAATAGAGTATGTTTACTGTCGCTGTGATTGCATTGCAGCAACACAAGAGAAAATGTATTGGCTTTATAGCATGTGTGAATGTAGGTCTGTATCTGTACATTCACTGTTTTTAATGGATCTTACTCAAGAGGAAATAACTTAGCTTAATTAATGAATCTCTGGCAATTCACATCTACAGTACTAGTAACTTCTACTGGTCAGTTTTATGACTGGTAAAGCACAGAGATATCCCTAGCACCTATGTAAGAAAAAGTGTGTGTGCGGGGGGGGTTCGGGGGGTTGCTACATACAAAAATAAAAAATACAAAACATTGGTTAATCTTTGCACCACATAGGCAATTTAGACTACAGTAGGCAGTCTGGCAGGGTTACAATGCTCTGAGATACCTACCTATTTTTGCCATTCAATCTGTGGTTCACGTCACTGTTCAAATTAAAAATACTTTAATTATATCACTTTCGTTATCTTCTGTTGTGTAAATACACTTCATTACTTCGTTTAATAATGTATACATTTTTGTATATTCTTCTTTGAACTTCTGGCTGTTGGGTCATATCTTTTTTAATTGGTTTTGCTGTCATTTCCATCCACAGTTTTATTGAAACGTCTCAACACAAAATATAAGCCGTAGTTGGTATCTCTGAAAGAATAGGAAAGATGTGCCTACACCCTGGAAGACCCCGATATCGTTGCAAGGTGATCTGGTCGGTCTAGTTTTTCACAGGTAATTGGCAGCAGAACCGAAGGACTTTATATTTTCAGACCTGCAACACAGCTCACAATACTGCCTTTGAAACAGTATCTAAGAGCAAGCTGAGAAAGCTGGGAAAAGACAGAAGTATCACCCTTAATGATGCACTGTACAGCATACATATGAAGAAAACAAACAAACAGTGCTTGAAGCTGAAAGACTAAAAGACATTTTAAACTAAAAACCTCAACAGATCTGACGTGATCACAACACGTTTTTGTAATGCTAGGCTAATTGTGCAACATTTGCACACAATCTACAGTTTTAATACCTTATACAGCAGCAAACAGTGACCTAATGAATACAGAAAAAGCTGCCCTTTTGACATTTTGAAATAGAGATAAGATTAAGGTTGTCAGGTTGACAGACTCCTTATTCCTAAGAAAGAAACAATATGTTTCTATTTTAATGATCAGAATCAAGATATTACCATCACAGCTGGGATTCTACCATGTGCACCCCACTACAGCAATATCAAACAATCAGCTGGAGCGCACATAATCTTAAGCAACGAAAAATAATAATGCAAGCGAGGAGGCAATGGTGGAATTGTTTTCTCTCATATCTTAGTACAATACTGCCCTCTGATGATAAGTACTGTATGCAGTACAGCACATCCAAGCAGAAAATCAAAAAGGTGACGAGCAGTCACACTGACATTTTTTTAATTATTTGAATCAGTGCCTACAGTGTATTCTACTACACTATCCAGTCAAATGGATAAAATAAAGGTTGTTATCCATTAAACAATCACCATTTAAAGTTCCTTTACAATAGCTGAATAAAGTCATTTGTGAACTCAGCTGGGTCATTCAACAAAGATTACATTATTTAACAATACACAAAACAATCCCAGACACCTTTGACTTAAATGTGTCCAGTAAGTAATTACAATCATTGCTGTTTAATATCCTTCACTGTCACCATTGAAGGATTATCCCCTTCATTCAACTAAACTGACATACATATTTAAAGAATGTTGTGTGTGTTTTTGGGCAGAGGTATTAGGGATGTGCTTTTTAAATGCTATGCAGGTGTCAGCGTTTAAACCCTACCTGCATACAAACAGCCCTGGTTAGTCATTTCTAAACAAATAAAACCCTCAATAAGTAAATAATGTTTTAACATTGCAAAGACTTAAACTACAAAAGAAAAAAAAAAACACACACACACACCCCAAAGTATATATTGAAATTTGGGCTGTCACTCCATTCAAATTTTTGATCTGTTAATTTATGGGCATTAGTTGATTAACTGGTAGATTAAAATTGGTAGATTAAAATCGGTAGATTCATCCGCACACATTTTTAATAAAGTTAACAATCTTATAGCGGCTCCCCTGCATGGAATACTAAAAAAAAACATATGTTACAGAATCAGAATGCACAGATTCCAAGACAACGTTATATTAATGCTACTGTTCAAGGATCAGTGCCACAAACGGGAAATCCTTTTTATTTATTTATTTAAATAATCCTCTTCTGTAGACAAATTACATATATACGCACTTTACTTAAAAGTTCTCTGAATTAACTTCCTTTTAAAATCGTGTTATACGTTTGGTGAAATCTGTCACGTGAACGGTTATATGCCGTCTAGCATATTATTCAACGTTTTAGAGTTTAGACATCCCTAGGAGGTCTTGTATGAAGTGGTGTCAGGTGACGTTGCCACTAACACAGTACCCGCTGTTAAACTTGACCTGCGTGCACTAAAAACATTCTCCCTGCCACACTTAACCTTTTCCCCAGCACATTTAGAGGCTGGATGACTTTTACATTTTTACAAGTGTTAATGGAAAGAGATTTAATGAAAAGGTCAAAACCAAAACTGCTTGATTGATTCAAGACTGTTAATTAAACCGACAGTGTGTATGAACTCTAAAACTGTGAATGGAGGAGACTAATGTTGAAGACGCATGCAAAATAGTCACTTGTTCTATGTAATACCAGGACATCGTTTCAAGAAGTTTTACTCTCAAATAAAGGACATCATCTACTGTACATAAACACTGAGCTACACTGAATGTTTTCTAGAAGTGTGCAATAGTGTACCACTTTATGAAGAAATAAATGTAAGCCTGCCACCCCACTTTCACTTCCTGGAATATGCAACAACTGTAGGTCTGATTTCCCATAGTGCAATGACCTCGGTACACCACAAGAGGTCAAAAAGCAATCAACACCAAATAAAGTAATTAAAAACCTGGCACACTGCAGAACGCGAGGAAAAATCCATTTAGAATATGGTTCTGCTGTAATCGTCAAGAACTGATACGCTTTGCTTTCTTAAAAAACATGCCCAGACATTGATTAGAAGTTATGTTCCATGATAAGACATGTATAAAAAAAACATTATTTTTGCAATGATGAATAAGTAATTGTGTGTTATGTAGCTCCACACAGCTCTGTGTTTACCATTTGTTGTATTTTAATACAGCACTGCTCTTGTATTAAAACATGAATGCAAGTGCAAACGATCTGAGCTGTACTTTACAAATGGTCCAATTCATATTTTATAAACATGCTCTGAATAGAATGTACGAAATGTCACAACGCAGACCAGCAATATACTACTACTTCCCCTCCAGTAGATCCGCTAAAAGATAAAACCCTGTAAGAGAGCCGTTTATTCCTTACCTCCTAAGAGAATCTTCATCCGAATTCTCTTCAGGCATTTCTTGGTTTAAGGCCTCTTGTGATACATTCCCGGTTCGGCTCGAAGCGGATTGACCGTAAACTCGTTCCCACTGTCCAATTTCCTGGTTGTACACCAGTCCTACTGTCTGCTCTGCTTGTGGATTGGAAGAGCCTTGCCTGGGGAAGCTGCTCTCATTGCTGGGGGCTCCACTGCTCGGATCGGGGCCCCCAGCGCTGTCTCTCCTCTCAGGAGTCTGCGGCTGGCTCACCCCTTGTCCTAAACCCTCAAAGGGCGGGTTTGGAGGTTGCCAAGAAGTGCTTTCCTCAGTGGCCGAAGGGGCAGCTTGGCCAGTCCTCTCCCACCGCTGGGTGTCGTGGTTAAAGGTCAATAAGTTATGGCAAGCCCGGCACCTGTTCAGATGCCCCCGGGACAAGTTGGAGTTGTTTTCGCTGCTGTGGGGAGGTTGGTAATGGGAAGGCCCTGGTCTGTCAGGGTCAATATTGTTGTTGAGCAGCTCCTGTGTTTGCTGAGACTGGCTGGCCTCCCCCTGGCTCATTCCCTGGTCCATATCCTGCATGCGGTCATACTCCATGAAGTAGCGGCTCAGGTTGCACTGTAGGACGTTGCGGATGGAAGCCTGGCTGCTCTGGGTTCCCTCTCCTCCCACCCCGGCCGAGCCTCTGTTGCTTGACCCAGGAAACCCTCTCCCTTCCGTGGCTGAGGTGTAGACGGGAGCTTGGGAACTCCCTTCCTGCTGCCTCAGCACGGAGAGCAAGCTGACAGAGGAGGCGCTAGTCCTCGGTGGGGGCATGCCGCCACCGCCACTGCCGCTGCCACTGCCCCCTGCACCACCCCCAGATTCTGTCCGGATGTTTAACATGCTCCCGGTACAGTCGGTGCCAGTCAATCGCCCCGAAGGGTCTCTGTTCAGTTGCTGGTGACCCATGGGTTGGTTAGACGCCAGCCCTAAGAGTCCCCTGCGTCCAGGCCCGGAGGAGAGATTCCGGAGGGAGTTGCCGGCTGTGCTGCCGTGCACAGTGATGAAGGCGGAGGGTCGCTCGCTCGCCCGCTGCTCGTGCTGGCCTGCGGGCCGCTCAGGAGGGAGGCGAGGCTCCGTCCGGGCCGAGGAGAAGGTGGAGGCTGCAGAGAGGTCGGAGGAAGCCGAGGGGGCAGTGTCCTCGCTCTGTAGTGGGGAGGAAGAGGACGGACGGACCACGGAGCAGCGGCTGCAGAAGCAGACCATTCCCAAGTGCTGGACGCAGCCCTGGTAGGCTGGCCGGTCCCTGACGGAAGTGTAGCGGCTGCCCTCTCCGGAGGGCAGGCTCGGGGCTACGCCGCTGTCCTCACTCTGGCTCTGCTCCCCTGCCTGCGTCCCCGAGGTCCGCGATGACAGCATGTGGAGGAAGTTGTGAAGAAGGGGGGTCCGACGCACAGGCTGGGACTGCAGGAACGAGCGCTGCCTTAAGTGGGGCATCTCAACACTGTCCATAGGGATCTCCGAGTCATCATCATTCTGACAACAATAAGTCTCACGTCAACAGGAATCAAACATTTTGATAATACCCCATTTTAATAGGATACTTAACTACCTGATGTTTTCCTAGGTTCACAGCACAGTTCAAGTACACTTTATAGATGTATAAAATATGCACTTTCTTTCATGTAGTACAACTATACTAATAATACTGTGATGAATTGAAGAATATTGAATAACTGGGGATGTTTACCTGTTGGTTTGAAGGATTCACAATCGCTGTCAGAAGATTGTGGCCCAATGGATCAAACCTCACCAACCTGAAATAGTAATAAAATAAAACATAAAACCAATCTAGTTTTCTCGTAATAAAAAGCCGTAAGCATTCCACTGGCTAACTATCACACATACCTAGGTTATTGTTAATAAAGTGTTCTGGGTCATCTGAACACTTAACACACTGCAACATTTAGGTTTCTAGCTACTGTAAGCCATCTAGGTGAAATCCTTTGTTTAATATGATGTGGTCTGCAATAACACTGTCACTAAGCATTACTAGAGGTACAGTATATACTGTTTAGTGGATGCTGCACAGTAAGCCAGGCTAAAATGTATGTTGCTATCCAAGATATAATACCTATGAACAAAAAACATGTTGGTAGAAATGTAAACAATGAACAGGAAGCCGCAGTTGATTTGAATGTATGGCTACTGATTTTCCATTCATGGAAACAGCAAATTCCGTTTTTCAAAAATGGCTAATCCAAAAAATCAGTAGCCCTATGAATGCAATTTGTCAAACAGCATCACACTGCGATTCACATCAAAGATATAGGTCCCTTATTTTATTTTTTTTTATGAATAATGTCTGAGCAGCTAATCCCCGTGTCAGCAAATGGCAGTGCCAGATACATCACATGCAAGCCCAATAGCTCTTCAACAAATTTCAAAACACTTTCCAATTTCAGGACTACATTTTGTAAAATAAGCATTCCAAAAACACAGAAAAATGTGCTGTAAAGACTAAATGCCCTATAATGGTGTTCATTATGAATGTTACATTTTTATCAAAATCAATGTGACATGTGTGAAGCCGTTTCCTAGTCCCCTTTTTATTGGAGGTCTGCACTGAAACAACCCCTTAAGAGCGGTCCCACTCTACATACTTGTCTGCTAGCCCTCTCTATTAGTTCCTGACCTGACTCGCTCCATTTCACTGGCGGTTTTCACCACCGCAAAAGGTTCCCGCCGGCTCCAGTCCCAAAAATGAATCTCATTGTTTGTGGCAATGAGCAGGAGCTGTGCTGTGGGATGAAAGGCCAGGGATGCTATTGCCACATTGCTCTCTGTGAACCAGCTCTCGCTACCACCCTGGGAGAAAGGAATAGGGCAGGGAAAAAACAGCAACAAAAAGAAGCATTAATAAAACCAACTGATAAAAGCGTCTAGGATCTGTCCTTCTTCTTTTGCTTTCCAGAAAGAAATTAATGTTAAGTTTAATAGCACATACTGTACGGCTCTTTAGCAAGCCAAAAATTAAAGTTCTAGAATGACTCGACAGCTGTTAGCGATTGAGGCTAAAGAAAAAAGATACACCACAATCAGCACAACAGTTCTTAAACTGAAATATGGAAAGGCCTGCTGAAGTAAGTCATTGCAGCTACTGCCTTCTGTGCAATGAACTGAAAAACAGCATAAAAATGTAACTTATGATTGCTTTTTAATAAAAATTGGCAAGCAATTTACAGGCCCAATGGGAAAGCTTTGCGCAATATAAAATAAAGGAGGATACTCACATGTAAATCCCAAATGCGGACCTCTCCATCCAGGCACCCGGACGCCACAAGCCCCGATATGATGGGGTGAAAGGTCACACACCAGGGGGTGCGACGGTGCCCCACCAGTGAGTGAATGCATTTCCCTGTCTTCACCTCAGTGATGTAGATATTATGATTCACATGGGTGGAAGCCATTAAGGTCCTAAAGACAGAAGTCATGGTTCAGTAAATTCAAATTCACACCTACCATGGCCCACGGTGTATATTTGAATAGTAATGCTTACCTGTCCGGGCTGAAAGCCAAGAGGAAGGTTGAGCGAGGGCTGTCTGGCAATTCCACTTTCTGTTCAAACAAAACAGAAAACTCAATCAATCAGCGTATGCACCCAAACAAGACTAAACATAAAAAAGCATGACCCATGACTAGGTACGGAGCCTTTTTTAATGAACAACATTTCATTTGTCCATCACCCCAATGATGGGAGTATCCATAATTTATTTATTTAGTAAAAATCATAATATTATACCCCTTCGATGTAGCACTGTATCAGAACCTCCAAAATAGCAGCTGCTACGGCCAAATCGTAGCTATTGGCATCTCTGCTCTTACCTGACTCTCCCATTTCATCCATCGGGTTTTATCCTCCACGAGTTGCTGCAGCAGGCGCTGAGACCCAAAGCCTTGGGCACCACGCTCTCGTCCAGACAGGATCTGCACAGAGTTCTTCTGATGGATGACCTTCATAGCCAACGGAGGACCCCCACGCCAGCCTCAGGACCTGGGCTACGGATCAGGTAGTCTGGCCAGCTAAAAACAGGCCATACAGAATCCCACAGGACAGGGCTCATATGAAGCTAGAAAGAAATTAAATATGAAAGAGATCAATCCCATGGGTTATCAATAATATATATATATATATATATATATATATATATATATATATATATACACACACACACAATTAGGGATGTACTTTTGATACATTTTTATGAATGTTTAAATGCTATGCAGGTGTCAGCATTTTTTTAAACCATAGCTACATACACTCACTCTTTATATTGCATTTTGATGTATACCGACAGCCCTAGTAAGCATTTTCTATACAAAGAAACCCTAAATAAGCAACTAACGTTTTAACATCGCAAACCTGCAATGGCAGCGCATGGAGCACATACAACATTGTATGAAAACTTTGGTAGGATCTACAATATCTGAACTAATCGTCTCTGTTCAATAATAAGCTAACACTGCTGAAGAGGTTGATCATGACGGATAAACAGTTAGGGCAGATACGTGATGGATTACTGCATATACATTATATAGAATTTTAAGTGTATATTTACCTTTAGAAGCCTGTCTACAAATGAAGGGGGTTTGAAAAGACCTATTTATCTTATTGCTGGCATTACAATAACAATAACCAATATGAAACAGTTTAGTAAAAGTCAAGCAATGTCATGTGAGAGTAATCATGGCATTACAATAACCAAGATAAAATATGAAACACAGATATAAAAAAAAAAAGTGTACTGTTGACTGACTTGTTGCTCTACACAGGTTCAGTGCTGTCTATTACCCGATTGTAATTTAAATAGCGCACCTTTTAATGTAAACGCAGAATTAATCCTCCCAATTGTTTCTTTACTAATTCTGCCTTGTTATTTGCTAAATTTAATAAGAGGTGTGTTTCTGGACTGTAAAGTCTTTAGTGACTACATCCTTTACACAGTAAAGCAATCAATTTCCTTTAAGGAATGTAGGAATTTGTATTTCCCTTTTAAATGTACTTTTCCCAAGCTTGCAGTGTGATATATTGGGCAATCACGGGGACAGGTAATCATTTGACTGCAGTTCAACAATTTTGGGACAAAGTCTGACTTTGATTTTACCAGCATCATTTAAAAGCTCCTCTTCTTACCTACTGTAATGTTAAAGCGGGGAAAATGCAATCTCTGCCTTTCATTTTAGGAAACACAGAGATATAAAATGGCAGATTTCTTTCCAAACTCTTTTTTCCCCCCCACAAAAAGCTGTAGGCTGTGGCTCTAACATGTGAAAGACAGAACACTGCCAAGATATCAGTTCATCAAGTGCCTAAATCTAAGCTAATCATTCTGTACTGTAGTATCCCTGGCAACACAACAACAGAAACCAACAAGGCTACCAAAAGGTCCCATTTAAATAGCTCAATCAATAATGTAACAATATAACACACGTGGCTTTGAAAGTGTGTTACTCTTTCTATTCTCGACTTAAACAGTGCAAATATACTATAATCTTCTACAGTAAGTATACAAACAATGTACTGTACATCCAAGAATCACAGCAGATTAAGCTAATCATGATAGTAGAGGAAGCAGCCGTAATACATTTACATATGCAAGCTGTTAGTAAATTGTTCCACACAAATGCTGGAAGTCTGTTTTAAATAGCAGAGCCAATGACAATATTTGCACGTTTAGACACAGACATTTTTTCTGGACACTGAACATAATTCCTTTTTAGGCCAAGCACTGTTATAGTACAGCACTGCTTCTTTCCAAGAGTGTCCAAAACGGTCTTGCCTATAAGCAAAACATCTGTTGACAAAAAAAAAATGACTGCCAAGCACATCGGCATAACACCAACATTTGGTTAGTGGGCAATTCAGGGCATTATTGACAGCAGGGAGCCAGCCAGAATACGAAGCCTGTGGTTGGAAACCTAGCCGTGATAAAGCCTGTCTGCGACTGGTATTGAGGTCAAAAAATAAAAAAAAATAAAACACGTCAAGATCTCAGAAGAAGCTGCTGAAGTGATTGCGTGGATCACACATTTTTTTTTTCATTTGGAGGAGACTGCTTGATGAACCAGGTCCTAATGCCCTGTAACTGGGGTGTAGAAATGGAGCCACGGACTGGGATATATTTAGAATTGTTCCGTTGCTACCTCTCATCGTGTTGTGTGGCTTTTTGCACTAGGAAAAATTATAGGTGTAGCTGCTATCAGCAATATACGACAACGGGGACTTGACTTTTAGAAACTTTATTAAGTCACGTCCCGGGATTAAAAAGCTTTAGCCAGCAAGGAAAGTGTGATCAGAGCAGATGAAAAAAAAAGTATTCCCATCTCCTCTGCACCATGCCAAGGCGTCTGCAGACTGATCATGTTCTTCTGCCTTTGCCAAGATTCAAGACTGTGTCCTGTTGACTCAAAGGCAAATCCTTAATGCCACTCACTGTACTGTACCTACTGTGCCAATAGCATTGTTCTGGATATGCAGTAAAACAATGGGGGTTTTGGTATAATAAACCATTCAGAGTTAACATTATATAATGTTCCAGAAACGTTACTCTTTGACCAACCTTTTAATTTTATCGTTATTAGATAATATTGCAACTTAAATTTAAAACTTCTGTCTGTCTACAAGCATGGTCATTTAAAAAAGAAAATCGTATCCGTGTACTGTAAACAACATCTAAATAGTCAATGAGCAATACAAGAGACAGTTTAAAGGATAACATTTTTAAAGAGAGTTCAAGATGTCAGGTCCTTCTAATTAATAACAAGCCTGACTGCTGCTAAAAGCAGTATGGAAATTAAGTAATCTTATTTTTGCATAGAAAACTATTATGCAATGTCGGCTAAGCTAAACTCACCCAGACACCACTGATCGGCAGATACAAATGTAAAATAATCTTTAGTATAACACCATGTGACTGGAACATTTCTGGAGGGCAATTTTAAAGTCCATACGTTAAAACAACATACTAAATCCAGTATGATCAGAAATATTTCCCTTTGAATACAGTCAAATGAAGCCAATGAGTTGAGGGCTTGAATGGTCTTGGTGCTGTTTACTGCAGCACATCTACCTATCTATATATAGAATAGAGGGGCTTCAGTGAGTTACAGGAAAACAATTCCATCTCGGGGTCTGTGACGGTTTATAAATTACTCGACTTTCTGTCTCGTAATTCATGACGTCACAGAAACCCTGGATAAAATTATTTTCCTGTAACTCACTGAAGCCCTTCTATTATTACTCTCTCTCTCATATGATTTTATTGTGACCACTGTTTTGCAAACAGCTATGCATCAAAAAAAAATGATACAGGTGCTTGCCCATCAGTGGCAATACAATGATCTGATTCATCAATTCAACTCTCCAGTCTGCAGACAACCCTTTAAAATTGCTGGTTGTACTAAAAGTTGTGTCACGAAGTGAGTGGGCAATCAATACCTTTTTTAAATTTCCAGTTACTGACGATTATCTGCTTTTGATAACTATTCCCTAGAAACATATGGATAGTTGTTAGAAAATAGTTCCTTCAACAAAAAATCCATATAAAAGATTAACATCTGCAAACTTATATAGTACACCTTATATACCGAATAACAAAGGCCAAAATGTGTTGCCAGAAGTAAGATGGATGCTCTTTTGATCAATTTCACCAACTGTCGGGGTTAGCCCTGCAGTACGCCAATGTAAACTTTAGCCATTCGTTTTAATATAAGTGGAAATAAACCAAAGACGGTGTTCAAAATAATAATAACAATAATAGTAATAATGTTAAGAAACAAATGATTAAACGCGGTCTTGTGTAAATATTTAGCTGACAGGCCAAACTGGAATTAAATACGAAGGCTTAGTAAAATACAGCAGGTTTTGAAAAATAATGTGTGTATTACATACCTTTTTCAACTGGTCGAACACAAACATTACATGTATTAACAAAAACATTTATCATTAAACCTGCGATTTACGTAAATGCTAATACCAGGCTTATGTAAACTTCATACAAACAATAGTTGACGATCAGTTGATTCTTAAAAAACAAACAAAAAAAACTTCAACGTCAACACAAAAATAAATCCAAAAATACACATACTTCCCATAAACCGAATATTAAACAAAAGATACATTAAACTTGTAACAGTCAACAATACACTGTCGTACCCGGTATGTACAAAACACATTATTTACCAGGAATGCATTTTTAAAATATTTAATGAAATATTATCAACACACCCAAAGGCCACGGCCTACCTTTTTTTCTGTAATTTCTGCAAGACGCAGGATACCTGGAAATCCTCCTAGATAAAATAATTGGCTCGAAAGGGGTTAATGTTATGTATATCAATTATATTAATATCGTCTCCCTTGACGATTTTTAAAACGATTTTCTTAAAAAAAACATTAAGGTTACAGCTTGTGGAAACACAGCACTGAATACATTCAAATAGGCAGACAGTAAAAACAGAGCGCCGAGTGGCTTGGGTTGCGTTGCTTAATCGAGAGCAGAAAACACGGATGAGAAAGCGAGGTCCGTCTGGGTATCAGTGTGGTTCTGAAGAGTTTGTTCTGTTGTTGATTATAATTTTATTTTCGAAGGTTGACATGTACATGTTATTATAAAACTGTAAACATGGACGATAACTTAGTCATTATTGTTTGGAGTTTACCATGCCATGTTTGTTTTTTTTAATTTATTTGTTATTTGCTTAATCATACCTCTGGGATTTGCAGTACTGATCTGGTATGCTTACCATAATTTCTCTGTTGATGTTACACCTCAAATGCTTTGGTAAACTTTTATAAGGGGAGTCTCATATTCATTTAATTCCACTATAAAAATATCAGCAATTATATTATCAGTAATCATATCATTGTATAATATATCAGTAAGGTAATGAGTTGTTGATGTATGTGTGTGTGTGTGTGTATGTGTGTCTATATATATATATATATATATATATATATATATATATATATATATATATATATCATTTTGATATATATATATAGATATATATCATTTTGATATACAAAATTTGACACAATTACTGATATGAAAACATATTTACAACACAATTTAAGAATATTCAAATTCTTGATGTATTTGTATGTAAAAAAAGAAAAATGTATGCAAAAAGCTGGTTAACCTGAAACATGACGTATTCCATTGCCACTACAACAAATGCGGCACAATTGTGTCGTCATCGAGGTATTCGTTTGACGTTCTTCCGGTAGGTTTTTTAAATCCCCCCTCCCACAAGTCCAAGGCAATACAGTCTTCCGGATTGGTGTTTGACAATGGCGCCTGGAATACCATTTCAGTTGTTCTGTTCCAGACCGTTTTTTCTGTTTTTATTTGTAATATTAGCCATTTTAAGTACAGCGGCCGGGGAAAAGCAGTTGAAATTTGTCACGTTGGTAAGTCGCTGTTAGCATTTTAGATGGTGATTATAGTTTTTGTATGTCAATAGTGGAAGGGTGGACACTAGATCGCAATCTCAGATACATTGATTAGGGTATGCACTGTACAGTGTAGAAACCCAGATGCCTTTAATATAATTTCCTAACTTTACGTATGTTTTGTTTCACCATCAAAGAGAAGTATATGCGTTTTACGTAGCTAGCCACCGTCCCTGCTTGAATTTGCATACTTTGTCAACGAGCAAATATCTATATTATGACAATTGAAAACAACTGTTTACTTGATTCATGTTAAAACTCCTTTAAGCTGAGTACAAGACGAAGTAACATATGACGTATGTGTTGTAAATACAAACTGATATGTATTGATAAACCTGTTTAAATTACTGAATAACTTATTTGCATGAAAAAAAATGTTATATATATACCAGATTAATTATATATATATATATATATATATATATATATATATATATATATATATATATATATAAATATAAATAAAATTAGAATTAATTACACAAGCTTTGGGTGCAATACAGTATTAGCACGCAGTTATGTATAGAGTGTGCACAGCCTTCTAGCATCCCTGCCATGCTGTTATTCTGAATTATACAAAACTGAATATCTGTGGCAGTTCAGTTTCAGATCTAATAATAGACTATTGTTTGGCAGGTGCTTTAATGTCAGGGCTGCATATTTCAAGAGGAATGCATTCTTCATCCAGACACTTCCTTGGTATCTTGGTTATACTGGCTAGTTCTCATTTTAAAATATGGAACATTTAGTGAAGCTAAACAGGCCTCAAACAGAAAGAGAACAGGTTTCCATAAATGCACACTGGACAGTGTATTTATGAAACATTAGCATACCACTGATGCATAGAACTTAAATATAATGAATGGCAAAGCTACAGTAATTTGTTATTTCACAGCTGGATGGTGTAGAGAAACAGTGTCATGCACACTTTCTATCATGTGCTGGCCTTTTAAAACTAATGTATCAGTCAGGTCAAGGTTAATTGGCTGCCTTCAATTTAACAGTTGGGGCCTTTGTCTTGAAAAATATAAATACATATCTTGCTTGGCCAGTTTGTACTTGACTGTGGTTGTCATGGGCTAAAAACAACTTGTTTCTGGTAACAACAATTTAAAGCTTGTCACAAGTGGATATCATTTAGGGCTCCTGATTTTCTATTCTGGGAATGGCAAATTCCGTTTTTCAAAATGACCAATTCCATTTTTTCAAAATGACAAATTCAATTTACACATTTATTAAGAATTAACAACAGAATTTGAACATAATTCATATTTTTACAGTAAATATTTATTGATTTTTTTTTTTTTTCATTTAAGTCCCTGAGCTACTGTAGTTTTCAGGAAAATCTTTCTTAAAGCAGTCCACTAGTAACAATGTACTGAAGGTCAGTCAACAAATAAAGGTGTTTTGAAAAAACAGCTTATTGCTGGCATTACAATATGCAGAATAGTCGAAAACGAGGGGCATTATTACAAAAATGCACAATTTTCATAAAATTCCAAATTAAATACAATGTTCAGGATACTTCTCTCCTAGTTTCATGTGCAACAACGCAGACTGGTTTATGCTGTAAAGCTGCTTGCATGTGTTTCTCGTATACCCTGGACAGACAGAGTTGCCATAGTTAGAGCAGGACTCTTCAACTAGTGTTTTTAAATTTAAGGGGGCCAGATTGGAAAACAAGTTAGGAGTAGGCGGGCCAGAGTATTTTACTCTGCACATTTTTAAGCAATATAATAAATATATTATAACTTAATGTTCATATATTGAACAAGACTTACACATTTTACCATATGAATAGTACTTTAATAATAGAACAGTGTGAACATTTAACAGAGTACCATTACAGACATTTTAAAATGTATGTGACATATTAATAGTATAACTGTTAAGAAGAGATCAGCACTTCTACTTTTGAGCTACTAACTACTGTGCCCTCTGGATATGTATTTCCAAAAGCTTCTTGTTTGGTTTCAAAACGCCTTTTCATATTGTATTGCTTAAATACTGACACACATTAATTGCACAATAAACACATTGGCTTTGCGTTTGGTACAGTTGGTAAAATAAATAAGTATTTATTGGTCCACTCATTCTTGAATGTACAATTTTGAGAGAGCCATGTTATAGCAACACAAGTAAAAACGTTTTTACAAGCGTCATCGCTGGGCTTCTGGGTAGGTCGTTTTCAAAGCAATCCATTATTTTTTATAGGAGAATAACAGTTGTAAAAGATGGTTTGCACACTTTTTTTTTTTTTAAGATGCAGTTGCAAAGCAGAATTCCATTCCCAAAATGCCAATTCTGTTCCCCATGCCTAATTCCGCGATTGTGAAAAATCAGTAGCCCTAATCATTGTGTTGATAGGAGATGAAGGTTGGAAAGTAAGGATAATTATACATGTGTCAAAGGAAAACAACGTAATGGGTTTGAAATGTTAAATGTGTACTATTTGTAGCTGTCTTCCAAAGTATTCATACTGTGTGTTCCTGAAGGATTCTATCAAATGGACAGGCTGCCAGGGGAACAGTATTGCGGTGTTCAACCTCATCATATGCCCTGTCCCTTCTGAATGTTTTATCTTCACTCCAGCACTGGAAGTGTTTGTTTTCTCAACATATTCTGACATGATCAAAACACAGAAACACATCACTGAGCATTAGCTTCAAGAGAAATGGGCCATTGAAAATATTGGTATAGAGTGTGAGGAAAGCTACTACTGTATATCCTGCCGTAAATCTCTAAACACACTCAGACTTTGACATTTATAAATATCTAAACACTTTCAGGCTTTGATATTGTAAAGCGGAGCGGCTACAAGGCGTACTATATAGTATGTCCAAAGATTAAACTAGAAAAATTACATTACATATGGATATTATGGCTTTGTCTGTTTCTTGTACAGTAGTTTCACCTCTATCCTTACAATTGAATTATTCCTCTTTTTCTTTTGAGGCAAAGATCCAGCTGCTTTGGTGTTCCCACAAGTGATTTAACATCATCTTACTGTACAGCAGAGCCTACTTTTAATCACTCCTGTGTTCTGTAGTGTCAGTAAACGAAAAAGAGAATGCATATTTCCAAACCCAATTGACAGTGGGTATAGATCTGGAAAGACTGCATGGAAATATTGTAACTAACCACTCAAAGCAATATGTAAATACAGTGCTATCGTGTGACACTCGCTCTGCTGGATATGACAGTGTGCAGGGTTGAACAATGGCACTTGAGTTTTTTCCATGTGTTTTGAAAACAATGCAGGATGAAGAACAGTATAATGCAGCTTTTAACATGCATATCAAATGCTTAATAGGAACAGTACTTTGTTGAAACAAAGAGCTGTATTCTTATCTGGAAGATCCTGTCTGTGAAACAATAGACTGGCATTTTCTAGGTTAAGAATACTTGTTTAACAAAACTGTTCAGTGGTCTGACAAAGGTAGCTTGTGCAGTTTTGCAATGCAAACATTGAAACCGTGGGGTGGGAGTGATAAGAAAATCTATACAGTACAGTATGCCTATATTGGTGGTGATGATATCCAGTGATTACCCAGGTCATTTCTTGGCAGGCATTGCTGTTTTTTTTATGCAATGCACTTTGCAAGAGTCGCAGGAATCCAAATGGAAAGTTATACAGTATTTTGTGCAGTATTGACTTGACATGCACAACAATACAGAAATCATCCATTCATGGTAATCCCAACCCTTATTCATATAAACTGCTTTTTATTGTAAGGATTGCCCTTCATGGGTTTTGTTAAGGTTATAGAATCCACCAGTACATTCAACCAGAAAGTAATTCACAGCAACAGGAAGCCACAGTGATTACCAAACACTACGTTTCTCTCAGCATAAATTAAATAGTCACCGGGTACTGTTTACAGTTTCTTAAGGGAAAGACATTCAGAAACTGGCTTTGAAGTGGTCCTAATTTGTAAAGTGATAAATCTCCTTTAATACTGACTACTGTGAATCACACATCGGTTGCCTTAAGCAGACATAGAGCACTTCTGTGCCACAAATGTGAGGGAAATGACATGGAGCAATGAATTGCTGCTTTATCTGATCTAATTTCAATGAATGTAGTGTCATATTAAAGCTTTTAAAGGGATTGTTGCCCTTCTGTGTAGCAGCCTCTTTTTTAGGTTTAACATGACTGTTTGATTTCTAAATCTGTTTATTAGTGGTGGGATAAAGAATCGGAGAGGGAGTCACAGTATTGGACATTTATCGAAAGGTAATTGCACTCTACGTGAATGGACTTAAATAGCCTGAAAACTGTGATTTGGTAACAAAACTATCTATCATCCTTATAAACTGTGTGAGCCCTGTCACATGCAACATCCCTACAGAAACCACATAAAATAGTCATTTTCTTCATGACATGTGATTGCACAAGTTCTGATGTTCTGTCCTGTTGAGCAACTGGTATTGCTTCCTCTTAAAACCTTAACTGTAGATCTCCTAATAGTTAATGCAGTATGTGATGCTGTACATTACTAGCCTTGAGGTACAGCACTGTTCCATGGTGCTCCGTTTTGAATGTGCTATTTTGTGCTGTTGCATTTCTGCTTTAAAAAAATAAATAAATAAATAAATAAAATGGAAATGTATTAATAAAGATAAAGAAATGTATCTGATGAGTAAGAATGGAACTTGAAATCTGTTGACCTTAACATTTAATGAGCAAAAGAAAGTAGGAGCAGCCCTGTTTGTTCCTCAAAGCTGGCCTAGCCAGGTCTGGGTTGGATTGCTTAGTCATTGCAGAACATGCTGCAGTACACGTGCACTCCTGTATAAGGGCCAGTTTGTTCTGACCCTTGACCCTGATTGTGGTTAGCTGTAGTGATTTGTCTGTTTGTTTCAGCTTTATCGTCATGGTGACCGGTCTCCTGTCAGAACCTTTCCCACTGATCCCCACCAGGAGAGTGCCTGGCCTCAGGGCTTTGGGCAGCTCACCCAAGTAAGTCATGGCACAATCCCTGATAATAAAACAATATACACTATAAACACCCTGGATACTGTAGGTCTTGTTTAATGTGCCTTTTTGTATATAATCTCTTTTATATGGCTTAACCCGCTGCTTTGTTCTCTCTAGCTTGTCTCCTAGACTTGCATTTGAATTATTTTGATCAGATATTACATACTGTACATGATTGTGCTTAGGCATTGGTATAAACCAGGGGTGGCAAAAGTTGCTCCTGGTCTTTGTTCCAACCCTGTTCTAAATTGTTTAATTGAACCAATCCAACCTCCATCCAGACCCTGAAGTAGTTAAATATCTCATTTTAACTGTTAAACCTGGAGTGGAATGGCCTTCCAGGACTGTGATTGGACACCCCTGGATGAAAGAACTGACAGGATGTTCCAGTTAAGGTCCTGTGTTTCTCTTGTATTGTTCAGGTGGGGATGAGGCAACATTTCGAGCTGGGACAGACTCTGAGAAGACGTTACCGGGGGTTTCTTAATGAAACCTACATTCGGAGAGAGGTAACTCCTGCAGTGATGACCTAGGCTGGAAATACCTGCTATTGAAGTGCTGAAGAACCTGAGGACAATAGTAATTGTGTTCTCCTGTCCCACCCAGATCTCGGTTCGCAGCACAGATTATGACAGGACGTTGATGAGCGCTGAGGCCAACCTGGCAGGACTGTACCCTCCCAATGGCAGTGAGGTCTTCAACCCAAACATCACCTGGCAACCCATTCCAGTCCACACTGTCCCGGACACTGAAGACATGGTAAAGACCCTGGGTATTTTCTCTACACCCGTGCCCGTGTTCATAGATTCCTGAAATAACACACAAGGCCCTATATTGAAGCACAGGCAAATTTTCAGAGACGAATAAAATAGATGTGAATGTATTAGGGCTGTATTAGAAGCTTCGAAGGTTCATTCGCTAGCCAGGAATTCGAAGATTGTTTTAAACCTTCAGACGCCATTCACGCACTATGTGGGTGTTTTTTTTTTTTTCTGTCAACAGAAATCGTTTGACAATGTGTGAATACCATAAATCTCACATTAAATGTCACTTGCATGCACAATTCAATCTTTTTATTTGTATAATGCATATTACTTAAACAAAAGTTGTTGTATTAAAATCCAACCAAATTGTTATACGTAGCAACTTTATAGCAGGGTATATTATCCAAAGCACTGGGGCGATCCTATAGCGGTTGTAGTGCTTCAGTAAAATATGTACAGAATAGTGTACAAGACAGGGTAAGAGAAATGCTTGGTAGAATATGTTTGAAACATACAAAATATACGCTAACACTAAATTTGAATTATTAATAATATTTTTAGTAGTAGTAAAATGTGACTGACTGATAACCTGCTTGGAACGGTGACTGTTAAATTAAGTTTGTTTTGCCTCAGTCCGCTGTAGTTCGTGCTGCTGCAATGCAAGCTTACTCGCAAGCAGCATCAATTACGTGTAAATAAACAACGTGCATTTTTATTTTTATTTAAATTATAAACATGATCTGTGTTTTTAAAATACATATGAATGTTTTATTCAATGTATATGGCTTACCTGTAAAATAATAGGATTTTCAATCAAATATAAAGAAGTAGCTATGGTGACGTCACCAGTACGTTATGCAAATTAGTGCCATCGAAGGTTTGAACCTTCCTTTCGGTAATGGGTTCCAAACCTTCGAAGGTCAAAATGTACCCTTCGTTGCAGCCCTAATGTATATTGTTAAAAGATGGGTGTACTATTTAACCAAATGTCTGTTTCAGTTGCTGAGGTTCCCATTGCCAAACTGTCCTCGTTATGATCTCCTGATGAACGAGACTAAGAAAACGGAGACATTTGTGAACATGACGAAGAATAATATTGTAGGTGGCTGGTTACTGAAAATCAGATTGAAGTTTTTATTGAGTTGAAAATTGTTCAAATTGACACAGGACAGTTTATATATTATATATATATATATATATATATATATATAAAATTTTTTTTTTTTTTTACCTGTTGCAGTACTGTGATAAAAATACGTGTGCATTGTTGCTATATAAAATAAGCATGTTTGTTTTGAGTATAGGAAGACCACATTTACTCTGTTTATAGCTTTTCACATTTAATAACTTGTTTTTTGTTCAGAAATTTTTGGAAATGGTGGCCAATGAAACTGGATTGAAGGATGTATCTGTACAGTCAATCTGGAGCGTCTACGATACTCTGTTTTGTGAGGTGAGTCTACTGTTCCTACTGTTTGAGCTTCCATTCTATTTGCAAATGTTTTTGTCATTCACTGAGACTACTGTACCCAGCAATGGCATCTAAAACTGAATGCCAGCACAGTTTTGGTTGTGGTTTATTAATAAATGTTTTGCATATAAATGATCATGTCATTATTCTCGTTCTGTCTTTACTACTCCACCATCCTTACTTTATTAACTTAATATCTATATCTATATATATTATGAATGGGATGAATACAGCGGTTCCAAATAATTTTCCTTTAAGGTCTCACCTGAACTAACACAATTGAAAGCTGGTTAAACTTTTAAATCACACAGTGTGTATAATCTCCAAAATGCTTTCAATTAAAAACAAATTATCGCCTTTTAATCTGTAGACAGGTGAGTTTCACGTGGCCGATGCAGAGCCACATTATAAACACGTAAGCATAACAATAGTGTGTAACTTCATGTAGGGTTTAAAAAAAAAATTTAAAAAAAAAACAAACCGACATTTCATTTTTTGAACATGGAGACGCTCTTAAATGATGTCATAAGGTTCTGCAGCGTGCTTTCGATTCAAAGGGAATTGTCAGCATTTAACTGGCCAATTATCATCATGTATGTGTTGACTCATCTCAGTTTAAAATGTTTAAATCCTCAGCATCAATAGATCGAAGATTTGTAACAAGAGGGATTTTTTAAAAATCCTACCTGACAATGTTACACACTATTGTTATGCTTACGTGTTATAATGTGGATCTGCATTGGCCACACGAAACTCACCTGTCTACAGATTAAAAGGCGACAATTTGTTTTTAATTGAAAGCACTTTGGAGATTATACACACAGCACAACCTAATTTTGTGATTTAAAAGTTTCACCAGCTTTCAATTGAAATGTGTCCGCTGTATTCATCCATCCCTAATATAGTGTGTGTGTGTGTGTGTGTGTGTGTGTGTGTGTGTGTGTGTGTGTGTGTGTCTATATATATATATATATATATATATATATATATATATATATATATATATATATATATATATATATATATATATATATATATATATTATATATAATTATATTATTATATTTTCCAGCAATGTCATAATATGACACTGCCTCCTTGGGCAACTCTGGAGGTGATGCAGAAGTTAAAGAAGCTAAAGGACTTCAGCTTTGAGTTCATGTTCGGGATCTATAAGAGAGAGCAGAAGGCCCGTCTCCAAGGAGGTGAGAACAGAGGGATTTGCACACAGGCCTGTGCTTCATATAGGGTTACTTTAATGAAAAGCAGCTGCTGGATATTGCATAGGAAGGCTCAAGGTTTCATTTGGTCAGTCAGGCATAGCTGATTTATTTATTTTTTTTGGTTTTATATATATAAAATATCACATACACAATACACCCGTACATGAAACGATTAAGCTACTTCATGTCTTCATTTCAAATAGGTGTTCTTCTCGGGCATATTGTAAAAAATATCTCACAAGCTTCCAGTACCTCCTCCACTGATCCCCTGAAGCTGATGGTCTACTCGGCGGTGAGTCCGTTTTTTAAAGGCATTTTTTTTAATTTTACAATGCAATAAACGGCTTCCCCTTTGCAACTCGAGAACCTTTGACTGCCAATGGTCACCCTGGAAGTGACTGCCCAGGGAGTAGATGGAGTAGCAAGCTGTGAAAGAGGGAAGGGCTTGTTTGAATGACTCCTGCTTTTTTTTTTTTTATAGCACGACACTACCATTGTGGCTTTGCAGCTGGCGCTAGACGTTTACAATGGCAAACAGGCCCCCTATGCTTCTTGCCACATCTTTGAGCTGTACCAAGATGATCATGGGTAAGTGTACAAGCAGTTCCAGATGTGCTCAACGCATGTTTGCTATGTAAGGGTAAAGGCTGGTTCACATTTCAGTCTTGCTGCATCAGCTGCATTGGATAAACTCTGGCGACCAGTCTTCTCTGCATCTTGGGGACTGTTGCACGATTGAAGTATGCAGCAGCCATCTGTACACAGTACCGAGAGATACGGACTGGAAATCTGGCTACTTGTTATTCTGTTGTCCAATTTTTGTATTTGTTTTTTCTCCTTTCAAAAGTGCACTTTAAATAAATGCAGGTTTAAACACTTTGATTATATAATTAATGAAATGCCTGTTTTGAAGAGTCAAAGTTATGGAACAGTCCTTGCATTGAAATACAATCAATGCTGAAATAAAATATGCTAATGTCTTCATTTGTTCTCTTGTATTGGCTCGGGAAACATGCAGAAACTCCATGTCACAGTAGGTTATTTCTTAGCAGCTCTTTTATGAGATTTCTATAAATTCACTTGGTGTTCACCTCTGACTTTCCTGCACATCCCTGTTAAACGCTCATTATAAAACAATTTGGGGCTTTTATTGCTCATTTGCTCATGTTTCCTCCGGCTATCTAGGAGCAATTAGTTGCAATTGTACTAAAACGTTAACTAAAAGTCCTGGAATTAAAATATAATTGCTGTAAGTTGATTCCAGTGATTTTATAAAACCAGTTTGAAGTGAAATAGAAACAAAACGAGTCGACAGAAGGATCTGATGAATCAGCTGCTTAACATCTTCGCTGTTGCACTCTCTCGGCACTTCACTTCTGTGTTTTCAGAGCTTCTAGAATCCCCTAGTCGCTTGTGTGTGTGAATTTTACTCTTTCAATACTGAAGACCTGTATACAGGCCTAGGAAAGATAATTCCACCCAAAACGTTTGTATTATTGGGGAGGTAACCACTTGAAACATGCTTAGTACTTAAGGAATTAAAGAGCAAGTTAAGCATAAGACACACTGGAGTTAAAAAGTGCCATTTGTTTGTTTTCTGTTTTCAGGGCCTTCACAGTAGGGATGTTCTATCGGAACGAAACCGGGAAAGATCCGTACCCTGTGAAACTGGCAAACTGTACCCAGGACTGTCCACTTGAGGATTTTATTAGGATCACGAAGTCCGTCATTCCAGACGACTGGGCAAAGGAATGTCAGATCGGCAGCACACACCAGGACACAGGTACTACAAAGTAGTACAATATTTTTGGCTTGATTTTAAATAGATTATGATTATTTCTACATTATAAAACTCACGGTGTACGCCAGTATATATTCCCCACTTATCCCCAAATCACTGAATGTAACATTAGGAACAAACCCTGTTATTCTAGAAGAGAACACTGGAACCAATGACCCAATGAAGTTTCCTCTTTGTTGACCGACCTGACTATACAAGAAGTTTTCTTTCTGTAGACTGACATCAAAGGATTTGACAATGTTCTTTCTCTCTTTCAACAGAAGTGATCGTAGGTCTTGCGGTTTGCGGCTGCTTGCTCTTCTTGCTGATTCTGCTCATGCTGACTGTTCTATGCCGGCAGAAATCTCAGGCAGGCGGGTATCGCCACGTCTTAAACGAGGGTGAAGACCAATCCTGACAATCACTCGCACTTCTCAGAAAAGAACAACTGTCAGACAGCGAGGATGACTTTTAATTCTCCCAGGACATAATGAAGGGGAGCTGAGACAAGTTACTGAGCAATCACAAAGTTTAAAAGAAAAAAAAATTCAGAATTCCACTTTCTTGGTGCCACAATGAGCATTTATGTCTGTTGACTCAGGGTAGAAAGGGATGCTTAATATATAGTCGCAGGACAAACACATGGACTGAATTATTTGGGAGCCGCTAATGCTCTAGATCCTTACTGTGGCATTGAATTTGTGTTTTAAAAAAAAAAAAAAAAAAAAAAAAAAAGGTAATTTTTAATGCAATGATTGTCTAGACTAGACCTTTTGGAGAAGAACACATTGTGTGCTCAATTTAACATGCTGCTTTGTTTTTGTTTTTTTCCTAAGACTGTGCTTCTAACCTTCTGTTGCTACCTCCTTCCTCTCCATTTACAATAATGCTCATTCCAGTCTAAGACTTTGACAGTAGCTACTGTTGAGAAAAACACGGACCTTGACAGGAGTTTGTTTCCCAGTGAGTTTGGTAGTGATTAGTGCCCAAATCGATTTATGAATGATAATGGTGGTTTCAACATGGCCCATACATGGAACTGAATGAAGAATCGGATATTAGTGTGCAGGACCCTGGGTATAGTCATTGTCAACACAGTCCCACCCCATCCGTCCATCCATTCATACACAAAATGATGCTTGTGGGAAGCTAACCCATGATTAATTGGAAGGGAAGTGCATCGTACTTGAAAGATGCATTTCTGTTGCTATAGTAACACGTGCTAATATCAATTTGATTCCTTAGAAACTTAATTTATTTTTTAAATACAGGAATGTGAGTTAATTTATTGAATGTATTGGCATTCCATATTTACAGTTGGGGCTGCTTTTGGTATGCTAGGGTTAATAACTTCAACAGCACTATCTGGTTTTTTTTTGCTAATAAAGCAGAACAGTATGGTAAGGAAACATTGAATTGCATTTGCTAACTAATACAATGAATTGGCCATGCCAAAGAAAGCAGAAACCAGAACATCTAGACCGACAGCTTTCAGTTTATTCTTGGGAGTTTAGTGCCACACACTCACACAGATGGGTTGCACAAAAAAGGTTTTGCTAAATCGTTCAGGTGTTTTCAACCCTGCATGTGTAAGAGGAAACAGGGTTTAATTATTATTATTGTATTATCTTATTTCTTTTGGACAGGTATATGGTTTGGGTTTTTGTTTTAACTTCATGCTTGTGAATCGCAATTTTAAAATTTAAATAAATAAATTTGCAACGAATGATATCTCTATTTTAATTGTGAAAATGGAAGAATTAATGTCCATGATTGGGAATTTCAGCTTATGTTCCAGACTGCCTGCATATTGAAAATTGGGAGAAAACAAAAACATACATTAACAATCAGCATACCTACATGTCTGTAAGATGAACAGACGTGATTGTGCAGAAACCAACACAAGTTATTTTACCTTTTTCTCCCCCCCACCCCCACATACAAGTGCAACTACAGTGTAACAGTTGACTGTTTGGAACCCTGCCTGCCAGATGGCTGCGTTCCCTCTATCTGACGCTGCTACCTCACCTCTTTCCCATCTGTGCTCAGGAGGATGGCGTTTCCCACGTTGTCTCCCGTCACCACCACCTGTCTGCTTGCGGAGACGTCAAGGTTGCAGTACCACAAACTGTAACAGGGGGAGGCAAACAAACTGATGAAGACACACTAGAAAGAAATGCAAGTCAGTGAAAGAATATTAAGATGATATATATATATATATATTTATTTATTTATATATATATATTTTTTTACACATTCTGTAAGTGAATATTATTTTTTTTTAATGCAACTACCCTTCACTGTTTGATCACGCCAAAATATCTTTCCGACAACAGCAGGGTTAACATTTTCTCACCAAACGTTATGGTGATCGTGCCTGCAGTCTGAAGTGTTTGAGAATATCTGAGCTGTTCTACCACCAAATTCCTGCAGGCTCAGAGTGCTGTCGCCAGATGCGGTGTAGACTTGGGATGGGTTGGCAGGACTGAACTTCATCCCCCCAATAAGATCTCCTGCTCCTTTCTGCAACACACACACACACACACACACACACAGTGCAGGCTCATTAGATCACACACAAAACTAATTGCAACTGGGCTTAAAACATTCACACATAAAAAAAGGGACAAGAGTCTAACCTTCTTATCCTCTATATAATATCGGGGGCAGTGTTTTTATTTATTTTTTTTAATTCAAAGAACATACCCCCTTTCTATAAACTTCTCATATGCTTCTCTGTTTGGCTGTTTGGGCAGACTGCGCATCCTGGAGTGGTTTGGTAGCTAGGTCTTGTAACTGAAAGAAATAAACATGATCCCTTGAGGGCATTCCTACCTACTGTATGTAAAGGCAATACAAGCAATCATCAATTGATGCCACTGCACTTGATTAGAGCCATCAAGAAATAAGTGTTATAAGGTTTTTGCTTTGACTCGGTACCACCATGGTACATAGCTATAGACACAAAGTTATAGACTTACACACTTAATTACTTGAAATGATGACTTCAATTGCACTAATAGCGTACATAGTATATTTGCTTTTCAAGACAATCTATCCACAACAAACAAAAAAAGCACATTAACAGCAGTCTTAAATGAGCTGATAAGTGACTTCAGAGTAAAACATTGACTACCTGCTTTCCCGGGTGACCTTGTCGTTTTATTCACCTTCAATTTTTTAGAGCTCGATTCCTCTGGGCAGAGTCCCTGCTTTTTTCTCCTTCCTGGAGCGGTCCTCTCTTTCTTGCACTCGGGTTCAGATACTACAGCGAGTAGCAATTTCTTAGCCATTTCTCGACAAGATTATTCACTGCAAAATGCAAACGCTTTGCTCTGTCAGTATGCAACTTTGCATTGGCTTTTTCTGCTACAACTAACTTTCATACAACGCTCACAGCAAGTAATAATTTAATTATCATCACTATTATTATTATTATTATTATTATTATTATTATTATTATTATTATGTGCAAATATCAATTCAGAAGCCTACTGCATGCCTGACGTACTGTCCCACGGCGTTCTGTAAATATAGCATACAACCACTCTCTAAACAACGTACATACATACCCACGCTGACCTAAATCCTCTTCTTATGGGTGTGTAATTGTTCTTACAGCTCAATAATAATTTGAATGGAGCGATGTTCGACTCTTTCAGCACCCTGACACACGAGGATGTTGTGATTATGTCCCTGACCGGACGTTTCATAATTACAGAAATGTGCCGCATAGGTTTGTCCAGCAGATGGCAGTGCAGCATTGCTGATTCAAAATATGTTTTTTTTTTTTTTTTTGTTTTGTTTTTTACCCACACTGGCACATGGGTGAATCAACAGCATCATATGTCCATTTAATTTATATTTCTGTTTGTGATTGTTATTATCCTTGCTAACTTTTTTTTTTTGTTGTACACCTTTTTATTTCACGTCTGAAATGGATCTCTCTCAACCTAGTGGTACATTCTAACAAAGCCTGTGCTGATTTGGGAGAAAAGACGCGTTTGATTTTATTTCCTTACAAGAGTGTATACTGACAGTGATTTTTCATTGCACGGGATTGACCAACAAGCCAGCAGTCGTAGGTGGTCCCTAACCAGAAAACCCTGCAGTACACACTCACTGCATGTGGGTAATTATATTGTAGCAGTAATGTATTATATACGTACTCTTGCATTGTAAAAGTACTACTGTCCAAAATACCGTACCGTACAATCGACCCGTACCGATCTTAAATCCTGGAATTCTGCTTGTCATGAGAAAGTGAGCAGAAGACTGCCGATGGATTATGGTCTAGCTTAATATAGCAAATTGAAATTCAAAAACTATTGTTCTGAAGTATCGCAATGAGACCCCTTTACTGTAAGGCAGCCTGCGGTACCATAAACCTGTCAAAAACAACCAACATTGTGAATGCATTGCAATAAATTACAATGATTGAATACTAACTTAACATAGCATTCGACATATGCATCTAATGCATGTAAATAATGTGGGGTTGATTTGTGTGTGTAAATAAAATCCATTTCAGTCCCGAACGGGTTAACCCCGGTAATTGGATCAATGGATAGAGGTGCGCAAGTGGATTCAGTTACAAAAAAGCCCCTTCCAGACAACGCAAGCTGTCTATTATCCTGCCTGAAAGAGCAACTTTTATTGATTTATATATATAAATATTTTTATTTGTCTCTTAAACGCGGGTATGCGTCCCGAATCCTTGTTTGAAGCAGCTTATCGCGCTGAAAGTTAGGCCAGTCCTCCATTCAGCGTCGCTTGTCAGTGCCAGGGAGGTGCCTGAGTTCTTTCCTGTTGTAACTATACACTCACAGCTTCAGTGAGAAATTTCCAGCTCGGATGAAAGAAGACGGGCATTAACAAAAAAAACTGTAAGGAACAAAAAGAAAAGAAAGAGATTTGTATACTGGATACTTGTACAGGAAGGACTGGGATTAGGTGCTTATAGCATGGTTTTGTGAAACGGGTGTTTTTTTTTTTCTATAGAAGAGAACTGAAGCAGCAGCAACAGGTAAGCAACATGTAGCGCTAGTTTTCTGCAGCAAGGTTAGACTTCTTGTTCAATGTAACTGATACTCATTTGGGTCGTTTCTGTGGAGTTTTGCCGCATATTACTGTAACATTGCAACCCTTTGTGGGTCTGCTAGACAACATTAAGCCACAATAAAAACGATGCTGTGCAGCTAATGAGAAACGTATGCGTTGTTTTGAAGTAATAATTGCAAACATGCCTTCGGGAAAGATTGACAAACTTCATTTTTATTCACTGGTAACGCCTAAATCGGACAGCAATTTTTAATTACCGTAAAGCTTACTGTCTGTCCGCAAACTGGCTTAAGTGTAGAATACAATGGATAACATAAAGTAGGCAAAAACATATTTGGGCCATTATGTTGTCTTTGCAATTATTGCATTAGCATGCACACTTTCATTTTTTCGATGCAGCAAAGGCAAATTTAAACTTAAACTTTGCACTGACAAGCACATCACAATTGAATGAAAGATCATCAGGCGCCAGTGTATGATGACTTACCAAAATCTTTAAAACCTGGAATAACGAATAATATTTGATTATATGAACGTTTTCTGAACTCAAAATAAACATGCATTTTAACTTAAAAATAAAGACAAAACGCTTATATGTGCACCCTTTCAATTTTGATGTAATGCAAATAAGACTTTGATAACGTTTGGTTTAATGGAACCCTATTGGTGGAAGTGATATATTTGCATGTTCACGTGCTCCTTTACGCTAATTCGGAATGCGTACTGTGGGGTGCTGCTGTCCTTTTGTGGGGCCCCTGTTTCATGCAGTCGTGAACATTATCCTACAATGGGATCGCTAAACTTGTAAATGAGGATTTGTGACCTCACAGGAGACGGCGGGTCTGCTGGTTGCAGCGTAGTAGCCTATACAAAACAGTGCTGTATTTCATATCCTTTCAACGAAGAGAGATGTAGGCGAGCCCTGGATATAATTAAATATTCAAACGTCTCGCCATATGGTAGACCAGTTTTAAACTATATATCTGACAGAGGAGTGAACATACAAATGGGCAGTGGGGATTTGTGTATTTGAAACATCCATGTGGTTATATCATTGTTTAGCTAACGATTGAATACCTCCCCAACAGTACTTGCCCTCCCTCCCTACTCCCCAATCCCTACTCCCTATTCCCACTACAATACACAATACATGTTTAATACATTATCTTCCCCCCCCCCCCCAAAAAAAAAATCAATTCTATTGTATCAACCTGCCTCTAAGCAGTTTTTTTGTACACAAGGCAACACAAACCCTTAATGAATCGCACTAAAGCCTTGTGCTCACAGTTTGTCATTTGTAATGCTGTTCCCGTGCAGTTTCCTTAAGCAAATCAAACAACGCTGACATTTCTGATGCACTTGCATGAATTGTAAACAAGAGTAGAGATTTGTACTGTGTGCTGATTGGTGCGTTCTCAGAATTCTAACATCACCCCTTTTTACCTTTCAAGGCTGCTCCATTTGAAAACAGAATGCCCTTGAAACATTTTATGTTGTGAAATGACTTGCTGGTTAGGCAACTTTCCTGTGCCAATAGAGCCAGCGAAGCAGGCGGGGATCCATGTTGTTTTGGCAGCAGAGATAGGACTTAGGGTTGGTATTCATTTCTATTACTTGGTAGCGTGTATGATTGGGTTGGTGTCATTATTACAAAGAAGGGTAATAATAACCTTATAGCCTACTGTTGAAGTAATATACAGGTAAATATTATCTATACCCAATAGATACCGGTAGTTGTCTGATTTCTGCTTGGCTGAGTAGCAGTTAGAATAATAACAATGTTCGGTTGGCTTTAATATAGCCTTTGCACACACAGTGCAATTAAAGGCTCTTGGTGAAATGCATGGTGGAGTGTATCATAAACGGGGCTTGTCTTTGCAGATTTGCACTGTGATTGATACACTCCTTGTTCTTTTGAAGGAACCCTCTTTCCAGTCAGTGATTCTTGCACCCTGTCGGGCACCGCTTCCTGCTTTAGAGTTAGAGATAGCAACAGCTGGTTGTGCTCCCCTTAAACAAAATGTGGCAGACTATGAATTGGAATGTTTTTTAACCTAAGCTCAATCTTGGGTTTTTGGGTGGCCCTCTTCATTATTATTTGTTTATTTAGCAGATGCCTTTATCCAAGGTGACTTACAGAGACTAAGGTGTGTGAACTATGCATCATCTGCAGAGTCACTTACAACAACGTCTCACCTGAAAGACCGGCGCACAAGGAGGTTAAGTGACTAGCTCAGGGTCACACAGTGAGTCAGTGAGTGAAATACACAATCCTCCATTATACTTGAGTCATAAAACAAGTTTGCAGGCATTTGCAAGGTAACTTAGCATCTCTGCTAAAATGTGTATAGAAGATGCCGTTATTCTTTGGTATTGTTAAGATTAAGCCTTTCCCTGAGGGGGAAACATCTGAACGTATTATTTCCTCAACACAAAATATAAAACTAACCCATTTGCATTGTTTGTGTTCTGAGAAGGACATGGCTGGTTACTTTATCTGCAGCTTGTTTTGAATTCTTTTCATTGTTTTTTTTTAAGCACTCACTGGTGCAGGGATCATGTTTTGTTGGAGAGTATACTGCCAGTTGGAACTGCAATCTGGTTTAACCTGATTGTGTTAAAGATGGAATTTAAACCTCCTGGGAGCTACAAGAGGTTGTTTGCATGTGCTCTAATTGTTCTGCTCTGGGTAATTCCACTTTTCCCCTTGTGTGGGTCTAACTTCTTTGAAACTCTGTCTGAAACGCTGGTCTTTAAACTCTGTTGGCTGCTTTCAAAAACTACTATGATCTCAATATTGGATGAAAAGAACCAATAACCAGGGAGAGTGATTGCAAGACTGTATTATACAGCAAGTTACTTTTGACTTTAAGGTACAAGCAGTATGGCAAATGCCTTTTGCTTTTCTAGTAGGATAATGCTATTGACCTTTGTACTGTTGCATACCATTTGATGAGCATGTGAAATGTTTTAAATTCCTGCTTGTCTCAGGTCACTATAGTGGAAGTTCGTTATCTAGGAGGACAGGGGAAATTATATTGTTTTGTTTTCTGCCACGTCATTTTCACGATCCTCTTCCTATTCAGCATTGGTTTCATAAGGCAAGCACTGTACAGCTAGCCATTCCTCAGGGTTTTCCATAGAAGAGAAACATAATAAAACAAGCTTCTGCTTGGTGTTTCATACTGTGCATCCATAGTCCAAATAATTTCTTATTTAATTTGTCTTTTTGAGCTGTGCTTTCTATATTGTATCTGATAGCCTGGTCCATCCTTGCATGAGCTAAAGAAACTGTGTGCCATTTTCTTTTTGTCTCGCATTACGATTGAAAGAAATGGGTGTGAAACAAGTGCCTCTTTGTTCCCATGCCTACCAAGGGAATTTAGAAACAGCGAGCTGTCGTGAGCTCAGTATAGTGAGCTGCACAGTGATGAAACAGAGGACCCTTTGACGGAGGTAGCTGCTACACGGAAATTATACACACCGAGAATCAGTCCAGCTTGCTGAATGGCTCACAGGGGACGCAGCCATTCCAGTTGGCATGGAGAATAAAAGGAGTGGATGCTATTTTTTGTTTGTTCTATGCTCAGTATTATCATTCTTCTACTTCAATTTTTAAACAAACAGTTTTCTAGTCTGAAAAACCCCTTTCATAAATGGACATCATATGTTCCTGGGCTGCAACTGAGTTTAATCACTGTGATGCCAAGTTGTTGACAGGATTAGCTTTAGCTTTCACTCTCTCGTATGCCTTTTGTAAACTGTTCTGGAAAGAAAGAAGTTTGCTCTTGCTTTCTTGATTTCTTCAGAATATGTACCCTGATATCCTGATACTTTAAAAAACCCCTTGTAAAATGTATATTTTCCTTCCTAGCAAAAGCTGGCAATATTCATGCATATCTTAAGTGGGGGTATAGAACTGGTTGAAAAAGGCTTTTACACTAGTTTGTGTCATCTTGGTTGCCCATGCCAAGCTGGTTTGGACACGTGAATCTAGTGCATTAGCGTAGAAAGCAGATTCTCAGTGTGTGTGTTTTTGTCGTAATAATGCTGGTACCGCCTTGTGTTCCAGGGGTGTGCTGATGAAGCACTGGGCTGACAGGTTAATTGATTGTGTTTATTGACTGCAGGGCTTGCAGAGAGGTCTAGAGATTCAACAGGGCTTGCTGTAATTTGCAGCTGCAGTAGACTTCTTTGTGTGTCGCATAATTAGATTTTATCGCATGATCTATATCTTCTAACAACAAGTGATGCGAAAGCACAACTTGAGTTAAGTTCAAATTTCCAGCTGGTCATGCTGAGATCATCCGTCCATTGTACACTCACCGTCTCTCTAATTGAATTTCAGTGTTTATTAAACCACAAAGCCCTAAACACGCTGGTTTCCTGGTTTATTCGGACATCCAGCATATACAAACAAGATAGTACACATTTCCGGTTAGATTTTTAATGCATATTTTCTTGTAGTCTACATTTTTTTTATTTTGGTTTACTTGGATCATTTAAGACTCAAGTTTTGAGATCAATCAGCACTAGGATCCGGACAAGCATAGATGGGCCGAACGACCTCTTCTCGTAATGTTCTTAAGTTTTCTTATGTTTTGTTAAATTGCATTATGAGGTAGAGATCAGTGTACTCTTTGGTAGCCTCTGCCCTGCTCTTAGATTAGAAGTTAGAAGAATGTGAAACTGCTTACCCACTTCAGCTCTTGTACTCTATTCTGCTGTAAAATGGAAAATGCTTATAAATATGTACAGTACATTTCCGATCAGTGAGATTAGTCTGGTCTAATACTGGATTTTATTTGAACTTCTCACCATTGAATAATGTTTGTTTGGTGTATGACGATGGCACTCCCTGTTGTAGGAACATTCTTTGCCCCAGCTTGCAGCTTGCTGTTTTCGTTTTGCAGCTTTCTCATTAGGACTTTTCCGAGGCTTCGACTTGTGGCATTTCACTCTGGCCTTTGGAATGTGCCACTTCTCTGACTGTTATGCTGATATTAACCCACGGCGCATGTCTTTCACCCCGTGTGTTCAAGAAGAGCCGAGGCATTGCCATGCTGTACTCCCAGTGACAGACTTCCCTGGTTCACTGTACTGCAGCTAATAATTTCTGTTTGCTCCTGTTCTAGGACAAGCTGAGAGCTGAACTCAATCCAGGATCCCCACAGAACTGCTGGAATTCCAACTGATTTTACTGCCTCTGGGGTATGTCTTTTTAACTTGTATTTTATTATTTTTTTAAATGCAGGAATATATGGCTTTCAATTGATTTGTGCTGGGTTTCAACAGTTTTCGAAAGTAAGGGCAGCATTAGGAGTGGAATTATTTGAGGATTTAGCACAGGCTTCTCTCTGTGTGATGCTGTATATTTGAAGAGTTTCTCATTCCTGAAGACTTCCTAATCGGAGAGACGGTGTCTTGCATAACTTTAATGTCCAGCTTTTATTTATTTTTTTTCTTTTAAAAAAAAGAATTTCATGACTTTGGAAACCCTTCAGATAAGCTAAGTTTGACACCCTTCATTGCGTGTTGCTGTGGAAACAGGTGTTTACTAAAGCGAGCGGAAGAGGTCATGTCATTCATGATATTGTTATTACTTTCTTATAATGTCTGTTTATGAGTCACCGCTGATAAGGCGGTGTCATATGTTTAGCAGTTGTTCTAGCTGTTCAACCTGCTGCATGCAAGTTAAGACTAGCTAATTATTACCTTTGTGGGAGTTGGATGTTTAGCAAATCACAATGCTTTTAACTAAACCAAACAACCACGTCCATCTTCACCTCTTTTTATGGCTTTAAAAACAGAGTACCTCATTACAAGGGGACGTTCAAACCATTGGACTGAGCTGGTGATGTTCCTTGCATTCTTTCAGTCTGAGGCGTTAGAGCAGCGTGTTTATGAAGACTGTATCTGGAATGGACTCCACTGCAGTTATAAAACTCTGTCCAAGATGTTCCCACATGGAGCATTTCAGATATCCTAGAACTGCCTGCAGTAGGTGATTTCAAGAAGCGAAGACTCAAACGGAAATGTCATCATTTAACATCTCATTGATTTGTGTTGTGTTGACTAAAAAAGAAAGCCTTGCACAATCTACTCTGACGTTTGCACTACATTTCACACTGCTAGATCTTGCAAGCAGTTGGCAGTGAAAAGACACCATTTGATATAAATATGTAACAATAAAGTTGCAGAAACACTAGATCCAGTAAAGCAGTGATAATGCAGGATACCGGTAAGCCTCAATGGTTTTGTTTTTGTAACTGGTATTAACAAAAAAAATCACTGCTGCATCTCCGTGCTTGACTGAGGGTGTCCATGGGACAACCAGTTAGCTCATGGGGCTTGATTCTTGAATATTCTGTAGTGCACTAAAACACACATATTTAAAGGAAGATGGTGAGTCTTTAACCCTGTTCATAGCCTCCCTCTTTGAAGAATGTGGCATGCTGCCAAACAGATGTCCGAAGCAGTAATTTTGGTTTCTTTGGTGCATCCCTCAAAATGTGCCACTGTTGGTTGATTTGGTGGATTGTGAGAGGCATCACATGTAGTAGATAGATTTTTTTTTATTATTATTATTTATTTCTTAGCAGATGCCCTTATCCCGGGTGACTTATAATTGTTATTTTTACATACAGTGTCATTATTTTTACACATTATTTTTACATACAATTACCCATTTATACAGTTGGGTTTTTTGCTGGAACAATCTAGGTAAAGTACCTTGCTCAAGGGTACAGCAGTGTCCCCCACCTGGGATTGAACCCACGACCCTCCAGTCAAAAGACCAGAGCCCTAACCACTACTCCACACTGCTGCCCCATAGATACCCAAAGGGTTACTAATGCATGTGATCTTTGCATCGTAGTCATGAATAGATTCACTCAATAATTATTTTGTGTTGAACAATATCTGTTATCAACAGTGCTGGGGGGTATCCATTGGAAATATAGAGAATATAAGAAAGAAAAGACAGCTGCTTCTGTATTCGGTACTATTTTTTAGGAAATACACAATATTTTGGTTAAAATGCTGTTTTATTTTGACCGACATTGTAATAATCAGCCCTACACTGTATCGTAGGACACAGCAGGTTTAGATCAAATAACTTTCAAACATCGCACATTGGTTCTCTGTTCACAAACACATTATCATCTGATTCTGTTGGTCGTTCAAAGTCTGATTATTGTGTCAGTTGCCTGGCGTGGTAACTACTAGCTTGATCAAAAACAAAATTGAAATACTTACATGAAAACATAATATTTTTAGTGGATCAAGAATGTTGAGAAAACGTTAATCAGTTTATGAATATTCAAAAGAAAACAAATGTTTAGAAGTGTAAAAAAAAGCCAAATGGCAAAAGTGGGTCAGATGAAGCAGAGGATGCATAGCGCTGCAGATACTGCTGCATTGAGGTACATGTTCCCGATGACAATAAAAGAACATCCTGAAAAATAAGCAACACAGTAAACTAAAACAAGAAAGTGAACTGAGAGACAAGCAATCCTTTTATGCGGCTTTTACACACGCTTTAATAAAAAGACAGCGCAGAATGACTGTGTTAATGAGTTTGTCAGAGCGCTGTGCTTTGCTGGACAGCCACTCAATAAAAGTGGCTCATACATTACTAATCGGGCAGTGTAATCAGTGTGCCAGTAATCGTTGCTTACTGTATGTATTGACATACAGGGCATGTTTGTTCAGTATGTTTTAATAAATAAAATGTTTGTTTATGAGTAATGGATGAGGGCGTTTTATACTGCAGCAGTATCTCAAGGAAACGAGAGTGCATTGTAACCCTGGACAGGCTTCTTCTGGATATTCTGAGGGAAGCACTGTGTAAAGAGGATTTCATTGTTGAGACTGGAGTGGAGGGGGAGGTTCATGCCTTGTCTTTATACGCATGGGGGTGATAAGCTGGCACAGTCCCAAGAATCTGGCCTTCCTGCCCTGCCAGCCCAGTCTAAATCTGGCCAGGAGAAGGATTAAAGCCTGGCATCATGGGATTTCAATTAGTTTAGAATACCCGGCTGTGCATGTTTTATAATCGATTTTTTTTTTAAATAGGGTGTTGTTAAAAACACTTTGAATGTTTGAAATTTCTAAACTTGAGATATTCTGCACCACTCACCGCTGTTAAGTAACCTGGAACCAAGTCTGGTTAAGGCAGTGGAGTTAATGATAAAAGAACCAGGAATTGGTTATAAAGTACATCTAAACATTCAACAGCAGTGTGGAGTAGTGGTTAGGGCTCTGGACTCTTGACCGGAAGGTTGTGGGTTCAATCCCCAGTGGGGGACACTGCTGTTGTACCCTTGAGCAAGGTACTTTACCTCGATTTGCTCCAGTAAAAACCCAACTGTATAAATGGGTAATTGTATGTAAAAATAATGTGATATATGTATAATGTGATATCTTGTAACAATTGTAAGTCGCCCTGGATAAGGGCGTCGGCTAAGAAATAAAATAATAATAATAATAATAATAATAATTCTTGATTAATGGTTTTGTAGTACTAGGCATTCTAACTAATTGATTATAAACTGGCAACAAAGGTGAGGTTACTTTTCCCCAGTAGATTGAGTTCTTCGGAATGTATGGTATGATGGGCTTAGACTGATTTCATTGGAATTGATGCAGTATCTTTCTTTGCATCTACTGTACTGTATTGATGGGATCATATAACCTTTATAGCTTGGAGAAAATTGCAGGCATCATTAGATGAAGAATGCAAAAAGGGTAGTAATATATTGATTCAATACAAACATAATCCATTGCAAGTCATCTTGTCTCTCTGCCTTGGTTGCCATTGTTTTAATTGAAGTCATCTGCAGTATGCATGATTTATCCTGGATGTTGTTTCATTGTGGCGAGTGGATATGATTTAAAAAAAGAAGAGAATTGCACTCCTCCAGATTATTCAGAACACTTGCTAAGTACTGGGACATAATGCTACGGTTTCCTAAGTTAATAAACGCTGGGAAGACGTCTTTCTCATTTCCTGCACTGCAGACATTAGAATGTAAAAGTTAGTAACAGACACGCATTTGTGATGTGGCAAACAGGTGTAGTGTTGTATTAGTTGGCTTAGGCTGAATAAACAATATAAGATTTATTATGGCTTCTATTGCAAACTAACCCCAGCAAGGACAGTTCAGTTAAATTAAACTGTAATGCCTTTCAGAGGCACTGTTCTATATAAACCCACAATGATGTTTGTAGTGGCCGCTATGTCCCACTGAGAAGCGTCATCGAGATAGACATGCGTTAGGGTAAGCATGGAAGTTCAGCAGACGTATTGGTCCCTATAATGGCCTACTGTAGAGTAATCTAGATAGATAGATAGTGTAGATGTCATTTTAACTTTAGAATAAATCGCAACGCAAGCTGTATTTATGTAATTTGATACATTCTAAATCATTATTCTTTGTTTTGGCCACACGCTGCTGCATCCTAGTTTGAGGACAGTCAAGTTAGACGTGCCCATAATCAGACAAGTAAAATTTCACACCGGTTATGAAACTCGACACAAAAAAATGAAGCTTTATCATCAATGTGGGTATGAAAACACCAATAAATTGATAATTATTAGGTTTCAGTTTCTTATTTTATATTGAGGCATCATAAAAGCATCTAAAGGGCTATATTTACAGAATTAACAGTTAGACTTAACTTTTGATGTTAAAGTTAGAGTAAGTTATTATAACAATATAGTTGAAGAAAACATTTTAATAACAGGCAGATGCCATTTAAAAATCCTCCAAAAAAATCTCAAATGAGGTCAATAGCACATAATGGGTTAAGGCTGAACACACACACATGGTTTCCCAGGCAGAATCCTTAACTGTTAGCCCAAAGGATAGTGTGCTACCAACATTGCCTTCCAAGCTTTTTTTATTTGAAGTGTTCTCAATCCCCACATTTCATTACTGACATACAGTATTATAATTCTTAATGGAAAAAGCTTTCACCTTAAGCACTCAACACTCAGAGCCCTGGTTTTGCACAGACTAGTCTCCTAAAGGCATCCCACACCTCCAGGATCTAAATACAGCACCCTGTTAACCATATAAATGAAATGTGTTGACCCTTCTATTCACATAATTAAATACCAGAGAAATGAGAGCAGAAAGAGGCGTGTGTGATATTATGAGCTTCAGGCAGTGGCGTTTAGATCATGAAAACAGACCTTAATAAATCATTGGCAGAAAACATTTAGCATGAGCCCGAAGTCGCTGAAGGCACTGACGAGATGGATTCAGCAGCTAGCACAGGGAAATCTAGGACCATAGTGCAGTACAGACTTTTCCATCTATTGCCTCGTCCTGCTGTTTATTTCTGTTGTTTATGGCAGTCCTCCACAACCAGCTAAGTATTGAGGCTTCTTTTCTTTTAGTGGGGTTTAACAAGTGCCACCAACTCATTACTGTGGGAACTGAAACTCAAAGGAAAAGCAGGAGATCCTCGTCTAATGCTGAGATGTACCTTTAGCCCGCTGGTGAACTGCTTGGTTTTGACACTGAAGGTCACAAAACGGTTGCAGTTCACCACTCTCTGTGTTTCAGTGTTCGTTACGGCATGCTGCATTTCAATTGGCAGTAACTGATCAAGAGGCTAATTTTATAGACGGCCCTATTTAGAATGTTTGTGAGAAATATCTTGTGCAGCATTCTTTCCTATGTTCTTTCAAGGGCAGTCTTGCAGTGTAATGAGAAAATGGAAACGTTATTGATGTTCTTCATTGTACAGTGCAGTTGCCATCGCATATATCTCAAGTCCTGCAATAAAATAATTTTAAAAGCTCTTTTTATAAGATGGAACAAAACACAGATGTTAAGAAATCCTTCTCAAACTGTTTATTTGAAACACATGTGTATAGCACGCACTAAACTCAACACAGGGAGTTATTCTGTAAGAAACCAGTTTTTCTTGTGAGAACTGTGCCCAGTCAGTTATATAAACCCATCTCTCCTGACCTATAACTAAAATATTCATCTCTTTTCAAACCTACCAGCTCTGTGATTGTGCCTTGGCTGTTTTACTCTGATAAGAACAGAATGTTTTTGTCCTGCAGCAAAGCAGTAGTGGGACAGTGTTAACTCAGAACTAGCATCTCAGGGAATGCCTATGGGATCCATAACACAACAAACTATTGTTTGAATTCCTTTGGTTAAGCAGATCTTGGTAAGTTGTGGAAGGGTATATACTGTATAAAATAATATAAACTTATATGAGTTTTATGTTCTTGCTTTGTTTTTTCGACGGCTGCTGTGTAGATCTCCACTCCGTGCTGTTGGTAGATGGAGTACCCCAAATCTCTTTATATATGCAGGATTCAGCACTGAGACTTTCTGACCCAAACAATCCCTGTTTTGGTGCAGAGCTGTGCAGTGGGAGTCTGTACAGTGAAAACAGAATGTCACCACTAAAAACCTATTTATTGTGAAATACTGCTGAAAGTAAATACATTTGATAAGAAAAAAAAAAAGTAATCTATGCAGTGTTTGGTCTCTACCAGGATCAGCGTGTTAGTCCTACTGTGTGGCGCTGCTAAACTGTTTTCATTGCTCTAAACTCCTATATCGTCTCTCTTTGTTTAGATCCAGTAAAAATTGCAAACATTCTGTGCTGTAAGGACACCCCCGTGATGTCGTACGAGGGAGACCTGGAGCAGGCTGACACTGGAGAGAGTTTCTGGGAGGTAAGGAAGTTGCAGACAGGCCTTGTATACCAGCGTTGACGCACAGTGAGGTGACAGAGCTTGGGTTTGATCCAAAGTGCCTAAAAGAGGCCCTTCGCACTGCAGATGGAGACTTGCTAGTCTCCATTCGCACAATAAAACAGAGCTTTTTAAATGTGATCCCCTCTAGACTTGAAATCAGCCTGTTTTGTAACCTATTCCCACTTCCCTTGCAGGAGCTTCTCTTTCATGTGTAAGCACAGCACATTACAAATTATGCACCTGCTTAAATTATTGTCTAATTCTGTGTAAACAATGCCTGACAAAAGCATTGATCTTACCAAGGCTTCAGAAACAAGTAACACATAGCTTCTGAACTGACACTTGATTGAAAAAAAGAATATGTATGCAGTTTACATAACTAGCTTGTTTGCATACTAACTAGAAGTCACTGTGTATATATTACATAATAACGATACTGGTATAAACATGCTTATTTTTTTGTTTTTGCTTTCAGCGTAATGTTTATAAAATACATTGCTGTTTGCAGCCCTCATTTTCTGAAAATGGGCCCCTAAACATGATTTACAAACTGCATGCATGTAAAACTATACATACTGATTTGGATCTGGGAGAAAACACACTACTGAAATTAGGAATTTCTAAATGGCAAGGCTTACAGAACATGAGAAATGAATTCTAAAGTTTAAAGATTAACAATGCTTAGAAGAGCAGCCGATGTTGTCTCGTGTAGTTTTACAAGTGCTTTACAGAACTTGGGTAAGTGTGAATTTGATGGAACATTATGTACTATGTCAAGCGTGTAAATGAAGCTCTGATCTCTTTCTTTCTCTCTCCTCTCTCAATCAGCCAGGGAATTACAAAAGGACAGTGAAGCGGATCGATGACGGCTACAAGCTGTGTAATGAGCTGGTCAGCTGTTTCCAGGAGCGAGCGAAAATCGAGAAGAGCTACGCCCTGCAGCTGACTGACTGGTCCAAGAAGTGGAGGAGCATCATTGAGAAAGGTGGGGAGCAGAGTACAAAGTGTAGCATTCGCAAAAAGTTATGCGTTAGCCAATAGCACAGAAAACAAATCCCTTCCTGTTACTGGCATTCGTACTGTCGTTTGTATGATGTGTTATTTACTCTGGATGTGAGCTGGAGAATTTATTATTATTATTATTATTATTATTATTATTTAAGACATTTTAACACCAACGGTTATAGTAACTAGAAATACACAAAGTTCTGGGTGATTTGAAAGAGTTATTTTAGTACACAAATGTTTTAGCTCGGTTTCCCTCAAGCTAAAAAAAAGAAAATAAACAATTCTACCCTGAAGTTGGGATCACCAATCTCATTTCTGTGAAGCAGAGGCCTCTGGAGAGAAAGCCCCTGGCACTGACCCGCTCTGCCACCCATCACCTCTCTCCTGTTTCAGGGCCGCAGTACGGCACGCTGGAGAAGGCCTGGCATGCCTTCATGAATGCTGCAGACCGGCTCAGTGACATCCACACGGAGCTGAAGAGCCACCTGGCTGTGGAGGACAGCGAGAAGGTACGCAACTGGCAGAAGGACGCCTACCACAAGCAGATGATTGGGGGCTTCAAGGAGACCAAGGAGGCAGAGGACAGCTTCCGTAAAGCACAGAAACCCTGGGTCAAAAAACTGAAGGATGTGAGTCGGATGGATTCTTATTTCAGTTTTTTTGCTTGGTGACCAAGTATTACTAATAAAAATAATAATAAATGACAAACTCATTCCTAGGTCGAGGCTGCAAAGAAGAGCTACCACCAGGCCCGGAAAGAGGAGCGCACTGCACTGACCCGCGAGACCCACGCCAAGGCAGACTCCTCCGTGTCCCAGGAGCAGGTGCGCAAGCTGCAGGACCGGGTGGAGAAGTGCACCCAGGAAGCTGAGAAGGTGGGTCTCCGCCCATGTGCTGCTCATTTCATATACTGTAGGAGTCTCTGCAAATTACTACCTGCTTTACTCTCTCAATAGCGTTCCAATTTATACTGCGCCCAAAGTAAACATTGTGCATTGCTTTATAGAGGCTACAATCCCTGGAAGCCTTAGCAGTGTTCTGTATGAAAGTCCTACCATATAATTATTTTCTGCCTTTCCTTTTGCTATATAGTACAGGAGTGGCCAAAGATGGCCTTCTAGCCCTGGTCTTTGTTGCAGACCTGTTCTAAGTTCTTTCATTGAACCAATTAACTCTCTGTCCAGAACATGAAGTAGTTATCTCATTGTACCTGTTAAACCTGGAGTTGAATGGGCCTGCAGTACTGGGATTGGACACCCCTGATATAGTATCTTCTTTCCTGACTTCTTGCTCCTGGTTTCCAAGTCCTATGATCCCTGCTGCAGTCCAGACTGTGAGAGGAGAGGGACCTTTTCTTGGTTGGGTTGGGAAGCAGGTACAGTAACGCTGCAGTTTTTCTTCAGGCTGCGCCATGGCTACAGTGCTGACAAACTTTTTGTTTGCTTCAAACGTCATACACCCAGGGTGTGTTTGGTGGCACACGGGAGTTTCACGAATGTAAAATATGCACGTCTTTTAAAATATGCTGACATCGTCCCTGATCTGGTGACCCATTTGTTCTAGACCAAGGAGAGGTATGACAAGGCTCTGGAGGAGATCAACAGGTACAACCCACGATACATGGAGGACATGGACCAGATCTTTGAGCTCACCCAGGAGGCGGAGAAGAAACGGCTGCAATTCTTCAAAGAGGTCCTTATGGATGTTCACCACCACCTTGACCTCTCCAGCAAGGACAGGTAATTCAAGACCTATGTTTGCATCTCCTCTGATCTATTCCAGTTAATAATGCCGTTCTGGGAAAACAAATGCAGGTATTTTATCTGTGCTACTATATATTACCAGGGTAATAAAAATAGCTGTGTAATCTATTATTGGCTACTCAAAGTAGCCTGTGAACTCCTTTATAAGCTTTTTAATAGAAGGCAAACATTTTAACTTCCTCTTTTGTTGAAGTTGAAAGACAACAGAATGGACCTTTATTTATTCTTCAGGCCTGCCTTCTCTATTTTTTCTATTAGACCTGTTATAGAACTGTGGAGTCAACACACACAAGGTAGTCAATGTTTACCCCTGCTTCATGCTCCATTCCTTAAATAGCAAACTGAAATCGTTGGGTGTGACATGCCATGCCTGGTATTATCTGTATATAGACGACCTTTCAATTTTTATAGAAGAGTGCAAAAGATATCTGAGGAATTTTTATTCTCAATGTCTTATCTTTTCTCTGCTGTGATCACTCCATTAAAGAATTGAGGCAAGAAGGCAAGATGGGGGGCCTTAAGAGGAGAAAGAAGAATTGCTATTTTTTATTTATTACATAAAAAATCCCCTTTTCTATAATAAATGCTTGGCTGTGGGTTGCATCTGTCTGTCAATAAGCACAAGTGTTGAAGTAAAAGCGGAGGAAAGCAGTGAAATGGCTGGCAAGGATGCTTTGTTTGGTTGGTGGAGTGCTGAATACCCCACTTCATGTAAAGCAGCTTCAGTGGTATTAATATCTTTTGAATACTAGTCAATAAATCTCTGTAATCGAACCAAAGTGACTACAAATTGAATGTTAAAGTTGCTCTCTGATTTCAGCTTCCACTCCCTGTACCGAGACCTGAACCAGACCATTGTGGCAGCCAGTGACCAGGAGGATCTGAAGTGGTGGAGAAGCACACACGGACCGGGCATGAACATGAACTGGCCACAGTTTGAGGTAAAGCCTGCGCCCCTGTACCTCTGAGCTCTGACTGCTTACCTGGGTTTTTCTGCATAACTGACCCCCGTTGGTGCAGTCATGTGGTGCACTACTAACCATTTTGAGCCAAGATGAAAACACCAAAGGCTAGTTTCACAGTCTGATTGGACTACCTTACATAAATGAACATTGAGTATGTCAATGCCTGCTAATCTGGGTCTGTGAAACCAGCTGGGATATTTCACATTTGCACATCGGCATAGTCTAACCCATGGCTCCAGGCATTGACCCAGCGTGCCACCTCTGACTCGTCTGCACTCTTGACAGGAGTGGTCTCCCGAGGCAACCCGATCGATCAGTCGGAAGGAAAGGAACAGCAAAGCAGAGGATGTTGTGACTCTGACCAACATTGTACCCGCTGGAGAGGAGGTCACACAGACAGCACAGGAGCTGAACAGGTAACTGGAGCAGAGCGGTGTGTGTGGGTGTGTTCGCGACAGCTTACTAAGCAGTGTCTTCTCACATGTGTACAGTCTGTATAGGCTTCGTGTCTGTAAAGGGAGTACATAGCAAGACTTAAGTCGGTACTTGTTTTTGTTAATTACATTTGCTCCCTTCAGGCTAATTGTGCAGATTCACTGGGCCTGTGGGTACCTGAGTGAACATCTCAACATACTAAACATTTTTACTTCAAAAGTCAACCAAGAGCTCACTTCATCATTAGCTTTGAGCATTCTTGTGAATAGTTAGGTGTTTCTAAGGTAACTTAAATGATTTAGTGTAGAATTAATGGCAGGCATTTATTATTTGTTTCTTTGTCTCGTACAGTACTAGGGCTTCATGCTTGTGTCTGATGTTTTAAATCCACAGGTCTAATGTAGAGGATGATGCTAACCGTTACTGTGAGAGCTTATCAGATCAACCCGAACAAACGTTAGTAAATATCATTCCATTATTTGACTGACTACACAATCTGATCTCGCAACCTGAACCAATCATCACCATCTTGGTAGTGGGGACTTCACCTGCTCTCATCTGTCTGCTGGGAAAGGAGGGAAATCACGCTGTCTGGAGTTCTTCTATCCCTTTTAAATTTAAAGCTGGAATTGCATTATCAACGTACATTCATGTTATAAAATGTATTCAATCTGAGTAAAAGTAAAGGAAATTCTTATCCATGACGCCTGGTCCAAACGGTCAACATTCTTCAGCTTTTCTTGTAAATGATGCATACAGAGGAGGGTTTCATTGCTAAAGTACTTTCTTTTTCATTTTTAATATGCGTTTTCGGTCCATGTTAAATCCGTTCCGCACTCCCTTGGCCTCGTCCTTCATTTGAACTAAACTGCTTGTTGCTGACTGTCCTCCTCTTCCTCTAGAAGCACCAAAGATTACTCCTCGGACTGGTCCGATGAAGAAAGCCCCAAAAAATACATCGGCACCAACGGTGTGGAGGAGGACGTGAAGGTACCGGGGGTGCAAGTAAAAGCGTTGTATGATTACATGGGGCAAGAGGCAGATGAGCTGAGCTTTAAAGCAGGTATTAATCCACTAATGCTTGTTAATGCTACAGAGGCACCAGACTGTCTTGCAATGTTAATATTATTTAGGACGTCTTGCATGTGGACCTCAGTGAACCGTTAAGTCACTCAAAGGAGGAGCCCTGCAATCAGTAAGGGTGTGCCTCCTTGGTGGCTTTGTTTTATAGAAGCTTTCACCAACCCCCCCCCCCCCCCCCCCGTAGAAACCTGCTGAATAATGTTACATTAACATAATGATTTACATACCTTTGTAGTTTTCCATAGACCGACAAAATCTAACATGAAATACTATACTGCTATTATGGTTTCCAGTAGAACCTTGGGCGATATCATTTTGTAGTTTATTGTGTATTTTCCTCAATCCTAAAATTCTACGTGATGGAAAATGTTAGGCCATAGCTGTAAGTCCACACATGTATTCACAATTTGATAAAAGCGTGTGAAACTGCAATAATAAGAAGCAGAAGACACGTTAACATTATGAAAGTCCCCTGTAAAATACTGTGAAACTTAAATTCATTTTAAAAGCCTTAAGCTAAAAGTTGTGTTTTTTTTTTTTTGGGGGGGGGGGGGGGTCCTTCACTCTGAAGTGTCATTTGTCCTCATTTGTAATTAATTGCCTTCTCATTTAACTGCCATCTACCTGTTTAAATTTTCTCTTTTAATTGTCTTGTTATGATAACTTACTCTAATTTTTGTTAACTCTAAATGTAATGTATCAGCTTGTGTTCTGATTTCTTCAAATAAAGTAGTTTGGTATTTAATGGGTTAAATCCGTGATGCCAGAACCTTGTATTCTAGGTATTATTAGCCGCTACTTTGTCCCAATGTTGGTTTACAGTATATGGTAAGGTTTACATACCAGAGATACTGTTCCCAAGCTCATATTTTTCTTCTTTTGGACAAACTGATTCATTGTAGTTTTTAATGTTCGTGGGTCTATTTTAATGATAATGATTTAAAACAGCGGCGGATTTAAATACTGTTGCCCTTTTTAACTATTAATCCTACTGCTGGTTTCAACTAGGGGTGATGTATTGATCCACTCATTAGCCTTCCTACATCCAATGAAAATGCAGTGAAATTGGGGAAGGTAGTATTAAGCTCCACCTCTGTTTTAGATCATTAAAACAATGCCTCTACTGTAGGTCGTGTGTTTCAAAATATTAAAATGAATAATATTCTTAAATGTATTAATTAACAAAGTTGTGTGAATGATCCAACACATTCCTCTGACAATTACTGGGCCATGCTGAAATCTGAGGTTTAACATGCATGCAGTATGTCTTCAGTTGAGTAACCTGGCTATTTTTGTGCAGATAACATCAACAGCGATTTATGACCTCTGATCAATCATACAATATACTGCTTAACAAAGATGTTATTGACAAAGAGCTTAATACGTTAACGTGGCAGTTATTACATTTTACTTGGCAGCAATAACTGATGAGTACTGATTTTTGTACTTGGAGGAAATTAGAAAACTATTCAATTAAGGGTCATTTATACTATCAGTTTGGGTAACAGTTACATGTATCATTCTACAAACCAAAAACACCTGTGACTATTGATCTAGTTTGGAAAGTTTTTTTCTGTACATTTAATTTTACAGACTGTGAAAGCCAATTTAATCTGTTGATCCAAAATTAAGATTAACACTTAAACATTTCAGATTCTAGGAATGCATTCAGCAGTACAATATGCACTGCTGGTGCCACCGTGAAAGCACCATGCCTGCATAAGGCAGGGGAAATTAAGAGTTGGGATTTAGAAAGAAGGTATGACATGAACTTCTTGTTCGGAAAGTAGTTCATATAGACACTGGGGTGTAAATAACTCCAGCTTTCATAAAGCCTTAGTGTTTGAGTCATAACATGATACTTGAGAAAGGTAAGTGTTTTAAATCATAGCAGGGTCCCAGTTTTTCCCTCTACACTAATTAATTCCCAGTATCTTTGGAATATTGGCTTCAATGTGGGTTTCTGCAGGCCTGAGTCTTTGATAACATGATTAGCTTTGGCTACTGTTGAGCAGTAGGCTTCTTAAGATGTTGTCATCCCAAAGCCTTGGCAGTCATAAGAAACCCCAGTGAATTCAATGCAAGCACCGGGTACTGCAACATGAAGTAACACTATAATGAGTTTGCTATTCAAAGGGGAGGGGGAAACCGTTCTCTAACTATACAGTGTGTGTATTCTGTGAACGGTTTTGTTTCATCTCTTTGGTTGCTGTGGTAACAAGTCTCCCTTTCTGTCTGGAAGGTGAAAAGTTAATGAAGATTGGGGAAGAGGATGAGCAGGGCTGGTGCAAAGGTCAGCTTGAAAGCGGACAAGTTGGACTTTATCCTGCTAACTATGTTGAGCTGATCGGGTCATGATGACCAGTTCCTGACGTCCTGCAGCTGTTCATATCGAGGCCAATGAGAGACCGAGAGACAATAACTGATCTTTGAGTCGGAGGGGATTTCGACTCCCAACCCTGAAGCTAGTTCCAGGTCATATGGTTGAAGTTTTGTGAATTATACAAACCTATTGAATGCAAAACTAAATAAATCCAGATAATTCCACTGTGAAACGGGACACTTCTCAAGGATGTTGCATCACTGAATAATACTAGCTTGGATTTGCAGCCACTTTTCTGTATTTTTATATATTTGAAGTTCAGTGCCTTTAGTAAGTCCAATTGAGTCTGTACTGAAGCTGCTCCAAGTCCTTCCTGTCAATGCACACTCGTTCTTGGAAGTTGGCAGATTCAGGGTTCGGAAGTCTAATTACAACCTCTTTGACAAAGAAAACAGTCCGATATTCATTTTGAATCTCAGAAATCAAAAACCCCACTTATTATCTATAGTTTCTATTGCTTTTTACTGATTTTATATATATATATATATATATATATATATATATATATATAAATATATATATATATATATATATATAAATATAAATTTATATATAAATTACACACAATGTTGGGGGGCAAAGTTATTCATAAATATATTCACAAGTATAGAGAGGGGACAAATGTTTTTTTTTTCTAACACGTTATAGTAATGTAGATTTTGTTTGCTAATAAAACAATTGAAAGGCAGACTGGTGCGCTATCCTTTCATGCTTGTTAAATATTTAAAACTGGATTCTCTGGATTCCCTACTGAACAGGCTTTTACATGGAGAATGTTCAAGTGGTGTTGCTCTGGCTTCATCCCATAGTACTGTACCAAGTAATTAGTTTAATATACTGTTTCGTCTCATATTGCTGTACCTAAAGGTTGGATTCTTGACACTACAGCAGTCAGTGCTGCTATACGGAAGTTGTTCCTGCCATTCGGCACAGTGTTCAGTGCTTGCTTAAATGTAGCTTTTAAGTGAGAGTTTTGGACTGGGATACGGGGGCTTCAGATCTTGATTCAACTGTCCGCATCGCTACACTCTTGGGGAAGAAATACAAAGTATTCAATACAGTTGCTGATTTTGAGAGAATTTTATTTTGTGCCTGAACTTGCTTTTTGAAGTTAAATAAATAAGTGTTTGATGCCAGAACTGTTTAAATATGTTTTATTTATAGTGTTCAGCTGCATTTTAACAAGAATCAAGATTACAGGAAACCAGGAAAAAAACTCTACTGCATATATTCAGACTCCAAATGTTTTAAAACTGATTTTTGTCATTTAATTGATTCACCAATTAATTTTGAAATTGGAGTGGGGGGGGGGGGGGGAAACTGCTGTAAATCCGGGTGCGAATACAACACTACTGTAACTGCTAATGAGCTAATCTTTGTACATTTTTGAAAGGAAGAACAAATAAACATTCGATGGAAGCTGTGTGGTTGATTCTGAACAATTGGTTCCAATTCATTGTTATTTCATCCGTGTTGAAGACCACTGTGCCCGCACCCCTCGCTCCGCATTATCCAGGATGCTGGGTACAGAGCCCAGCCTATTGGTGTGGATCAGGATGCGTTAGCACCAGCTGAGAAACCACAAATAAAACCCTTTTCCGATTGGTTGGCTCAGGATTGTGTTATTCAATGACTATGATAAATATAATGCCATTCGGTCTACTCTGGGAAACAAGATTTCTTTGTATTGCTGTTTTATGTATATAGAGATATTTATTTCACTTTTCAACATGGCTTGCATACAACAAATGTATAGTCATCACTATCATACTGTATATAACATTTTAATCAAGGCAGCAGTGCCACGTAGTTATGTACAGTATAAAAAGCAGTCAAGGTCATGAATAGCGGTTTTCTAGTTGCTATGCTAAAGATGACATCACTTTTCATCTTTCATAAGAGATGTAAATAAACCTGATTCCTATTACAATGTCCTCGGCTGTACTAGAATCAGTAGTCTAGTCTGAGTGTAACTATTTTATATTGTTATTAATAAGTGCAGTACATCCATAGCAAAGAGATCCGAATGATGGCAATAAGCTCATTGCTCATCAATACAAAGTTTCATTTCGACTGAAGTGAATAGTTTGGGTGTCAAGTGCAATAGGGATGAAGAAAGCAATGGTAAATAAAAAGTTCACTGCAGCGCTCAGAAATTCCAACTGCTTCCCACACGTATACTCAAACAGACGTCTTGTTATCTTCAAGTTTTTATTCTGGTAAATCATCTGTAGCCCCAAAAATGCAGATTAAAAATATTTCAAACATGCTTCATGACGAGTGCACACAAGCAAACCTGCCCTAGGCAAAGTTCTGATTTATTGGCTTCTCACTAGGAGAATTTACTGACTTGTAGCTGTGTTTTTTTTGAAATGCTGAAGCTTGCATGGGATTAATCGGAGTGTTTATTGTTCAAATGGGGATAGCTGCTGCAGCCAAGAAAGCATGAGAGAATATATCCTTCTCTGTGTGTTTAGAGCAAAAACAAGAAGAGATTTCAGCCTTACAGCTGCTGATAAATATGCTTCCAGCCTTTTTCAAGTTTTTACAGTTTACATATCCTACATTCAGCTTCATATAATTTGTTTTAGCAATATATACTATGAGTTTGGAAAACAAAACGTTGGCTAATGAATTTATAAATGTTATTAGAACTTTGCAATATTTGGTTTAGTAAAAGCAAAGGGCAGAAAGCATATGATTTTCACAGTGGGAAATACGCCCTCTTCGAAATCAGCATTCTCGTTTACCTGCTGGAATTGAAGCATTAAGGCAACAGCACCACCTGCTGATTCTGAACAGTATAGGTTACAAGAAGTTTCAGCCTTCCTGTGGAAAAGGTGGCCTTTGAAATTATTCTTTTTTTTCTTAATACATGTTATTATTATTATTATTATTATTATTATTTCTTAGCAGACGCCCTTATCCCACAGCTACACAGCTGAGTCAAGTAAGCAATTTTCAAGAGAACCAGAATCAAAAAATCTAACGAAAAGATGAAAAAAGCACTAATTCTGTCTCTAAAAGTGAAGCCTGTGGTTTTTCTTTTCTCATGTAGTTCTATTGTATAAATAATAATAATATATATATTTTTAAAAAATAGACAATTCCAACATACTCTGCATAGGATTGGACATTAATGCCCAGCTGCCTTTGTGAATTAATTTTTTTTTATCAATTTATATTTTACAGATAAAGAACAGTTCTATATCCTGTAAAGAGAAACGAACTAGGGGGGCTATTTTAATAGTCTAAACTATGCCAGATATTAATGTTACCACCCTAAAATATTTTTCTGACCTTATTTCACAGATTTTTATTGCATCCAGTAATGCTAATAAGTGGGTTATTACATATATAACATACACCACCCCTGGGGTAGAGAACCACATTCACTGGTATCAGAGGGCCGGATCTTACAATAAAGTGATAACTGCATCTTGTACTTGATTTTACTCTTAGATATCCAAATTCACGTTTTTGGTAATTGCTCTTATTTGAAATTGTTCTTATCCATTTATCGTACTTACTATGTGCTCTTAATGGACTTTACTATAAGTTAGCTGCTCTCAGGCGAACTCGCTCTTAAATGTAATGATTTACTGCATTCTTTACTTTGCTCTTATTTGAATTTGATTTTATTTTCTGTTGGTTTTATTGTACGGCTCAATTGTATATGATATTCTGTAATGTGATACTTTGCACTGTGATATTTTGTAATAACTGTAAGTCAACCCTGGATAAGGGTGTCTGCTAATAAATAAATAAATAAATAAATAATAACAACAGAGCAAAGTGATTTAATTTCTTTTTGTAGATTAGGGTATATTAGGGAAAACAGCTGCGGGGTAATGTTATACAAAAGTTAAACACCAGCAATACCCAGTAAGGTAAAACAGGAAATGAACCCCACAACCTATTTCTCATCTTTTTTTGTCACCGTAAAGGCCATTTTAAAATAAAAATGAGTGGTTCTGTAAAAGCTAGTAATTATATTCACAAAGGAAGAAAGTGTCTATAAGCACCACAGTTCTGTATGCTGCACAGGTTAAAGCATCAGACTTCCCACTCCTTGCATTGGGTGCACATCAATAAGAGATACAGGGGGTATGTTTCAGGTATCGGGTGTTTAAAGCTGTGACCTTTACTCCTTTTGAGAGTTCAATTTCTATTGATATTGGCAACTCTATGGTACATAGTTTTGAAAGGTAGTAGGCTTGAAAAGTTGATATTGGAGGGGTAGATCCGAAATGTTAGGGTTAGGATTAGGGTTAGGGCACAACACGCATTTAATAACCTAATGGAACAATGGCTCCTTCTGAAAGATGTCTCTGCCTGGGATTCAAATGTAATGTTTTTCCATGTTAAGTCACCACTCAGAAATGTGCTTTGTGTACTGAAATAACAAGGAAGGGGATATGATGTCTTAGACTTGTCCTGAGGTTTTGACACTGCATATGAATGTTCAAATGCACATGGCATGATGAGGTTTAATTCATTCTGCTAATTAAAGCTGAGGAAACACGCAGCCACCTTGTGTCTTGGAACGTGCCTCATGAACGGGGTGGAGCTCGCGCATACGATTTGAGCCAGTCTGCCACCCGTAGTTCGGAGAGTGGTTGTGCGGAAAGGTAGCAAGATGGCGTCGGAGCCGGATAAGAACGAAATTTTAACAATTTTCAAACGACTCAGAGCTATTCAGACAAATAAGGTGATTCAAATAATTTAAAAATAACAGGTGTATAAAGCGAGCTGCATATCAACGGGTTTTTAAATTAAGTTGGACGAGTTTATAAAGTTAAGACAATGGCCCGATGTTAATTTGGTTGGTAAGACGGTCGATTTCTATTAACAGGTAGTACTACTGCTATCACAGGGCCCACAGCTGTGACAATTTTGTGTATGTTTTTCCCTTTTTACAGTGTTTGCATTTAAATATAAGACTTGCATCTTTGTATACCTTGGACGAATATGAATACAGTTACTCGGGCAGATATAGCTGTAATGGTGTGTTGGCGAGCTGATCGTTGTGATTCATTGTCGTGACTGATAAAAACAACTAAGCGTTATTGCAACACCGTTTTACATCTCTGTGGGTTATTAATTAAGTTGTTTAATACAAGTTCATATTAACTGTGTTTGTGTCATTTGTTCTGCAAGACGCCAAAGAAGAATAAACAAACATAGTAATTTGCTCTGTGTTATATAGCTAATTTGTTGACCAGCCAAAACATACCAGAAAAATAATGGATTTCTGGCTTTGGCTTGTGATAAACGCATTGTGTTCTTGTTCATATGTAAGTGGAACCATTTACCCAGTCCACTGTTGATATTGTCTGTATTCTATATATATATATATATATATATTTATATATATATATATATATATATATATATATATATATATATATATATATATATATATAAATACATACATTATATATATATATGTATGTGTGTGTGTATATATATATATATATATGTATATGTATATATATATATGTATATGTGTGTGTATATATATATATATATATATATATATGTATATGTATATATATATATGTATATGTGTGTGTATATATATCTATATATATATATATATATATACATATATGTATATATGTTTTAAACGTTTGTACGCATTATTTCTAAAGTTGTATAACATTTATTCGTTATGGTAAGCTAATCGACATCAGAAGACTGAATTGAGTGCATGAATAGTACCCTTTCAATTTCGTGGATATTTTTTCATTGTTACTGCCGTGGCAGCCATGACATGATGTTGGTCTGTGTTCTAGTACACCTACTTGAGAAGTGATGTGCAGATCATTACCTTGCCAGTTCACATTCTCACATATGAACCTGCTTTGTACTGGATTCAGTGTTTCATTGTGATCGTCAGCGTTTGTTGCTACCTTTGCTATACTACTATTATCCTACTATCTACAATTTTCTTCCAAGGAATGTTCTCTTTTGCCTCTAGCAATGCGTAAACTTTCATCAGATAGCTGTGCCTGTCAATATGGCATAATTATAAATAGTATTTTTTTAAATATGTTTGCATCCTACAGATCAGTAAAGTTATACTTTAATCAAAAAAACCTGTACTGGCTTGGTGGTTGTGCTAGCATTGTGTGCAATATTAGAAAATATTACATTCCCTACATATTGTATTAACTTTTACATATTATTTTTTTTCTGTGTTTTAGTCCTGTTTTGATTGTGCTGCTAAGAATCCAAGTTGGGCCAGTATAACCTATGGCGTATTCTTGTGTATTGACTGCTCTGGGATCCACCGCTCATTGGGAGTGCATCTCAGTTTTATCAGGTAGTTTTGAACATACCTATTGCAAAGATAAGCGTATGTCAAAATTTAATTGCATTATTGTTAGTGATACTTTTGAAAGAATTCCTCTCAGTCTTTCTATTTTTGATCGTTTTGTTTTTTTGTTTATTTTCTCCCTCTTTTTTTTAGATCTACAGAGCTGGATTCTAATTGGAATTGGTTTCAGTTGAGATGTATGCAGGTTGGAGGCAATGCAAATGCGGTAAGGGCAATAATCCAATCTCTTGAAGGTTATTGCATACACTTCTATAAAGGTTTCATGAAAGTTTGTGATATCTGTTCAGTCATTTCATTATGTGAGTGGGCTGATCTTTTCATTCCAGACTGTGTACATTTTCAGGAAACATTTTTGAGCAACACATGATCATTGCCACTGCCACTGTACAGTACTCATTATGTCACGTTTTGACTTTTAGGCTGCCTTTTTCCGGCAGCATGGCTGCACAACTAAAGACACAAATGCCAAGTACAACAGCAAAGCCGCACATATGTACCGTGAGAAGATCAGGCAGCTAGCAAACACGGCACTCTCAAAGTATGGAACTGATGTAAGTATCCATTGGAGAGAATGTTAATTTAAAAATGTTAACACAAAATCAACAAAGAGCTGTGCAGCTTTTCTTTCCCTTGTGACCTGAATATTATTGTCCTGGTTTCTTGGTACATCATTGTTTTTGTTTTAATTTTTTTTAAGCTATGGATTGACAGTCCAGGTGGTACACAAGTGCAAAGTCCTGGAAATAAAGACAAAGACTTCTTTGCAGAACACACTCAGGTATTTATAATATTTGTTATTAGAACCCCAGGAATTTTAAAACTAGTTTTACAAACAGTGACCGTTACTGTAGCCCTAATCTACATCCTATGGGTTGTTGCTGAACAAAAGATGCAGTTTCTACTGGGGAATATACCCATTATTTTATCAGTAAGTGAATTAATTTTATTTTGAAGCTAATCCATGGATGCATTTCTTAATTGGTTCCACGTGTGGGATATGCCACAGATATAATTATCCACAATGGTTATATAATAATGAACTAAGTGCTTGTTTTTGCTTTAATGTTTTTTATTACTCTCTTTTTTTTTTTTTTTTTAAATCTTATTTTTAGCCTTCCAGCAGCTGGGATATGGCCTCTACATTAACAGATCAGAATTCCGCAGGGAGCCAGCTGGTTGCAGAAGAACTCCCAAAACAGGAAGAAATCTTGAACAATCGTATGTTTTGTTTTTTTCACCAGGTTTTAAAAATATTGGAGGAGACAGTCTATATATTATCAGTGTAATTTATATTTTTTCATTCATCAGAACCCGAACAAGGTCCCAGCATTGAAGGGCTTAGCACATCTCCCAAAGCAACAATTGGTAAGTGGATTTGTTTTGCATAAATTAAAATATATATGATGAGTGCATATAAAAGCAAGATTAATAGTCTTGTTGTAACCATGCATCATGATGTGTAGTGTTATAATTTATAACACTGGATCTTTAAACGTTTGGCAATAATCACATTATGCCAGTTTATACTGTTCTTGTCAACAGCCAACTCAACTTTGACTGGGACTTGAGTTTGCCCTTTATTATTGGTGGATGACTCCTGTTAGCTCTTACAGAATCAACTCAAAGCCCTTAGTGTGATTACATCTGTTTTGCTGTCGACAGTAGCATGTTTTATATAGACTTTAATGGTCCACCCCCTGATTTTAATGAACTGTTTATTATGTCCTGTAGAGGATTCGATGTGTTTGGCATCAGATGAACCTCTGCCTTCTAAAGGTGATTAAAGGTGTGGTGTTGCTAACAACTTGCTGTTGGCTAGAGCCTTGGCATGTTTACTTTTCTGATTGGCTTTTGTAAATATTAGAATATAAACCAACACTGCTTAGCTTTTCCTTATCTACACATACTCGCCAAACAAGCCTATCTTATGGATGGCAAATGTTGTCCACCCACTTGTGTTAACTTGTATAAATAACCCTGTAATTTAAAATAATAAAATGAAAAGTTCCTTAGGATTTACACAAACTGGGAAACAAGCCACTTTATAATAATTTTGATATTGAAATTTATGAATGCAAACTAGGGTAGACTTGCGTTGCTCCAGTTTAGACTCTGCTTCATGTTTCGGCATCTTTGGTGATTCTCAAACAAGATTGAAGGGAAGGTCGTTATGTGAAAATCCTCAGGGTTTGCGGTATCGCTGCCATGTTGCATGAACCATAGTGTGTTTATAAAAGCAGTACATTGCACTGTTTATATTCACTGTAATGTGTTTAATTGAGCCTAAGATGTGGTCAGCCACCTTCTCCATACCTGTCGCTGTCAATTTTTGAGAGGTCGAGTGTGTGTGTGTGTGTGTGTGTGTGTGTATATATATATATATATATATATATATATATATATATATAATGAAATACAAGTAGTTTAAACCCCTAAATCGTGGATTAGTTGTGACCTATGTATTCTAAAACTGTTTGCTTTTTTGTTTTAGAAGTGAAGCCTTCGATCATTGGAAAGAAAAAGCCTGTTGCAGCAAAAAAAGGGGTATGTGGGGGGAAATTATATATATATACACATTTTATTTATTTATGTATGTATGTTTTCCTTGAATTACTAGCTATAATAAAATATCTAAATACTGAAGTTATACAGTGACTTGAGACTCCATGAAAAAAGGTGTGTGTGGGAGGATGGCAGCAGAAAACTCCAAAAACAGTGGATTTAGAGTCCTTAGTTTCACGCCTGTGTTTTTTTTGTTTTTTTTTTTAAATTGAGTTGCAAGCTTCAGTTAAATCTTCAGATTTAATACCGGTAAATAAATAGTATAATATAATGAAGGTTGTTCTCTATAGAACACATTGGCTTTTGCAGCAGTTTTGCAATAAGAATTTGAATGGCTTTTCTTTACCCCTTTTTAGCTGGGTGCTAAAAAAGGACTGGGTGCTCAGAAAGTAAGCAGCCAGAGCTTCAGCGAGATAGAACGACAGGCACAGGTAGCAGAGAAGCTGAGAGAGCAGCAGGCCAGCGAGACCAAGAAGCAGGCTGAAGAGTCAATGTAAGTCATTTTACTGTAAATGTCCAGAGAGATAATTTGGGTAAATGTGTGTACAGCATGTCTAAGATTCTTTAGGATTATCTCCAACATAAGCCAAAATAGACTGAGTAGTGCATATGATTCATGTTGATTTTAAAGCACTTTTTTTTGGTCCTAGTGTTGCTTCAATGCGTCTAGCCTACCAGGAGCTACAGATCGACAGGAAAAAGGAAGATAAGAAAATCCAGAGTTTGGAAGGAAAAAAAAGAGAACAGGCTGAGAGGCTTGGAATGGGATTTGGAACCAGAAGGTAATGAAAAGAGCTGCTGCGTGTTGAGGATTTGCATTCCTGGAACAGAGCCACTGTCATTTTAAGTAAGCGGAATGAGAAATATTTAATAACCTGTCTATGACCCCAGGGACACACACTTCAGGTGACCCATATGGAATTAGTGTCACTTTCTCTCTGAGATGCTTGCATGCATGCAAATGACTTTAGAAGGCTATATGAGAAGTACTTGTATTTAAAGAGTATTGTGTAAAGAGTAGCCTGTGTTTAATTGTTCACATTATATTGCTAGGATTTCTTTTTTTTTTTTTTAACAATCCCTTGTGGGATCCTGAATTTAATTTCCCTCACAGATGACATTTTGTTTTGTATTCATTTTAAGTGCGGTGTCTCATTCGGTGCTGTCAGAGATGCAAGTAATTGAGCAGGAGACCCCAGTTGCAGCCAAGTCCACTCGCTCTAAGCTGGATATGTTTGATGAACCAGGATTTACAGCTGGACCTCCAAAGTAAGAGCTGGTAGACTTAACATACTGCTTTCTCTGTCTCATAAATCTGATTTGTTAAGAGATAGTCCAAATTGTAGATGCGACACAGATCTAATAATCGTTCTGTTGCATTCAAAGTAAATACACCTTTCCTTTATTGGCACTGTTTTTATATTGCAATTCCATCTTCCATCAGGTATAAGGATAACCCGTTCTCTTCGGGGGATGACTTTGGTTCACGATGGGATTCTGATTCCACCTCCTCTTTCTCCTCTTGGGGTCTTGACAAGGAAGAGCCAAAGGAGGCTGAAGTCACTATTTCTAGTATTCAGCCAATTGGGGAAAGGTAGGAATTTATGGAAAATGGGAGGGTAATCTGGGATGTTTTGTCAATGTCTGAAGGTGATATCATTCTTTGTTACATACGATATTTTTTATGCAGGCTGCCAAGCAGACGAAAGCCAGATGGCAATGTTACCGTTGTGGAGTCAAGCGAGGCACGTCAAAAGTTTGCCAATGCTAAAGCCATCTCATCTGACATGTTCTTTGGGAGAGAGAGTGATGCAGAGGTAAACCTTAACTAAACTACATTAACTAATTTACAGTGACTTTAGGGTACTTTTTAACACGTTTTTTTAGTTCTATTTATAAGTATAACAGTATTCACTCCTCGCTAGAAAACAAAGTGGGGAAAAAAAATCTGTTATGTTTTGAACCACACATCAACATGAATGAATCTGTAAATAATGACCTGCGTTTTTGCATTTACAGTACGAGGCAAAGACTCGTTTGGAGCGGTTATCTGGAAATTCTTCCATTAGTTCTGCAGATCTGTTTGGGGATGGGAGCGATGGGTCTTCTGCAGGTTAGTGTAGAAAAATTTGATATTGAACATTGAGTGGATAGTCATTACAGAACAGTTAATCAAGGTTTTTTTTTTCGTTTTTTTTAAAGGGGCTTCATCTTATGATAGCGTTCTTCCAACTGGCCCTGATATTGCCCAGTTTAAACAGGGTGTGAAGACAGTTGCAGGAAAAATGGCAGTACTTGCTAATGGGGTGATGAATACAATTCAGGTGAGTATGTTGACCCACTATAATATGTCTAGTTGTCTCACGTTTTAGTACAATACACAATGTTGAATGAATGGCATTATGCGATTACCACCTCCTGCACAGATTATTTACAAACCTTAACTTTTATTTTAGGATCGTTACAGCTCTTACTGAAAAAATGAGACTTCAGAATCTGAACATACAGAAGAACCAGACACACTGTTCACTAGTTTTTTTTTTTCTTAGTATTGTTTAAACCTGGCTGATGGTTTGTTTTAATAAAAAAAAATATATAAATTGACGGGGAAACAATAGCTGCTGGTCATATGCTGAAAAATTATTTATTAAAACAAAATTCTTAAAGTAATTTGATCTCTGCGAACACCTTTTGTGTGTAATTTACAAAAATTGTAAAGATGCCTAAAATATAACATTGAGTTAAGACAAGTATTTGTCCTAGGATTGTTTTTGCCTCAAAATACTGTGATAACCCTCTCACTGCCCAAATAAGGACTTGTGTTATTGGTGATAACTATTTACATTTCTACCATATTTATCTGCAATGAAAATAGTGTTAAGGTTTTTGTTTTTAAATCCTGATGATTTGAAATGAGATTCTAAAAAGGCTTTATTTTTAAATCATGGTTCTTTTTATAATATGGTTTGAAGTACTGTACAATAGTGCTATTTTGTTGCTGTACTAATAAGAGGAATAGTTTAGTACAGTAGTTAAATAACCATTGAGTGTAAAAGTTACATATCTTTTTTTATTAAACTGTTTGGCAACTTTTATCAATATTGATTTAAGGATAATATTGCAAACAACCTTATTGTTTCATTAATTAATTTATAACATGAACAACTGGTACATAATCATATAAAAATATATATTCTGGTTGGAACACCCAGGTCCATTCTGATTTAGTTTAACCTTTTTCTATCCTGTATACCCCTTCAGTTGCAGTTGGTTTAATGTCTATTCCATGATACAAAACTAGCCACCTCTTTTGTCAGTGCAGAATTAACAGAAGGATAAACCTGAAATCCTTCAAACAAAAGCAAAGTTCACAACGACAGTCTAATAAACCAACTAACGCTGCGGTGGCGATCAGGAAATGTCAAATATCTTGGAGTGTTGACAGGAGCAAAATGCAGTCTAACTGGGCAGGATTACATTTTTATTTCGCTGCTGAAATTGAGGAACCCTCCTATATAACCTGTGAGTCCTGTTGAAGTATTCAGTAAAACCTTTTAACCACTGCTTTTTAAAGAGATACAAGTTACTTAAAGAACCTGCAATGGATTGCCAAAGATGAGGCCGTAATTCCTTTAATAGGTTAAAAATCATACCTTTTTAATGCTGTGCTATTCACCATGCTTGTACCATGGCATCCAAGATATATGTACTAGCTTAATGTTTCATCTTTTATGCCCTTAACATTTTGGAACAGAATAGTTAACTGTGGGTGTGTGCTTAAACACACACAAACAAATCAGATACATGTATACCCTGTTGAGTTTTTGTCAGGAACTTGAGCATGTATAATGCCTTGGTTAAAAAGCAATTTGTTTGTGTTAGTGTGTTATATCCTTCATAGAATACCTGAACATTGGCAAAAAGTGTAATAAACACCAGTACAAAACTGGATACCCCTTTATTCTCACAGTTTTGTATTGGCTATCATGTCTCACCTGTTCCATCATATATATGCAATATTTCAATTGTTTGGGCTCCCAGTCCAGAAGGGCTAAACAAATTTAAAGTGATGCTTTTCTATCACTTGTCATTTGTAAGTATTCAAAAGTGTTAACAGGAAGCAAGTTCTGGCTTTGAAAAACCAAGCATGTCTTTTTTTGAGTGTTTTCCCAGTTACACAAGTTAAATAGTAAAAACCCTCTGAGTGGAACAGCTGAGGGTGCCAAATGAAATGCTGAGGACTTTATGAAGCCATTCGACTGCCTGATGTCATTTAACAATTGTACTGGCAGTGTCAAGTGTTGTTGTAGTAGTAACTCGAAGTACAATCTGATGAGAGATTTCAGTTGTTTATTAGCAATAGTAGAATATTCTTTATATATATATATATATATATATATATAATATATATATATATATATTCCTTGTCCTAAACATCATCTACATTTTGTTTTTAATTAAAATATAGGCTTCCATTCTTTCTTGCCAAGGACTGGAGAGGTTTAAATGTGTTAATATATTTGCCACTTTGCAAAGATAACTTCCTTCCTCGGGGATGATACATAACTATGTTTTAGCCCTACTTTGTAGTGATGGTTATATTGCCCTGCCTGACACTGACCCAGTGTGATTTTGAAAAAAGGTTTTCTCCCAAACAAATACATTTATTATAGGTGGCATGTACAAACCATTGCTTAAAGTGTCAATAAAAATGTAAATCTGTTCCAATGCTGTGTTTTTTATTTGCATGCATATATTTAGGGAAGCTAAAACTCATTAAATGAAGCCAGTAAACACATTTTGATTTATTGTAAGAAGTGTTGGTACATTCCCTTTTACATCCATACAAAGCATAACAATGCAGGAGAGCATATTTTAAAGTATAGGACTGGCATAAAATACATGTCAGATTTTATATTATCCATTTTTGACATTTTGTTTGTCACACTGTATATTGTAAAATAACTGCCACTCAATCTTTTCTATAGATTCCTATGTTTTTAGCCTACTGTAGTCTAGGATTATAGGTAACTTTTGTATATATATGCACTGCTGTCCCCCAGAAGTACTTGCAAGAGAACAATAGGTGTTCAGTTTAGTGACTTAATATGAGAAGGCTTAATAACTTTATGCTTACATCCTTCTGCACACTTGTTCCTTGTTAGCATACTCTGTGGAGCTTTCCTTGGAATGACAGAAAACGTTAAGTAAAAGGTAAACACTTGCTTAACTTTTAATAATTTCTAAATATATAAAGTCTTGAGAGATTTAACAGTATTGGAACAGGTGCCTCCAGACTTTTATTTTAATTCCCACGATGACAGTTTTGCAGCATCTGTCTGATAAATCTTACCTGATCAGTTGATCCAAGTGTAGGAGTAAAATCCATTTTCCTCCTAGAATTTGCAGGATGCTGGACAATAGTACTTTGTGACAGAGAAAGTATATGATAGCAGTGCTGTGTCCGTTGGGGACTTCTGCCATTCATCGAGCATTTTCACTGCAAGCAAGAATCATTGTTACAGTGAAGGTGCAGCATAGCCATATAATTTCACTGTAGATTATACATGGTACATACAACCTAACATTTCACAATGGATTTTACTATGTGTTTACATATACTGAGCATCAAAAGAAACGTATCACTATTATAACATTTATTTTTGAAAAAAAGAAAAAAAAAGGTATATAAATGTTGGATATTGACAATGTTTTTGGTTTCTTTTTAATCACTCGATCATTAATTCCCTGACCATGACACACTTGAGTGACTATGACTGAAGCATATGCACTTAATCACCTAATTAGAGAGACAGTTGATTGGACACTGGATATGGAGTGATTTCAGCTGTTGCATTGCAAGCTTGTATAAAAGCAATAAAGAAAATGACGTACTGTGGCTCGCCGTCTTGCGTGCTCACAGCCAGCAATTTCAAACCTGGCGAGACGGTATAACCAGACACACTCTGCCAATGACAGGCCACGAACTGGGAGACCAAGAGTCACTGCCCAAGATCGACAGATCATTTTGCAGCATCTTTGTGATTGTTAATCAGCACAATAAAAGTCACTGCACCTGCTCTAAAACAGTTTGTCATTTTTTGATCACATCTAGTGAATTTTATGCAAATATAAGTGATACGTTTCTTTTGATGCTCAGTATACGTATATTTAGCAGGCTTGACCAGTAAATATGGTACCCATATATTAGAAGCTTGAGCACAGAATACCTCTTCCTTCTATCTACAGTAAGGGTTTCCAACCCTGGTCCTGGAAGGCTAGTTTCCCCCCCAGCTTTTGTTCTAACTGTACCCTAAATTAATTGGACCAGTTAAGCTTCTAATAAGCACTTAATTGGTCCAATTAAATAATTTAGGGTACAGTTGGAACAAAAACCAGGAGGGACCCCAGCCCTCCAGGACCAGGGTTGGAGACCCCTGCACAGTATATTGGATTGTAGTAGTCCACTCAAAAACCAGACTTTTGAGCCCCCTGGTGGAGACAAATCAGAATAACATTTCCAGTGTATTCATGGAAAGCTGATATTGTGTTTGTGTGATCACTTTGCACTGTAAACACAGGAAGCATACTGTATATTCTGCCTACTGTGGAACTCTGATAAAAAATAAATTAATTCTTCCTTATCTCATACTTATACATGAAAACCATTCGTATTAAGTACCATTAGCACATTGGAGAAAATCTAGCATACAGAAAAATTTCTTCAAGCTCACCAGTTCTGGCAAAGTTTATGAAATGCTTCTTGAGAACTTATTCAAGTGTGATCAGGGGCTGATTTCAAATATTTTTCCCAAACAAGGGGAGTTCTGAAACCCAGGACTGATACAGGACTAGTGGAAGTTTCTACCCCTGTATAAAAATACACCAGTGCAGCTCAGTTTTATTTGTTTTTAGTTTTCCATTACTAGGATTGCTTTAATTTTTTAATGTATTAAATTACAAGTACCACATTTTGTTAGCATTTACAGTAGCTGATCCTGTAACTCTTTGTAACACTTCTATTGGTGCCAGCAAGGTTCCCACTAAAAGTCTGGTAGTTTTCTGAAAACTCATTTCTTAGTTTCATAGAAGTAATAGATGGATTCCACTTATCCTCTGTATCCATTGATTTACATTTTACAAAAGCCTTAACATGCTATATAATTACAATTATAACAAAGTGAAGCAGAAAACGTTTTATTGTAAGTGACATTTTTTACTAATTTAGTTATGTAATTGCAGATCTGCAGTTTTGGACCAATACACAGACACACACACACACACAGACTTCTTGAAGAGAGCTATTTTAGTGACTAATGAGATCATTTTTGGTAGGTCTTCACATATTGGCTCAGCTGGACAGAGCCTAATTTAAATCCCAAACCCTATTACTTGTGCAGCTGCTGAGAAAATAAGATTGTAAGTGGCTCTCATTCTTGCAGTTGGCAGGTACTTCAAATGAGGTCTTACATATATCTTTCCCACCCTGGGGCTAGTCAGCCATTTTACACATGGCACAGAAGGCATTTAACAATCCCCTTGTTTTCCAGCATATTTTTGTTCACCTCTCCCAGCCTGTTAATATCATCATGATGTAGTGGGTATTGTTCACTAGCTGCCTCCTGGAAGTATTAGGTCCAATATCTAAACGTATTGAATAAACTGTAGTTGGGTAATAATGACAAATGGATTGTTATATGCCAAGCTCAAGGCTACGCAGACACCTGCACCAGCCTGTTCGTGCAGTTTGGCAACTTTTTTTAAATTTTGCAGTTTTCTTTTTAGTCTCATCTTTGTTCTGAACTGCAGGTCCAGTAGGTAAAACAAACAAAAAAAAAGGCCAGGGAAATTCAAAAAGGCACAATATGAAGCAAAACGAAATATATACTACTACATTTGCTTATTGCTGATCAAAGCACCTCAACGCAGAAATATCAAAAGGTCAAAATAACACAATATTTGAGTAACTGCAATAAAAACTAAAATAATCAATCAAGCAATCAAGTTTTAAAGGCCAATGACAATAGAATGGATTTGAATGAATAAAACCTTGGATATTAAAATCTACTGTAAGTGGCACTGTAGAACTGAACATTACCCACTCTAAACACATTCAACTGTTTCTCAACCCCCAATCTCATACAAAAATAAACCTGACAACAACAATTAAAAGGCAAACTTTTTTTTCTTGAAAGCACATTAGCTTCCTTGTCAAAGAAAGTTGCAGTAAATTACAGGATATATCAAATAAATTTACATACAGAGAATTACATGTGATTTTTTAATACTCCCAAGACTCTCAGCATGCATGTACATTTAAAGAATACATTCATTTTTTTGGATTTAGGATTTATTAACAAAAGATAATTATACAGTTTTCACATAGTGAAAAACCATCACATTTCAACAATTTCCCAGCTGGTTCTTATTAATCTGGTGGCCCCTATAGCCACACACTAGATATGTCTCATCATTTCTAAATGTCTTCCTGCTGTCAGATAAAGTAGTTATTGGAAGAGTCATCTCCAATAATTTCGCTACGGTTCATTTGTGCCTACAACAGTGGCATATAAAACAATCCCTGTTATTTTTTTTAGCCTTCAAGCAAAGGGTAAATTATCCATCTCAATAAAAACAATAAGAAAATCATTTGTCATTCAGAATATTTACAGAAAATGTAACAGTGTATTGCTCCAAGCCTCTCAACAGTCACACGAATACTCCGCCCTCTGTACCTCTGGGATTTGATATAATGGGCAGTTTTCTCATTTGCCTTCTCTTGAAAAGGGAGTCAGATTGTTCGAGAAAGAGAATGAGCAGAACATGGTCACCACGGGAAAGGCAGTCTCATCCCCTTGGAGGGGCATGACATTAAAACAATAGGCCTATCCAAACATTGGGAAAACAAATATCCAACAACCTCAAAAAATAACACATGTGCAACTTTTGAAACACACTGCACTGGAAAAAAGGAGACAGATTATTAACATGTATTTCTGAATGATATCCTGTCATAATGAGGATGGAGTACCCAAAATAATTAAAAGGGTCAACCACCAATTTTTTTCTTAAATTAGAAAAATTAACAAAAGAGTTGTCTGAGCCTAAATTATATTCATTTAAAAACCTGGCACTTCATGTCAGATCTTGTAACAATCTTTTTGAAACTGGCACTGCTGGTTTCAATGAGTCTCCCATTCTTCCTTCTGCTTCCACAGCTGGTTTGTAATGGATCACAATTCCTGCAGTTCTCCATTCACCCCCAGTTGTAAAAGTAAACTTTCTGCCACACAGGTAAGTAATCCAGCAGAGGACCTGTGTGCATAAAAACAGAATAAAACCTAAACATTATCCAGAAAAGATATATAACCCACTTCAATTTGTTTTAATGTAAAGCAGTACTATCTTTTTTTCCTTTGCAGAAGTTGATGGGATTTCGTTTTTATTATTACTGGCAATGCAAGCCTAAAATAGTAGGTTAGATTGACCTAATTCATTAAATGAAAAAAATAATAGATGGCTCAGAGTTTCTAATAAATATACAGATTTAAACAGCAACATAAAGTCCAAAACAGAATAAGCTGAGCACTAGTTCTGAAAACCTACATCAACATATACTAAAAAGCATACACTATGTAGGGCTACCTTGGTAAAATGTATTTTGAGAAAACAGACCGTAAATCTTCTTTGGTTATTAACGATACCTAAAACTTAATATAAATATTTTTACTTACGTGCTACTAGCCCAACTCCTGGCACATAGTCAGCCAATAAACGCAGCAAAAACATGATTCTTGTCCTACGGAGAAGAAGTTTAAAAAAACCTTGGTTAATATGTTTTGAACAAGAGTGCAGCCCCCCCCCCCCCCCCGGCCCCCGGCCCCCGGCCCCCAAACGCAGGTCAAAGCAGAAGAGCAAACCCTGGGATGCTGGTCAGGTGTTAGTAATGGTCTTACTGAGAGTATCTGTCGTAGAAGGGAGATCTCAGCAGGTAGTAGAGGAGGAGGAATGCTCTGCGTCTCATCTCTGCCCGCTCTCGTCGGTTCAGTCTCTTTGGGTCGTTCATTAAACTCAAACTGGCGAGAAACAAGCAAGCCATGATGTATCTTTCCCCATCATGTTTCCAGCTAGCAATCAGTAATGACTGCATGAGATAATCTACAATTGACCTCAAACCCCTATAGTGATATTTACATTCACCAGCTATCAAATACTGTATGTTTACTTGGTAATGTCCAGGATCCCAGAAATGATCCACGGCTTCCAGGATCTACTTCCACAAACACCAAGACCAAGCACTGGAGAGGGAGTGGGTTAAGGATGAAAAACATTTTGTATGTCATTATATTCTTTTAACTAAGATATCTACTATTGTACCGTGTTCGAAATTGTACAATTTGAATACAAAAATCACTCTAAAATCCACACAATTCCAATCGTTCACCCTTTTGATGTTTTTTTTCAGGCTTCGCTTGCTGGATGATGTCCAAGTTTTAGTTAATTTTCAGGAGACAGTCTGCTAGGTCCTCTGGGACTACTTCAAGCAATTATGATAAGCCATTCCATTATGGTGGAGACAACAGTTGCCTGACCCAGATTTGCTCTACCTTTATTTATAGTTCAAAGATGTTTTTAATTTTTGTTTTGAGTTTTCGCCAGGGCTTTGCTTTAATGTTGCCATCTGTATACCATAACAATCGACTCCCATGAAAGATGGGAAGAAAGAACAAGGTACATTCTCCAGGATGAGCAGATGTGGGATGAGAATAGGTTTCGATTTACATCTGCAATTTGCAAGAAGGAAATAAATGATCCTAAATGCGCGGCAATAAAACACATTTTAAAGATCAGAAAATGGCAAGCGAATGATCTGGCAATGCTTGCAAAGTAAACCGGACTGACACAGATAAATGACTTTGCTACCAAACCAGGAAACACTCGATAAACAGTCAGTGAGGCTATTGATTGCTGCCGGATACAGTGGACAAGAGGGCGTGCAATAAACAAGGACTCTGCAATGGTCTCTTGTAGTCCGAGTGGGGTAGGGTGCTGGAGAAGTTCTTCCTCTGGCCTCCTGGGTGGGTTATCATGCTGAGGTGCACCCCAGTGCCTGGATTGGAAAGATGGGGCTGTGAGAAAGAGACAGAAAGCAAACAAAATGACATCTTTAAGGGATCCCCAGAAACGACAACTATTACTACACACTGAAGCACATGTTTTTCTATTGGCTGTCGCTGCCTTCAAGAAACTGAGAAACATTACATTTAAAGACAACATTTCGGTCCTTCTGCATACAGAAGACACAGAAAGCACCTTCCAAGTAACCTTTAAACCCCCCTGATGGCAATTTAAAGAACTTGGTAAAACTCACTGCTACTGAGCGACCTCATGACCCTTCCAGAGCGCTGCCCAACGAAAGCTGGCCCCTCAGACAGGGCTTCATCTTCATCTTCATCTTCTGTTCAGGAGTACAATTATAAGACAATTCAAATAAAGACATTCACAGACTGTACCTCATCCAGGATATATATGTTTTTGAAGTTCATGCGGCATGAACTTCAAAAACATTTTCTGTTATTTATTTATTTACTTATACTGTATCAGTTATATTTAAACAAAACATAAAGTCGTATTTACTATCCTTGCCTCGCTTCTTTTCTTCAGTGATTCATATATTAAATATGTACTGTACAATGACTGCTAATAAGGCACATTATTATTCACAGTGTCTGTGATGCAAATTGAGAAAAATACATACAAATATTAATAAAAGCATATTATTTGAACTCCATTTCACTCTTAAATAGCTTTAAAACAACATTTGTATCTAAATTTCTATCTATGTATATACATACACACACACACACATACATACACAGTATAAAACTGTAATGATGCTTTATTTTATTCATGTAAAGAATTCAGTTAGACACAGAATTGAAATAATACAGACCTTAAAAGAATACATGCGTTTGCTTGTGTATTTTCTTACCTTTGCAGCCGAGATGCATCTCTCTGTCAAGAGGACTGATGGGAGGAGATGTCTGGATTCCAGCTTTGTACCAAAACAGCAGAAGGATCCGCAGGACTGCCCTGGGAAAGGAAACAAACACTATCTAGCAGCCTCTCATTAGTACAGACTTCACGGGCTCCATCAAACTCTCTAAGCTCTCGTTAAGCGATTCAAGCTGGCAAGTTCATACATTTTGTACAGTACTGCCTACCTTGCCATGGCTAATAGCCAGACTTATTTTTACTTGTTATAATGGTTTAAAATCACTATCCATCATTCTGATCACACACCATGGTATTTGCACTGAGAAGCAGTTATGTAAAGACTTTGTTTTATTACCATACTTCACATTAAGGACAGCTTTAGGTTGGGTTGCAAAAATGAATGAAAAAGGTTTTAGGAAATGACATGTTATATATGTATAAGTTATGCAAGCTGCTTTGCCTGCTTCAGGACATCACTAAAAATGAATAAATCATAATTCAGGACCACTTGGTAAAATATATTAAGAAAATTAATTACCTAATCATCCTAGAATTCTTTTTTTGTTTTCATTTTACATGAATGGAAACATGATTTTATTCCTCAGCTTTGCAGAAAAAGTAAAACCCCAAGAGTGCTGTTAGAAACGCTAACGAGTTCTGCGAAGGTAAACTTTAAGATATCAAACGTCACAGGCAGCAGGTTGTCAGCTCTGCTTTTGTGTGCTGAAGTTCTGTCTCCTGACTCCAGCTTTGGGGAAAAACCAAGTCTGCTTCAAAGGGTCGGAGAACAAAGCCTTTTGGATGCTCAAGGGGAAAAAAATCGATTGAAGCAGTTTAATTTATTTTAAATTTATGCTTTGCGGTTTTAAACCTTCCTTTAACCACTTATTTGTATTAAGTGTTCTACTTAAACAGACTGGCGAAAAAGCAAAAAACCTTTCCCCGGAAGAGAGGGATAAAGTGGTAGAGCAGATTAATTTAACATGTTGGACTTTTCATTCCTGAATTAGAGATCGAAACTTAAGATTTGTCAGATAAACAAATTTCATAGAACTTACCGCCCTACACTGCTTTTCCCTACATAGTCTACCATGTGCAGATTTCAAAGAAACATAACTAGCAAGAAATGTATGTTCAATTTATGACAGGATACAGGGGGAGGCTATCAGCTAGTTGGAGTTTCAAATGGTCTCAACCCCTTCAATGACTTCTCTGCTGTCATTTACCAATCAGCTGCTTGCCCTATTGACTGACATGCTTTGCAGCCAGTAACACGCTTTGAACCTAAAGATACTGCTGGGGTGAAATGGCCTAGGTAGTGCAACAGTACAGACTTCCAGAGAGGTTTGAAAAGCAAGGAAGCTGCACAATTGTTAGGATTTATTGAATGGTTTGCGTTAGCTGCTATAACAGCTTCAGTATAAGTTGCCTTGAGAAATCCAGGCCCTTACTTTGCAAGCTGAATGAGGATGATGACCACCCAGCGACACCGTTCTCCATAGAGCTTCGCAGCCCCCATCTCAGTGAAGACCTCCACATATTCCAGCACAGTGAGCCACGTCAGGAGCTTCTCCTGGGATAGAGACTGACAACAGAACAGACACCGATCAGGAATTACACAGGTCATCAACTATTAAACTCAGCATATACAGCAGACTCTTGCCAATCCCACAACTAGGAACTGATTTCTAATCTAAACGCACTATCATAAAGAAATATGATTGTAATTCTATTATACGCGTGTACATTTATAGCTGTTTCTTTGGCTGATTTTAGGATTTTATTTTTACCAGATAAAACCTGACCAAAACCTACCAAAAATACTATAACAAAATAAGTTATTAACCAATAAAAAAAAAGAAATTTAAATGTATTTCTTAAAGAAACTCCAAACCCCTACTCATAGGCAACTTCAAGAACTAGAGGGCAGTATTGTTTGTTTAGGATACATAGGGCATAGATTTATTACATTATGAACTTAATTTAAACGCTGCTTTTTGTGTGGATTTACCTTACTGAGATGCAGATATGTACACTATCGGTTATTTTTAAATATACTTTTTTGTTTCATACACTAGATCACATGTGCGTAGCTTGAATGCCAGTCCCCGTTAATGAGAGCTTTTGAGATTGAGTAATTATAAATGTAGCTGTATCACTGCGCTTGACTGGTTGAGTGAATCTGAGAGCATTGTAAAATCAGTTAAGACATCTGGTTATGTATGCTTACCATAGGCTGGCTTCTACACAGTCCTTTCCGCAATATTCCATCGTTCAACAGCACTAGCAAGTTGGAGGCCGAATACACTGAAGGAGGAAAAAAAATAGTTTTGATCAGCTTTGAATTATTTTAGAGTTGAACAAACTGTTATTACCGCTTGCACACAAATCCAGGGTTGTTTGCTGCATGCCTTACCTAGTTCTGAGAGTTCATGGGAATCAGCAAACCGCCCTGCATAAATAGAAAGCATTAACTTTAATAGAACAATTCAGTAACTGCTGACAGTCATGCAATTTTCACTCTGTAGTTGAGACGCTGCTTAATGTGAGGAAGAACGTCATATTCGCAATAAACCACAACTGTCATTATTACTAGATAACATACATAAGGTTTGCATATAAACGGTATAAAGAGTATACTGCCTTTTGTCAGCAGTTAAAATCTTCATAATTTTACGGAAATAGCGTCATCATTGCAGCAAAACCAAGTGTCGTATTTTTCCTATTTTATATATTCTATTGATAAAAAGGTGTATTTATGTAACGAGTCAGGCAAAAAATGTTAAAAAATACTAGCACAATCAGGAATAGTACTGTTTACAAGTAAACGTGACTGCAAATCTGCAATTATGCTACATGCTGCAGACTGCAAATGTCGGCAATTTGTATATAACTTACTGCAAAATCATAGACAGAGTGAAGGAGAGGTGATATACCTTCTGTTGGACTAACTAAACAATAATTAATCGCAAGCTTTCAAGACCTCCAGGTAAAAATAGAAATATTTATTGCAGTACTGGTACAAGCTAATACACAGCACGTTTATGTGCATATTAGTTGATTTCTTAACAGTGGCATTATTATTTAGTTTCAGTTTCTGTTAGTATGCACCAGGAATACTGACTACACTGAACTAACTGCAAGTCTCTCAGTCTTACCGGCGATGAGGTAAGACAGTGTCCTGACAGTGCTTTCGAGCTGAGCCGTGGCTGCTGGGTTTTTTGTAACATAGCTTTGGTACCGTCGGTATAAAAGAAGCAGTTTTTCCCTGCAATGTACAGACATAGTGGCAGCCAGTCATAAACCAAAACAAATGAAGTACCACTTCCTCGACTACAAGCACTTCCTGAAACAAAACATTGTGCTTCCTGTCGTGCAGCCACTACTTTCTTAAAGAGACAAGCACCACCATTACGCCATCTTGGTAGTGTCCAAAAATGTAATTACTTAGGATTTCAATACGGGAATGGTGGAATAGTTCAGGATATATGATTTCCCCAAAAAGTTTCTTATTGGTTTGCTATATTATTACAAAGTCTAAGCAGACAACAGTGCAATTAGTAATAATAATTTGAAAAAGAATAGTTAAATTGCTAAAGCTTTAAAGTCTTTCTGATATTCAATATCAGATTCACTCAAATCTAATAATCTCTATTAAACTCCTTGTTGCAGAGTCTCTAGAGCATGCCACCTGTTACATGACCACTTGAATCGGCCTCAACATGGGCTGCCTAGTATTGGTTTATTCTATTCGGGTCAATTATTTTTCAGGAATCTGGGATAATCTGCAAGAATTCAAAATGTATAAACCCCTAACCTTTGCCGTGGGATCAGTGGAGTTTTAACAGATGACCTGATCTGCACTCTTGAGTAAATAAGAAGTGCAAGAATCGGACATGAATGCCTAGAGTAAGCATAACCATCATTTGTAATAAAAACTAGCAAAGAAGATCAATCCACTACAAGGGAGGTGCTAAAATGTTAACAGCGTGGATTGGTGACCAGCAAAAATAAGTGTCAACTCCTGTAGAAAGTAGAAGACTAAGTAGGTCCAAATTACATTTTCTAAGTTATGTTTATTTAATATCTCCTTACCTTTTTTTTAATATAATGTTTGCAGTTATGCTGAATGATTCTTATTATTACTCAAATATTGTGCTCAGCCAAAGTATTGGTATAATATTCAGCGCCATCTAGTGGTCTGCTACTTGGAAACATGTTTACTTTAGATATAATTTTTGCTGGCAATACACAGCCGTGCACTAGATGGTGCTGCTGCTTACTTCTGTAAAGATACTGGCTGATCTATCCTAGGTTATATCTATGGCAGGCAACTAGAATACAAAAGAAGCTCCTGAACTGAAAGCACCTTGACACTGAGTTATCTAAAAAAATTAAGAAAACTTAGTAATAGAGTAACAAAGATTATAAAAATATAAGAATAAAGACAAATTAGGATAGTATGCCTGCAGTTTACAACACCTTTGAATTGCATTTACTGCCAAAACCCAAACCATGATTTGTACCATACTAATCTGTGATTTACTTGATTATGCTGCAGTCAGTTTATTGGTTTCTTGATGCTTACCCAGGACAGGTTTACAGCTACTACGTTCGTTTAATGGTACTTTTACACAACAATGAAATGACGGTAACATTTTACAGGACTAATGCTCTTAAATATCAAAGAGTTATTTGTACTTCAAGGTGCAATTTGTTACATATTGTGAAAGGCAAACACACCTAAACTGTTACAATGTAGTAATTTACACTCTCTGCACTCTGTAATTGATATTATATAGAGAAACAGGTAGGATTGATAAACAATTGAATTTTTAAAAAAGGTCTTATCAATAGTAATAATAATAATAACAATATACTACTACAACTACTACTACTACTACTACTAATAATAATAATAATAATAATAATAATAATAATAATAATAATAATAATAATAATAATAATAATAATAATAAACATGGTAACATAATTTAGAATTTTTTATTAATATCATATTTTTTAATAGGATTATACAGAATTTTACCAAAATGGCAATGGGGTTCAACAACCAACTGATTTTAATGCCACCTCAATAGGGTTTTTCTGAATGTTTTCTCTGGATCTGCTAATCTATCCGTATTCTCTGTGCATTTGGATTGGGTGTTTCAGTAAGTCTTCTATTTGCTTACTCTTTACAGATGAGTGACTATAAGCCCCTTGCCCATAATGTTATGCGGTATGGGATGTATAATGCACAGTTCCTCTCCAAGCTCTGGAGTACTGTAATTTTAATATAAGACATGCTACTCCCCATTCCCTATCAATTTCTGCCTAGCTTTTCAATTTAGGAAACGTTTTGAGATTGAATACATATTTTGTTCTCTGTATTACTGATCAGAGGAATTGGGCACTGATGTAAAAACTATTATGGAAGGTATAATATTGAACTGCGTGTGAGACAGAAGCATATTATACATCTGTAATATACTTCACAGCAGTGCAAGCCATCTCCACAATAATAAAGCTGTTATAATAAAACATTTTAAAACATGATTCACAGGAAGATACGGACCTCCTGTTGATCTGCCACATTATTTCTAGAGTGAGCCTTTTAGTATAAATGTGACACTTCTTTCAGTTATGAAGCAATGTGCTATTTATACATTTACCAATAAATAAAGCAATAGCTACGGAAGACATGTAAAAGATAAGACACGACCGAGCAGGTACAATTATACACATGATGCCTATTGAAGGAGAGTGTGCAATATTGTTTTGGGAGATTAAAATCTGAGACTAAAATTGCATTACATCTTTATAACTGAATGCTTATCCATTACTTGCCATTGTTCAATGTTTGCAAATCCCCCTTAGTTGAATATACCGTCATGGTTTGACATCACCTGTGTGTTTGTGGGCGTGTTGCTATGTTTCATTTAATGTACAGGTTTACTTTTCCCTTTTTTTTGAGTGCTGACGAAGACCTGTATATACCGGTGTTCTACAACGTGGCCAGCATTAGCTGCGTGAAACACAGCAGCTGCTGTTTGTCTACACATGTATCGATAACCGGTGCAATCGATGGACGCAGGATAAAACAGGTTAGGTGAATCAATTGCAGAACAGACGGAGTGGAAGGTTGAAGCAGCTTGTGAAGAGACAAGCCTATTGAAACTGGGAATTTAAACTGTGGTACACTGGAATTTTACAGATATTTAAGTTATCTGCAAAGGATTTAAGGTACGTGGCATATTAATCAGTCTAGAAAAATCACAAACTTGTATATTTAGTTTAATATTGACTGACTGTCTGATCGTGCTGCGACTGTGATTCAGTGACATTTCTGTTGGACAGCAGTAAATCAAATGCAAGTGGTTATTTTTGTATTAGTTTATGTGTGTGTGTAATTTTATATATATATATATATATATATATATATATATATATATATATATATATATATATATATATATATATATATAAAGTTAACAATCAAAGAAAAATGTCTTATTCTCTTGTGCACGCATAAACTGAAGTTAAGAAAAGGCTTTTGCATGACACGGAGGAGAATAAGACTGCTATTTGTCTTTGTTAACTTTTTAAATGTATTAATAATGATGTTTATATTTTAAATCCTACATCTATTAATATATTGTTTATTTTAGCAGAGATTACTGCGTGCAGTAAACTATTTTACGTTTGCACTTAATGTTAAATATAAAATAAAAAAGCAGTCTAGCTTAAACTAAACAATATTGAAGTTGTCATGATAGTTTAACAACAGTTTCAATTGTACTCTCCTGCAAAGGAAAGGATACTGAAGGTCTGCATATATTGATGGTTTATAGCTACATACAGACCCAAATAAACTTACCGATTGCAGGCTCAAACAGTAAACGGGTCACGGAATACGGTACCAATTTCAAACAAATAGAGGGAGCTGCGCGATTAGTTCCGATTTTTAGTTTTAGTTTTAGTTTAGGTTCTAGAGCTGTAAGAGTGTTTTTGTGGTGAGTGGATTATTCAGAACATATACAGCGCAGTGGTTCAGCAAACTCCGTTCTTCATTTTTGCATAACCTATATACTCCTTCACCGGTGCCGGTGTGAATATTAGCCACACACATATATGTTGCTAATTATAATAATATCTTAGAAGTGCTCGTAGATTATTTTGCGTAATATACGTTTATTAGCATTTTATGATTTTTGTTTCCTTTTCTTTTTGGGGGCGTGTTACAGTTTATTGAAATTATATATATGTGGCTTATTATCTTCTATTTATGTTGCCTTTCAGCAGCTTACAGTTTGTATTCATTATACAACAACTTCCAACAACCAGTTTTTTTTATTTCATAAATCCTTCTGCCCGAAGCGCTTGTGTGTTACGAGAACATGCAGTCATTTAATTTAATTTATTGGTACAGAAAACGTGACATTCCACCGAACCCCAGAGGAACACATTATAATTGCCAAAATGCACTCTGACCCTGCATTAAATAAACATGTCCCTCGTGATTACAAATACGGCTAATCAATTTAGTAAAAGCAAAGCACTTTAATAAACTATTTGTCGCACAACGGCAAGCGTGAGAAATTATGGTATATCTAAGTATATGACTAGGATTCATGGTAAAAGTCTCTTATCTGACCTGTTTGGTTAACAAAAGAATCTCCAAAAAAAAAAAAGAGAGAAATTCCCATACATCTCCAGTAAGTTTCGTTTAGAGAATTTTAACTGCTCAGGTTTGTCTATGGTTATAACTACCGTAATATTTTGGTAGTATATTTTAAACCAATGATGTATTTTACATTGCTTTTAAAAATTATACCTTGCTTTGTTCTAAAAAAAAAAAAATCTTTCTAAACCTATATATATATATATATATATATATATATATATATTTAGATTGCTTGAATTGGATTGCTTGAATTGGAATTGATAAAAAAAAAAATCTCAATTGCATAAAAAGCATTTTGGGGTGGGTGGGTAAAGCAATGGTTGTTGCAGGCATTCCAGTACAGTGTGGCTGCAGATCGACAGCTCTTTATAAAAGACCTACTAGCTAGGCTAATGTGCTACCAGGGCTGGTTAGTGATTTGCCAGTAAAGTATCATTACTGTGTAAACTACCCCCCACTACATGTGGAATTAATTGTAGCCTGATTCTCTACATTGCCATCCAACATCATCCTCTGTTTGACCTTATAATGCAGATATGTTAAGCCAAGTTTCCTTCCTTGTGGGAATGTAAAACATAACATATTTGGGCCAAAGAACACTGGATTGTATATAGTCCGAAGATGAAAATGCATTATCAACTTATGTATGATCTTCCCTCAAGCTTCTTTTTAAAGTTAAAATTGATACCTGTTGGGAAGATGTCTAAAGGATATGAAGAAAGCAGAACAACAATATTTTATATAAGAGGTTTGATTTTAACAGTATGGAATACGTACATTCCATGCCAACTCAACCAATGCCGTTGCCCGTCTGTCTCAGATTTTCCTAGAAAAGTTCATTTGGGGATTTTCAGACACGCTGAGTTCAGAAATGATAGCCATTATTTTTTTAAAAATTCCCTTTCGACCTGTGACCTTGCAAAGGTCAACCTAAAGTGAGAAAGGGACCTTGACCAGAAAAATCACCCTGGGTCCAATTTAGATGCTACCATCATGTGAAGCACCTTGTTCTACTCGTATTGAACAGGGCTTTTCAGAAATAAATACTGGGAGCCCCCTACTCACTTCTGGCAAATTGCTAGATGAGGGGTAATTGACGAGTTTTATTCGAACTTCAGCCTAACCCTTTACCATGTAGGGGATGTGGGTCCTAAAATGTAAGTATTACTGTAAGAACCTTAGGAACCGGTCTTCCAAATTCTGTGAAAAACTTTTGGTTTCAAGTCCCACCACTGGTCATTAAACCCCCTTGAAATTTGAATTTTTGCTATTTGTACCAAGTTTAAGCCGTAATAACTTGCGTGGGGGACTCCAAAAAATTGCTCAAAGATATGTTTGGATAGATGTTAATGAGATCTACAAGCACCAAGCAAAATATGTTGCTATCTGGGGATTTTTGGCTGATTTTTGAAATTGCATTTGTCATGCAATCGAGCATTGCTTATGGCCACTTTGCTGAGGTTAATATGGAAAGTGTAATTCAATAAACAATATGGCTCAGTTATCAGACTTTAAACAAGAACAGTATGAATCACCTTTGCAGACTAAACTCTCTTTGCATCACTATAGAGGTAGAAGTTGGTCTATTCTCTAGATTGATGAGCAAGATCAAAACTTTATAGGGTAGCTTAGACTCGCTATAGCAGGTACAGTCGAGGCTGCAAAATTGACATCTCTGTCCTATTGCTGTGGAGGTGGAAGGAGAGGGATACAGAGTAAGGAAACATAGTAAGCAGCGACAACAAGATTCTTGAAAATCTGCATGTTAGGGATGGCAGACCCTCTTCATGCTTCAGTTAATGCAGTAGGAATTAAACAAGATACAGCGCCCCCATCATCCTTTCTGGTAGTACTAGAATCTTGTTGCCTTTTTTTTTTTTTTTTTTTTTTTTTTAATTTTTAGTCGTCGCCAATTATTTTACCCCGGTTTTCACCCCAGTTTAGCATGCCCAATTAGTATCTGTATCCCCGGCTCACCGCTCGCAACCCCCCCGCCGACTCGGGAAACGGAGGCTTGAAAACGCGTCCTCCGAAACGTGCTCCTTCCAAGCCGTCATTTTTCGCACTGCAGATCCACAGCAATGCCACCAGACCTATAGTGCCGGAGGACAACACAGATCTGGCGGCTCCGCTGCAGAGCCACAGGCGCCCTATCGGCCACAGGGGTCGCTGATGCGCGGTGAGCCGTGGATTCCCCTGCCGACCTAAGCCCTCCCTACCCGGGCAGTGCTCAGCCAATTGTGCGCCGCCCCCTAGGAACTCTCGGTCACGGTCAGCTGTGACATAGCCTGGACTCGAACCTGCGATCTCCAGGCTATAGGGCACATCCTGCGAGGAGCGCCTTTACTGGATGCGCCACTCGGGAGCCCGAATCTTGTTGCCTTAGTTGGGTGCTTATGTGGTGAATCGTGTCTCCTCAGCAGTACTGTAGTGATTTAAGCTACCAGTGATTTAGCCACTTACTTTTACAATGAACAGAAGGGTAGAGGCAATCTTATTACTCAAGTATGTAAACGAGAGTTTCAACAGGGGGAGATCAAGTGTTATTATTTTAGAGCAGTGGATTGAAATATTATCACTGTGTGGATTGTTAGCAGAAGGCCCTTTCTGTACCAAGGTCAAGAATATGAAAGTGTGCATGCAAGTCATTTTGTAAAAATATACAAAACTCCATGGTCCTAATTGAATGATCTGCCACTGTTTTAAATCTGTGTTTCTGAAATGCGACCACCAGACCCATCAGTAACCCCTTTCCCTTACAGCCACTCTGCCTTTCGTTGGTGTTGGTAACGGCTGTGCAGCTTTCATTCAGCCCATTACATTGCTGTTGTCATGGTTTGGGCTTGCTTTCCGAGTCCTCCCACTGCTTCACTGTATGATAAATTCAATGGGCCAGTCATATTAAAATAAAGAGTAGAGTCAGTTATAGTGTTGGAGGCTACACTTTATGGCCATCAAGTGCGCTGGCTTGCAAACCTCAGGTTTAGCTCAATTGATTGGACTCCTGCAAGCCTTTACAAAAAAACACTCACCTGCTGTAAGCCCTTTCTGAACAAATACTTTTGAAATTCAATGCTTGGACATTCTGGTTTCCTGAGTTACCAAAATTCCTTATCGCAAAAGAAACACTTGATAAGCAGCGATGATTATTAGAACCTAGAGAAATTTGAAACTGTCTAGTAGGTAAGTGAGAAGTGTCATGCTTGATCAAAGAGAAGTCAGGGCAAGTGTGTGCTGCTATTATTATTATTATTATTATTATTATTATTATTATTATTATTATTAATAAATAATAATAATAATAATTATATTATTCTATATATGACTGAACAAGAACGACAAGAAACCCTCTAGAAAAGCATTAGCGATTCTTTTGGTATCTGCACTTTGAAAACTGCTCATAGTTCCTGGGCAGGCTGACAGTAGCTGAATTAAATAGCTGGGTTAAGGAGGATTAGATAAACAAATGCAGTGGTGAATAACTGGAGATGACTGTAGTTACAGGGAAGCAATTTAAAGCCATGAAAATGGTGCTCAAAATTCCTTTTTCTCTAAATGTTGGATATTGAATGAAAAAAAAAACCTGGCGTTTCTAATCCAGCATTGCTATGCTATGCATCTCTCTTGTTCCAGTGGTGTCTCGGTTTTAGTTTCAGCACTGTTGCTCAAAGCCTTTCATTCTCTTCCTCCAGTTTCCCAACAGTATTTAAAATAAACAAACTATAGTAACACGATGTAGCCATTTCAAAACAAAGAAACATTAGGAAATAAACCACACCAGTGTGCCCATGAATAAAAATGTATCTTTTTGTAGTTATTTGGGTTTAAGACAATAAAACAAAGAAAAGGTTTTATTCCAAAGAAAGTGAGCTCTATTTATATTGCTTTACCCCAAACTCAGTAAGATTTAGTGATTGTTAAATATATAATTTGTGTAATATATTTTCTGCCAGTCTTATAACATGTCAAAAATGATTTAAAACAAGCATAACCCTTCAGTAATATTATGCATCCCTAAACTCAAGTGTATCACAAGGGCTGCTGTGTGCCAGTAGCCCTTGTGATAATAGACCAATTATTAATGAAGCACAAAAAAAAGAAAGTGTTTCAGTATATGTTTAACTGATCTGGATCTGATAGGGTTCATTGGCAGAAATGACAAATATAAGGATGAGATGTACTATGTACTATTGACAGTCTATTGAATTAGTGCTTCAGTACTGGGGAAATAACATGTCTTAAAAAAAAAAAAAAAATGCATCGTAGAAGCTGAAAAGACGCCAGGAAGTGAAGGTGCATTGTGATTTGTGAAAAGTTATGCTACAGTAATAGTAGCAGAGAGATCCTGTAATAGCTGGAGCAGATGTCTCAGCCTCGCTACTGGGGAATCACAAGAGATTGGCTATTGTTCTGATGAAACTGGGAGAGCTGACATGTATGCTTGTCTCGCAATATCTGGATGCAAACTCACATTGTCAAAGCACTGCTGTATTGTTGAGATGATGTACAGCAGAGACTCTTTTAATTCTCTGACAGGAGAGAGATGCACTGTACCTGGATTAGCATAATGATGTGCTGTTCAGGGACAACACCAGCCAGGTCTAAGTGACCTGTGAAATTCATATTTTACATTAACATGACTCTGGGTTCAACATACTAATCTGCCCTGAAAATAAATAAATAATGATTTACCCCTCAGCTACTTTCAAAGATTTTCAAATAAATGAAATGCATTACAGTGGCAGAGGATAAATGGCTTCTCACATGCTGCTTATGAGCTCTTTTTTGCAACGCAAGCGCCTGTTTCTAATTGCCTTACCTGGGCTGAAAGAGATGTAACGTGCTTCTGCAATGCATACCTTTCACCAAGTCAGGTCTGTGTTGTCTAGTTTCTAAATCTAAAACTCCCATCTGCAAAACGCTCAAATAAATGAGATGGTTTGACTGAAGATTAAAAAAAAATCTAATTGTTTTGAATTTGAGTAATCTTTTTAGCGACATAAAAAAAATCTTACGTAGTGTGATGGGGCATTTTATCAACTGTGGCTTTGATTCTGAAGCATTAAGGTCTGATCTGAGACTGAAGGTTTGTAATACAGATTTGGACCCAGCATTTTTATGACACAATCCCAAGCCACAAGGGGCCTTGCATTAAGAATGATTGATTTTCTGATTGTTGGAGGTAATTTTTTAAATTTTTTTTCTGCAAACAAGTAAGCTTAGACTTTTTCTGCTGCTGTGGTCCCATGTGCTTTAAACCGTGTGCCTTTTCTGAATTGCTTTTAGATCAGGCTTGTATCTTTTGTCAGGGGACTAAACTATGCAGTTTCGGTTTAGGTCTATTACATCAGGAGTCCTATTTTTCCTTTGCACCTGACACTGCCATTTATTATTCCTGTGGCCCTTTTTTTTTTTTTTTTCAAAAGAAGTTCGGCATTTTGCAGTGTTATGGATGGGGTGGCATTTGCACATGGAGGTCACATTGATTTCACTGTCCTGAAAGGTATTGTACTGTAACTACAAAATCCCTGTGAGACCTGTTATGTGCATTTAAATAAACTGAAAGGACTAATATAGGGAACTATTTTTTGTACAGAAAAAAAATGCTACTGATTTAATTTATATTAAAACCAAATGCTGCTATTCATGGCCTTTTAAGCACTCTAAGCCTCTCAGTTTTGATCATTTACTTGTAAATGGAATTTTTTTCTTTTAAAAAAAAAAAATGGTACTGTTTTGCATCCAAGGATAAACAACATGCATAAGGGTGCCCAATCTTCAGAGAAACTCTAATGAAACTTACTAGGGAATTAATCTGCAAAAAACAAGTGGTGTGATTTGGTAGCAGGAGGTCTCTGCCACAATACAAGCAATAGCATTTGACACCACTGGTGCCTTTGGGGGTGTTCTGACTGACATTCCCCTTAATTGTATATGCACTGCTTTAAATAATGGAGTACTGTCTAACTGGTGTTAGTAAAACTGTAAAATATTTCATATCTACCTCATTACTTGGCTTTTCTTTTCTTTTTTTCCTAGTGCAGGAAATGCACTTTGCGTGGCGTCAGGCTGGGTATAAGTGTGAAGGAAATGCTTCTGTGACTTGTGAAGAACTGAAGGTGACGTCTATTCTTAGACCCATTCAAGTTTCCCTGGGATGAACTGGATGTTGATTTAAATAGCGATATGGACAGTAAAGAGCACACAGTGTCAGTGCTGTTATTTTGAGCTGTTATCAGAATGTTTCAACACAACTCCAGCAGAGTACTTTTTGTAGCAGGCAATACCAGTCAACTCACTTTTTTTGGATGCCATACAATGCCCCAACACCGTGTACAAAGATTATTGCTAAACTGTTTCTGAACAGGTTATTTTACATCGGGTAGATGCTCATTCACTGCTAGGTTGATTAAAGGCCAAGGCAAGCCGATAGTCTATCCCGCTGCTTCTTAGTGTCGGCTGTCCTTGTGAGCACTGCATTGTTTGCACAGTACCCAGCTCCAGCCCAAGAGGATCTTTGCAAACCTAATATTGACAACTGAAAGCTGGAAGGCGACATAAATAAAAAAACAGATTTGCTGTTAGCAGCTCGACAGCCAGCTGCTGCAGCACAACTGAAATTACTAGATGCTTCTGTTGAAAAGCAGTAGATTGTTTTTATTCTGCAAGGCTATAAATTTTGGTCCAGGCAAAATTAATTTAGCGTCGTTACTTCACACAATAGCAAGCAAGTTTAATCGTGTCTTGTTTTATAAGGTGCTGGTTCCTGTTTCTTTTCCCTTTTGGCTAAATAAAATGTCAATTTCTTCAGAGTATCGTCTACAAAGGCCTGCTTTAAAATCATATTTGGCACAGTCATGACCACAGCGACATTGCTGCAAAACAATCCCACTATATCTACGTTCAAAATAACTGTACGCGGGGGGGCTCCCGAGTGGCACATCCAGGAAAGGCGCTCTGCGTGGAGTACAGGATCTGCCCTATAGTCTGGACATCGCCGGTTCGAGTCCAGGCATTCCTTTGCCGACCGTGGACAGGAACTCCCAGGGGGTGGCACTCAACTGGGGCGCCGCCCGGGAGGAGGGAGGGCTAGGTCGGCCAGGGTGTCCTCGCCTCACCGTGCACCAGCGACCCCTGTGGTCTGGCCAGGCGCCTGCGGGCTTGCCTGTAAGCTGCCCAGGGCTGCGTTGTCCTCCGACACTGTAGCTCTGGGTGGCTGCATGGTGAGGCTGCAGTGTGTAAAGAAGCGGGCGGCTGACGGCATACGCTTCGGAGGACAGCGTGTGTTCGTTTTCACCCCTCCTGAGTCAGCGCAGGGGTGGTAGCGGTGGGCTGAGGCTAAAAATAATTGGACATTACTAAATTGGGGAGAAAACAATAAAAATAATTGGCGACCACTAAATAAATAAATAAAAAAAAAAACTGTAGGAATGATGCTGTGCAATAAAATGATTTTTTTGAAAATGCAGTGAAACTAAAGTGACCCATCTGGTAACCAGGTTAATAGATGTCTATGTCTATAGTGTGCTGTGAATCAATAAGATGTGTGCAGTATGCATCAAACAAAAGAAATGAGCCCCATTAACTGTATCAGCCTCTCCACACTCAGATCAATGAGTGCAACCTTTTTCTACCCTTGGTCAATACCATTAGACTTACATTTCATTATTTAGGTATAATTGTTACATACTCTGATCTTTCAAGAAAGTAATTTTTCAATTACGCTTTCAATTGAGTAGCAACCCTGTGATCATTCTCTCCTTGGATGTAGTCATGTCATTATTATCATCCAATCGGCTATGTCGCAGGGAAGTGCTTGTTCTGAAAACTCTTTTTTTTTTTTCTGCATGTCATTTATCTAAACCATCCAACCTCCCTTGGGAAGATTGCAGTCATTACTGGCAAATCTGTCTGTTGAATAAGGAAAATCTCTTTTTGTTAATAAGGTTGAACAAGAAGCAAAAAAAAAAACTGGAGGATTTACAAATGTAATGAACAGTGGGATTGAAATGCTTTTATAAACATTCGCATAACAAATACATAACTTCACTTATTTGTAATAGTGGTGTTGATGGACCATAATAATAATAATAATAATAATAATAATAATAATAATAATAGTGTATTAAACCTTTACCGCCTGCATTGCTACAAGTGCAGTAGTAAGAGAAGCAAATCGTAATGTAAAGCTGCTGCTGCTGATGAAATAAAATACTGGAAACCTCCCACCCCCATTCTGGAAAATCTGCTATTAAACTGTGTAAAGGTAGATTCCCTTTCTCAAAGAGAGAAAAGAAAATAAATTGAGTTGAGGACCTACAGTATTAACCACTGCTTAATAATTCATCCAGATAATATTACAAATTATTTGACAAATCTCTTTTGAAATATGATTTTGTAATTCTGATATGCTTTCTGTGCTAGTATTTCACTTTATATTGTGCACATGCCACAGTTTTGCTTCTGATTGCATTTATTATTAATAATAATAATAATAATAATAATAATAATAATAATAATAATAATAATAATATTATTATATACACATTGAGGTGGTTGTAGTCACATAAATGTATATTGACTCACTGAGAATCTCTTAACCTTTTATTTGTATCTGTGATGTTTTGCTTCAGCTTCTGATACATTGGGAGGGATTCAAATAAGACCCTGGATAGAGATCAAGTGGAGGTGTGCATATGTGCTAAAGCTGGAAGAACTTCCAATGGACGTTAATGTTTTTGAAGGTGCAAAACAATCTCTCATCTACAAGGAACCGGATTTGTAACTTTTCTTGCAAGTGTTCTGACCACTGTGCCACCTGTACTGTAAATGTGAAATCAAATTGGGTTAAACTTTCTATCTATTGTACAATAAGAGTTGTTAAAAGTGTTATCGGCAGTACAGGAAAACTGAATGATGCCTCAGTAAGAAAGGTACTGTGTAGCACCCATTGCATTCACACTCAAAATGGTGTACAGCAGCAACCCGAGTAATACGTTGTCTACAGTGAAAACCATTTGCCATGGTAGCTATGGCACAGGTGACATTGCATTCTGCGATATCTGTAGTACAGATGCTGCTGCATTTCATCTATAGCACCCATGGGATCAGGCTATAGGGAACTTGGCTGAGCTTGCAGACTGCTTCACACTGTTGTGTGTCTTCAGCTTGGTTTCAGAAGCCAGCAGTGTTCCAATAGCTGTAGCATTGTATTATTAGGTGGTTTATTGCAGCCTATAGAATGACCCCTGGTTCCGTGTAACAGATCCTTGGAGCATTCTCTAGCTGCATCCCCAGGTGACGCCTGTGAGGGGAGGATGCCACATGAACCAATTATTCTGTCTGATTGGAATCGGGGTTTAAATGTGTGCAAATTACAGTGCTTGATTTCTTTTTCTCCCTCGTTTTTGATCACATTTTCTGGCTCTTGTCACATCCTTTCCCTCGCAGGAATGCCACCCTCTTGGTGTGCTTTATTAACATCCCTCCTCCCTCCTCTGAAATGAGAATGCAATAAGAGATTATTTTAATTTTCAGCAACAAGGCAGAGGAAATCGTTGTGTTCAATTACTTTTTGCCCACAAAGTAGGAGATTAAAGTATTAACGTTTTTTAAATTCACATTATGAGAGCGGAATAAGTAATAACTTGCAGGATTTCATTTAAAAAGACAACGGCTCCCTTTGGAAAATTGAAGTCTATAAGCCTTTTTAAAGAATGTTTTTTTTTAAAAAAAATAAAAGCAGCTCAGGTGATTTGGTAAAAACAGATTTTTTTTCTTATACAGTAGACACAGCTGTTTGCCTCTGTTCATTTTCACCGTTGAGTTTGTACATTAAAAAGAGATGGTTTACGGCTGTAGACTTAATAAGGAGCACAGTTTTAATGTTACATCAGCCTACCTCTTGCATACAGAACAGACATGGTTAGAGTTGTCTGGGTTATTTTTCTCAGAATAGCACCTAAATTTAGACTGTATTTTTAAACATGAACAACCCTTTTTTTTAAATTAAATTGTTCAGCACCATATTCTCTTGTCAACAAGCACTTAGATCTGCGGTTTGTAAAGGTCCGTTATTCTTATAACCCATTTGAAGGAGAGAATCATTTTTACTTTAAGTGGTCTTGGATATCATAAAGGCTGAGATGGCCACTTGCGTGCTTTTGTGCTGGTGATCATAATGCTGTAGTCTGCTTCATGCCAAGTTACAAAAACGATTATTGACTGTTCCTTTGTTAAAGAGAAATATCTGGAGAGTGGTAAAAGAATACCAAGGACTGCTGTGTTTTGCTTTTATTTTTACTTGCTTACTAAAAAAAAAAAAAACTTTCAGTAGCTTGGATGCTATTTCGTAATCATTGTGGCACTGGAGTGTATGAAATGGTATACTGATACTGGTGAAGTTAGTCAGTAGATGTGGTCTCCTTTTTAAATGCCAAGAGTGTAAGTTGAGTATTGGCCTGGAGCCACCATCGCCACTTCACTGTACAGGTAGCCTTTCTTCCAGTCTCACAGATCCCTTGAAGTGATTCACACCCAGGTATGATGACAGTACCAGCACATCTTTTATAATTGTTCAAGATGGTTGGTTAATGGTGGCCCTTGGTTTAAACAGAAAACAAAAAGGACATTCTTGCTAGACTAATGCCTTGAAGAAATATCTTGCAAAAGGATGCAGTAGACATTCCTGCAAAAAAAAAAAAAAAAGGGGGGAGTGCCGGAAAGGACAGAGAATTGCAAATCAATATGAAATGACAATATAATTGGATAATTTTCTCCTCTGGTTCATGTTGTCATGAATCAACAATATTTTAAAGGCCATAAATATGAGTGTATTGGAGCTGTAATGGACTGTGAATCTCCTCCCTGGCTCTCCCCATGTATATCCCATCAGTGTGAAGGAGCAGGAGTCCTTCAGTTAACAATATAATAAGAATGATCAGCAGTAAGTCTAGTGCATTGGGCTGATGGATGGGTACAGAAGCTACTGTTTGCAGCAGTCAGTTCTAGGGTGGAGGGGATGTTCCTGTAAAATGTTAAAAGCTTTTCTGCTATTGCGGTAGTGGGGAGAGGGTTGTAGACTGGTGAACAGTCCATAGTGTGGAGGTTTGAATTAATTTTGCCTATCATCTGATGATACTATTTTTTCTAGAGCTTTGTACAACAATTGCATGCATGTAGAGTATGCATCCGCATATTGACTGTTTCCAATTCTCTGTCTCTCGCTACAGTATCTCGTAGCCATATATATATATATATATATATATATATATATATATATATATATATATATATATAATTAGGAATCATTTATTTATCAGTCTAGTAATGCATTTGCTAGCGATGACATAATAACACTCGCCATGAGCATTGCACATTTATCTAATTAATTACAAGTCTGTGCCTTACTGCTGGTTGAAATGATTTCTGTTCTTTATCGGCTCGTGAGCACCATGCTCTGGTAAGAACCCAGCCGAGCACAGAAGCATTGGCCAGTGGAACCGTAGCCTTTATGTACTGAAAAATAGGAAGGTATTAATGTCTGTTTGGCTGCACTCTCGCCCTGGCTGAAGAGCGCCCCCCCTGCTGACTGCACTTCTTGGGGTCGCCCATCCAGATACTGAGTGATTCCAACATTGCCGACCCTCTGAGATGTAATTAGATCTAACGAAGTAACACTAATTAGAGCAGCAAACACAGGTGTGTGTTCAGCAGAATTAGGAGATTGGGGGGGGGGGGGGGGCGTGGGAGTCCACTACCTGATGGCTCAGCCAGCTGAACACCTGAATGCATGAATACTGTAATACAATTATATAAAGTATAATGTTTGGGAAATAGCATTTCATTTATTTATTTTCACAAGAAGCACTGTCTGTGCTATGTATCAGAAATGCTGTGTTTCTGACACTACGTTACATAAAGCAATTTTTTTTGCAGATTGCCATTTTATAGCTTGACAAAAAAAAAAAAAAAACTAAACGCAGGTTTAGGTACTGTTGTTAAGGTGTTAAAGCCTTTATGTCTTATTTTGAAAACTGCACTTATCTATGTAAATAGATATTTTTGGTTTTTTGGTTTTTTCCCCACATAAACCTTGCTGAGATTTTGTTCATCACAATGTATGGCAGAGCCCCAAGCTGTGGCTGTCTCCTTGCATTGGTTTGGTATGCTATCTAAAGTAGACGAGAGCTTACTTTAATGAAAAAAGGTAGAGTGAGAAGACTGCCCAACTGACAAGCATGGTTGTTTGCATTATTTATTTATTTTTCTCCCCTCATTTTTTTCTGGCTCAAAGTTGGGAATGGCCTTCATGCACATGACTCCTCATTTAATTCAGAAGTAGGATAAGAGGGTGAGCAGTTAGCTGCAGTAGTCCGAGACATTACATATGCAGCAAAGACTTGTCAGAGTTTGAAGTGGGCATGATAATCTATTCCCAACGCTGAGTAAATGTCTTCTTTAACCTTATTAAAAGTAAATCAACAAATAGCAGGTGAATTGAGTGCGTAATATGTGAGCCATTATGTAATTAACCATAGGTCAATTACTTTGTTAAAACCCATGATAAAATGTACTATTGAACTCTGCAAAGGGGGTCAGATTATAACAAATAAAAAAAAACTGGCAATAAACTGCAACTTGCACTGCACTAGCTTTTAATGCTGAGCTGAGGGGTCAACTGACATAATGTTGTCTAAATTGAGTCGCTTTTATGATTAAAAAGACTGACCAGATTGGTTAGTTCAATACTACTGTGTTAATTGAACAAGGATTAGGATGCATTACCATCTGAGGAGGGCAAATAGAGCTAATCATCTCTCAAACGGCAATGCCCAAAAAAACTGTAGCTTCATTGGTGTTTGTAAATTGTTTGGTAAGTATTGCCTTTTTGGTTTAACAGTTGTGTTCCATGGACAATCCATTGCCTTGGCCTCGGGTCACTAACGAAAGCCCAGCTGTATAAAACATCCCCCAATGTTCCTGAAGAAGCAATGCTAACAGACCTTACCATGGAAGGTACCCCATGATGCATTGGTGCTGCATTCTTTAATTACTTTGACACATAAAGGTGTACTGCATATATTGTCAACCCTACCTTATCTTGGGACCTCACCATAGCATGTGACAGGTGGGCACCTGCCAACCCAAACCTTAGGAATCCAGACTTCTAAATATAATCTTTACATAACATTCACAGGAATGGAGAATTATTGGAGCAGAATATTTCTATCCTATAAACTTCAGGAGCAATGGTAAAGTAATCGCTGTCATTTGAAGTGTGTGTGCATTTCAAAACTGATGTAATGCTTTTGGCACAGGAAGAGCATTCATTCTACAATGTTGAGGTTCTTCATTTCAAACTGGTACCATTAATGAACCAATAATTAACAATTTAATCCTTTAATTGTCTTTTCAGGAATTGCAAATAATGATATGAATGACAATTAAGGGTATAAACATCCATAATGTTTTAACCCTAATAAAAATGTGAACTCTCAGCCAAACACATGAACAAAGCACGTGAGCATATGATTCTAAACCCAGTGACAAGACCTGTGTTTATTTTACTTCAGTGATTCAACACAGCAGAGGATCCAATTTTAATGAAAATGTTCAAATTATCACAGCCCTCATCTGCATTCACAAAATCTCAAGCATGAAGGAGAAATCTAACCTCTCTATTTACAGCTAGAGGGTACTTCAGAGCCTTGATATTCAGGCAGATGTGTTATTTTATCAGGTGTCTGCAAAATAAAAAGACATATTGTTGGCTTTCACCAAACGTCTGCAAGCAAGTGTGAACTAATTTAATCTACTATGCTTGAAAGATGCCAAGTGTACACGAGTGAATTAAATTTGATCTTCACGTTTCAACTTTGGCTGTTCTGCTTAAAGCAGATCTGTGGGATCAAGCTCAGCCTGTGCATCTTCCAATGAAGGCAGCCTTGATCTGGCTCATCAATTATCTGTTGCAGTGCAGAAGACGCTGATGAATATCAGCACTTGAGATAGTGATTCATTCTTTTGGCAGCCTGTTTTTGAGTTTTTGTTTAAACAAATTGATGAAAACGTCTAAATGTCTCTTAAAAAACGAAACCAAAAATGTAATTTCTGATGCACCTTCTGAAATTGGATTTAAGTTTTACCTTTTCCTTTTTTTTTTTTCAATTGTGTTAATAGAAATATTTTCCGTTTGCTTCCGGGCAGATGTTGGATAGAGTTCCGAGTCAGCAAAGAGCACTAGAGGATTTTGAAATAGCAGAATAATTTGTTACTGTTGATAGATGACATGCCATGATGTGTCCAGTAGACAACTTCTTCAAATTTGAGAAAAAAAACAAAACAAAATACATAAATCCTGCTTTTTAAATAAAATATAAAAAGTAATGAAAGACAACCTAGTGAAAGTTTATTTTGAACAGGGTTGGGGTCAATTCCGATTTCCTTTTTTAAAATCAATTCCCACTTCCAATTCGATTCCAACACCTCGTTGATCAATTTGCAATTAGCACGATTCTGTTAATATGTGGCACATTTCACACATTTTCACAGTGGCAACAAATTGTTTCAATTGAAGTCATTGTTAGTTCATTAAATTGGCTTAAATGAAAGCAGTCGAACAATCGCAACAGTTATAGTTCTAAAATATAAATTCCAATTCCTGTGATGGAATTGGAATTGGAATTGGAATTGGAATTGGAATTGGAATTGGAATTGAAAAACAGGTATTGACCCCAACCCTGGTTTTTGAATACTTTTAGACAGTATGCAAAGCAAAAAAACTTCGCTCCGCTTGTTGACTTTTGGTATTAAAATGACGGCATAACAACGTTTCTCTGTGGTCTAAGTGGATTGAACATAAAAAACAAGCTTTATTGGAAGAATACAGCATGGGGGGGACACAAGCAATTGTTGGCACTTGGATGAACCTTGCTAGCTTTTAATTGTGCCTTCATCTTCTAATTCTCAATGAATGGAATATTTCCCAAGTATGTGCCAGTTGGAGGAGTACTTTAAAGACCCCCCCGTCCCTTCGTGGTTGTTTGAACAGTGACAGCACAGCTGCAATAGGTGGAACAGGCATATTTCAGATAATGAAATGCTGTCTCAAAGATAAGACATGCGGCAAAGCTGGAGAAGAATGAGAAGAAACGTTTGTTTATTTTGCGTTGTTCTCCAGAGACTTGGTAAAAAAAAAAAAAAAAAAAGCTTATTTTTTTCAAAACTCCTTAACCGTTGCATTTGGGGCACTCTGTTCTTTTGAACCATATAGAAATGCATTCATCTGGTGCATTTGTTTTCCAATTAATACTCTCGGTGCTAATTTCTGTTGGATCAGCTTTTCAAAGTGCATAGTTTAATAGTTCTTCCAATTCTTGTATTCAGCTTCCTTCAAAGGAAAGGTAAATAAAAGGATGACTTTAAATGTGTCACATTTTAGACCAGGGCCAGCTTGTGACTGAAGGTGATTTATATATGTATTCAGTGTATTCTGCAGTGTCATGGAATATATTCTGCTCCCGTCTATTCCTTGTTTAACTGTGGGAGATTGTATTTAACTGAAAGGACTTTTTTGTGTTTGTTTTTTGGATGGCTTTCTGTTCAAGCGGTCCTGTACAGTTGGTTCGCTCTCTCTCGCATAAAGTAGATCACTGGTGGGCAAGCTTATTAAGAAGTTGGCATCTTCTAAACTTTGAGTCATTCCGCCCCTGCATGCCAACCCTAATGGTTGCATTACTGCTGCCAGTTATTTGAACTCTGGGTACATACTGACCCTAATTTTTATTTTATTTTTACAATTTTACAAAGCCGAATACTGACCACATACTTATAATGTCTAATAGCAAGTATACTCCTTTTGATCAGCAGTGGGCAGTCTGTTGTTGGCCTTAATCAGAAATGCATGACTCTCAAACATAAGAATAATTGGGCAAAAAACAGAAGAGCAGAATCTGCTGTGTTGTATTGTTTATCTTGGCACCATATTAGGAAAACAGATACATTATTACATCAGAAGTATTGTCATCTGGTGCATAACCCATTGCAAAGTTTGGCACAGATGAATTGCCTGTGAATGAAAGGGTGTTTATCTCATGAAGCCTATGGAAGGAAAGAACTGATCTTTCAGTATATACACAGGCCATGTATTGTTGAATGATGTACACCGATTTCTGATACAATAGTGTGCTTTCCCATTATTGGAAAACAAATTGTCAGCGTCAAACACAATTCTAAACCCAGCTGTTGATCACATCCAGGTGACACCTCCTCAGATGAGGTTTGGGATTTTGTTGAATAATATCTGATATTATCTGAACGATGGTTGACTAATTCTAAGATGTCTTGTGTCCAGCAGAGCAGGACTTGAAAGAATTCAGCTTTTGAGACATTTTAATATCGCATGGGACATGTCACGGACTCTCAAATATCAGAAACAATTAATGATAATGATTGTATTGGACTGTCAGAAATGTCCTCAGTATAGAGCAAAACTTCTATTCTTCACTATTATATATTTAATACCAATGAGCTAACCATAAGCAATTATGGAAATACAAACTGCAATTTCAATAGAATAAAGTTTCTATTCATGAATATATCGAGCGGACTGTGAACTCATTGTGTGAGAGGAGAATAAAATGCATTATGTGCAGAATTAACTGGAAGAGACCCATCTCTATGTATTAATCTATACTTCTTGTATTACAGTTTTCTCTACAAAATATTGCTGTCCATAGTTTAATAAATAATACCAATTTTGTAAAGAGCCAGAATAAGATTCACAGACACTATCCCCTGTCATAAATGCATGTGCTCGACAATGAGATATTGTGAAGGATTCTGATCTTCACCAAGATACCAGTTTTCTTTTTTTCTGCCACTGACTCCTGTTATAAAGTACATGTCAATGTCTGTAAACAAATATTCATGTAATTCAGGATCTTCTTGCTTCGCCTTGCCTACAGTATACATCTTAAACCTTGAATTCACTGTTCAGTGTTTATTGCTGCTTATCCATTCTGACTACTAATGACAAATATCTGTCCTTGAACGAGACGGATCATAGGAACATTTGGGGTTGTTTGTGGCCGCTGAAGTAAATTCATGATAACGACCTTCTAACAAAGCTGCTGTTTTTAAACTAAAATAGCCTGTACTTGACCAGTGCAGCATGGTGTTGCAATTTACTGTCCACTTCTGTAAGCAATTAACTCTGATGTTAAAGAACTGCTTACTACTCTAAAGTAAAGCTGACATAACCAGAATGTTTTGACAAATATTTCTGAAATAATTCTCAAATGAAGTGGCCAGGAATTTGTCTTAACTTGTGTTCTGTTCTCATACAGTGTAGGAGGAGGCGGATGGTTCACCGGTTCCGTATTAATCTTCCCAGACGTGACTCTGCGCTCTGGAAAGAAGCCTACGGTCCGTGCAGGCCACGGTGGGATTGATAACGGTTGTGATTTAACAAATTCATTTAACAAAAAAGCATTTTGAATGGTGCACACAGCCTTAGGGGCTGAGACCGTTTCTTCATCTTTCCATTTACAAGAACTTAGCAAAATTGTTCTCTTTTCTTACCGTGGCTATCTCATACTATGGGAAAGTTTGTCTGAATAAAATATAATGTAATATCCTATTCTACAGTATTGCTCCATTGGATAAGTGTTAAGTGTTCAGATATTGGAGGTGCCCAACTACATTGCGAAATTTGATTAATTTTCCAACTTGATACGTTGGTAGCCTTTTTTTTTTAATGAAGTCTCATTCTTAGCAGTCCTCTGGTATTGTGGTGGAATATTGATTTGTCTGGCCATATTCTAGTATTCTTATTGTTTCATGTGGATATTATTATCAATGAAACTGGGGAGGGATGGGGGGTGGAAGGTGTTAATTTCACTTGGGGTAAATGGGTAATTCAATAAACCAAACCACAACCTGGTTGTTCATGTTTAGTTATCTAAATAAAGTAATTAATTGAGCTTGTACTCATCACTATTTATTGACTGATATTCGAGGAGGGGTGTGAGGGCTGTGTCTATCACTGCTGGCACGCAGTAGTTTTTTCTGGGCTGGATAAATAACTAAATCTGGACAGTAAATGAGATTCTAATATAGTCAATCTATGAATTTATTGAAAATTCCAGCTTGGTTCCTTTAGAATGGACAAAAAACTATTGGGACATAATGGCATTGCGTTTGTTCTCTTGCAGTTAATTATCCAGCGCTTGTGGGAGAATCCTGGGTCAGCCGAACATGCAAAAATTAACCACAAGTTCTCTCTATATTTAAAGGAATACTTTTCTAGCCTCTGAATCTGTTAAGCACCCTCGATGTATCCTTTTAATCCGCATTTCTTACTCTTTCTGCGCACATTCTAATGTCACATCAGCATATTTTACATTGGAGCCTCGAAGCAAGCCTTAGCAAGGAGGAGTCTGTGTTCTGAGTTTATTTGAGATTTTGAATTGTAAATCTTTGACAAACTCAGCATCTCTGGGTTTAAAGAAATTACCAATGCACAATGGCCTTATTACACAAATTTGCACCAGGCTTAGTCTTGCTCAGAGACTGCCCACAAATAAATAGTTTGTTAGTTTTCAATAAAGCATGCCGCAATGGGAGATTTAATTAATGCTGGTTATACTGTATAGAGATATACTGTAGTAGCTACTCTACTTTGTGCTGAAGTCTATTCTATTGCCTAGGGTTGAACTTCCTCTACAGGTTACCACAGTTACCTAATGTGTCCAGTTTAATTACACACCCGAACTCGCCTTTTCTTTCGCAAGACTTGCTAATAAGTACAAATTAGCAAACTGACAAGTTATATTTTCATTGAGTGGCTCTCCAAACGGGGTATTGGTGTGCCTGTGTATTGTAATAGCCCGATTTATCCTATCGAAATGTAACAACCTGTCTAATTTCAATCTTCAGCTTTAATTAGCAGCAAAAATTGCCAAAGAAAAATAACCTTGGGGGGAAATTTGGAGAGATGAAAATAGGCATTTAGATGCTTAGTTTTCTGCTGTTCATTGTTTTTATAATCACAGGAGAGGAATTCTGCATTGTACTGTATTGCAGAGTGATCTGGACAAATTGTAATGGTTTAACAAATACAGTTATTTCGGAAAGGTTAGAATTATTGGTGCTTTCAAGGAAAATCTTCTTCAAACCTTCGCCAAACCTTTTACAAGACTGTTCTTAACAATCCTCTTTGTGGTCTTTTACACAGCAGCTCTTTTGTAATGTTTTATTTTATGTTATATTTATTTTTTTAAATATGAATGCTTATCACGGTCAGATCTGTTTTTTGAAATTTTAAAGTTCATATCAACAAAATATACAAATGAAAAATAAATAATTAAAGAAAGTGTTCATAAGCTGGTCTAACGTCTTTCAGTGAATTACCAGCTATAGTAACCCACAGCATTGTTAACTTTTAAACCAGTTCACACACACACACAGTACAGTATCCTTCTCGTGTAATAACCACACAGATTATAGCCAAATGCATTCGGATACATCTATAGGAGGCTGTAGGAGTGTCTGGTGAAAATCAAGACAGTTATTGTGCTCTCCTTGTACAGTGAGACAGACACAGTCGGCACATAAGGGTCCCCATTTTTTGAAGGACCCCAACAATGAATAGGATGTATATTATATACTAATATTAAATCAGATGTTTATATTGTAAAATGTCTTTGACGTGTCCCTGGGAACAACAGAGCCCGTATAAAAGATAAGAATACATAAATAATTTCTTATTCCTTTCAGCGTTTCTCTGGTGACATAAGTAAGTGATTCCCCAGAGTCTGAGTGCAGAAATATTTATGAAGTTGATTCTGTCATTTTTATTTTTATATTTCATTTGCAAAAGGATGTTGCAATTTAAAAGTGACTGTTGCCTACAGCACTGCCTATTATGCTTAGCTTCACCCATTGAAGAGGGTGTATAATATGGAAGGTAGTAATCCTTTACACATGTTAGTAAGAACCAGTCTTTCACGGATTTAAGGACAGCCTCTTCCTTTCGGGGGCTTCGATAAACATTCAAATGATTATAGCCCGTAGTAGTAATGAAACACTGATTCTAATGGCTGAGAAACAAGAGTTTAATGGTGCGCTTCAAATGGACTCTATTTTAAACAAATGTTCTATCTGTAGTCCCTCGGAGAAACCCATTAGCATTTTGTACAGAACAGATGACTAACAATAATAAAAAAAATGTATACATATGCATTCCACAATGTGTATTTACTTGACTCTTTCAAGACATGGGCATATCCTTTGCAAAGACGCTAATCCCAAATATAATAATAAAAATAAAATCAAGAGATCTGCTGCTCACTGTGCATGTGAATACTACAGTATGTATTGGTCGTTCTTTATTCTTACTGATTTGTAGCCCGAATAGTCTTCACAGCAGTATTTTTCTAGCCCCTTTTCAGTTCAACCCTGCCTGCTCTACAGGATGTCCTTTACAAACAGTTTTTGGAACAAGACCCACAGTTTGAATAAAAAAAATAGAATTTAAATTAACTTTTTAAAGGGTTAGGATGCAAGTCACTCATCAGCCTTATTGAGTTTTTGAATTCCCAGATATGCCCCCCTCCCCCTCCACCAATCACATAGTAATAAAATAACATGGGTTTATACATTATTGTATTAATGGTATGTTTTAGATCAGTGGGGGAAGTGTGTCTAGTGTCATGATAGCATGCACATTGTTTTCATTCAGCAGCTCATTGTTGCATATGGCCACCTTCTTGATTGATAAAAAAAAAAGCACATGAATGCAGCATGCCTCGCCTCTGGCTGCAGAGAATTCCAATTTTACTGTATGCTGTCTACAAGGTGGTTTAATTTGAAGCAAGTGCAAAGGCAAACATATTTTTATTGAACATATTAAAATGAGCAAGACACTAGTCCGAACTGCAATTGAACCGCTCCTTCCAAAATGTGGTTTTGTTTGTAGAGTTACACTTGTTTTATTTGCTTTGGAATTTGGTCCTTTAATTTTGTGTTATTGGGTTAGTCATCCACATCAGACTACTGGCAAGCCCAATAAATTTTGATAAGACTTGTGTATATTGAGATACACCCAGTGGTGTAGTCACATGACTCGCGTCTGCCGCACAACCGTCTGATTCAGTCATTAGTCCCCTGGGTGCGTTAGGAGCATTAGGAACTTCTTCTATTACGAACTGCTTCTTTTAAGAAGGCTTTAAATGCAGACGAAGACGACAGCGACAGTGCATCACCTACGACTGTGGTCACAAACACAAAAAAAAGCTCTTCCCAGAATGGCATACAGTGAAGGGGCTACTTATTAGATTATTCGATAAATGCATTGCCTATTATGTGTTACTAGAAGTTCAGTATACAACTAAAATGTTTAAGAAAATCCTATATTTTAGTTTTATTTTAGTGTTCCGGTACCTTTGGAATATACCACTGAATATACCCATGACAATATGGAACGGCTAATTTTCCCTTTGTATTTGCTAACTTGGGCCCAGGATCTCCAGCAGTGCTTGATGCTCTCCTAAAACTATTTTGCTGTATCTTCATGTTTTCTTTGGCAGCTGTAAAACTGCTGCTCTGGTGGAACTTCTGTTCTGATTCTTTCAGAAAGGAAAACTAGTCCAGTCTTAAACTAAAAGCCCTTTTTAATTGGCCCTGGATATGTCTACATTAAAGCAAATGCCTTGCAGATAATTTATGGATACACCTGTGAGTGTGAATTAAGGGGGAGGGGGGATATTCTTGACTTGGTAATATAGTTAAAACCCTGATTAAATCGATGTGTTACTTCTGCCTGCAGCAAAGGTGAAGGCTTTGCTTATCTGTGCTTTTGAGATTGTACTAATGAGATGTTTCTGTTTCCAGAACCTTCCCTAATGATCTTCAACTGCATTTTCTTCAACACACACCTCCGTCTCAAAGGCTGATATCTAATAACTGCATAGCAACTGTCATATTCTTGACGCTTTGGTTTTCAATTTCCCCATACCTCCTCCATGTGTCATGGTTGTTGGCAGAGCTTTTTGCAGCAGGTGGTATTTTCACTTTGAATGGTCTGGTGGAATGCTTGGCAAGTCTAGAATGAGGCCCTGGTAAAATGAGGAACGGAGTGTGCTTTACCAGGGATGGTAATAAGTTGCATAGCAGTTTCACCCATTCAAGGTTTTACTATGAGCTTAATTACCCTGTGTATAGTTTACAAGCTGGGGTGTGTCTTATTAAACTCGTAGTAAAACCAGGAATGGGAGTCTTATTTCCATCACTTAGATGGAGGCATTGCATTTAAAATCTAATGTCCTGCCTGGTTTTTAAAAAAGGCTTTGAAGCTGCAGAGTGGGTCCACCCAGTTACGAAGATGACAATTTTCTGACTGCCCACTGTATGTCTTGCACCAGCCTTCCTACTAGTTTTTAAAGCATGTGAAAATCAGCAGAAGTCTCTACTGTTGCAGCAATAATCTTTCAAAAGGGCTGGTCAAGAAAGAAAAAAATATTTAGATTGCAGCCGTTCAGACTGCAGCAAAACAGGCTCCTCAAAACGGCTTTCAGAAACATCTACTATGAAAAGTATGTATATACACAGAACAGCAATGATATACTTTAACAGTCCTCGCTCAGTGCTCTGTTTTAAGGGAACGGATTTGGTTAAAAGGGAATTGTTTGAATCTGTCTTAAATCCTCCAGAAGATGCAGCATAGCAGTTTGTCACTGTTCTAACAAAAAAATATATATTTAGCTATATTTGGACAGTAAAGATGGGACTCACAGAATAGTTGCCTGAAACAATCATTTGTCTAAAACCCCAATTATAGCAAATGGGCCACTCGCTCTCCCTGGGCCAGCAGTGCCCTGTTTAATCAAGGGCACTGTGCATTCCAGGCTAAGTTGTACTCGATTTTATAAAACCTAGTTCTTATCCATAAAGCTCTAAGGGACCCATCATTAACTTTGCCTCAACAGGACTATCTGTGTCCATTCACAATTTCAGTGAAATGTACCTAATGTCATGTAGTATGTAGTTCCCCCATGAACATTTCTGAAAGAACAGTGTAAATATGTATATTTTATTTATAACTTTATAAATAAATACAGCAAACATTTGCCTTATTGACACACTACCTGTTACACTGCATTTAGGAACCTGGCAGCCAGTTTAGTTTGCTTCCAGTTATTTTTTGTCTTTTTAAAAGGTGGACATTAAAACAAACAAAAAAATTGTACAATTTTCGAATTTACTGGCTTTTCAAGTAAGCATTTAAATATTTCAGAACATTTGTTGTATAATAACTCTAGAGAAAATGATCAATTTTGAATGTGACAACAGCGTTTTTAAACCGGGAAATGCAGTGAAGTAAGCAATTTTTTACTGTGAAAAAAATACAGCCCTACCCATGAGTTACTGTCATAATCTCAATATTTACACCAATTGCTCCAACTGTTCATATCTCATTTAAGTGGCGGTTTGAAGATGAAGTGTTGATAACCTGAAATATATATTTTTACCAGTCCTTTACCATAACTATTAGAAGCCAAGTTCTGAGCTAAATGCTGGAGGTGACAAGCTGTTGACAGATCAAAACCAAACACTTCCTGTGAAAGTAGGTAGGAATGTATTGTCGTTCAGTAAATTATTTAGAGCTTTTCAAGAAGCACCTTTTTTTATACAAAAAATAAAGGCCTGTACTGTGCAAAGCATCCTGCAACAACCACAACTCCTCCTCATCTTCTTTGTTTGTGTGTGTGTGTGTCATCTGGCAATAAGAGAACTGCTATAGCATTGTACTGTGCACAGCCGCTCCTAAAATGACCCTTGTGGGTGTATTTAGCCAACTGGCTTAATAGGTCTGCACTTTCCAGGGGTGGACAGGGTTAATCAGACGAGCAGTGGGCTTGCTCTGCCAGTTCATGCCATTCTAAGCAAAGTAAGGTTACTTTAGTTTTTACAAGTGCAGTCTCTGTAAGCCTTCAAATCGTTTGTGGTTGTCTGTTGAGGGATACAGTACACGGTTTTAGCTCCTGCCACTGAAAGATATGGCACAAGATTCTGAAGTGAAATAAATATGTTTTTGTTTTGGATGGCAGGCAGAAACACAGATGTGGACACTGCACTTGTACAGCTGTGCTGTGGAATGCTAAACTGCGCTGTGCATAGCACAGCATTGTTTAAATGTTGATGCTTAATGCGCAGTCATTACGTAGGCAGCAGAATTGGCATTACAGTTCCTATTAAGCTTGTCAGGATTTTATTTATTTATTTATTTTTAATCTGTAATCATTATTCTGTGCAGAGGGAAGCCTGTCTTCTCCGACTGACTTAGAAATTGGAATTGCAGGGAAAAAATGCTGAATGGAGTGTGATATCATCTGTATAAAAAACACCCAACAGTTATTAAAGTAACGCTTAGAAATGTGGCAAATGCTGTGTGGAGCTGTTGAATTTCATCATAGGAACCATTTCTCTTCTTTTTATTCCACCAGCATCTCCTTATCTGACTTTCCTTCCAGTAAACAACTGAATCCATTAATTCCTTTTCTGTTCATCTAAACTTTACTTTTCTTTTTTTTTTCCCCAGACAGAAAGTTAACATAGTTAACTTACCCTGGGGATCCTGCTTGAGTTCAGTGCATTTGGAATTTGCATTGTGAGCATTCGAACACAATTGGTAGGTGTGCTTCTTTTGATAAAAAAATGACTCAATTTGAAGCCATTAAGGAAGAGAAGTACTGTGCTGTAGAAGAAACCGAGTCCTCTATTTAATTTAGATGAGACCCATAATGATTTTAAATGGCTGCTTTTAAATGTCAAATACTGTATGAAACTTGACTGTAGCCAGAGGAAGATTTTGTTTTTGTTTTGATTTTATTTTTCACCCAACTTGCTTTATGCGAATGAATGTGCTTTTTTCTTTCTTTTAGTTACTCCCTTTCCCTTGTATTAGTTCATAGGCTGGTAATTAAGAAGGCTGCCTACACTTTTAATTAAAGGGTCACACAAGTGCATTACTATGCTGAAGTGACATTTCTGTATAGCCGTTACCAGCATTGCATTCTGCATAGCTTTATTAAATTACTATTAAATTATTTGTAATCGACAATACTTACTGTAAGAAAACCTACCAAATGTAAATCAATGTCTGTGTATTCATAACGCCTTGATGAAGTTAAAATGATGTCTGTTGCAATTAGGCAAATGCTGCTTAGTTATCCAAGAATAAAGTATCCTTTCTTTTAATGTCTACTGTGTGTCACATGAACAATAACCTACCTCATCCAAAACGCATTTGTATGGAGATGCTAACAACCTTGATATAGTTGATAACTCTTGTTCCTAATTAATTGGTCTGTAACAGGCATTGTGTGCAACACATCCTGCTCATTAGACAGGGCTCTACTTCAATACAGAGTAATTGCAAATGAATAATGGATACGTAGATTTCACAACAAGCCATATTATAAAGAAATTAAACCAAGAGCTGTCAGGGAAACTAATGTTGATCATTTATGTTTTTTCTGGTTTTTTTTTGCAAAGCAATTAGTACTATTTGTTACATTGGCTGTGCTTAAGAATAACCTGCGCATCAACACGGTCGCAGTAATGATATACCTTCAAACTTGCGCACGTCACTGATAAAACAGCAAACTGTCCATAGCCCTCTGCCCACTGCTATTTCATAACCTTATATTCCTTGATGCTATTCGCTTGTTTGTTCTGCCGAGGTCTGCCATGGTACAGTGTTGGGCATCAGTCTGTAAAATGATGAGGCATGCAGTAAAGCACAAGGGTCAGTACACTACTGTGTCATTTTTTATATTCATGTAGGGAAATGTTAATAATTAGAGTGTAAATAGCTGAAAAAAACAGTTTGCTGGAGGCCTTTGGTATAAGTAGAGTTGCTAAGGCAACTCCGCTTGGCCTTAGGCCTAGAATGTTGAATGATAAGGCATGTGCAGGAATATATAATAAGCAATTAACCACAGTAACCTTGTAAAAAAGAGTAGTTTGTAGTTAGTTAGAGTGGAGTACTCCCGAATAATTTATTTATATTGCTCACAACTATAACTAGTAAGATAACAGAAACACACTGTAGTCGTGTAAGCTACGAGCCAACTAGGGTATACTGTACTCAGTCGAGAGAAGCTCCCAATACCTCCAGATCATTAAGAACATCGATGTAGCGTCTAAGGCTCTCTCCAGTGTAAGGTAACCTGCCTTAATGCTAGTGGGAGTATTGTATCTAAACAGTACCGTTCAATGTAGAATGTAATGTTTGGTATTTTGGAACAAAAAAATGGTATTCATTGTTAAAATCTGAAGCTTCCTCCTTATGCCTTCACCAAAGTAGTTAATTCCAAGTTTACCTAATTTTAAAACCTTACACTAATGCACTTGGATGTTGATCACAATCGCAGAACAGATTGGATCTGCATCTTGGATGTACAGTCGGTGCCCGCATTGAAGGATATCAAGTGTTTTGACTGTGCAATGATGGCAATCTCCATGTGAGTTTTTGGCAGTCTGTCGAGGTGCCTCTACAAAGCTCATTTTTGAAGTGGTGGTTGTTGTTTACCAGAGTGATGGGCGATCAAAGCAGCATGGCGCGTGTTGCGCGGGTGTCTGCAATGTTGCTGTTTCAGTAAAGGTAAAATACAATATGTAGTTCTATTTTCGACAGCATTTCCTGATAATTTGAAATCCTGTTTTATTAGGAACTTTTTGTAATTTTGTTATTGCTTTCAAACATTTCTTTTTTCTTTTTCTGTCTCTTTTCACTGTCATTTTTAGGCCGCAGAATGTATTTTTCTGTCAGTTCCTGTAAACATGAAACCTGTTAATGATGTGACAATCTTACTTCTAATCAGTATCTGAGCCTTTGATCTGGCTCAGAGCTTGGTGTACCAAGACTTCTTTGTCATGCAGCTCAAACCGTTTTGGAATGGTGATTGCAAGCATTCCTGGGTGGACTTGATCCACAATAATGCTTAAGTAAACTGGCAATCGTTCAGACTTCCAGAGTAACCAAGGCACCAGGGTTATACCAGGAGAACATGCCCAGCACCAGGGCGATAGAGTTCCATTAGGTTGGGTAAATGTATGGAAAAGGGCAGGAGGATTAAGGCCAATAACCTTGTATATTATCAGTCATTTTTTTAGGGGTTGATTACAGGTGTCGAGAGGATATTGTGCAGGTCAATGTTTTCTGCCTTTTCCGATTTTTGTGCCACATGGCCTTTATTACTTGCGCTAGCATCCCGCTCTTCATGTCTTTTGCTTCCCTTTAGTGGTTCCTGTGGGGCACAGTAGGATGCGTTTTAATCAAGCAACAAACAGGATAAATTACACTCTGCTTCCAGTCTAATGTGCCTCTCTGTCATTGTATCTCCTTACACCCAGGTCCATATTCCTTAATTGCACCTCAGGTTTTTAAACCCTGTATATATATATATATATATATTTTTTTTTTTTAACTCACATATCCTCCTGCTTTTGCTGACACGGCATAGCATTTTAATTAGTGCATTTTTTTCCTCTTGTCTGAAATGGTTATCTGAATGTATTTATTATAATCCTCAAGTGCGTATCTATCTCCGATTGAAAACCGTCACTAGTGTTGATGAAAAGAACATGCCCCTATTTATTTATTTATTTATTTATTTATACTCTTGTCCTCCCTGAACACGACAGCAACACAACCAAGCTTAGCCCCGGACAATGGTCTTCTCTCTGGTGCAGAAATTTCATTAACTGTGGCAATTGCAGAGAATGAGAAGACTTATTCATACTAGTTGGATTTAGACTTTCATTCCTTAGCATGCAATGGATTTTATTTGATTTTTTAAAATGTAAATGAAAGATTACATTTATCATCCCATGGTAATTTCAAGGACTGAACAGAGCTCTTTCTCTCTCTCTTGAACATAGTACAGGCTAAAGAATAATTAAATGTGACAGTAAAAAAGCAATACAATTTAAATGCGTAATACATAAAATTAGGTCTACGTTTCTGTTTTACTTTGTACTGTAGTGGATTTTTTGACATAATGTATCCTAGCTGCTTTTATTGGAATGGTGGTTATATGACCCTTTCTTAACTAGTTGCAAGCATTTCCTTACCAGTACTAAGTGATAATATAGGGGAGATTTTAAAAAAGTATATAGAAATATCAACACATCTCAGCAAGGTATGTGTGAATGATGAAAGTATGACCTTCAATTCCTACCTGTGGAGGAAAGAGAAACAATGAAACGGAAAATCATGAAAAATATATTTTCACCTGGCGGAGGTTATTTTACGGTATTTGTGCCAGACTTCAGCCGCCTTCTGTATTTTCTCCTAATCTGGACTGGATCCAGTATAGCAGGACAGTTGTTTGCGTGTGTGGAGTTATCTGACCCCGTTCTCACTGTATAAGCCATATTAACATTTCAATAAGACAGTCTGCTTCCCTGGGAAATACATGACATTCTCAGCTGCCACTGCTGGCATAATCAGGCAAGTAGGCTGCTTGCTAACTGTGCCATGTGCCCATGTATTTCTGTAGCTTGACGGATAGGGAGGTCCTGTACTGGAATATGGCATGGGGGGTACTCACTGTGACAGAAGAAACAACACAACGAGTAGGGGCGAGGACTTTTGAAACACCCAGACTAATAACATTGATATCATCAGTATTTATCCTAGTTAGATGTTTACGTCAAGCCTTTTTTAAATTAACTGCTGTCCCGTTTGTCTGTAAAGGAGACCAATATAAATCACAAACTAGCACTGACTGCACCGTGAATAAAAGCTTTTTGTCAATTGCGAGGGCTTCCTTCATTACTGTGGATTTATTGAGGCTGTGCTTTTTAAAAGGTGTTTCTTTCTGGTGAACAGGCAGCCCCAAGTGCTATCCGCACACTTTGACTGCCGCTAAGAGAAGTCTCCTGGGGGAAGGCACCTCCATTTGCCTTGATTTATTGTCTCCAGTTTTCTCTGCTGTAATGAATGGCCAACTTCAGACTTATTGAGAGACACCCATGTCCCGTATTAATCTGGGGGAATTCATGCAAGATGAACGTGCAGCGTCCCCTAATACATGCATTGAATTCACTCTGGTCACCGCCCCCAAATATAGGGTATCAACAAGAATGAGAGTTATTACCAGGGGGGGTGGGATAGCTTGATTTCAGAGTTACAGAGTTACAGTATGCATGTAGAGGTAAGCAATTTTTGTAGTGACCTAAAAAAAAAAGTTTATCTTACAAGAATATTGTTTTTAAGATAAAACACAGTGATCTGGACTGCTTCAAGTCAATAATACTGTACCCCTGTGAATACGATATTACAAAATCATGTGGCTGTTCTTAATGTGTATGCTTGTGTCTTTATTTCTTCTTCATATTTCCTTCCAGTTTACAGTAAATGAGTATCTCAACCTTGGATGGATTGTGTGACATTCTAGACAAATGCACAGGAGAGTTGCACAGTGTTAAGGCCCAGGAAATCAGATCTTCTAATAGATGCAGTAAAAATATTATCGGATTTAGATTTTGCATGACTGCATTTGTATTGGCTTGTATTGCCTATTGATTACCTGACACATATTGCTATTTTAAGGGGGCTGCTCCAGACCTTGCTATTTTTAAACCTCTCTACTTTCTCCCACAATTACAGTACTGTGCGAATGTATTAGAACACCCCATTGCTTTTGTTGATTTGAATTGTTGTGCATATGAAATCAATCCACTGTACCTGAAAATCTTGGAAAATTAGATGTTCAAATACATGTGCACACTACTGTAGTTTGACTGGTTGTATCCCCCTGACTGGCTTTGCTTTGGGTGTTTTACAAGTGCAATGTCCAGTAATAACCCTTATGATCTAGTGGTTTTTTGAACTGAAAAAGGTTTCCTTTCAGTTTTTGTCTGGGTGTACATGTCGGCTTCCATACGAGTACATTCAGCCCTTCAGATTACATGCAAATAGAGGCATTAAAGAACTGTCTTTGATTGATGGGCCAGAACAGATTTTTAAGACTCAATCTATGTAAGAAGTCAGAAATGCAGCAAAAATACCAATGCACATTTATATTGATGCAAATAGTACAGGCATGCCTATGTTATTTATTGCCTCTTTGTGAGCCTGTTTACTTACTATCCTAGATGTATTTTGTTTCTTTTGTGCAGTCCAATACAATGTGCAGTGTTTGTAAAAGCACATGTTTATTATAAGGTCATTCAGCCCACAGTCTGTTTGTACAGCTGGCGTATATCTGTTAAGACATATTCAAGATCTAAAGATATATGACTGGGACCTGTCAATCCAGCTGTCAACCCAAGAATTACATCTGCAGCAGTGCAGAAAGCAGTGTGAGACAGGAACACCAGACTGCTATGAAACTCCTCATGAACATTATATTCTCACAACAGAAAGATCTATACATATTTTAATAAAACACACCCCAAGATGCCCTGTCAGTAAGAACTGTATAAAACTGAATAAAAAATAAATAAAAAAAGACCACACTAATCCATTATGATAAACTGGATTGTGCAAGTAATCACTTTCGTTGTACAAAAACATAATGGAAAATACACACTTTTATCAGTTGGTGTATGTGCATACATTATCAGTTAGGATGTATGCTGAAACAATGACAGTTATTATTTTTATGGTAAAAAATATCTCGTTTTATTTTTTTAATTTGCGAATGTAATTCTCACCTTATGGTATGGTACTCCAATATGCAAGCGAGTAAGCAAGAGTCTAACATATGGCTGTTCTTACTGTGTAGGCGGTAAAAATCAAATGCATGAAAGCGTGGGAGTGTGTGTGTGTGTCTACAGTGTACTGTATACAGCGTCTCTCTCTTCAGTGCCCAATATAAAATACTTTTCACCATCTCGTTTAGTACTGAATGTTTCAAAACTCAAAACAAAAAAACACAGAATAGAAGAAAATTAGTCTTTTAAATATAATAACTGTACCAGTAAAACAGCCCTTAAGCAGTGGTGCTTATACTGGTATACTTGCACGGCACATGTGAATATGACTTGGCAACTATCCAAGTAATACTGTAGGCACCTGGGGATGCAGTATACAGCACATGGTCTACTGTGATTTAACGGATAGAAAACCCAAGTAGCTTAAATTGCCATTTTAATTCCTTTTTTTTTGCCCTCCCATTCTATTTAATGGTCTTTGCAATCATTCCGAGTGGTATGCAGTTCTGTTGCTCCAATATTGTTTATTTTTTATATATACTTTGGTCTAAGCCTGCCTTTACCTGACCTTCAGCTTGCTGTGAGCTTCTCCGGAGTATCCGAAGAGTCAGGACTCAACAGCTTTCCGTATTCCATTCAAATCCTGGGACAATGCTGCCTTAAAACACTGCTGGTGTGACCGGGCTGGAGACTGGGTGCGAACTGGCGACCCCCATGAAAACCACAAGCGAGCGTCTTAACCACAATGCAAAAGAGCTGAGCCCGTCTCTCTGACAAGAGACAGGACAGAATCCGTAATGGCAGTGTATCACACAACACTGCCTGTTGCACTAGCCTCATCTAACTGTTCCGCATATATCCAACAGAGTTGAACGGTTACACTGTCTACCTACTGTAGCTATCTCTATCATGCTATCTGAAGAAGGTAGAAGCCATAGTCATTTATTTTGTTTTTTGTAGCTTGCTTGAATTAGCTGTCTCGTCATATGTCTATGTCAAGAATATTAAAAAAAATGAAGCAACAAATTAGTAAGGATAGCATTAATGGTGTATTGCTACATTAGCCAACAAAATGAAACGGTTTTAAAATGTAATCTCTTGCTGATGAGATTAATGGTACTGTGTTACTGTATGCCATTGCTGCTAAAGAGCAAATGAAGGTGGGATTTAATGTTCTAGGCTGCAGTAAATACTCTCTCTTTTAAATCCTAATAGAAAAGAAATATTTAATGTTACGTATGAATGGATTTGAATATGACATTTCAATGATTATGATTTGAGTTCACTTAAAATTATGTGTTTACTACTGGGTATGAAAATTAACCTTGACTGAAGCTTTTAAGTCTTTTGCAGCGGAAAATTGGAAACGCTTTTCTTAAAGATCACTTGTTTATAATCTGGTTTCTGGTCTTTTTTTAATGGCATTTGGGTATGGAAGGTGGTCTGCTTCAAAGAGCACATTATTGTATCTCCTTAAGTACTCAGACAGAGTTGCTTTTAGGATAGTATAAAGCAGCATGGGAAAAAATAAATATTGATGGGTTTTTATATGATTTTGTTCATCTCTCCAAGTTTCTCTCACCTTCAGATGCATTATTTCCTTGTTTTCCCTTTTTCCTTTTCTCCCCTTTTTTATTTATCTTCTATCAGTGGTGTAACTTGGGTTTCAAAAGTGGGGCATATAGTAATATAATTAATAAATGTTCATTTCATTCCGCTCCTTTGCGATCGTGAACTCCCTCTTCGGAGGACAGGAGGTAAAATACTTACAGCCACTCGACAGCAATAAGATCCCAATGTTCAAACAGAAAATATCCGAGATCCTTTTCAAATGTTGTCTTTAACGCAACTGTTTTATTTTTATTTCATTTTGCTGTACATGCCCAGTAATCTGGTTACTAACTCCTCTGGTAATGTGTACAGTAGTAGTGAAAATCAGTAACCCCTGTTTGACATATTACTATAAAACATATTTCAGTTCCTGATTCATGTGTAATCTTGCAAATGTGTACTGCAGAAAACTGTGCTGTTGTCAGTTTATGGATTGTGACATTAATCACAAAAAATGACCTCCTGGACCTTTTTCAATCAATGAAAAAGCAGTACGAAAATTCAAGGGACTACAGAAACAGAATGCAGAAATCAAACTTGTCAAAGTGGGCTTGGATTTGAGAGTTTTCTGGATGAGAAGAGAAACAACAGCTCAAATTGAAGAGATTACAAATAAAAAAGGAGGCTGTGTGATCCAGTGGTTAAAGAAAAGGGCTTATAACAAGGAGGTCCCCGGTTCAAATCCTGGCTCAACCACTGACTCATTGTGTGACCCTGAGCAAGTCATTAACCGCCTTGTGAGGTGAGACCTTGTTGTAAGTGACTGAGCAGCTGATGCATAGTTCATACACCCTAGTCTCTGTAAGTCACCTTGGATAAAGGTGTATAATAATAATAATAATAATAATAATAATTAAAAATTGCCTTAAAAGGAATGAATATGATGAAGTCAAAAGCAAGAGTGATGGACTACTGCTGGCATGTCAACATGTTTACGCCTTGTTTATATTTGGGCAGCTGATTTGATGACATGGGATTACTGTCATGAGCATGACATGTCAGCCTGCCTCCCAGCTTGCCTCCCTGCATGCATACTGTGCCAGCTGGCTCAGAGATTATAGAGAGTCTGGAATGTGCATGCTGTAACTGAAGAAGCTAATGCTGGAAATTAAAATGTGAATTGAGCATATAGGACTGGAGATCAATAAGGAAGAATGCACCAGAGCTATCGTAGTTTGAGATCTGTGGTTGAAATCCGCACATAGGCTTAATTTGTGTTCAGGTGGCTGGCCTTGGTTCCTCTTGCAAGAAGGAATAGACATGTATAGGGTCCCTGCTGTGAAGTGCTTGCTTATCTGCAGAAGAACCCAAGTCTGTTATGTCTTCATCAAGAACACTGTGAAGTCAGCCTGGATACGATGTTATTCCACTTGGGCTGCTTAGTATATTGTTATGTCTGTTCAGGGTGCTGTGATGCGGGAAGCATTTAGAGTGGATCTTATTTTCCAGAAAGTTTTGTAGACAAAGAAAATGCAAGGAGATTGAAGTTGTTCTTTTAAGATGGTTGCAGTGTGCAAATGGAAGAAAAGGATACAATAACTGGAACTGTAAAGAAAGTAGCCGTAATGTGTTTTCTGATTCGTGTTTTGTATTGCTAATCGAAACTTGGAAGAATGTTAATGGATTAGTTGATAAATAAATACCTGACTGTCAACTGACAATGAGATCTCTGTCTTGGGAGGCTGATTTTTTTAAATAAATGAATACTACTGTGGGTTGCAGTTACATGGATATTCACTTTAATGTAGTTGCTTTTAGATTTAATGGAGACAAAGGTGAAAAACAACACATTTTAAAAGTAAATTCTATTTCTGGAATAAAACCTGGTGACAGCAACCACATACATTAACCTCATTAGTGTTGAAGGGTAGTAATTGTGTGTGTGTGTGTGTGTGTGTGTGTGTGTGTGTAGATTATTCTCATATGGGTCTGTGTTTGCCCATTTTAGTGTGCCTCAGTTTTAAATTTGCCAGAAATCAGCTCCTGAGATATGGAAGCCAAGACTGACCTTATTTTTTCATGTGCTGGATGTTTAATATCTTTTCTAAAGGATCACTGTGCTGTCATAATCATTGCGTTCATATGGGTCAGCCTAACTGTAGTGCAAATGCTTAGCATCATGATCAATAATCCAGGAAAAAAGCACAGTTGGAACTGTACTGGTTTTGTATTGTACCATTCGTAGTACAAATACTTGCATAGGTTCTGCATATATTTTACATTATTATTATTATTATATATTTCTTAGCAGACGCCCTTATCCAGGGCGACTTACAATTGAAAGTTATATGTAAATGCATATAATTTATCATATGTTATAGTATCACAGAAGTGAATTTTTATATAGAGGTTTCTTCCAACATTTGTGATTATGCACCTTAAGTGGCTCTGGTATTGTCTCCAGGTTTTTAATCATTTTTAACTGACTGTAGCAGGTGTCTTTTTTTATATATATAGCTGTATGATAGAGGAGGAGAGACAACCCCCTTTCCCATGGGAGATCGGGTTTTACAACCGTGAAATTGTAATCTGCGATTTCCCTTCGCACCTTGACACTTTGAAAACAGATATGGACTGCTGCTGAATAAACTACTTTAAGATTATGATTTTGATCAGGGTGTATATACTGCGTGTGTGGAACTGAAAACATCCACTATCTAACCATTGCCATTCACAGCACTTGTGGAGAACAAACAATGCCAAAACAAACTCGCATTACTGGAGAAGCAGTCGGTGTAAACGGATTTCAATCCTTGCTTTCCTAATAAAGAATGGTGGTGTTGTTGTTTAACAGACACCCTGCTTATTGAACTTTGATTAAACTGAACAAGATCTTGTTTTATTGGTTGGGATTTGATTACTTGGGAGTTTTACAAATGGGTGTGTACCGCCTGCAAAAGCATGTATTAGGCAGTGATTGGTGATGTGAGTGGTGGATTGCAATTACTGTAGGCATTTAGGCCACTCCTTAATTCCCCACTTATTGAGGTACTGCAGCTGAACCTTCCATGTGTTGTTCAGTGCAGTCCAGTGTCTTCGAGGCAAAGAGAAGCCAGCTAGTTCCTTCGTTGGATCTTCAGTAAATGACTCGTTGGGGACATCACAGGCTGAGCACAATTTAAATGAATTAATCAAAATAAACTATAGATCCCAAATGTATTGATTGTAAGCCGCATATGGGACGTTCATTTGAATAAAGATGTACATTAGCGTGGTGAATGGAAAAGATACATTAAAGTTACGGATGACAAACTTACCTGAACACTGAAGGAGGCATTATCTGAAATGTGCATGTCTTGTCTTGCAAACTGTTGCAGAAACATTTAATAGTAGCGCCATCAATCACACTGATGAAAAATGCTTTCTAATTGAGTCAATGATGAGGCGCACTAATATACTCAAGCAAGGCCTGACGCACGACAACAGATTGCCAACAGTTACGGAGTGCAGAAGTAACTCTGATGTCAAAATTGAAAGACTATTGACCTGCTATGTTGCTTTAAACACAATGTGGAAACTGCTTATAGGGAATCAATTCTGTTTATCACTGCACATACTTGGAGGACAAAAGTTTTTTTTTTCATTAATAGATCATTTTGATCCCTGCTTGCATGCCAATAATCAATCGAATCCAGGATTGTCCATGCATAACGGTTTATCACTCAAATTATGACCAGATCGATGCAAACACATACTGCTGAGCTCTTTGCACTCTGCAGTTCTGAAAGGGCTGATTTTAACACAGGAAGATTATTTAATTTAAACTAGTTTACAGTGTTACACATAGGGACTACCTTAGAGCAATGTAGCAATGATACATGTGTGGTGCTCATCACGAAGAGGGTTGTAGTCCAAGATTGGTAAAGAGCACTCCCTGCTCCTTTACTGGTTTACTAGGATCCATCTACTAAATTGGATTGCGTGTCTCCCTAAATAAGTCATTTACACAAGTGTTGCTACACCTTTTTAATAAGGTGCAAATAATAACCTCCGGGGATATGACTTTGTGTGCAATGAATCATATGCTACCAACACTATATGCAAAATACATGAAGGTGCTTAAAAACGTTGCAAGTAATTTAGGTATGTAAATGATGCATCTATTATTGTTATGTCTGATATGTAAACTGGCTATTTCTGTTGTGAGCATTTATGTTGTATGTACACCAGCAAAGAGGGTGTCTAGCTTCAATTTTGAAAGTTTTAATTGGTTGGTTTTTCCCGTTCTTGACAGTTGCCTAGCAACATTAAAATTTTCTTTAGAGTGCAAATTAGTTCAAAGAGGCCAGGCATCACAAGCAATCAGAGAATAGGATTATTTTCAAGATGCTGCATCTTGCTAATGGCTCTGTCAAATTAATAAAATTGAATTGGTATATTATAAGGAGTTGGCTGTTTCAAGCTTGTCTCTGTTTCATTCAGTATGTGCAGCTCAGGTTTGTTTTCTATAAAGAAAGTCAGCTGCAATGAAACAACCTAAAATAGCAGGTTTCTGGAAAGGCCAAAGTGCAGACTAATAATTACAATTAAGTGGGATTTGTCTTACTGAAGACAGGAGAGGTGACATTAGAATGCACCGTGCAGAAGCAAACTTTAATCCAGTAACAGTTGGTTTTAAATTCACTGCACCTTATCGGAGTGACAGACAAGAGACATCTTAGAGAGTCTGGACAGGCATAAAAACTTGCACTAAAACTTCGGGAAAAGTGACACACAGCACTTTCTAGTTGACCTTTCACCCTTGGCATTCATTACCTCTCTCCAGCTCAAATGTTGCAGTATTATTAGCTGTGGTGCACTTTTAGAAACTGTGCACTGGAAAACAGAAACTTGAACCTTATAAAATCACTACAAATATTATTATATAGCCTTCTTGTTTAGTAAAAGTGGTGGCTCTCATAGGATCATGTGTCTTTCTGCTGTCTGCTGCTGCATTACTCCTTGCTATGACATTCAGTCTCCTCTTTTACCAGGCAGGCATGCTGAATTCTTCTTCAGTGACACAGCTCCTAAAATGACAACCTGAAGCCAAAAGCTATTTTTAAAACTGAATGAGCACCCTGCACCTATTAAATACTCCAGTGGAAATTCTGTAAACTGGAGTGTTGTGGCAAAAGTATATTATTTTTGCGTAGACCGCTAAACAATGGCTTGGACCCCCTGTTCGTAGGCCAGGTGAATCCTGATTGGTTTAGAGGAAGGATGCTGCGGGTTGACTGATTTGCTGCTTGGCCCCACAGGTTCTGCTGGAGTGGGGATGTACGCCTCTGGCAGCTTCAGCCCTTTCAAACCCAGCATGGGAAACGCTGCTTATCCTTCGCCCCAACTCCACTGAACAGCATGGGCACTGACAGAGAATTATTACAGTGAAGGCAACGGTTGAACAGGATTAGGGATTATGACATGTTAGATGGGGTGATCTCATCATAGCCTGGCTGGAGATGGGGAGTGAATGTGAATGCCAAGTTTAAATTTTAAAGCCATGGCGATGTGCCTGTATTCGCCTCTGAGAGAGGCTTTTTACAGCGGTGCAAAAAAAAAAATATAAAAACACACACACACACACACACACATATAGCGCCCCTGGATATAGTTTGTATATTTGCAGTACACTGTTATGCTTGTTTAGCCAAGGAGATCTTTTGGTGATATGTGCAAACAAAACAGCAGCAACAAAAAGGGAATCTTATGATGGTGGTTTGCGTTGCTTTGGCTGGTGCTGTAAGCCTGCGTGTACTGTAGGGTGGAGCGTGAACATGTCTCTGTATCTGGGCTGGCTGTACAGGGTTGGAGAGCTACAGTATATGGATATATGCATTCCTTAAGTGGTACAGTAGCTACTGGATATTCAGAACCAACCCACTGATTTGAATGCTGGGAACTATAAGAGGGTCCAAGTTATGTGTGACCTGTGTGATATCTTAGTAGACGCCTTTATCCAGGGCGACTTACAGTTGTTACAAAATATCCCAATACAATGTATTACATTACAAAATATCACATTACACAATATCACATTGCAGATAAGAGCAGTTATAAAGTACAGTAAAGTCATTACAAAATAAGATCAAATTCAAATAAGAGCAAAATAAAGAAAGTATATAATTACTTTTTAAGAGCGAATTCGACTAAGTTGTATGGCAGTCACCTTGACTGCCACCTGCTGGTGGAAGACGGTATAACAGAGTGCAACACATCCTGGAAAATAAGGGAATTTACATGAGGTGATTTACATCGAAGTGATTTATACCTTGAGTATGCTGGATATATCCCCTACAGCAGGGGTCTCCAACCCTGGTCCTGGAGAGCTACTGGGTCTTCTGGTTTGCATTTCAACTGCGCTCTCGGTTACTTAATTGCACCAATTATTGGCTTAATTAGTCCAGATTAACAGGTGTTCCAGATCTTTGGCCATTGATGATATAGACACCTATAAAACCCGAGGATTTGGGGCTCTCCGGGCCCAGGGTTGGAGACTTCTGCCCTACAGAGTAACTCATTACTTTAAAATAGATACTTTTTCCCCTTTGCACAAAAAGGAGACTGAGGTGAAAAAAAAAAACTGATACGGTATTAATTTGAAGAAGGAAAAAAAAAAAACTTGAAGAATAAATAGCATAATAATAAATGATGTCTCGTCCGTTTTATTAGCGTTTTTACAAGAATGAGAAATAGATTTGTCACACAGCTTGCTAATTTCTCAGGTTCCATAGAGGGCTGCGTCTGGATTTGAGTCTGTTGTCGGCAGTGTAATCTATTATTGTTAACACACTGCGCTGCAGAAGAAATTCTCAATTATTTATTGTTGTTGCTGCCCATATCTGTTTATAATGTGCATATTCACCAGATCTGACTGCTATCTTTAAGTTTAAGGACTTGGCTGTTTTCGTAAAAATGCCACTGCAGTATGTACAGTAGCTTTGTGGATTGGCTTGGGAGTCTCTCACTTGTTCAATTCCAGCTGAAGGCGATATTGATCACAACTCAATTTCCATATGAGAGCTTCGGGTCCTCTGATTGATAAATGTCTTTCTCCGGTCTTTGTTGACAGCATATTTACAAACAAAACAAAAACTTGCAGAAAGCCATACTAAATGGATTTCATTATTTTAGAATATTTGTTTTCAGGACATGTACTCTCACAGAATTGTGTTGATTAAATAAAAAGCCATTGAGCTGTGTCCTTTGTTTAAATGGTGCAAAGAGCTTGCCCGAAATTTTGTATCCCTAATTTACTGTTTTTATTTATTTATTTATTTATTTATTTATTTAATTAAATAGATTGAGCAGATAGATGGATATTGATTTCAGTATTAAAACATTTCTCAAGAGCCTTGCAATGTAAATGAAGCTCATTCCTGGTATGGATGGTGCATGTGTGTGTGTGTGTGTGTGTGTTTACCTCATCTTTTTCCTTCAAAGGTCACGAGTGTAAGTGTGTGTTACTGTACTTAAAACCTCAACAGCTGGAATGAGATTGAATATACGATCATTGCATAGTTTATTTTTTACCGATAATCAAACCTGTTTGAACCGGGTCTGTGTTGATACAACTTACTGTTGGAGTTTGTCTGCAGAAAGCTGGGTATCACTCTGATGGAATCAGTTACCTCAATCACAGTGTTTAATCAAACTGTAAAGAAGTATGCATTCAGAGAAATATTGATACTTGAGGGAGTTCTACAACAAATACCTTTTGTGCAACGTGGGTTCCGGAATGCTGATGGAATTAAAAGCACCAGTTTGGAATTGTAGCGAGATAAGAGGTGAACATATTTGTAATATATTTAACCCGGTCTCTTAACCAAGGCTCTAACCAAAGTGACCTTTTGATGGAATAAAGCCAGGTGTGATTGATTGTACATAGTTAGAAAGCTGATTTCAAGTTCTTTCTGGTGCAGATCACACAAGTGACCTGCATTTCACGGGTCAGACCCACAAATTGACACTAAAACCTGCTGACCCGTGACAGTCATAAAACTTATATATTTTTGATCACTGAAGTTTGTCATTGTCAGTATATGATTGTATGTACACTCCATTCATTGATGGGTTCTTAACTCAAGTTGCAAATTAGATCCTTTTAAATGAACCAATGTTGTGATGGTTGTTGTTTTTGTTTTATTGATTTCGAAATGTAATTTTAATAATTTAGTTCAGATGAATCATTGTCTAGAATTCCAGTTGATGAAACTTGGGACCTATGCAGTGAAGTTCATTTGTTATTAATAATGTTGGTCACAGATGATATTGCAATATGTTTTGTGATATAATTTAAACATTATTTCACTTCTCCTTTTAATTTCAAATTGTTCGTCGACTTCACGCCCCCAGACACACACATCCTTTCATTTTTTTTTTTAATTTAGGCAGTTGGAAGGGATTATGTCTGTTTTTTTAATAAGCTATAGCACATTTGAAGCAAACCGCAGAATTGAAATCTCTAAGGATTAAGAACACTGTGATAGCTAATTTTCTGTTCTGTCAAAATATTTTTTTTCCATCCTTGTGTCTAATTTAACTGGGGTGGGGGGGTTGAAGCTATTATGTTGTGCAAACCTTCCATTAATAATTTACTCTATTGATGTCTTTTAATACCTTCTGAAAAGAGAAAAAAAAATACAAAGTATCACTTTGATGGAAAGAAGCTAATGAATTTTTGCGGCTGTCCAAAAATCCCTGTGGAAATGTATAACTATATTGTAGCCAGTCGCTGTATCGTGCACTTAAATATTCAGCCATGTGGGAGTTGTTTGTTTATTGAGTATGTTTGCTTTATGTAGAATGATATGTGCTAAATATGGACGTGTTTACTTCATAAAAATGTAAATTCGATTTGTTTGGCCTGTTTCAACTCGCTTTCCCTTCTGACTGATTTTTATTTATTTATTTATTTTACTTTTTGAAAAGATCACATGGCAGCCCATAGTAATATCTTTATCTTAATTTCTACACTCCACAAATCCATTGACTTTGTTATTGATGAGTATTGTGCTATTACCAGTCCTATCAATTTCCCAGACACAGGGCTCCAAATAAAAGACTTCCCAGCCAAGTCAGAATTAGTGCCAACTTGACCTTCCTTTAATACCTTTTTCTACTCTAATGTTGGAGATGAGAACAGTAACTTCTAAGTAGGTAATAATAATGATAATGATAATAAAGTATTATGTATTTGTTTTAACAGAAAAAAATATTCCCCTAAGACTGTAATCTTTTGCAAGGTGATCCTGGCAAGACAGCAATACAAAAAATAGCAGTAAGTTAAAATACAACCACAACAGTACATATACTGTACCTTCCTGTGACGTGCGTTTTCAAACAAATGGGTCAAGGAGTTAAAATACCTTTGCTTTACTCCCCATTCTTGTCTTGCATGTTGAAAAGGGCAGCACTCCAAGATAAATGATCTCCTTATGGTCATCTAATATTGGAGGTGCGAGATCGTAATGTATGTTTCAGCAGCTTTGGGAATGGTCTCGGCGTGCCAGTACGTTGATCATACTTTTGTCCCACTTGACCAGCAGTAGACCTTTTTCAGCTCCCCGAGATCTCCCCCTTTCATTAAGTCATCTCAGCCAGGACTGGTGAGCCATGGCCCGTCACGCTTCTCTAATTGCTCTTAGTTGCTTGCTGGTTTTACAAGGTGTTTTTGTCACACGGTACAGACGAATCCTTTGTGATAATGAGGACAATAAACCAGAGCAAAATGTTATTGCCTCAACATGCTCCAACATATTCATGGTGTGAGGCTTCGAGGGGAGTAGTGCTGAATGAACTGAAAGTGTTCTTTTATTTAACAGTTACTCACTCGTGCTCAAATGCATGCACATGCACATAGGGAAAGCCTGATGTACGAGAACCTCAAACCTCAAAAAAAACTAAAAACAGCTAAATGTCACGATTTAAGCTGGTTCTACACTGGACACGAGCGATGCGAGCAAATTTTGATCAAAAGCAATTATTTTAGCGGATACTGTCACGTGACACTGTACTTCTCTCTCCCCCCCCCCCCCCCCCCCCCCCCCCCCCCCCCCCCCCACTCCCCTTGTACAAAATTGCTGTACCTACCTCAGATACCCCAGATCTACAAACATGAACATTGATAGACGCAGTGCTGCTGCATTACTGTTGTCTTGGTATGAATTTTAATGAAAAATCGTAGAGCACAGGATGCTGCTGCACTTCCTGAATCAACTTTACTGATGTTACTGACATTGCTTCTGATTGGTCCATTTCACTCCAGTCGCCCGTGATGACCGCTCACATGGCTCACGGGTGGTGTACACGCACCAATATATTCGAGTCAATTCGAAATTATTCTCTTGCATTGCTCGTCTCCATTGTAGAACCGCCTTTAGAGAGGAAAAAACATAGATATAGATTTGTCTGTTTCTAAATCCTTTTACAGTCTTACTTTTTATCATCTTACATTAGTGTTGTTTCTCATGTTCTTCTAAACATGATACATTTGCATTAGGCACCCCCCCAGAAGCATAGACAAGCAAGCACACACCTACAACACACACACACACACACACACAGTCAGTTACACAGGATTGATAGCAACCCCTCCTTCTTTGTAACCCCCGTTATACATCATCCAATTCTAACCCTTTAAGGTACAAGGGACATGTTTGTCCCAAGAATAAAAATGATGCCAACTTTCTTATTTTTCCAATGAGGCGCATGAACATGGTTTAAAATGTATTGACTGGTTGGATCTGGTCATCCAAATTGTCAGTTTCGCTCTGAAATATATTTTAGGAAGAGACTGTTTGAACAACTGCTCAGTTCTTTGAGTACCTTAAGGGGTTCAGAGGTCCTTTTGTTCTCTTTACACAGAATGTTCAAAATTGATTCATCATTTGTGCTATGTATTTGTTTTATTATGATGTTACAGTGTTTTCATACCCGTGGACAGATGTCAGATGAGGACTACCTGAAAAACAAATGATTGAAAAAAAAACTAAGAGGCTTTCTTTTTTAATTGTGCTGTATTGTCTGTACTGTACTCTTCCCCTCCCTCAGTAGTCTGTGAAGAGCTGCTTTCCGAATGTTTCTTAAGCAGACTCAATTCTCTCAGGTCCATTTCTAACAGCGTGTTATTGATTCAGTCCTGCCTCACTGCATTAAAAACTCTCCAGCATTTCATTCCTTTCATGTTTACAAACAGGTACAGCAATTTACAAACAGGTACCCCAATCCTCGCCTGGCTTCTTCCACCCAGATCTGCAGCATTTCAATTCCAATGTCTTTTCTGAATGTTAAGTGGCAGCTTTTCTTTGTTTTGTGGTTCAAAGCACTGGGTATTTTAATGGCTTATTGTCTTAACTTGATGGCATTATACAGCTTGGCTTAATTCATCAAAGCTAATGTGTACTTTGTATTTTAGGTGGTGGGAAACGATAATTTTCATTTGTTTGTGTTAATTGCAATTGGGGGGGGGGGGGGGATCGTTTTCATATAAGAGTAAGTTAATATGATGTTTCATAAAAATATATTTTTAGGGGAATAATGGAAACTGGAGCTATTTTGTTCTAATGCTGTATGAACTTTCTGCGTCCCTATGTTTCACTGTACAACGGTATAGTAGAAAGTTCATTTAAGCCAATGTGTATGGGTTTCAATCCTAAAGAATTAAGTTTCGACATACTTGCTGTGAATGTGACAATTCAGAATGTAATAAACTACCAGATTAACACCAGCACATTTTTTTTTTTCAAATTAATTCCTTTTTTTAAACCCCTGAACAATCTACTTTATGTTAATTTTGTTCATTATTTTTGGGTTAATTCAAATCTATTAAAGGGACGTGGCGTCACAGGGCTTTTCTTGGAAGACTTCTTACATTTTGTGGGTGGGAAGGGGGGACAGTGTACAAAATTTAACTTCAATGTGCTTTATAAAATCAGAGACTGCCTATGATTTATTCATGATGACAGATCATTGCAGTCAAACAACGACCAAAACCCTCTCTGTAAGAAGTCCTATCACCGTCCTCCCCTTCAGTAATAAAACATTTTGAAATTGTATTTCTTTGGGAGGCTTCTGAGAAGGGGTTTGTGATGCTTCTAGTCTGCTCATTTATCTGTATGATACCGCTGGGGCAGGGGGCTGATGGCTGGTGATGGATAACCGTTTGTGCTTCAATCTGCTCTTGCTGTTCTGCGGTCTCTTGAGGGCTTGACTTAGATACTCAAAGAGGTTAGTGAAGCCCTGGCACTGCTGCGTCCCAGGTTACTTTTTGCCATTTGCAAGCAGTTTGATCTAATGGTTGCAGTGAAAGGGTTTGTATAACCCAGAGTCAAGGCTTTCCAGACAGTCTTGCTTCTCAGTCAAGGGAAACCTGTTTTTTTAATTTTTTTATTTTTATAATCCTGATCTGATGCTTTGTGGTGTGTTGTTGCACCAAAAACATGTTGCAATAATCTAGCAGTACAGGGCTGTTGCGTTTAAGTTAACCTGATTTGAATTCTTTATGGAATGTCTAATGCGACGGTGTCTGCTGGTCAAGAATGAATCACCCATTCATCAACTTCATAGATGAGGAAGATATTGAAAATGTGAGAAGAAGCTGATAAAGTCATTTTAAAGACAGTGTGGCGTATTGGTTTATTTTTGGTTCTGGTGAGGATTTAGGTATGACTCGGAGGATTGAATACCAAATCCTAGATGGATCCACATCGTGAATAAATGAAAAACCCTGTGATCACTTGAGAGCGATGTTGTTTTTTTAATGGAAAATAGAATAGAATTTAAACAATGGCTCATTTGGTCATCTCGTGCACATCATTCAATTTACTCAGTCACTTTGAAAGCAGGTTATTTGTTTTTGACAACCAATCAGAGTACGGATAAGGTGTGTTAACACATTTAAAGAAATCTACCCAACACTCATGAATAAACACAAAATGTAATTTCCTTCTAATAATGAATAAAAAGAAATATCTTTATTATCTAATTGAACACCTTTTTATAATGTGATGAATTGCGTTAACTAAATTGGAAATAAAACCGAACACAAAAAAATTAGACACAGGATGATTACAAATTGCCCAATTCATTCCATTCATTTATCTTCCAGTGTTTTTTGGTTTGATAATTGGAAAATGCTTTTTTATTGGAAGCCTGGCTAATTATTTTACAGGAACCAGTAGCTTTAATTAGAAGATAGTACATGTTTCACCCACACAAGGCAGAAGCAGAAGAGCCTTGCTGTCATCTCTTGGAATGTATTGTAACAAACTCAGAGATCCCTACCAGAAAACAATGAATGCCAGCTTGTGTTGTTGTGATACAAACATAGCTGTCATATTTATGTGGAGCAAACTTCAGAAGACTGACATTTTCTTTTGGATTTATATCGACACTTGCGACTGAGACCAAATTGTGTGAAGTGTTCCCTTAGTATAATGAGGGTCAGCTAGCCCCTTGGTTCTCTGTGACTTCTTATCAAGTAGCTCGGTTAGGGCAAGAACACTGACTTCTGATGACATTAACTTGTATTGGCTTCTTTAGAGGGGTTTTACTCTTGATTTAAGATGGTGCCCATGGACCCTGCATTGAGATGCATTAGTCTTTCCAAACCACATGGAAGGCAGTTGATTGTATTGGAGACAACGGCCACATGTGCTATTAATGCTCCATCTGTATAGGAAACAGACTGCATTTTAAAAAGACAGATTGTCCTGTAAATCAGTTTACAGTTGGAATATGTATACTGCTTGTTGTAACTATGCACCACATCTGTTTCTGTGTGCATTATCCCATAGGCAGGAAGAACCCTTTCATCTCTCCTAGATCTTTACAGATCTGAGCTTTGTAAGCGACAGGTGTTTAATATTTGAATGGCAGCAGTAACCCTGTTCTGGCCTCTGTCGTTCCCGATTTAAATCCGTCAGCTTAGACTGATAGGTTTGTCACCACGGTAACTGTTGGTAGGGGTTGCTAGGATACTTGTGTTCAGGGTCAGTTTTTAGAACTGTACCTATTTTGTCAGGTGGAACCAAAAGGAATGACAAAAAAAGGATCCTTTTATAGGAGAGAATCCTCACTTTTTAGGTTTCAAACCTTGTAGGATAACCAGCCCCTTGCTAACCTCTCTCTTGTAAGCATAAATGTGTACACAGGGCGACCAGAGTTGTAATGTCTCCTATTAAGTAGTTTTCTCAGTATTGATGAACTGTTTGATGACTTAACAGTTGCATTTGGGACAGGTACAGACATGCAGTGTGATAAATAGCCATGTTAGGTTTACAGTCTGTTATGTCAGGAATGATTGCAAGACTCATTAGCCAGACTGTGTTCTATTGTATGTATGTATGTACTGCATGTATATATGTACTGTATGTATCAACCACTTTTTAAGCTCTGTGCTTATGGGATAGCCAAGTAATCATAGTTATGAAATGCTAAATTCATACATGACGTAATTGAGCCATTGCTACTGCACATGGAGAAATGCATGTAAAAGTGGCCATTTAAATAAAACTGCCTACTTACCTCTATAGAATAACTGCTGTAAACGGTATTTTCTGATTTTTTGTCTAGGATTGTTTTAACATAAAAGCTCACTCACACTGAGAGTCGAAATAGTGGTGGAAAGGGGCAGATAGAAATTAGTACATGGACAGAGTTAAGGAATGGGCTCTGACAAATGGAATTCTACCCGCACTGACGATTGTATTTTGTTCCAGACTGCATGAAATGTTCACAGCGACGAACCAATGCAATTTACTGTCTGTCTTTCAAAGCGTTTGACTAAATTTGAAATTAATTGAAGGTTGTTTCAAGAAACAATTTGAACTCGGAAGGGATGAAATGTGGCAATTTTTAAATTAAAGCAATGTCTGTACAGATTGAATGTCAATTTGTTTTTCTTTTTATTTTCTTTGAGCTCTCTGACCACAATTGCTTGGAGCGCAAGTGTGAGTTTTAAAAAGCATTGATTTGTGTCTCTGGAATGGCACTTGGGTATGCTATATCTATATGCTATGTCTTTTTTTTAAACTCCAAATAATCGAGGCATCAGTGCACAGGTGCCTACGCATATAGTAATTGCTTTACTAATGCAGAAACCTTCACAACACAGCTCTTTGATGGAGTTCTGAAAGCAAAGAAGCATGCAAGGCCATTTTTAAACTGACTAGACTTTGAAGAGCTGCAGTAAGCTCAACAGGTGTTGCTTATCCATCCTTTTAGTCTTTTAAATGACAAAAGTTTCACTTCGCTTCACTTTGTCTTTCACTGCAGCATTTCAAACTGGCTGTATTTATATGGGTGCCTAAACCTAAATGGTTTCTATTTTTAACTTCAGCCTTTTCCGGGCGGTTATGGAATGAGGAAATTAAAGACTGGGCAGTACCTTAACTAACTGATTGCTGTGGATCGCTTTCACCATGACATTTTATAAAGCATGAATATATAGAAATTAGATTCCAACAGTTCATTTCTTTATCTGTCACATTCCTCCTGCTATGAACTGGACTTGTCTGACCTACACACCACATTACTGGATCATCAGCTAATGCACTATTACACTACTAATATGTCATTGTAGATATAACTTGCTATAATCCTAACTGGTTGCATCCTATTTCATATTGTATTTTAGTAGTATTATATGTAATATATACTGTATTTTTTAAATATTACTCTTTCATTGTAACCCTGTACTGCCCTGTAACACCTGTGAGTTGGATAAAGGCATCTGCCAAATAAATTAATAATAATACACTACACCACACTGCTTGTGCTTAAAATAGCCACCTGCATCCAGCATTTATCCCAAGACAATCATCTTGGATAGGCCATATAGGAACAGCTGGCACAATCAAGCTGTAGGTGCCACTGGTTCTTAATTCCATGCATCAACTTTATTCCATGATGTCGCAGTTGATTTCACAGAGTCATCATGGCTAATTACTCCTTTGATCATAAGTGGATCATGTCCTGTGTGAGATGGGTGGATTGCTTGTAGTTCTATAGAATGCATCTATTTCCCCACTGCAATTTAAAACATCTTTACGACTGACTTTCCTCCCTGTAATTGCTCATCAAGGTAGGGGTTGACAACACAGGAAAATTGCTTTTCATTAATTACTTGGCCTCTGTCCTTTTCCCAGGGGTGAAAACCATGCCGGATCCTTTACAGTGACAAGCTTTTTTTTTTTTTTTTCTTTTCCTGTCAAGGCACCATGAAGTGCATCCTCCTTCCTTGTGCTGGAAAATTCTAAATCATTAACAAACGTATACAGTGGTTGATTTCAATGTTTAAGCCACTTCACCCTTGTATGAGATTGACAACGGTTTACTCATAAAAAAATTCCTTCTGACAGCCACTGTTCAATTTACAACTGTTATATTCACGTTATCTGGATTTTGTACCTAACCTAAAAGGTACTGTCTGGATGATCTTGCCTCATGAAACTGACCACTGATTTTGTACAGATCTACCACACATATTTGTATAGAGCCACGAGGTGCTTTACAGTAACATAAAGTCATGTAATCAAGAAAGCAGAGATGAAGTGCAGACAGGTTCCGCCCAAGTCCTTGTATCGTGTCCACTGCTGGATCTGTAGTGAACGCTGACTTGAGTACAGGAAGCTTTCTCTGTTCCGCTTGCCTTTCTCGTTAACTAGAAAGGTGACCTCAAAGCTGCCCTATAGAAAATCGCTCCCTCCTCCTCCCAGTCCTTCTCGAGACACAGTGCAAGAGGGTGTCACACTTCACAGCAATAAGCTCTTAGCATTGACTCCGAATCGGCTCTCAATGTGGATGCGAGAGAATTGGCTTCCGCTTCTAATCTGCGAAAACAACGTTTTCCTCTTTGCATCGGCAAATATTGCAGTCGTGTTTATTTCATTATCCAAATGACGCGGCTGTTCACTTTCAATTAGCAGACTCAGAAATCGGAGTAACATCTTGCAGTGTTAATCCTATCGTTAATCTCCAAGTCAGCTACCCCTCCCTCCCCTGCACCCCATTTTTGTCTCCAAGCAGAGCTTCGTTCAATTTTTGTGTTCACGTAAAGAACCGGTGTTTTAGGTATTCCAGCTGTTTTGATTAAACATTGAGTTGCTTTTATATACCACCATCTTGCTAGTTTGACGAAGATAATCATTTCATCACCCCTGCCATCTTTTAATTGTGTAAAGATGCTATTTATCTCTAATCCCAGTCTTCCCCCTATTAAGATCTGATACAAAGAATAGAGGGGCTCCTCTTTAAACTGTCTGATTTGCCATTACTGATTGCTTTTGACTCGGAGAATCCCTCAATTGTTGTAATTTCGAGTTAATTTGTAGTTGGCTCTTAAGGGTTGCCACCTGGCCATGTCAAGCTGTGAATAAAGTGGAAATGGCCTAAGATGTGGCTGTAATTATGTCAGGGGCTTTGCACACAGTGGTCAGTTTCAGTGCTGCTGCCATATAATGGATGAGGAATGAGAAGGGATCTGTGTGTCGCCTTGTTTGATTTTTAGATTATTGCACAATCCACTTCTAGTCATGCAAAACTATCCTAGAATTTTTTTATTTTGGAAAACAGACTGCTAGGATTAATATTTGCTAGCAGCATCCTTGGAGCTGGAAGTGTTTAGTGAAATGAACCACTTGTGGTTCCATCTGTTAGGCTTAGAAAAAGTATTGTACAGTTACTTTCCTAGCTATGAATCAGCCTTGAAAATAAGGCAAGAAGCGTAATTGTTTGATTTGTCCTCGTCGTGAGTATTGAACTCTGTTCATTACCTTGACACTTCTTCACGAACGAAGTCAACACAAACAGATACATATTGAGAATACGGCTCCTGTACAGATGCCTCAATACAGACCAATTTGTTGGATAAAGGTCAGCAGATTAAAACGAGATGCATGCTCCTTGATGAATGCAGACGGTTTGTTTTTCTTTGATGCTCAAGAACTGCATGGAAAGCACAGTGAGAGATTCATCAGTACTGTCAAATCTGCGTTTCTGTGCATTTCTCTTCCACCATCCAGGAGGCAATCTGTGGGATGAGATGATACGATTTGTTAACCTAAGATGAATTCAATATTGGAGCTAGTTATCTGTATCGTTATTGGAGCAAAATAGTACTGGATAATTTACTAAAGCATTCAAAAAACTTATTTTACAGAGATTGCCTTTTTTGTTAATCTATAGTATCATACTGTATACTATACAGTAGAAGTGTATTTCACAGCAATAATTTGTCCCTTATAAAAGGCCGAAGTCATTGTTTTAGTGAATCTGATACGGCCCTCCAGAGGTGGTAGGATAGTGGACCAGCTCTCTGTGCCACGTACCTTGCCCCCCAAAGTTATCGTTAGACTGCCAATCTCTACTGAGATATATAGCTGTGCTCACACCACTGAGCAGAGCACACAGTGACCCAGAGGACTGCTCTCTGCCAGACTCCAGGGAAGACTCCTGCTCTTCCAGTGTAATCAGTTTGCAGGCATTGCCACTACAAGGGACAGAGGTCGGAATGTCTGGTTTGGAAGGATTTAGGCGACTCACAGTGGATTTGATGTCATATGTCCAATCTGATTTTGTTTTTAGAAATTTTTTTTTTTAGCCAGACAGGCTGGCAACACATTTGGAAACCTTTTTCTGCTATACAGTTATTCGGCATGCACCCCCTGTAGGCAAATCTCTCGGCTTGTTCTAATTACGTGTAGCAGGACAACTTTCCAGGCAAGATCATTGCTGAATTCAAGATCAGGATCAAGGAACAGTTCCACAGTTGAACATATCCTTCTCAATTGAAGGTGTCTGATTGATCCAGGAATGTGACGTTGATCCCAAGTCATACTGCAAGACTCGGGAGGCTCTGTTAACAGACAAAAGCCACATGCTATAAGGGGAAAAAAATTATTGACCCTCCCCCCCAGGGTCCAGACTCTAATCTGATAGTCTCTCTGCTCTCAATTTTCTTCCATTTTAAATAATTCTGCTGTGAATATGGCTTCTTTGTGTGCCCTTGAAAGCCCTCTGTACACAATCAATCACCTCCCATAGAATCATCTTATTATATTCTCATTAACTGCCACCTTTATTCTCAATAAATAGTTCATGTGCTACTCCTTAATGCCATTTTAAGTTTACAGTGCCCAAGAGAGGGATAATGCTATGTAACGAGTAGCTTCTTTTGTGTTCCATATAATACTGCATTGAGTGGCTGCATTATCAATCTGAATAGTGTATATTCTGCTTAGGAATGTAAAAGAGATTTGAGTTCCTTATCTGCTATCTGGTGGAAACGAACCATGTTAAGATTTAGCGTCGATCCCTAAAAGCAGGGCGTACTTACAAGCCTTGGAAATATATTTGTATGATATGCCGCAAACCCCTCCAGCTCCTTCTGAGCGTCTGTATAGGAATAGGAAACACGCCTATTCTGTTAATGTGCAGGTGGTTTGTAATTCTGCACAATTTAGCACTGCACCACTGACTAACTTAAATAAAAACTGACGGTATACATTTGGCTTATATGCTACTCATGATAAACTAATTAGTGGTATAATGCAAAATTTGTTGCTGGTCCCTTGAAATTCATATTTACGAGAATTGACCGTCCTCTTGTAAGTATCATAACTTGTCAATGCGGCACCATGATCTATTGTGTGTTAATAGTCTAGGCTACTAAGTACTAAAAAAAATAATAATAATAATATCAAAATGCTGAAATCATTTAGTTTCAATTCAAAGTAATATTTTATTTGCATTGTACATTAATGTGTACAATGCAGCAGCATGATTTATTTTGTGTTACCAGTAGACTACAGGCTAAAGTAAAAAGAAAGTGCGCTAGGTATTCATTTGATTTTACTATTGTACTGTATACTATATAGGCCTACTGTACAGATCTATATTTTTACATAGTGTAGCCTACCCAAAACCACAGTAGTGTTATTTCAGTAGTGTTAGTTTAGCGAGCTACTACTGTATGATTATGAAAAGCTTTTTGATAGAAACACATTTTTTATTTGGAGGTGAAGGTGGGGGCCCCACTATAGAATCTGATGGAATTAAATTGCCTTTCATTATTTATTCGAAAACATCTTGCACGACTCTTGCAATGCTAGAGATCTCACTAGAGGATGCAACACATATTTAAATTAGTATATTGCGGCTCTGTTCATTAACATATTTTTTTTCTCTTGGTGGCAAAATTTATACTTTGCGAATTGTTACAATGAAAACGCAAATTGTGGTATGTTTGCACTGCGAAAGGCCCATCTTAGTACATCTACCCCGCAGTCTTTTTATTTATCTTCTTTCTGAAAGGTTTTATTTTCACCACTGGGAGGTTACAGATTAAAAAATATATGAAGGGGGCAGGACTGGAGGTGAAGCCCATAGGAAGCCAATTGAAGTGGAGGTGTCTGTGTTCCAAGATTGATGTTGACTCTCTGAATCATTCAGTCTGGAATCTGAATTATGGATGACGTTTAGTTTCTTAAGTTCTTGGTTGTTAAGTCTGGGGCTCTGGGGAATTATACTGCAGCATGCTCCACCCAGCAGCCATGCAGCAAACTTTGATCAAAGGCATCTGTAGGCAGTGCCCCGAGGAAGCTCCTGGCAGCTCTCTGGTATTGTCTGTCTTGGCATGGGCTATTGGAGCACAGTACAGATCACTCAAAACTCAAGTACAGATCACTTAAAACTGAACCTGTGTGTCTATGAAGGGACCGGCCTGTCTGTCAATGTCGTCACACAGAGCGGCCATGACCTGCAGGCAACATTCTTTAAAACATTCTTTTTTTTTTTTTTTTAATGTATTTTTTAGGTTTTGATCACTTGGGTTCCTTGACACTTGACATTTTATGTTACCGCTCACAGCAAGATTCAAAAGTCCTGTTAGCTTTTAGAGGGCATCTACCATTGAGATAATGGCTACTCAGAAACTAGATGTATCTACAGCTGGGGCAGAGGATGTACCGTATGTTACCAACTACCTTGTTTGGGCTAAACACGGTGAGTTGGAACAAAGAGCAGAGCTGTAGTAAGGAAGTAATAGTAGTAGCACAAACTATTAGTAAATCTGGTTTCCAAAATACAAATTAAAGGTATGCACTGCAGATCAATTTAATAACCGCAATAAGATTTCATTGGAGGTCATATTAGAGTTAAAGATCAGACATGTGGTGTGCAGGGTGAGTCATACAGTCAAAGGCGTGCAGGTTTGGGTCCTGGCTTTGCCACGTTGCCGGTCTTCGCTGGGGATTCTGGGGGGAGCATTGCATTGACCTTGGCTTTGTCCTCCAGAGGCTGATAGCTCGCTGACATCAACTCTCGAGTTCCTGTGTGTAAAAGAGGAAGCTGGCTCAGTGTTGGGTCGGAGGACACCCACTGAAACTTCAGTTCTCCTGAGCTGTGTGGGGATTCGCTGCAGTGAGGGGAAAAAGTAATTGGGAATTCTAAATCGGTGAGGAGATTGGGGGTAAAATAATTTGATAATTTGATAAAAAAAAAAAAAAGTACAGACAACTTTTAATAATTATAGCTCAGGTTAATTTGCTTAATTAGTGCGAGTGCAATTACTGAGCTCCATCCACACCTGGATCTCGACTCCAGCTGTGAAACGTTGCATCCCTCTGCACCCACTTTTACAGCAGTTTGTGTCTTTCACACCAGCAGGTAATTATTTGTTCTGCTGTTTTCTGTGGATTCATCTTGATGTAACAGGCAGAATATCACACTGGAAGAGCAACACTCCTAAATAAACATTGTGCTTCCTGATTCCAGATGCCAGGCCTTGTTATCGCTATGCACAGAGTAGTTTCCACTCAAGTGAATACAGCGCCTTTTTAATACATAGTCATGTGTGCGTTCCTCTGACACTGGAACCATCTTGCTCAGGCAGATTAGTATTTTAGATGGTTCTACCATATGTTAACCATGTGTAAAAACAATACCAATCACCAGACCAACTGTTTTAAAAAGTTAAATCATTATTTTAAAACCAGTAGGATTTTTGCATGGGTTTAACTGTAAAAGAGGAACATGGAAAATGCATATTTTAGTTTCAGATTTCAGACTATTATTACTAACCCTCTGCTGTAAGAGATCTGAAAGCAGCAGATAAGTAAGCAGCTTTGGTGCAGACGGTTCCTGCAATGGGAGTGCTCTACAGATGTATTCCCTCGTATCGAATTCCCAACCAAATGATCAAAGGTATTATATAGTATTCTGAACCTCCAGGCAGCCGCCGGTTGCAACTTTGATTCAAAACCAGGGGCTGTTTTGTGTGGGTTGGGTTTCAGCAGCTTTCAAATGTCACTGCGAGCAGGGTTTTAAGAATACTAATTCTCTGCACAGCTCTCAGTCTCCTGCAAGTGGATGGCTGCACAGGTCTCCGTTATGGTACAGCAGAGCTCTGTGAAAAAGGGGGGGGGGGCGTACTGTCAGGGGCATTCCATGAATTCAGTCCTTTACATTAGCTAGTGTGTGTACAGTACTTTTTTATTATAAATGTATTCTGCAGCATACTCGGGTTATAACATTCTATATGGTATGCTATAGTGCGTTTGTTTAGGTTGCTTGTTATATTTTGTAAATTACGGTACGTGTTCTGTCAACTCCCCAGTGTATTCGGCTACTGATCTTCTTCAGATGAATCTGTAATTTCTTTACCTTGTTTTGTATTCTCTCTTCAACCAGCCTGACAGGATTGGCTAAGTTATTCCTTTCAGTCTCTGCGGTGTGATACTCCAGGGACTCTGGCTAGCATTAATAAGTAGCACCTGTACTGCTTTCTTCCTTAATGATTTCGTCCAAGCCTCCCCTGACATGTGTTAGATTCTGATGACCATTCTTGTGGTTCTTAGTAGAACTCCTGCATACACCTCATTAATTGTGACTCGTATCATCGTCATATTGATTGTCTGCCTTTTTGAGCCCTGCTTGGATAATTCTGATCCCCAGAGCATTTGCCTTCTTCAGATTATTCAAACTCTGTGTGCAGGTAACTTTTTAAAAATAAAATCCATTACTTACACAAAAGCAACCAGTGAATAATGCATGTAACTTCTGAGTTCACAGGGTATTTTGACAAATGCATCTTCACTATGACAGATGCTTCAGATTGAGAGGTGACCCTCATCATTAATTAAACAAGCATGATATCCTTGTGATGTTGAAAAACTCCTAAGCAATTACAACTTTGTATTTGTCTTTTCTTCAGCAATAAACCCTGATTAGGTGGACTCTGAAGTGTTTCTTATAGCAGGTTTGTCTTGTTAATTTCTCCAAGGGCTTTTCAATAGAGGCTTGTCAGTTATTATTGATTTCACTTTCTTTATGTGATTTTGGGTACAAGAAATGTATCAGTTAGCTTGCAAGCCTTTTAGGGAGATGTAAAGTGAATCTGTACTCCATTTTCATTTTTGGTCCCTTGGTCCATTTCAAGAGGTAAGACATCAATTAGGAACAAAAGTCATTCAGGGTTTACATAAGATTAAAAGAAGCATTTGTAATATAATATATCAAGAAGCAGTTGCAGTAATCCTGGCATAATGGTTTTGTAAATGCATTCCTGAAGTAGTTTAAGCAGATACTAGAGCATTCAAATGACTACTTCCAGATACTGCACGCAGTACTCCTGATACAAATCAATTGGGGTGGGGTGGGGGAGTATTCTGTAACCACTATAAACCTGAAGAGCTTATAAATGCACCGACGTATTTTTGCATTTCGTTCCATTTGGAATCTAACGGTGATTCTGTTGAAACTGGTTGCTTTGTGATCACTATTGAATCTAGTTTCTTTGCTTAAGTTTGATCTCCCTGTACTGTATGATTTTGTATTTCCTGTAATGCTGTTTGCATAGTCTTGACTATTGGAATCAGTGGATGGCTTCAGCTCTGTCTGGTTACACAGCGTACCCACGTGACACTTCACCCCAGGGTCATGTCATATAACCATATATAGGCAATACAGTGTTTCACTTGGCTAATGGGGTAAATCACTGAAATCTACCTGCACTTGTTCCCACCCCCATACATATTAATTGAATATGCTTCCCTTTGTGTCTCTACCAACCAGAGCTTTAAGCTAGCCCTATATTCATTAAAGTTCTATCCTACAAGGAAGAGACAAAAGTTTTGAAACATTGGCATGGAGTTGAATAAGTTTCTTTCAGTACAACTTCATATAGAGCACCACTATGAAGGTTTTGGATGACATGCATTTTCCCATTCCATGATCTGTAGTTCGACCTGTCTTTTATTTTTTATTTTTTGATATACTTTTGCAGCTGCACAATTGCTCCCAACAATAGCTCCTACCCTTTTTCTTTTGATGTGTGGATTTGCTGGAATTGTACAGCAGATGGCATGAAGGCCTGTAAGAGTTCTCTCGCTCTCTCTGATCCTGAGTGTCCCTTTTGATGGAGTACAATTGCTGGCCTTTTAAAGTTTGTTGCTGCCTTTCTGACTTATCATCTTATAGGTTTAATGCGGTGGCTTTGAAACTAGGGACAGCACTTAACATCAATAAATGTAAAAGCGTCCTTCCGCAGGTTATCATACTGCTATTTAGAATATTCTTTTTATCTCATTTTAAAATCAAGCCATTGTTTATTTTTACATCAACAAAACATTGGGAAATCTTCATTTCTTGTGTTTTTTTATATTGAATTATATTTGTATTCAAATATGTTTTGTATCTTCATTGAAATGTTGTTGTTGCTATTATTATTATTATTATTATTATTATTATTATTATTATTATTATTATTATTATTATTATTGCTACCTTTGGTTATCCCAAATGTGAACTGCTGGTTCTGAAAAGCACATTGAATTTGATTCTCAAATAATATATACTGTATATTGTTTGTTCCCAATTTTATTGTACATGAGTGGGCTTTCAGGTAAAATAGTTTAGTGGAGCCACCTGCACGCTTACATTTTTTCCACTGATGCTTATCAAAATATGCAGCTGAGCAGAGAATTGCCTATAACTAAGCTACTTGGCTTGTGGGAGCTGTATATCTGTCTCCAGTATATTGAAGCTATACAGTAACTGCAGTTTCTCTAGGAGAGTCGCAAAACAGAACAGTGAAAAATAAATTTGGACTGGACCCATTTGTTACACCTAATGCATAACTACAATAAGCTGACTGCTTAAACTGAGCCATTGAAATATGTTATATATAATATATATATATATATATATATATATATATATATATATATATATATATATATATATATATATATATATTGTGAGCAGGGAGAGGGTTAAATTCCTCCCTGCCAAAAAAACATTTGCATTTCGATAAACGATGCTATTGGGAACATTTTGTTTTTGTAGTTGGAGTATTAAGACTGAAGATGATGAAGTTTTATATACAGAGCTGTAACTTGGTTTGATCAATCTCATTGATTCAGTTGCCAGCCCAGTCAATGCTGCGGTGTTGGTGGGTCTACCAAGCCCTAGTCCCCAGGCAACATTTGAACCCATAACCTCAGAGGGAAACGTGTTGGCACATCCACTGAGAAACCTAACACCATAACAATAACAACTATAAGTATACCAAGAACGTCCTTTATTCTGCACAACACATACCAGAGGTGTGCATGGTTTTCTGATATCTTCAGTAGATACTGGTGTGTACAAAATCCAATTTGAAGTAAATGTAGACAACTTGTATAAAGGTGGTCTCCAGTGGTTTGAATCCTTCTCTTGGAAGGAGACCCTAAGGCAGCTAGCCCTTAGTAAATGACACAGAATAACAATTTTAGATGGAACATTTGTGGTGGGGGTGGAGGTTAAGAGTTGGACATTTTAATTAGGGATCATCAGTTCCATTTGTTAGCTTAGATTCTTGAGACAAATCTGTATAATGGGAGTTGGTCCCATTTATATACAGACTCTGCCTACATGCTGCCTGGGCATACATGCTGGCTAAGTGATATGCTATTGTTTGGTTTGCAAGCTTAATTTTACTTGGCTTAGATTTAGCATAACGGTAATGTTAGCAGTATCATGTGCACGTAATATGATTTATCACATCTTTCCTATTCCCATTTATCTATTTACATTTTCCAGTAAGCAGAAACTTCATATATTTTTGGCCCCATCAACAAATTGGTGGAGAATATAAACCAAAATATAGAATACCTTAACCACAGTTTACAATGCACCAGTATTGGGGAACTAGTCTTTCAAGTCCTATCACTTAAGAGATCTGTATTGTATTGTATTGACAAAAAAGACCAAGCAAAAGGTCAAATCTCTTGAATACATGTGTATTACTGTATGGATGAGGACAGGCTGATCTGCTGTTTTAAGGATACAGACAACTGTTCTTTTCTAGTTTTAGTCTGTACTGGGGAATCGTGTGCCTTGTTTATTTATCTGTATTTTAGGCCTGTCAAACTTCAGGTTACGTCAACTTTTCTCAGTTGGTGTGGTACACCTGAAACTGTGAGAAATGTGTATTGCAACATTTTTAAGGGCTTTTAATGCAAATCTCAAATACCATAAAAACATGTATTCTACTGTAAGGGAAGGGAAATGACAATGAAGCCATTTATAAGTACTGATTTATGCATTTGTGGTTCGTGTTTTGCCCCTGAAATTCCATTTGAGATCTGCTTGGCAACCTGCTTGCTACTGTTTTACTTTAAGTGCTTTTGTTTGAAATGTAATTACACATTCAGTCATGCACATTAGTTGGAGTGTAATTTTAATTACACTATTAATGTCTCAGTTACTTGTTTTAATGAGTTATTAAACAAAAGAAAATATGCCAAATGGATATATACAGTATGCTTTAATGATATATAAATATATATGAATCAGTGGTTGGAAATCCTGGCCTGTGATTGGTTAAAACCTCATCATCGGAGCAAAAGTAGATTTAACTTTTGCCCTGACATACTTACGTCACTGGGCAATAGTCTCCGTTTGTCATGTGATAGGTTCACATCACTGTCAGTCCCGCCCCTTTTCAAAGTAACGCCCTTCTCCCCTGCACTCACAAGAGAAAATGGCTGAAAATCGATTCTGTGATTTAACAGAAAATGAATTACAAAACATACTACAAAAGAAGGATGCTCCAAACACTAAAATGGTGATTAATACATCACTGTCACTGTTTTCTGACTCGACGATGTAAACAAATATGACATCAATAATTTTCCACTATAGCACCCCTCTCCAGTCCATATTTACTATATATATATATATATATATATAATATTGTAGCGTTCTGGGGTAAACAAAAGGGAGCCAGAAGATTGCAGCAAGATCTCATTCAAGATTTTATTTGTCATAGAATTGTATACGTTTCTTTTAGTTAAGAATGAAACATAAAAATGCAAACACAGGAAAGCACGGTAAATAAATTCACAAAATAAGTTCTTTCTGTTTTACTTGGCCAGTTGTTCAACTCAGTTTAGACTGTGAGAAGAGTTGCCCATTACGAATTCCTAGTAACTGAACTAGCTAAAACAAATAGAACTGCACTGTAAGAGAATGCTATTAGGATCCCCACACTGTAGACGTCTTATAAAACCGGGGTCTGCACCCAGTGCTGTAGTTCTTGGCCCTGCGTGGGTTGTTAGATCTACTGTGGCTGGTCAGAAAACAAGATTACATTTAAATAAGCTTAGACGAAACAAAGTGTGCAATAATTGATTGATGGACTGGTGGATGGAAATATTCTGACCCAGTTAGCAGAGGACTAGCTGTTCAAGGTTTGCAATATCCTGCTCTATACTTTATCCGCTTCATGGCACCGAAAGAAAAGATAAAAGGTTACAGGCCAAGAACAATGCCCCTAGTGTACTGGACTGGAGAAAACATTGTAAAGCGTTTTGATAATTTTTGATGTCTTAATTCGGCAGCACAGACAACAGAACGTGCAACACGACTCTCTCTCAGTGTGGGACGTTGCAGTGCTCATCTGCTCTTGCCAGCCATATGGGTAGGGAGAGCCTTGTAGAAATAGATTGGAGCAGCTGTTGCTCTAATGGGGAGACAGTCTGGGTTCATTCTGTGATCCCATGAATACAGGGCTGCTTTGCGTTGTCTTGGGCAGCAGAAGAATTGGTAGGATTTTTAAATATACAGACTTCTCAATGGGCAAAGGGCATCCTAATATTTGATGTAAGATAACGTGTGCTATTATATTGGTGCCTAAGCAAAGTTCAATGCCTGTAACTGTCGTTTGTGAGTGTTTGTTTGTTTTTTAACAAGGATTTTCTGCTTTTTTCTTACATATTTGACCTGCTGTAACAAGCACCATTTTCACCTCTGCGGTGTTAATGGTTAATGCTTGTAAAATCAACATGTGCACATTCCTCATAACAGGACCATTTAAGATATCCACACTTTAGTAGTGACCACTGGAGCTGTGGACTCCCAACTAGTAATTGCAATACTGACGATTGCTGGAGTCAAAACAAGACGATCCAAAAATCCAGATAAAAATATTACTTTGGAATGTGTAAACTCTGTAAATTTATTATTATTTTTTTTAAAACTGGGTTTTTAATTTGATTTTGTAGGGACTGTAAAAATAATAATGTTTGAAGTAGGCTGATGTTTTCCAAATTGGTGAGATTGATTCATTTGGCCATGTCGGTTTAAAAAAAAAAAAAAGAGATTCAAATGACAAGGCCCCAGTTGTAATTCCTTTGAATTGAATGCATTTTCGTAAAACTCAGATTTTGCTAAATAACATGCAAATTGAAAAGTATTAGATTTGTATTTTTATAATTCTGATCTCTCCCTCTTCTCCCAGCCCAGATCTTGATGTGAGGTAAAGACATGCAGACAGTAGACTGAGATGGGGGAAGCATTTCTCACATATTGTGTTAATTATAACTATTTTCAACTCGTGTGGCCTTAAAGAGAAACGTTTTGAGTTTGGTTGTAGGTCTGTAGTGTTTCACGAGTCGTTTCCAATCCAAGGCAGGTCTCACACCTCCTCTACTTAGTTTGCAATTAAGGTGAAACTAATTCAAATGCTAATTGGATTTCCACCCATCGTTCAGAGCAAACCAAAATGCAAAAAACCACCCGCATACCTCTTATCTGAAAATACTGCAATTGTAAAACATTGGATTTTAGTACCCTATAAATATTAAATTGATTTCTCTTTAATTGGTTTTTGAAAATTGATCTTGTTAACCATTAGAAACGGAAAGACAGGAGGAAGGAACTGTCATTTACCGAGAATGTAATTCCTTAATTCCTTTTTGTCTTTCTGCCTCCCATGAAACCCAGATGAATAATGGATATGAAAACGATAATGCATTTAAGATCTGCGGTAATGGAAGGGAACTGCCTGTATAATATTGTGCACGGCACTTGGCAGCACCTTGGATGAAGACGCTTGCTTTGTGCCTCACAACACACCCGAGCCTTGGTTGGGTTCGTTCAGCCACACCCTGCGTCTGCTTGCACACACCTCCATTTCCAATTTCGTAGCTGAGTAATTGGCCTAATGCACATTTTAAGTACAACTAGTATACCGCAGTACCTGTTGACTGAGTGACCATCTGAATAAAAGCAGCAAAGATTCTGCTTTGTGTGGAGCAGTTTCAATCTCCCGGAATAAGCCTCTCGGTACACAATTTGAATGTAATCACTTGTTTTGGAAATTGGAAACTCTGTAATTTCTCATGAGAAAAATCAAGAGGTTCTCATTGCAGCCTGCCAATGTTTTGTAGTGCCTCTGTCTGTCTGGTTCACCCTGCCCTGAAGTAATGCAAGATGGGGGCTGTTATTATATATGCCTGTCTGGCCCTTGGCATCTCTGTGCACCATTGTGAGGCTGGTTTTATGTCTGCTGTGCAGGAGTACATAGTAGAACAAGGTGGTTTTAACCTTTTTTTTTTTTTTTTAGGAAGACTAGCGGTTCATACCACAGCACCGCAATGACCCGCCTTGACTTCATAATGGTTACTGTACATAAGTAATATACTGTCTGTTTTATACACTGTATAACAATCCTTAACTCAAATATGACATTCATTTAAAACGTGTTTAGCAATCAAAAGTGGCACTGTAACACCTTGAACAATTTTACATTTACATCAAAAAAACATTACATCAAAAATAGTTGTTCTTCTATTGAAGCACATTAAGTGACTGACAGCTCAAAGGACTGTGTGTCACGTAAATAAAAATGCATTGGAACCCATGCAATTTATCTAAGTGCAATAAAACCAGTATTTACAGTCATCTGAACGACTAAAACTGAGTGACAGAACCACCTTGAACAGTCGCCTGTCTTGGACAGCCACAAATCAAGTGTTCAGTCCATTTGCCAGCATGACGACACTGGTTTCATTGTATGCATTAGGGGTGTTTTCAAGTCTTGTTAGTTAATAAATTATAGACTACTTGAAACATTTGGAAAAGGGTCTCTGGTATGTGCATTCAGTATGCTTTATAAGCCACATATAAGAATTCTGTTATGCATTTATCAAACTTCCAGCACTTCTTGTACTCATCTAGTGCACTGAGCATACAACACAATTTTTAAGTAAAAAAAGAAATAAAATCACACCACTTTTTGTTTTAATAGTATTTCAAGATCCATTTTTGTGTAGGGTGCTCTTATTGTGTAATATACATCCCTTCGTCCTCTTAACAGAAACCCTACACACTACATATGAGGTTCATAATTTCTAACATGAAATAAGTTAATGGTACAGATATATTCAAAAGCAAAATTTAAAAAATCTGATATTGTGTTTGACCCGTAGCTGCCTGTGCTAGTTACAGATTATTCATGCACATTGTACATTCATCTGTTCTGAGCCTACACTGGTATGTTAAGCAACACTATCTGTATGACTATTATGTGACGTTCAAATCTATTTACATGTTTCGGGCTTCTCCTTTTATAAATTAGTAAAGCCTATGTGGTCAGTTTCCATCTGAAGATTCACTGCCATATGCCACTGTTGTCAGATCCATCTGCTGCTTTGTATTCTCTGGACTCCTTTAGCCATCTCATCACGTAACATGATATTGTGATGTCTAACCAAATGTCCTCAAAGTGCTTGAGTGGGTGGTTGTAAAAATGAGGGCTCTTGTTACTTTTTATACAATTATCATGTATCTTTTTGGTAGGACTTTAGATTGCAGCACATGAATAAATATGTAATCTTCCAGTATTGCAGCAGTGTGTTTTTACTAGTGGAGGTTCACATCCAGCAGAGTGGAGTGGTACTGCTCATCTTAACAATGGCACTATATTTTCATGGTAGATGTTCAAAAATACATTTCAATATGATTAAACCTATTCCCTGTGTAATAACAAGTGTCTGTTTCTGTATAATTACACACTTACTATGTAATGTAGTTACCATGTAATGTAACTAACTAACTAAGTCCATGGTGTTACAATGTAACGAAACAATAGCCCAAGGCAATTTCCGTGTAATTACACACTTATTCTGGGACGTCTGTGCTCCTGCTCCTCAATACCCTCCGAGCATTCCTGCCTCTTCTGAAGGATGGCACCGCTGACAGCACAGTGCCCACAGTCCCACGCTGGGCTGTGCTGATCAGAGTGCTGCACGTTTTCAGAATCTTAACTAAAGATGCAAGTGTCTGTATCTCTTCTCCTTTTTATTTTTAGGATAGATCTAATTTGAGATTTCCACCTAAACTGTCACATCCACGGCACTGGAGTTGCTTCGATTGGCAAAATGTTGCCTCGATTTGTTGAAGATATTCTTTTGAAGGCATGGAAATAGGTAGCATTTCTTAACATGTACAGAATTAAGATTATGATTCAGCTATAGATAGCAAAAGGCCCGCTACCATATTTAGATCCAATTTAGATAAAGGTGACAATCGATGATGCACAATTTAGGATGGAGCTCGGCTTTCTGGCTTGTTTGTCTCCACGCTGTCTGTGGATGATATGACAGGGTGGTCAGCCTAGCAAGTCGTTGGTCACCTTTTAACACTGCAACAAATTGCTTCTTTCTATTTGCTAGTTATTATTTCCGTGGTGGTTCTCTTAGAAACTATGGAAAGAGACAGAGGCCAGTAACCAAGCACTGTGTTCCCTTTCAGCAACACATGGGGTGATTTTCCAGAGATCAGAAGCTTCTTAACTTACGAATGTTAGCAAACAACCATTTTCACAGCCTGTGGGTGGGTTATGAGGCTGCCAACTGGCGTGTGTGTGTGTTGTTTGTTTTTCCTCTTCCAATAATGAAGCTTACCGTAAAAAGAAAAACAAAAAAAGAAAGAAAACTTTTTTTGTCGATGGAGAGCTCCGTCTGGTTGTTTTGAGTTCTTTTTCTTCTGACTGGTCTATAAAAGAAACCGAAATGAGCCAAGGAGAAAGGCAGGCCTGGTTTTAGTGCAGGCTAGTGCCCCCACACTGAGGAGAGCCATGATCTTGAGTGCAAGCACGTCAAAAAAAAAAAAAAAAGGCAGATTTATTCTTCAGGCGCTGCCTTACTTCCTCATGCTATCCTCGGTTACTTTCAGGTAACTGCATCTTGCAGGGTCTCTAATGCGACAATCCGTATGGAACAGCTGCACTCGGGAGACTGGCAACAATAAAACCAGACTTCAGTCTGTGAAATCATGAACAGCCTCATTTGTGATATGCCGATATTCTGCTTGCCAATTAAGAAGGCCTGATGAGCTGCCTAAATTACAGTGCTATTCTATTGTTGCATTTCAAATGAATCACACAGCTTTATTCTTTTGTGTTTTTTTCTTTCTGACATACAATATATCCCTACGTGTTGCATAAGTGTGGCATGGTGTGAAATAATATATTAGATTTAAACATGAATAATTCAAAACGGATATAATTGGCATACTGCACATATGTGTTTATGTATGCATCAGGTACAACTCTGATGGACAGAGATGTACTTGTCAAGATTAATCTTTTCTTTGATATTGGTTTATGTTTGGGAGATGAACTGACATTGTGATATGAGATGCATGCTGATGATTTTCTGTCCTGAATTATGTTGGCATTTTGCAGGGATTATCCTCCTTTTGTAGCTGTAGTCGACTTATTAGAGAGGATGGTACTGTATTTTATGTGAAAAGGGGCTGCATTATTTAAGGGTGAAATGTGTTTCTTACCCTTGCATGACTATCATTGGATAAGCCCATTCATTATTATATATCTGTTATTCTGGCCTAAATGGCTTAATGGCTTATAGGGACGTGTATAGATAGATAGAAAGTCAATTTTCTGCTATTACCTGGCAAATAAAATATTCAAAGAATTAACTTTAATTACCATTGGGAATCCCCTATACGGGGGAGGGAGCCCATTCCCCAGAGAGCCGAGACTGCATTTTAGCTGTGTGATGATAGTCAGGCAGGCTAATCGTGTTTGGTTTTAAAATGTAATTAAAGATGACCAATACTCTGAGAGCTTGAGAGGCTGAGTTTGCTTCAAGCATTGTTTCAGCCCTCAAGTGTTGCTGACACTGTTAACTGTGAAATACAGAGGATTAAGTGAATGGGGGGAGGTATTGGTGGGTGTGTGTGTGTGTGTATATGGAGAGGGAGGGGGTGGGGGACAGGGGCAGGGAAACGGAGGGAGGTGATGACCCTTGAATTGTGGCTGCAGCCTAGGTTGGGTTTGCAGACGGAATCCAGTCTCTCTACGCTGATGCTATAAAGGCAGCTGTCATGAGAAGCAGTCCCTTCAGCCCTCGCTTATAACTGCCTGATGATCCCAGCTGTCTCTCCTAGTTTGCTGAGCAAGCTCCTGGGAGAACCTCGCAGAAGAGGAGTGCTCTGCTAGTTTGCCAGTGAGACTTTTTTTTTTTTTTTAAATGTTATTTATAACATTATTTTTGATATATTCAGGATTTTCGGTTTGCTTTCGGTTTGCTTTCAGTTTGGATTCCTGGATATTCATTGTAACCAGAAGAAACTTCGAAACTGACCTTTCACAGAAAAATGGTCTGTCAATGTTTCCGCATTGGATCAAGTTGCAGCTTCTCTGCTATACTCAGATTAGTTTTATTGTAAGCATTCTTCAGTCTTGGATTTGATTTGACTGGATATTTGCGAGTATTTGGTAACTGTGGTAACAGAGATCTGAAACGTGACAGCTTCTGTTTAAAAAGGTGAGGTGTTCAAGAAGCTGTTTGTCTTTTTGTTTTTTATGTGCATGTCCTTTTAGCTTAGAAAGTGCTCAGTTTAGACCCTACAATGTTTGTAAAGCCACATACTGAGATAACGGAACCAGTTCAGTTGTCTCTTGCTGGTTTGATTAGTGTGTTAGTTAGACAACTCTGGCCATTGTGGTCACTGGTTCTTTAACTGTGTAACCATTTATTCCTCAGAGGGAAACTGAGTACTTGAGTGATCTGCAGTGAAACTTAATTATTCATTTGGGGGGGTGGCAATTATTTTCAGAACAAAAAGAACATTGCGATATGCATAGATAATGGTGATGACTGGGGCTTGTAATGTAGTGTTTTGTTGTTGCTGTAAACAGCTTGAAGATAAATGTTTTTGTCTAGTTTAGCCAGAAACCACTTGTTTTTAATATTCAACACTGTTACAAGCTGAGCTGCTCTTAACAGGAAGTGAAGAGTTTTCAATGGGCTCCTATATCAGGTAAACTATTTAAATCTGGGCTGCTATGTTAATCATTGAGGAGAAGTACACTGAATACAGGAAGAGGTTAGATGCTTTACAAACCTCCACCACTTAATATAGCTCGCTGGGAAATTGAATTTCCCATCCAGCACCATAGATTTTTTTTTATAGCTTTGTACTTAAAGGAAAAGAAACAAGTTGGAGGACTCGCAGAGAGGAAGTAGGAATATGAAGACCCAGAAAAGAAAAGGAGAAGCTATTGTCATTGCCTGAAAGTGCATATAAATCTTGAGCGTTTGGGTGTTATATGGGGATGTACAGATTCTCCTTCTTGTAATGTGAAAAGTGATTCTTTTAAATCTGTTCCATTGGTCATCAGGTAGACAAACGTTTCAGCTAGTGCTGCCTTCAGTGTAAATGTAGCACTGCTGAGTACTATTGGTAATGGATTCAAACGGGCCAAGCCAAAGACAAGTTATGAAGTGTCTGCACATTCTACCTGTATCACTCACTGTTTCTCTTCTCTTCTCTGTCTCTCTCCTGGGAGCTTTTCTCAGATTTTGCTTTTCTTTTAAATCCTGCAGACCATAGCTTACCAACAAGTTTATGTGGGCTTGCTCAAGGACAGTTCCCTGTTAACATCCTGCTTACACTGATGCTTTTAAAGTCAGTAATTCTGTAGTAGCACCCTTTATTTACTATTTTTACACGATGGTGTCAGATGTCAATTGGGAGATTTAAGGTCGAACAGCTGAATTGTATTGCTGGTCTTGTCTTCACTGCTTGCATGACACTACCATGTAAGTGCTATGAAATCGTGCCTGCCAATGCATAAACACTCTTCCTTTTCTGGATTTACTAGCTGAGATCATCTTTTTATTCTTTCATAATGCATTTTCTACAATTTTCTAGAGTAATAAATGACAAAGTGGTATTCATTATGTGCTGAAATACAAAAAAATAAAACAAAGCTAGTAATGTAACTAAGATAACTAACACTCATAATCATATATTAGTTCATAATTACAGGGGTCTCTTTAATTGATCAAAATGGTGGCGGATCTCAAAGTGTGTCCTTTTAAATAACTAAATAAATGTCTTCTTCCGGACAGAAATGCACCAAAGAGGCAGATTTTCTTGGTACACATTTTTAATTGTGTCAGTGGTGGCATTTACATCTGCTGTTTAGATCAATTGATGATACCCCTATAAGGCATTTACTGTGCCCTGATCAAGTCTTCTAAATGCTTGCAGAATACTGGTACTATCTAAAGACACGTTTAGATATATCTGAGAGGTGCAAATGCTGTGTTCCTCGTTTATACTGCAGAAAAAGTTATGGGGCGCTACGGTCATGGCTCCTATTTGCCCTATAATGCCATTACTAGCACTAATACAAAGGGGGAGGACTGTAACTCTGTATATTCATTGTCTAATCACAGTGGTACTTTATAGGTTACTCCAGCGAAACTAGGAATTAAACCCGAACTTAAATATAAATGCATCTTTTAGCCCGCTTTAGAACTTGTATTCCTTCTGCACATTTAAGGAAGGCGAGTGAAAAAGTAAATGAAGTCTGACTTGGCAAGGAGGATACAGTAAGGAGTATGAGCCATATGGGACAGTGTAACTAAAGGTGCAATTTCCAGTAGCTAAAAATAACTCCAGTTTCAAATATAGTGGTTAATCTGCATAATGCCTAAACTGGCAGTAGCACAGGTACAATTCTTCCCTACTTTACTGTATTCTGTCCTAAGGCCATTTTTTACAGTGATCTTTGTTTAATGAAGGAAAACACATGTTTTTCCACAACACATCCAAATCCCCTGACTCCATTAGGACTATTATTATTATTAACCATGGTTTTAAATTACAGGCATAATTGCTGTCTTGCATTAGTCAAGTAATGTACATGTAACCTAAGATAGTGGCTTTAATTGCAAGTCATTTCTTATAAGACTAATTGCTTGCCCATTTACTGGGTGTCGTGCCTCCCATCGTAGGGTCCTTACCTGTTGTTACAGTAACGCAGATTAGCTGCTGTTTGTTGGGGTCCTAAGATGCTTAACCAGACTGGCTTGTATGTGTATTTACATATAAAGCCTGTCAGGTTATTGTAAATTACAGGAAAAATCAATTCCCCCATATTATAAAATACAGGGGCAAATCTATGTTATAGCAAGTACATTTACAGATACTTAAATGAAGAAAGATAGGGTTCTGAGTACAGTGTCACAAAAGGGAGTTCAAGAACAAACAAAAGGAATTCAATTTTCGAAGTCTTGGCGAGATGGCTCAGAGGCCAGTGTTCTTGGTTATTGCTGTTCTAATGCACTTCATATTATGAAGCCTTTCATCACCCCTATCTGGTAGCAGTCTCTGGCAACGTCTTTTTTTATGCAGAAGGATTTGATTTCATGCTGATGATATTAGCTCCTGATGGACCAAGAGGTTAATCTGAGAAAATGTAATTGAGGAAAGCTTGTTTTCCAGATATCTCTACCCTCCTCTAACATGATTTTTTAAAGCCTCTTTGAACACAATAGAATGACAAGTATAAGTGCGAACAGCGAAGAACAAAATTGCTCAGAAAGCATCAAAAAAGCACTTGTGATTGCCTGGCTAGAAGAAGCTTGCAGAGGATGCTAAGGAATAGAACCTTTCGCTCATCACAATGACAAGCTGTGCTTTGAAAAATATTCTGATGCGGTTCAACAGAGCTGCTCGATATTGAGGTATTAAGTCGTATTGCTTCAGCAGCAATAATGTATGGTGGGTGGTGGGTGGGGGGTGCGGGTTATTGAAGTGCTGGAGCAGATGTTCTTCTCTGACTCGTAGGAGGAGTATTCGGTGCACTGATTTTGGAAGCGGTAGCCAATTTCTGGCTGGTGTTGGAGTAACATCTGGTTATTCCTGTAGGCTGCAAACATTAGCTGAAGTTGGAATATATTGGCTCTTTTATTATTTCTTTAAGTGTTTCAGCACTCTTTCAAAATGTTAAGCGGGAGACCTATTTATCTTTAAAAGCAAAATAATAAAACTCTTCGCTCCTTGCCATTATGGCTGGGCATTCCAGGGAAGCCAGTATAATCATTTACTCTAACAGGCAGTTATTACAGAATATATCTTTTTTTAATGGAGTGGGTAATGGATAATGGTGCTATTGCGCAGATCTAATTTAGCCATTGGGGCAAGATGTAATTTACCTGCAGGGCTGAGAGAAAAGCACTCGAGAACAAATATTAATAAAGGCCTGAAAAGAGCGTAAGAGGCGATTTCTACTGTTGTGAATGTTTGAATGTTGTTATGGGGCTTGATGTGTGAGACGGTACAGGAAGTATCTGTGAAATAACTCTGGTGAAGTCATCAGTAAGTCCAAATGAACTATGTATGTAACATTTCTTATTGCCTTCATTTTGAAGTAAGCATCTAATTAGGATATATTCAGTGCTTGCTTGTATTAGTGGCATTTTAAAGTATGTGCTGAATCATGATTAATTTCATGGTTGTGCAAGTACGAATTATTGTTTGCTTCATGAATGCTTGTTAATATCTATATACATTTGAAATTGAGACAGTGGGGTAAGAGTATTATCAGATTGATGTTCTTATGTCATATAAAAGTTAATAATAAATAAATCTGCTCAGTAAGAATTATTGGTTGATAATAAAGCCAATGGGTACATTAAAGTCAGGACTCGAAATCTAATGGTATATAAGGGAATTGAGCTTTAAGAAAGCTTGAATTAAACAACAGTTCCACACCAGAGGGGAATGGTTTTAGTCAGTATTACAGGTATAGCTTGTATACATTTTTCATGCTGAGGGGCCCTGCATTGCCATTATTGCACATGTAAACAAAACCCGCTGAGCTGTTTTTACTGTGCAGTCAGCTTCCAAATGTGATGCTGTTTTATTTCTTAGGAACCCTGTGTCTGCTTTAAAAAAAACAAAAAAAAAACCCAAACAAACACATTTAGCAATTCTATTCGCCTGCCTTAATCCCTTTCTGCATGCTCAAGTTAAATGACAGCTCCATGAAACAGAAACCTAATCAATTTACTAATAAGCCATGTCTGAACGCCCTGGAAAGGGGACACGGTTCCTTTTTTAATGCTCTGGTTGGCAAATAAATATACTGAAATGAGAGAGAGAATAAATCGTGGCACAAGCGTTTGGAGAGATCAATAAATTACTGCTGTGCTTCGTTACAGTTTGTCTTAATATCCAAGTTCAGTTTTGATTTGGATGTGTGTAATCATAATAATTACATTTTTGAATTATTTGCCATGAGGCATTTTCAGTTTGCTCTTGGTAAGGAGGTTGCATACCATCTCCCCTTCAGTCACTGCATGTATAATTGTACCATGTTAAGTTTTTCCTATCTATTTTATAATGCGTAATGTTTTTTTTCTTTTAAGTTTTAACAGGGCAACCTCTCATTCCACAGAGTTCACACAAATAGTTAAAACATTTCTAAAAATGTAACTTAAAAAAATCTTAACCGACGGGGATATGTACAGTAACTGCTCAAGTGCTTCTCTTTTTGTTTTCTCATAAACAATTCATTGTAAGTTGCTGCTTTTGTCATGCATGGTGAAAGGAATGCATGTCTGTCAGAGAATTTATGAAGTATGGTCACTCCCTGCCAAATGGAGCAAACCAATAAGTAAGAGCCAGGGGTTAGTAAAGTGCAAAGGGTCATCCAAAACCCAACAGTCACAATTGCACAGTCTATGCCGGTACAATACCGTCATAATCCTTTAAAAAGCATGTAACACCAACGACAGAAATACCCAACATGTCCGTTATACATGCAGTCATGTGGGATGTTGACTTTCAATCTAAGCCCACTGTAGCGCTTCAGTGCCAGCGTAGCGTTTCACACAGGAGTTAAGACAGATCCACCTCGCGAGGTGGTTCAGATACGGCATAAAATATGACGGCTCTGTGACGGTATAGGCAGTTCTCACAGACCAAAATGCCATAACTCGTCTGTGTGGAAGGGGTATCCATATGTTGCATCTTTTTCGATGTTTTTTATTTACAGTAGATTTCTCCTTGCTTGTTATATAAACTAGGTGCTCAAAAACCTGGGCTTTTTGGGAAGTCGCTCAACAGCTCTGTCGCGATTTTGAATTGGTGCTTTTATTTGATCAATTTAATCTCTTATCTATCCTACTACTTACATTTCTCCAATTACATCTGCGGCACCATATAATATGATTTCAAATTTAGATTGCAAGTCGTGTATTACAGAACATGCATTTTGAAGCTGTTAATGTAGTAATTCTACTTCATAGCAGTGTCAGCACCTCCAAGTCACTCTTTTGGTTTGTTTTTAAATTGCTTTATTGAGCATACTTGTATTGCTTTCCATTTCAGGAGCAGCTTGGATTAGATTGATTTGATTATATTAGATAATGATATCAATAGCCAAATAAAGCACTCGGGCAACATCACATGAGCCAGAGTCCTGTGTTCCAGCCGACGTCGCTTTAATCCAAATAATAAAACTAGACTGCAGATAAGAAAGCTGGGTTTAGTGGCTTTCTGTTGCTTCATCCTATTAATACTCTGATCAAACACAATCAGTACATTGCGATAATAAGAATAGCAGTATGGCTTTTGTTGCCTTTGCTCATTGTACTGCAAAAAATACTGCATTGTCTTTTTAAGTGGGTTGTCAATGCTTGCAAGAAGATGCCAATTCGTGTTCATTTTCCAGTCATTTAATATACCCTTCCCAATAACAAATGCACAGGCTACCCTTAAAAAGGTATTTGTCACTTAATAATAGAGTTCTAATCTAATAGATGAGTTCAAGTATTGTTAGCGACGTGGAAAGGGTTAAACCGTTGACGGCTATGCACCACTGTGTCCGCTTTCAAATCAAGCCTGCATCGATTGAAAAGTTGTTGAGCCTAACTTCATTAAACTTCATTAAACAATCATTTTATAAATGTGGCAGTGGAGAGCAGATTTCCCCCTCAGGACCACCTTCCTGCAGAAACCGCGACATCATCAACCCAGCCTCTGACTGCCCAACAGCTAATCTGTTGTGAAGTGCTTCAGGGCAAAGCATACATTATTGCATTAACTTCTAGATGTATTCATTGGGAACACGACTCTTAATAAAACCTGTGTGGTAAACAAATTATGGAATGTATTACTGAGCAAAAGATTACAATACAGTAAACTTACAAACAGACCCTAATGTTGAACTTGGATGGTAACAGAAGGTAATCAGGATCTGTGAAACCAAACTGAAATCTTGCATCATGGATGCTAAATATAGTAGAAATGTCCCTATTGTCCTCAAAACATCCAGGTAAACATGCTGTCAAACAGTATTTTCTCCAGAAAGTCTATTCACATTAAACACGGCATAATAAAGCTGGAGATGACATTTTAACATGGAGGAGCTGGCCCAAGTTATGGGAATGCTACTCTCTGGTGCAACCCAATGTTAAGGGCCGGTTGAGCTGAGCCCTGTGATCCTTAGCAGAAATAAATGAACCACTATGGATCCATAACGCTCCAATTTTAAATCTATTGAGTCTCCACAGAGCTTGGATAGACACAGGAGATCATTGACCTGCTGTGCCTCCATATTGCAAATGTGTTGTGGTCGGACTTCCTAGAATGTGAATGTTAATATACAATGGAGACTTTAACCTTGCTGCAACTCTGCGGCTACACCTGGCTCCGTCAGTCTGCCAGGGACTTGAACACAATGAGAAGGTGTACACGACAGTAAGGGTAGACGTGAGGCTTTGAGTATGAAGATGAGCATTCTAGATCTTGATACTGCATGTTTGTAATCCTGTGGTTTTGACTTTGGGCATTTCTCTGTGTATCCAACATCGAGGCTATGCCAAGCAGGTGGCGCATCATACAAGTTTAAGATGCCATAAGATCCTGTGGTTAAGCGATCAAGCATTTTCTTTAGCAGCTGTTCATTAGGAAGTTGGATGTAGGTACCATTTGGTTGTGTGTTCCCCCCCCCCCCACTCATTGTTGGTGACATGGAAAGGGTTAAACAGTTAATGCCTGTATGTCACTGTGCCTGCTTTTCAGATCAAGCCTGCATCGATTTGAAAAGGTCTTGAGCCTATTTCAACTTCATTATGCAGTCTATGCAACATGTGACACCAGGGCATTTTCCCTTTGGACTTCTATAGCAGCAACAAATGCTACCTTAGCCTTGTGTTGCAAAAAACATTGACATTGAGAGACCATATGAATTTAAAAACTTTTATTTTGATTTCAGCAGGTGAAGGTTTAAGTTCTAAACCATATAGTCCTCTTGCGCAGGAAATTCCCTGATGATGTGATTTTAAAAATTGGAGTTAAAGGTCTTATCATCAGTTTCTTTTATGTCTCGGGACCCAGCCAGCCATCTATATTCATCAATAACTGGGTCAAGGTTTAAACAAACCCAGCATGCCTGCTGCTCAGGGGCTTTATGGCTCCTCTTAGTCCCAGAATCTGGCTGTAAGAAATAACTCAATATTTCCTAACCTCAGTTCTATTTTATCTGAGTTCCCACTTTGCCCTTTTAAACAATGTTTCAATCAATAGCTTTTAAATATTGTTAGGAAAAATAAAAATCCATCTGTTTCAGTGGCCAGAACCTTTTGTTACATCCATTCGTCCCATTTATAGAAGGGGCGTTGAATAAATACACGTTTTTTTTTTTTACTTCATAAGCTGCACATTGGTAATGTTTTTTAGAGAGAGCTGTTACACATTTAATGGTTTTGGTATTGATTCCCCATTTTCATGTTTAATTCCCTGTTTTTTTTTTATTTTGTTTAGTTTGTTTGTTTTTTGTTCTTTTTTTAATGGCTTTTCCGAAAGGTCAGTTTTAATTGCCTCTGGGCTCAAATGCTAAATGCTTTATGTCAAAATATGCAAAAAAGAGCACTAAAAAGGCAAATAGGAATGTCAGGAATCGTGGGTTAAATTGAGGGTGTTTAGTACAACTTCATATGATTCTATTCATGGCAAAGCTTTTTATTAAATGGAATCCATTAAACATTTGATTCCTTTTGAAACCTGTGTTCATAATGCACTCAAACTGCAGCTGAAATGCCAGTTTTCTGTTTGTCTGACACATGCTTATGAAGCATTAACTGCAAGTTGAAAAGTACATAAAACAATTAACGTTAATGACTTGGGAAGGTGCATCAATGGCCTAATGTGTTTTTTTTTTTGTTTGTTTGTTTTTGTTTTAGTTTTTAATGCCGTAGGTACAGCAGAAAGCATTTCAGGCTCTTATACTATGAGCATTTGTGTAGCTTGTTTTCCGGATAGCATAAGATGGCTTGTCATAAGGCAGAAACCGCAAACTATCAGGTACTTTTATCTCGACTATTAAAGCCCCCCTGGCTGTGCCTAACCTGCTGACAACAATGTGTCTTGAAGACTAAACTGTCAGAGGCTTGCTTTTTGCCGCCAGAGGCACACATCCCTGCTGAGAGATTGGCTCACTCAACAATAGGCACTTTGTTACAAGAACCGTAATAGACTGGAGACCCCTCCTTGAGGGCAGGGAGATATATCCAGGAATGCAGGTAAATTAAAAGGTGCGGTGCCTCATGGAATCTGTGTTAAATGATGGCTGTGCTATATAATTCAAACCAGGTAAGGGTTCAGGAGATGTGCAATGTGGATAACAACACTGCAAAAAAGACTTCATGAAGTTTGTCATAATGTGTGACTGGCTAATCTGTTTGTTTTTTTTTGTTTGTTTTTTTTTCCCAATAGGCTGGAAGGTGAGGAGGACCGTTTGTTCCAGCACCTGCTTAGCTGTTGGATCTCAGAGATGCATTTATAGACAGGGTTTCAGGAAAGGACTAGTAAGTAATTATAAAATGTCTTCAATCTATGTTTTTATAGTACACACTGTCTTCCTCAAGCCCTACCTAGGCTTATCTAATGCTCAGTTGCTGGTATTGAGGTAAGGTACTTGTGAACTGATAACTGCATGCAATTGCGCATTAAAAGGCAGCCCGAGTTGAAATTCTCTGGTGCATTGAGCAATGGAATATTTGTCCCATTTCCACTGGCAAACTGCTCTGAATGTATCTGATATATTGTGTTGCAAGGAGAATGTAAAAAAATAAAAAAAATAAAAAATAAAAAATCTGAAATGATATTTATTAAACACTCCCTTCAAGAACTGCTGGAAAGGAGACCTGACCAGTTGCGGTAGAAGCCATTAACATCTTATTTAGATGCTGCCCAGTACAAAGGAACAGAGATATTGAAAAGAACACCTACCTATTAGTGTTTGCTTTCAGACAGAGACAGATTTAACTGCACATCAGGGGTGGAAATAGGACTCCTATTCCATAGCAGTTTCAACCATTCCAGGTTTTACTATGTGCTTGAGTAGCCACAAGGTGACAAGCCCAGATGTGTCTTCTTAAACAAAGTAAAAGCAGCAACGGATCAAACTGCTATGCAATGGGAGTCTTATTTCCATCCCTGCACATGGAAATACATGTGAACTGATGAGTCTGTTTGGTAATCAACAAAACTGCCCAACAAAGCTAGAGTGGACAAAGTGATAAGATAATATGAATATGTAGAAATCGGTTATCCCATGGGTGCATTTCCAGAGGTATCTGCATGCAGTCCTGCCTGGGAGTTTCCAGGAATAACTCCAACCCCCTGCAGAGATCCCCACTTGCTACGAGTCTGAAAAAAAATTATATATATACAGTATATATAGCCGTTCAAGTTACACAAATGTATATAAAAATCAAAAGCCAATAATGTATCCGTTTGTTAAAATGTGATGGCTTGCTTTTTTCATTTTGCATATTAGTAGGGGTCCATCCGTGGTGTAGGTTTTAATCCATCTCTTTCGTCTGTCTCGAAATGGCTTTTTAAATGAGTTTCAAACCAATGCCACTGATTTCTGTCTACAGTAGTCTCTAAAATCTAATTTTATTAATGTACTTTTTTCAGAGTAAGATATAATGAAGAGTTTAGGCAAAGGCAATGAATCATCTAATTCACATGTGCATAGTGTTTGCCCAGCATTTTTTTATGAAAGTATTCTCCCCCTCTCTCTCTCTCTCTCTCTCTCTCTCTCTCTCTCTCTCTCTCTCTCTCTCTCTCTCTCTCTCTCTCTCTTTCCTTCAACATTTCAAATTGAATGAGTTTTGAATCACTTTGCATAGCTGACGAGCTTTTAAACTCCTTTTGGTTTGTGTTCTTCGTTATGTAAAATGCCTCAAGGCACAGCACCACCACCAGCCCTCGGTTCGCTCACTGGAAAGTCCGAGCTTTTGAATTGTTCGTGTGATTTAATTGCTCTGACAAACGCTGGTTTTACACATGAAACAAATGTGTTCTTGAGGCACTGTGAGGCCTTTAACATCCTTAACACAGAAAGCATTGCTTCAGCATTTTGTGTTAATTAATTATTATTGTTCAGTTGGGCTTCTATAAATAGGCTAGAGAAAACTGTGTTTGCCTACCTTAGTTACAGGAAGTCCATTACTCTTGCACTTTCTTATGTCATTTCACCTCAGCAGTGTCTTTCAAGTCAATGACAGGAAGAAAGGGGTGAATAAACGTTCTTTTACTTCTGCAAATTGTGCTTATCATGAAAAAACACTAAGCACTTTCAATATCCTCAGAGTTATTTACCATGCAAATTAATTTTGTTTGAGCTGCTCTTTGACTCTTTGCAACGAAAAGGGTAACATCTTATAAAATAAATTACCTTCCTTTTTAAAATGCATTAAATCTAATTGGAATCTGCCTGCATGCATTTAGTCATCTCGGCAATGCTAATTTATTTGGACAAGTAAGAAAGACTTTATTACATGAGTTAAAATGCTATTTGAAATGCTGCAGAAATGTGTGCCAGGATTCATTGTAATGACTTCTTTGAAAAAAATAATGTATATTTTATATATATATATATATATATATATATATATATATATATATATATATATATATATATATATATATATATATATATATTATATTAAATATATAATATTTAAATTGTATCTGATTGTTTGTAATGTCAGACAGCAACATTATCTTTTTTCATTTTTCACAATTTGTATTATTTATTATACTAAAAGAGAAAACTCTGCCACTGACTGGCTTTCAATAGGAGTATATCCTAATATATCCTGCGATTTATAGAGAACGCTGTCCATATTTTGGTATACAGGGACGTCACAAAGGTTCCCATTGACAGCACAGCACTGCTACCCATCTCTCAATGACCAATCTGACTCAAGCAGTTGCAGTCAAAAACTAACTCTTATCAACTGATTTAGAACAAAGTAACTTTACTGAAAAAATACCCGAGCATAACTAATTAAATAGTTTGTGTCTTGTACTGTATCTCAGGTCTGTGGTGTTGAAGTAAACACTGAGCTGCTGCTGTTTTTTAAGTGAGCTCCTCTTGCTTGTAACGAATGGCAAATGGTCCCGTTTTAACCACTTTCCCTGTAATGTCAGCTAAAATGGCAATGTTACAACTCTGTGCGTCTATTGTCCAGCTATTGTAATAATAAGAGAGCAATTTCACACCATGAAGAATTTATGTCCCTTGGGGGATGAAAAATGATTGAGTGTAACCATTATGTTGCATTAATCAAAGTGGGAGTTCTGTGCAAAATTGAAAAGTAATTGCTTTGTTTGTTGCCTCCCCCTGCCCATGACAGAAATAATAACATAACGATATGAAAAAACAATAACTAGTAGGTTTTAGAAAGAGTGAGACCAGATAAGTTAGCAAAGCGGAAGCTCCCAGTGTAATCCACATACAGTCAAGTATTGGATATTGGCTTCTGTGTCTGCAGACCTTGTTGATTTAATACTAGTGATGAAAAACTATACCTATCCCAAACTAGCTGGGTTTGTGGCTCTTTCCTGCTCTCTTCCCTCTTAAACATGCTGACCGTGTTCTTTGTGCTGACACTTGTATGACAGCCTATTATCGGGTCGAGTGGCGTTGTTAGACCTGTGATTTTAGCGAAAGCAGTTGAATTGAAGATGTCTGTGTTTAGTCATCCACTCAGCCATCTGACCCATCAGATAATTCATAACCTGCTTGCTTCATTAATGATCCTTTACTAATAACCGTTGGCTGGGTAAGCCTTATAATCAGAAAGATTGTGATCACCAGTTACAAGGCATTTCTTTTTAAATGATGCGCTCATTAATTTGCTCACTTGAATGATAAAGTCGTATCAGAAGTTTTTTTAATAACTTTCAAATTAAAATGCTACCAGGCGAGTCTTCTCAATAAAAAGTAAAAGACTAAGAAAGGTGTTTAAAAATGGAAAACAATATTTACATCGACTAGGGAGTAGGTTAGTAAGTTTGCCTTCAGGGTAATTTGTCAGTCTTGCAAAAACAAAAGCTATTTTGAACGTATCAGGCATTTTGCCATATACCCCTGCCAATTTTCTTTTCTATTGTTCTCCATTTACATATTTATGATTTTCCTGCATTTTTTGTGGTGTGTAAATGGATGATAAAATACAATGAAAACTAAGTGAAATACTGCTTCACAACAACTGGTGGTAGTGTACTTGTTGTATGAATGGCTTGTGCCCCAGGAATGGAATATGATGCTAAATGGTAGCCTGTGCTCCAGAAATGCCTGTTCTTGACTGAGGAGTACCACCCACCAGTGTATTACGAATTAGTAGGGAGCCATTGCTTCACAATTATGCTGTTTTCTAGTAAGCTAGACTTGCAGTGCTTCTCACTGTGGAGTACAGCCTTTCAACACTGCTCTGAAAACTTCAACACATGCTACCGTGTAAAATTGCTCTATAGTACTTAATAATATACTGTCATCATTACCCTGTTTTATACCTTGCATGAAAGGTTTTGTTGTTCTGTGGGTTGGTCTGCCTGTGGCTTGGTTACAATACCCTGGACATTCATGTGTTTAATGCAGTAAAAGTACATTATGTCCTAATGTTTTGTTCCATGACTGAAAAGCATTGTGGTCCAGTGGTTAAAGAATCTGGCTTGTAACCAGGAGGTCCCCGGTTCAAATCCCACCTCAGCCACTGACTCATTGTGTGACCCTGAGCAAGTCACTTAACCTCCTTGTGCTCCGTCTTTCGGGTGAGACATTGTTGTAAGTGATTCTGCAGCTGATGCATATTTCACACACCCTAGTCTCTGTGCGTCGCCTTGGATAAAGGTGCTAAGTAAACAAATAAGAATAACATGCGTTACTATTTGCAAAACCCTCTGCAGGTTTCCTGAGTTTGAAGTAACTCCAGCCCCTGACTCTGGGGGCCAGCTATGGAAAGGGGATCATAACTCCTTCAGGAAGTGGGTTGCTAAGGTAACCAAGGATTTTACAGACTGTTTTGGTTTTGTACCACGCACTGTGCAGCTGAAGAATGTAATGCTGCTTTTGAAATACTATGGGGTCTGGTATCCCTAGGAATAATGGCAGTAGCCATGCAATTTACTCCAGCTTCTCTAGATGAGTTCCCCCCACTTACCTAAATGTAGGTAGCATTTATTCAATAAAAAAGTTGCTGATAGGCGACACTGCTGAATCCCATACGTACACATCAATTGTTTTTAAGGCCTCTCATGGCTGAGCACATTTAATCTGAACATTCCTAACAAGTACAGTATATAAAACCCAGCCAGGTGACCTTCACAACTTGGATGGATGATCATGTCCAAAATTCCACACCCCTCCCTAAAGCAGCAAAGCACAGGTCTGCAAGAAGAGGGAGAGGGAGAGGGAAAGAAAGTCCTGAAATCCGAGTCATGGAAAAGGGTGTGCTTATTGAGCCATTGTGTTCGAGGGGGAGTTGAACGTTTTCTTGTCAGGAAGAGTGAAGCTAAAGGTTAAGAAACTGCAAGTTACTTTATTGAGGAAAAGTGGTTTTGAAAGAACAAAGAAGGAGGGGGAGAGAGCGAGGGATAAAGGGAGAGTGGAAGTGCTGATTGGACGTGTGTGTGCGTGTATGCGTGTGTGTGATAGAACAGTGCGACACACCTGAGAGTCAGGACTTGATTTGAAGAAACTGCAGAGAAGAGTTTATTCTTTAACAGGACATGCACAGGTAGGGAAGTTCAAAGGGTTGTGAAAAATAAAGGTGTATGTAAAGTAAATGCATCGATAGCAGAGCTTTTTCATTATTTTTGTTTTGTTTTGCAATGGCTTTGGATTTCACCTTTTTATAGTGTGTTTAAAATATGTAGGTAACTCCACTGAATAGTTACTCTGTGGGAAAGGTGGGCTGACCATTGGTTCTCATGCGTGTTTTTTTTCAATTTCAAAACGTCAGTATTTTATAAGACCTAAAGTGATCTTGTGCTACCCTAACAGGCTTCATTAAGAGCTGCTGTGGAGTTTTACAGTTCAGATTGCTCTTAACAATCCTCCGATTCATAATACATGCATTCATTCCGAGTCCTTCATTTGTAGGGTCAGTTTAAAACATGCCTACAGACTGCATAATGATAACACAGCGATTCCTTGTGCATTTTTAATGAGCACATGTACTGCACTTTTTATAGATTTGCAGATTTATTTGAGATTTTATGGAAATTGTCTGCTGCTTCTGTCTTCATCTGGCAGCTTCAGTTTTAGTGTTTTTTTATGAAACGCTTGGCTAAGCCCATTGGGGTGGGCAAAAACAACCTATTAGGAAATTATTTACTTCAACATTTCAGTACAATATTGCCAGTGACATTTTTATTGGGACGGCATTGTTTGGATTTCATGGTTTATTTATTTCCCCCATCATAGTCGCTTTTAATGACTGCATAAAACCATACTTTCCGTATTACCATAGCGTCTCTGATATAAAATTGCTAAAAAGGAAAAAGACAGTAGTAATGGTTTTGACCTTTATTTACTGGATCTGCAGTTTTCTTTTTTTTTATTCCATTTTGGAGAATATGTTTATTGATAATTTATAAACACGGATACATATTTTAGCATGCATGACAAATGTGATTAACATAATGAGTAAATTTGATTTTTTTCTTTTTTTACAAACAAAGACCTTTCCTACTAATTGATGTTTCTTTCTGTCTGTCTGGTTTTTTTTTTTTCTTTAACTCGTCAAAACTCGTAATTTAACTACAGGCAGCTGTACTGTAAACACAGGCATGCTCAAACCTGCTCGGAGGGTATACTATTTCTCTCTAAAGCTGTACTTCTAGAAAAGCAGAAGGTTATCTAAAAAAAAAAAAGACTAAAAAAGTACAGTCCGTTTTTAACAGCTTGGTGCTTTTTATGTGTCCTCTCAATTGTTCAGCAAAAGTAAATTCTGGTCAAACACTCTGAATTAAGGTTATATGAGACTATAGATCACAGCAAGATACAGTTTTTAATCTAGCAGACTACCTCTAGGGAGTTTGCAGATGTTTTTCCTCTTGGTTTTGTGCTGTGTTTAGTTAAGGATTAGTGAGCCATTAAGCATCATGGCTTAAGAGGAAGACCGTGCCATTCACGCAAGCTTTGGATTTCCTGATCACCGACAATGCATGCTTCACAGGTGAAGTGGAAGTAGGCCATTGAAGCAGGGTTTGGAAACATTAGTTCTATGGAGGTGAGATGCATTATATTCTCAACTAAAGCAATTATTTTCAATAGAAAAAATTGTTTCAGAAAGCAACTCGTTTATAGCACTCCACAGCAATGCAAAAAATAAATCAATAATCCCACCTGATTAAACCAAGTGCTGTGAGGAGCGTAACTAGCAAAAGGCTAAATAACAAAGCACTTCACATTCGTTACTGGAAAACAAAATCCTTGACACCATGATGAAACCAATTTCAAAAAGCAGTGTGATTTCATTTTCAATTTTAAAAAAAACAATAAGGATGACAGAATCTGTGTTACCCGCCATTGAAAACGGATGAAACAGGATTGATCACATCATATACACTGCTTAGTTAGAGGAAAAAAAGGGATGCAGATTCTAAGGTGAGAGGAAACCTTTACAAAGTTTCAGTTGCTGCTTTTCCTACTGAATGAATGGTTCCAGATATTGTATCTGTTCCTGAATTCCACTGGCACTGTTCCTGAGTTCTACTGGCACTGTTCCTGAATTCCACTGGCACTGTTCCTGAGTTCCACTGACACTGTTCCGCTTTAGAACAGTGTGGTCCAGTAGTTAAAGTCCAGGGCTTGTAACCAGAAGGTCACCGGTTCAAATCCTACCTCTGCCACTGACTGACTCACTGTGTGACCCTGAGCAAGTCACTTAACCTCCTTGTGCTCCATCCTGTGGATGAGATGCATTGCAGATATTTCAAATACCAAACCGTGGATAAACTGCTGTATCCTCGAACCTTGCATATATACTGTAGCATTGTCTTGAATTTCCAAATCCAAATATATACTACAAGCAAATAACAAAAACAGCTTGAGTAGAAAAATGGGGTGCCACTAATACCACTGTGTTTTTGTGGGATTTTTTTGTGTTGTGTGTGTTTTTTTTGTTTTTTTTTAATTCGTGGATTTGCGTGGAAGTTTCAAGGAAACATGAAATAATATCGAAATCATATAACAGACAAGAAAACATGCAGATGCAGTATTGCTCCAGTCGAGCTTCTTTCAAATTGGCTTAACCATTTGCCCGTGTCGGGTAAATGTGGTCCAGTTTAAATCAATGAACCTGTTTTGGGAAACGTGTAGAGAATGGTAAACATTTTGTTACTCAACTGTACCCTTTTAGTGACCTTGTAAAATGAGAATTAAAGAACAGCTTGCACATGGCTGCTCTTCGCCCAGGCAGGGAACAGTATGCACTTGGGATTCAGGGCCAGGCCTTGTTTTATGGGTCATGTGATTCTGAATACCTTTGAGAAGGCTCGTTTGAGATGAGAGAGGAAACGCAATTGTGCTTCTCTGTTTAGACATTGAAACGTTTCACTCTAACAATTGTTCCACAAGGTGTTCCTCATAAACCATTTCCATGTAATTTACACAGTAGTTAAGAGCAGGGACATTTGGTAGTTACCCAGTTATCACAATGTAATTATATTTTGTATTGATATCCATTTTCCACTGTAGATGGATAAACTTTAAACAAACTGCAAAAACAAAACAAAAAACAAAATGCAAGTACAGTATTAGGATTAATTCCAGGCCTTTTTTATTTTGTCAAAAAGACGTGAAAGTTACACAACTCGCTAAACTAATTCAGCAGAAAAGGAATCGCTGTGGAGTACTGTAGAACTATTGAGGCAGAACTGTAAGATCCATGCTTTACAGTAAAGACTTCTACGGCTCTCTCTTTGGCTTCTCTTCATGGGAGGTGTACAGGCTTTCCTGACTCCACAGATACTACATTTTCCATTCCAACACTTTCTGTGATCTAGACATACCATGTGTGTTTTTGAAAGCTGTGGTGAAAGGAGCCATAGCTTACAAAGTACACCATTTATAATGGAATATCTTCATCCTCCTACCTTTTTGTCCTCAGGCAAGACCTGAAAGGACAAAAAGTTTTAAAAGATGCCAACAAGCGACGGACAAAAATGATATATTTGTTGTTAGAGTTTATTTTATTTTATTTATTTATTTTTACCTTAAGTCGGACTCCCATGGGGTACATTTGTAGAAATGATCTTGTCTACTTATTTTGTATCAAATCCTGTGGAGATACAATTCTGCAAATATTTAAGGTATTTTTTTTTTTACTTTTTCCCACCTTTTAAACAATGTCATCTTTTTAATATTCCTCACATCTCCATAATGCTAAACATACTGTTTTAAAGATGGAGCTCACATAGATGAATAAGAATGTGGCAGAAGACAAGTTCATTCCAGCAAATATGTCCTTCTGCAGCTCCATTTAAGGTGAAACAGCTTGTAAATGTGTCATGTTGGCCGTCACTTTTGTAGGCAAAATTCCCATCTTAAAAACCCTTGTCCGTGTGGACATTTTATTTATTTGTTTGTCTGTTCAAGACAGTTAGATTAACAGTTAGATTGTCCTGTATAGTTGTATTACAATAAACCCTTGCAGCAGCTACTCATTAGAAACCGTGAAACATTTAAAACAGTCCAATTAATCAAAAGCAGTCGCATCAAGGAATTTATAAGAGCTGTATTCACATAATTAATTCATTTTTTTATTTTCTTCCATCGGCATTTCAAATTGAAACCGATCTTTTAACCAGATCTCGGTGAAACAATATCTGAAGTTTGTGTCCCGTGGTCTCCAGCTGTGCTGGAGTTGAAAGGCATCGCCAGGGGTTTGATGAGGAAGCCTTCATTATCCCAGCCCAGTTTATGAGAGACTTTCTTAATAAGAAATAATGTGTAGGGTTGATTTATTTTTAATCAGAAAAATCTTCTCGGCTGATTTAACACATTTGTAACAAGGTAATATCTATTTGTTTACAACAGCAATGCACAAAAAAACAAAACAAAAAAAAAACGAAACCTTTAAAATAAAGGCTACAACATTTACAGTGTTTTCCTTGTAGCAGGTTTATGCCTTGAAGGGCATGGACCGCCTCCCACTGCAGGACTAAAGAGAGCATGTGCTTGATGTGTATGGCAATTGTTTGTGAGACATTTATTCCTGAGCTACAGGATCAATCGCGTCTTCTTTTTCTGAACTACAGCAGTGTTCACATTTATTGGAACACCCCTTTGCTTCTGTGGTTTTGATTTGTTGCGCATATGAAATCAAACCACTGTAAAAAAAAAAAAAAAAAAAAAGTGGAAAATTGTCACACGAGTGCCTATTGTTTCTATATCACTGATTTACTGACTGAAAATTGAAAATCTCGCACCCAAAGGTTTTCATACAAGTAGGCATATAAAGGAAATAAATCTTGAGGTGTTCGAATAAATTTGCACACTGTATGACTAGATGAACGATCGCATCTACTCTACGTGAAGGTCAAAGCCATGACTTCTTGGTTCAAAATGATGAGCGTTTGGTCATAGATTACTACTCTTATTCGTGCATCTTTTGGAGCAGAGCGATGCACAAGTTCAGAGGAGAAGGCATGCTTTAAAGATAATTCACAGCTTGAAGTGGAATAATGCTGTGAAACATAAGGTATCCAACGTTAAAACCAAGACGATCCCTCGTTAAAAAACGATCCCTCATATTCTTTATAATGATCAATAATTCATGATTTTAATATTATCTGCATTACAGAGAGGTTGCCTGTTTTATTTACTCATAAGACCAGTTTTGTATGGACAATAAAAAGTGTTTTCCGGCAAACCGTCCACTTGTATCGGCTTCAGCCTTGTTTTGGCACATAAAATATTTCTGTCAAAATAGCAGTTATTTTTCTCATTTGTAATCGGAACCTCTGCAGATCTCGTCTGGAACAATTCTGTGCACGGTATATTAGAAAATATTAGAAAACATAGAATTACCGCTCAACTTGGAAAACAAAAACGCTATTGTTTATATAACCCTCCTCCCGTTTTTGGAAGTAAAGCTGTTTTTGACTGGCGGTAAAGTGGGGAAAAATGCAGCGTAACACCCAACCAATAAATCATAAGGATAAGGTACTGCTAGCAACATATCCGAGAGAAATGTGTTTGTGAACTGTTTTCATGCCTTGTCAGCACTAAAATGTGTATCTGGAATGATGACTGCTGTTGTGCAAGCATTATCATTCCTCACGTAGGCCTACCAGAGTGAGCTAGGGAATGCAATTCTAATTAGCCACCTGCATAGGCCTGGAAAGAGTGATTCCGTAAAATAATAACATGTCAGTGAATATGAGGTCTGCTGGGTTGAGGATGGATAATTGCAACAGTTCCTCATAGGACTAGTAATTACGAAGTGGGATCACTGCAGTTCTACTTTTAAGTTGATGTTTTACTTTTGTTTATAATTCCAGATAAACCAGTCATTTGGGATTTTACTTAATAGTACAGTGGAACCTGCCATAGCCGATGCAATTGTCCTTCAGCTATGTGAAAATATCATCTCAGAGTAATTCGTTATACTATGTTGTAGTTGCTTCATTAATGTTGGGGCATTATAAATGAACAAATTCACTGTGTGTAAAATACCAAAGTACAGTACTGTACATACTCTATACAAAGAAAATCGATGAAAATGATGGCAAAACACTGACTACAGTATTTGGCAATTTACAAAACAGCGTTCTAAAACCAGTTCTTACCATGATTTTTCAGTCCATGCCAAAGTAATCCTACAGTTTTTTGTTTTTTTTTCTTTTTTTCAAACCGAAAGTGCATGTTATCCCGAGATTGAAATGGAGTTTGGAATTGACTGTTTTAGACCCTTAATAAAATGTGCCTTGATCAGTTTCCCTCTGTACCGTTCAGTTGGTAGCAGCATGTATGAACAGCACATGCCAGAGGCCCATCGGTTAATAAAGGGGATCGCATCTTACTGGACCGGATATTATAGGCTCTACTGTAATATGCAAGGAACCATTAAGTGGTTTGATTCTCAGTTGAAATACTAGCAGTTAGTGAGAGAGTGGAGGAAAAGCCTTGACAATAAGACCCCGTCTCTCTTGTGTGTTTTTGTTATCTTGTGTGGGGAATTTGTAGCAAGAAAGAATGCCAGATTGATTGACATTTAGATTTGTGAAGTCATTATTGGAACCTTACCATAATTTATTATCAAGAGCTTTTAGGGAGGCTACTTTAAAAAAAAAACAAAAAAAAACGTATGGAGTTATTTCTGGTGCCATACTAGCAGTTCATTTAAATTGGAATCCAGCTCTGCAGTAAACATATCTGATTGCATGGTACTAAATGGATCAAATTCGGAGCCAAGAAAAATCAACTACGTTTTAACAAGTGCTGGCACAGGAGCAAGGATCCATTCACTTTTATCATGGTTTTTAAATACAGGAGGCTTTTTTCATAGGAATGGTTTCAGGCTACCATTAGCTATACTAACTGCACTTGAGCAGCCGTGTCCATCCCCCATTTATTTCTAAAGGCTGATTTAAATGTAACCCACTGAGATAACGTTTAGTTTACTGGAGTCCAGTACCTAGTGGTGATTTCACATACCAGTATTAAAAATCTTTCAAAATCCCAAATTCAAAACCATATTACACTGTTGCATGCAGAGCAACCAATTGTTCACGGATGGAAAATTCAATGTAATTAATCAAACTGAAGTAAAAAAATAACTGGGAACATAGGGATCATATCAGGTTATTGCAGGGAAGTTAATATTCAGCAAATTAACTCCACTTTTGAGAAATGCAGGCAGAGGTGAATTCCTGCTATAAAAACTGTTGCCTGGGCAGAACTTTTTAAGAGAGTCAGACAGGGACTGAATTAGTGCTGCAATGCAGAGGTACACTACATTACAAAGCAGCAATGACAGGCAGAGCCCAAACAATCTTCAGTAATTGCTCATGGCACCCCCAGCTCCAGTTGCGCATTTTAGGTAATGTTTAAGAAGCTAGTTGACCTCTCTGACGTGGCAAGATATAATAAATCATTCTGAGAGTCAGGTTACCCAATTAGTGTAATCTGAGATATTGATTTTCACATGGGCGCAAAGTTACAAAGAATATCAATTTTACACCGCTGATATTGGTCATGCAGATTTTCAAAGGTTAATATTCTTAAATCTAGATCCAGACTTCTATATACTTGAGGTTTGATATTTGTTATAAGAATTGAGGAATCAAAATAAGAGAAAAAAATCTAAACCGATGGAGACTAGAAAAACTAAAATGGCAAATTGTTCAGTATCTTCTAAAAGGCATTGTTTATTTAGTACTTTTCTACTGTGTATGTGTGCTGAATTGTAGTGCCTGCCAGAGTAGATTGAAGTAATGTGTTTATGCAGAGAGTCTATAGGGCACTGCGATTTACATCTGCAATCTCTGAAAATGGAATTGGAGTTGGCGTTTTCTTTTGAGGGGAAGAAAGCAGTGTAATAATAATAATAATAATAATAATAATGGGAATTTGATCAGATCAGCCGCATAATACTGTAAAAAGTGATGTCATCTTAAAAACCAGGCTGAGAGCAGCCATAACTCTTCAGGAATAGTCCCCACACAGCCATAGCATAGAAGTGACAATTCACCGGGCACACTGGCTCAAGATGCAGTTATTTCAAAGTTTGGACCAGGCTAATAAGAAAGCTAAGAGTAATCATCATGATCATTATCATCATCATCATGATCATCATGATCATCATGATCATCATCATCATCATCATGGAAAAGAATAACATTGAAGACTTCCTTTCTGATGGATCCTCGTTTTAAATGGGATCTCGGTTTAAGGCTAGGAAATTATTTATTTCTTATAAATAACTGCATTGAAGAATAACTGCCTGCCAGGCATTTGCATTGTCTTTGTCAAAATATGCATGCATTACATTGTGGTTGTGGGGATGAATTCCAGCTAAAGGTACCTCATATTCTATATGTTTGCTGAGGTTGTCATTTTTTCCTTGTGAAGTTGCAGACCGTGAAGGACAAGACCAGAAGACCTGGCTACTGCCTTATTAAACAATGGGGAGTCTTATTTCCATCCCTGTAAGCCCCAGGCCAGATTTGAACCTGGGATCAAAAGCATTTGAGGTTGGATTGAAATTGTTACAGGTGCACTAATACTTGAATGGACTGTTTCAGCAGTCAGTTAATATTTAATCCTTGTGGTTGAGCCACATGCAGTGTATCTCCTTCTCGGTTATAGGTCAGTGATTCTTGACTGCTTCGGGTATAATCCTACAATGCCAACATAATGTGAAACTAACCTTGTATTGCTTTTTTTTGGTTTATAGGAGTGCTTTTATCCACTAGATGACATCCTGTGGGCACCCTTTAAACTGAGCCCTTTTTATTGATGTAGCCTCTTTCCAATCTCTCAGCCTGACTTCTACTTCTAAAAGGGCGACTGCAGTGAAGGTCCTTCTATATTTGTCGTGGCAGGGTTACTGCTTAATAGAAAACTGTGGCTGCATCTATCTTAAGACCTCTGAGAGACATTGTGCACAATTTGGAGGGGGGGGGGGGGGGGGAGGTTAGTTTATCACAAATAAAAGCAATGTCAAGTGCTTATGACACAGATACCCTGTTATTGCACCAAGCTGTCTCTCTCTTAGTGAATAAATGAGTACAAAGCCGGGAAAGCAGGAAGACTGCTACATGATGGTAAATGACACGTTCTAATTGCCTGGTCTCCGCGCGCCACATCGCTATAAACCAGATGTGACTTGTTGGAGCAAAGAGGGAGCAGGACTTAGAGGTCCCCTATTAGTTGTGATAGAGAAAGCCGAGCGAGTAGAAGAGTAAACACAATCACGGCACGTTTTTTCCAGCAATTTAACCAACAGCTTTCTGGAATCGACTTCTTTAATTGTTTGAATGAAATGAGACAGAAGGTTATTGGAGCAGCCACAATGGGAGCCGGTGGCATCTCATTGTTTTCATTCAAAGGCGCGTCATGCTTGTTCCCCGGCAATTCAGAGAAGCCTTTAATACCCTTAATGCCAAGCCTTACCTTTTATGTGCACTTTGTTCCTAATATTTTATTTCTTAAGTGCAATGCCTTCCTCTTGGTTTAGCCCCACTGCTGCTAACCGTGACTTTAAATCAGCCTCTTGCGAGTTTAAATTAACAAGCCTCTCCTGACGGTTCTTATCTGAATACTGCGCCACAGCAGACTTCATTAATGTGGCAGTTAGAGATTCCTACATCTCAGGCTGTTGACATCTTTGTTATTTAGACCTGGTTTTGGGGGTCTGTACAGATTCAAGGTTCAACCTTTTTGGACAAACGGTGTGTTTTTATCAATAGCTTTATGTAGTGTATCCCTCCTAATGCAGGTTTCTTGTAATACCCATATAGTATATATCTTATGATTGAATAATATGGCAACTGCACAATCTCAAGGCATCAACTAAATACTGAGGTTCTGTAAAATGTACGTTGCAGGGACAGGCTCAGTTCAGGTTGGTTGATTTCCACCAGCTTATGGGTGCAGGAGCCTTTAGCCATTCTGGACCTAAGATGATTGAGAGCAGGATGCCATTTATATTATTGTAATCCAGTGGCATGCAATAGGTGCAGGAACACCTTGAGATTCTTGTCTTGAAAAGTGCTGAATAAATAAATGTGTGTTTTGTATTGTGTTCCATTGCATCTGATTGTAATATATATATATATATATATATATATATATATATATATATATATATATATATATATATAATTTTGAAATGATTAAGCATTTGCTGTTTTTTGTTTTTTAAAAAAAATTTTTTATGGATTATGTTTTGAATAATGATAATAATAATAATGATAGTAAAGCAACGTTTGATCGATTTCATTCCACTCTTTTTTTTTTTTCTTTCCAGATGATAGAATGCTGCAGTTAGCTGGAGTGGGATTGAACCCCACCTGAACTCCTTCCTGTCCTTTTTGAAGCCCACTTTCCTACAATGTCCTGCCCTTGCCGTGGGAAGCTGAAGCTCTTGGTTGCCACAGTGACTTTTGTTGTCCTTATTACTTGGCTGTACCTGTTTGTGGGCAATTTAGAGAGTGAGTATGATTCAAAAACTATCAGGCTAAAAACCATGGATAATAATAAAAAACACACACACACAACAGAGCTTACAAAACATACACAGTAGAGATATGGAAACGGTTTTATTATTTACTGTAAAAGTAAAGCACTTATGATGAACTGCTATCCTTCAAGAAGTCGTTCCGGTCAGCCTACATACAGACTAAAAAGCATAACCAACCCCTTTGAGAACTTGTATGTGTATCTATTATTAAATCCAGAAGAACAGCTGGACACAGATCGGTCTAGGCGCTTGTTAGAGCTCTGACATTAGAACCAGGAAACCCTGTTTAAACCCCTTACCAGAGTGTTAAATCACTTCAGCAGTTAGAGTTGCAATGCTCAGTGCCCTTGCTGCCATCAGCTGAGATAAATAGCTTGCTACAGAAATATTTGACAACTTGTCGTTTTTAAAGCGTTCTTGGTCTTGAGGCAGTGCAGAAGTAAATTGTAACTCTAGGCTGCAGAGAAGGCACAATCACAGCTCACAGTGAGTCACGTTGAGAACCTGGATCATTGGGCTTGTGTGTCTGCGGAAAAGGCCTGTAAAACAGAGCGTGTGAGGATTGCATAGACAGGGATTGTTCTTTCTTATTTGACTGGACCTAATGCACAGACCTGATGATCGTACAGGACACTGCTATCCTGGGGTTTGCTTCATCTGACGTTGCTTACCAGCGATCGGAAAAGCAGAATGCATTTAATAAGCAACAGAAAAATGCGTTGCTTTCCTGTCATTTTTTTTATTTCATGTGCTCCTTCATTTAATTTAGGATTTCAGCAGAGGAATGAAAGCAGCTCCCTCGCCGCTGTGTTTGTGTTGCGCTCCGGGTGGTGTGTTGTTTTCATGTTGTAACAGATGCTTTTGTGTCTAAAAAAAAACGAAGCGAAAAGGACTGTTATGTTGTTGGAAAACAGAAACACTTTAGTTTTAAGAAAACAATCAAGGACAAAAGGAGCAAACATGATGTTACATTTTGGCGGGACCAGGTCCCCAGCTGCCTATGGAGTTTTTGTTCACAAGTTTATAGGCATTGATCGCATCCTGTCTGATGTTTTGTGTTTGTGGACTGAGCGTACAAACCACTATCCAGCATATTGATTTAATGTGCAAAAGCACACAGATAGAATACTATCTGGAACACTGTATGTTACATCCTGTTACACCGTATGTTACATTCTGTATATAGAGATTGATTGATTTTGTCCTTGAATATGATATATTGCCTACCTCCAGGTATGACATTTATACCATTTACTGGAGGATATTCACAAGCGTTTTAATTGGGTGATTAAAGGTTTGACCTTTTTACATGTGGGAATGAATGTGCAATATCCACTGCAATCCAGACGCAGGCTTCCTGTTAGTGGTTACTTTGGTTTAATTGTAATCTCCATACCTGTCTGTCTTTTAGAAAGAGGCTTGTCCATCACCATAGCACAGGGCACATGTCTCCCATTAGCTCACTCACAATGCAACACTCATCGCAAGAGGCGTACTTCAAACTGAAAAATATTACACATTAGAATTTTATGACCCTCACCTACAATACAAAAAAAAAAAAATCAGGTAGGCAAATACAGGCCTATGTGTTATAAAATGAATGCTGTGTTATTGACAAGCACGGGCAAATCTACAACAATAGATTAACAATAAACATAATCACAACACTGTGTATTCTGTACAGCAACTGATAAGATGAGAATTCTACATTTGCAGAGCCTGATGCAAGCCAAGGATCTTTTGAACTCAATGTGCTGAAATGCAAATGCATGATTTTTTATTTATGCTAGTTTGTATTTTATAATAGTATGTCACAACCCCTGATTGCACCAAGTCTTCTATCTTGACAAAGAGTTTTAAAAGGATGGTGATGCTTGCAGGCATGCCTCAACATATGAAAGCCTGTTTGTGTGTAAGTCTGGTACAACCCATGGTTTCTGTATGATTTATTTATTTAAGAGCGATGCTGTCTGTAATATGGCTGAGTGAATTCAGTTTTTTTTTTTTTTTTCAATCCTAGTCCAGCTAATTTTAGAATAGCCGTAAGGGGCTTGACTCCCCATTATACAAAGAGCTTAAATCAGATAAAGCAATGTAAATGTGGATATCTAACTTGCAGTGACGTTGTATTTGTGATGGTCTTGCAGACAGCTGGTCCCTGTTGCTGTCCCCGTGTTTGGGTGAGCAGTCAGAGCGCTACCTGGACCACGGCGTCCTCGATGCACGCGTCCGGGAAGTGGAGGAAGAGAACCGCCAACTGCGCCTTCAGATCAGCCAATCCAAGAGCAGCAATCAGGACGGGAACTACGGCAACCAGCAGTGGGCAGCGTCCGCAGACACGGGCATGGAGGACGGGGAGAACACCGCAGAGGAACGGGGCAATCGCACGGACTGTGTGAAATGGCCCATGGTGGAAAAGTGTGAGGTGAGCAGTGTAAAGATGAACCTTTCAACTTGTGTGGACAGCTGCCTGTCCAGTGCCAAGCCAGAATAATAGGTAGTGTGATTGCCTGTCGATACATACAAAAAATAAAGCAGTTCTTTTAAAAAGCTATCTGCAAGGATAAACTACATAATCTGTAGCTCTTTAGGGCCTTACTCCATCTAGTGGATGTACAAGAGAATTACAAACCAATACACTTCACAGTTAAGCTGATGATTTCAGTGGGACAGGATGACCTGAATGCATTTCTCCTCAAACAGATTCAATTGATTGCGCCAATGGTTGCCAAGGTTGGATTTGAGTTTGAGGAAGGGTGTTTTTTTGCCAATCCAATCCACTACTCACCCACCCAGGATTGTAACTCCTGTCTGTTGTTGTTGCTGTGTTTTCAGCTCCTCCATGTTGCATGCGTGTGTGCCGGCCACAATGCCAGCCGTGACGTGGTGACCCTTGTGAAGTCCATCCTGTTTCACAGGTAAGGGTCTTAGTCCTGGCTTGGTACAAACTGCCACACCGCGTGTGTGGTTCTGCCTTCTTAGACATACAATCCATATCCACGGCAGCCTCTAAACAATGTCACCTTGGTTGTTCCCAGTTGTTCCCTGTATTCTTTATTTGGCAACGGGGAGAGAGAGATTGCTCAAGGAAAAGTGACTCATTTGCAGGTCAGCTTGACATTTCAATTCAGAAATAGGCTGCAGTCACCAAGAGACAGGCATCACATTCTCTGTGAATGTCAGCAAGGCAGGCTTTTTTTCAGAGCTGTGAATGCTGAAGGTTGCCTAATGTTTTCTAAATCCATCGTTTCTAATTTTTAGCTTTAGTTTCTGCTTTGGAAGATTTCCTTAAGCAGTTTAAAAGTATTTAAAACAAAACAAAAAAATTTAAAATACCATACAATACAGTTTTGTTTTGAATTAGACAAAAGGGTACTGTCTAATCTGTTTTTCTGACCATGAATCATTTTGTTTTTTGAACAGGAAGAATCCCCTGCATTTCCATTTCATCACAGATGCAGTAGCTCATGAGATCCTCAGCTCTCTCTTTCAGTCCTGGATGGTACCTTCTGTGCAAGTCAGCTTCTACGATGCAGATAAACTCAAGGTAGCAATTTGTTTTGGATCTACGTGAGCCTCTTGCTTGCCCCTGCATGGAATAGGACATGCCTCCTCTTGTTCCCCACATCACCTTTCCCAATTTGAATGCTCATCAGAAACAAAGTTTGAAATGACTTTATCTACACTAATAGCACAATTTAACAGCTGTCTTGCAGGCATGAAGTATTAAAAATCCCGGGTTGATAATTGAGGCCAATGTGAACGGCAAAGACTATAGCTGCCTTAATAATAAAGAATAAAGGTTATCTTAGATTTATTACATTAAAATGCATTGAGTATCCCAGAGGTTGTGTAAAATGTTGCTGTCAGGCCCTTGTGCAGTAAATGTGAAGGGCAACAGTTTTGAGACAAAAGGATTGTTGCGTTGGGCTGCTGTTAGTATATAGTGCATTAGAGCAGGGGCTCGCTAGGATAAATAGATTAGTAATAGTTGCATGATGACTCAGACTATGCAATCTTAGTAACTGCAGAACTGTCATTCCATCTGCTGTTCCAGCTCAAGGCTCTCCTCATTTCTCCCCATACCCTGTGTAAACTGTGTACGTTAACTGTTTACACAAAAGAGCCGTGTGCATGAATCATGTTTGAGTGTTCATGTTAAACATGTATGGCTGTCTTATAAATAATTTGCTGCTTGGGGAATTTTAGTTCTCATGGCAGAGGAATTAGTCAAGTAGATAAATGCGTTGGCTGGTGCCGCCATATATGTATTTTTATATTGGTGGCAAAAGTTGGCCCTTCTGCTCCTGGTCTTTGTTCCAACCCTGCTCTGAATTGTTTAATTGAACTAATCAATCCCCCATCCAGACCCTGAAGTAGTTAAATATCTCATTTTAAACCTGGAGTGGAATGGCCCTTCAGGACTGTGATTGGACAGCCATTGATGTCAGCAGACAATGTCATCCTAGACATAACCTAATGGAAGTTATTACGTGTAAGCAGTTTCTGCTGATAACCTGGATTGAGCTTGTTGTTGTAAGGAGAGGGTGGTCCATCCCAGATTGAGCAGCACTTTTCTGTTAACTTGCACATGTCCCATCTGCTATATGTAAGAAGACCCTTAATGGATTAGGAAGGCATCAGGTAACCACTCATAAAAAGTAAAGTGGAGCTTCTTAAGTACCCTGAAGTTTATAATTAAAGAAACGGTAAGTTAATAAAGAGTGACCTGCAAGTGCATGGCCTAAAAAGTCAAGCATATAACGTAAGTACATTTGAACATGCTTTATTCTCTTCTAGTCTGAAGTTGCCTGGATTCCCAATAAGCATTACTCAGGGATATATGGACTGATGAAACTAACCTTGACCAAGGCACTACCCTCTGACCTCACAAAGGTCATCGTCCTGGATACAGACATCACCTTTGCCACTGACATTGCAGAGCTGTGGACCATCTTTAGAAAATTCACAGGTATAAAAAAAAAACATTTTTTTCTTTTTAACCCTTTATTTCTCCTTCACAAATCTGCACATAGTTACGGTCAAAGTACAAAGCAAACCAAAGGGAACCTGCACAAAGTTGTTGTCCTTTGCAATTTAAGATATTTTTTGAATTTGAATAGAAAATTGCACACAAGCTTATACAGCTACGGCCGGAAGGGTCACCACAGCACCACCTAGAATTATAGAATGGAGACATATAATATATATATATATATATATATATATATATATATATATATATATATATATATACTGTGTGTGTGTGTATATATATATATATATATATATATATATATATATATATATATATATATATATACTGTGTGTGTGTGTATATATATATATATATATATATATATATATATATATATATATATATATATATATATATATATATATATATGAACATAATTTTATTTAACATCATGTAATCAAAGAAACTACAAAATGATATTGCAAAAGTCTACCGGAAGCCATAATAATAGTATTTCATGTTATAAGGAGGCTGTGTGGTCCAGTGGTTAAAGAAACGGGCTTGTAACCAGGAGGTCCCTGGTTCAAATCCCACCTCAGCCACTGACTCATTGTGTGACCCTGAGCAAGTCACTTAACCTCCTTGTGCTCCGTCTTTCGGGTGAGACGTAATTGTAAGTGACTCTGCAGCTGATGCATAGTTCACACACCCTAGTCTCTGTAAGTCGCCTTGGGTAAAGGCATCTGCAAAATAAACAAATAATAATATTTCCAAATGTCACATTTTTCGTTAAATATATGGAAAAACTAAAGTGGTATGTAATTCAATATATTAACATAACATTATTGAGCAGGTTTCATTTGACTTTATGAAGCAAAATTAGTTCATTCCAGTGGTGTAACTCTGGTTTCAAAAGTGGGGGGGTGGGGCAGTTTCTGTAGCTGATGCGTGCATAAAGATTGTTCTATCTGAAACAATGAAAAAGTGAGGGGGACATGTCCCCCGTGTAAATTACGCCTATGGTTCATTCTATAGGGGGATGCAAAACTTTTGGCTATACAGTAGCCTAATTGCTTGTTTCATTGCGTTAGACAAACAGGCCATTGGCCTGGTAGAAAACCAAAGTGACTGGTACCTGGGAAACCTCTGGAAGAATCACAAGCCCTGGCCGGCTCTAGGGAGGGGGTTTAATACAGGTAAGCATTCCTCACAGCACCATGTATTCCCTATAAGTCCAAAAACATAGTCTTGCTACTATGTGAAATGTATAACATTTTTACAAGAGCATTGAAGACTGTAGGAGATGTAGCAGCTGTAGGTGCTAATAGGCTGCTTCTGCTCTCTCTCTCTCCTCATTGGTTCAGGTGTGATCCTGCTGTTGCTGGAAAGGCTGCGCCGGATTGGCTGGGAGCAGATGTGGAGACTGACTGCAGAGCAGGAGCTGATGAGCATGCTCTCCACGTCACTGGCTGACCAGGTCAGTGACACCCTGCAAACACCAGAGGGCGCTAATTCACAGGGCTTTCTCTGATTCACACACACTTATATACACGCTCTAGTCAACACCCCCAGGGGATACAATTCAAAATGATGATTATTACAATAAACATGTATGGGCAAAAATTGTTGGCAGAACTTGAGAACAAAGGTTTTTATAAGAGTTAAACCAGTATATACACTCTGTACAGTAGATACATTGTATGTATATGTGCAGTACTTTTACTTTATCAGGGGCACTACAAGAGATTTATTTTCTGTATTGATCAGTTTTTAGGCACAGTAGAGTATAGCTATTTCAAAGAGCTAGTGTGGCTGGGTGTTTCTGTTGGCAGTAACGTAGTGTACGTGTTGCTTGCAGGATATTTTCAATGCTGTTATCAAGCAGAACCCAGTCCTGGTTCACCAGCTGCCCTGTTTCTGGAATGTGCAGCTGTCTGACCACACCCGCTCGGAGCAGTGCTACACAGAGGTGTCAGACCTCAAGGTAAGGCTCTCTTCACCCAGCGCTCCAACAAACCACATTGCATCACAAAGCATTGCTGTGGCTGAATGGCAATGATATACAATACTTATTGTTCACAGTGCACTAGTGGGATGCAGTGATAGGGGTGTATATTTTTTTTTTTTTTATTATTTAAAATTATTATTTATTTAAAGCATTAATTAAAGCATTCAATCCTGGCCCTCAGGGGATTAATTACCCATATTTTTGTTCAACCAGGATCCCTCCAAAACTTTAAACCCCCTTAATCGTGGTTATTGCACAGCAGTTTGATCCTTTCCTGGTTTTACTAACAAGACACACCTCAGCTTGTTACCTATACATTGCAGCTAATCTAGTTCATAGTAAAACCTGGAATGGGTGAAACTGCTATGCAGTAGGAGTCTTGTTGCCATGTCTGTTCTATTGTAAAGATGACCTGCTGCTGTTGTTACTGCTGTGTAAGATGGCATCCGTCCTTTCAGGTGATCCACTGGAACTCTCCTAAGAAGCTGCGCGTGAAGAACAAGCACGTGGAGTTCTTCAGGAACCTGTATCTGACCTTCCTGGAGTACGACGGGAATCTGCTCCGGAGAGAACTCTTCGGCTGCCCCAGCCAGCCCAGCACAGGGAGCATTAAGGTGAGACAGATATGACAGGCGGAGTATAAACTGGATTATGCAGTAGTTGGCAAACCAGACGAAGAAAAACTTTGCTAACTATGCGGTATGAACTTCAAAAACATTTTCTGTTATTTATTTATTTACTTATGCTGTGTCAGCTATATTTACACACAATATGTAAGTCAATATTTATTTCCGTATGGTGCAAGAGCTATATTTAAACAAAATATATGAAGTCATATTTACTATCCAACCTTGCCTCACTTATTTTCTTGACTGATTTCATCGGGAAGACTATTATTACCTCTAGGGTACAATGCCTCCTGTTAGTAAAAATAGTCTTCCCTCAGGTCAATAAATTGCTACTATAGCTCTCCTCTCCAGTCCATATTTACTCTCTCTCTCTCTCTCTCTATATATATATATATATATATATATTACACACACACACACACACACGTACATAACGGGGTTGTGTATATAGATAGAACATTAAACACACCTCTAAACAGATCATTCACAGCTCTTTTTTGTGAACTTTTAGTTCCATCAAATATTGGTAAAGACGTAGCTATTTGTAAAGCTGTGGTTGGATTTCCTTTGCAAAGAATGTCTCTGCCGCTTGTGGTGTTAGGAATACCTGGTCTGTCCCGTTGAAGGATACATGCAGTTGGGCCGGATAAAGCAGACCGTGCTGTACCCCAGCGGCCCTCAGATGATTTTTCATGTCGTTATATGCGGCTCTCCGTTTTATGATATCCACGTTGAAGTCTGGGAAAATGTGAGCTCTCGGAAAGTGAGTTTATCCTGTTGCCTCGCCAAACAGAGAATCCGCTCCTTTACCTGGAACCTGTGGACCTTTAAGCTCATGGCTCTCGAAAGCTCACCCTCCCTGGCTTTGCTCCAGCTATGCGATGGGCCCTTTCCAGAGAGGGTGGGGATTCCAGGCCCAGCAGGGCAAGGACTTCCAAGAAGAATTGGGACATAAACTCAGTCGGAGTTACCCTTCTCCATGCCCTCTAGAATCCTGAATCCCACCTCGAACGATTCTCCAGGCCATCCATTTTTGCTCAGAATTTCTCATTTTCGGCCAACAGGTTAGTGCAGTTTGTTTCCAGGGAGCCGAGACGGGCATCGATATTTGTAACTGCTGCTTCAACCTAACCCACTCTCTCGCAGCAAGATGACAATGCTGTCTGCAATGGTGTAATTGCTGATTTGATTTCCGCTCGCAGAATGCCAGTCTCCCCTCTAATAACTTGCCAAATGTTAGGCATTCAGATAGCTCTGGTCTCGCTGGGACAACACGCTTCCCATCGACGGTCTTGTCCAGCTCTGGTCCCCTCACTCGCCCCCTTCCTGTGCTACAGTTACAGGGAGCCCTGGAGGAGCTGGACGAGGATGACCAGTGTTATGATTTCCGCCGGGAGAGGATCACCATGCACCGGGTTCACCTCTACTTCCTGCAGTACGAATACACCGAGACGCAGGGCGGGGCCGACGTCACGTTGGTGGCACAGCTCTCCATGGACAGGTAGGGGGGGGAAACTCCAATATTGAGCAACTTAATTTGCATATTACTAGTTGCCAAAAATAAATAACTCATTCAGGCTGAGGTTAATGCCTTTAATGGCACTTTGTGGCACAGAGTGTTAACCTTTTCGAAAGACTTTGGCTAGTCCTAATTGAAATAAATCTGCAGCCATTTATTTTAAAAATGCCACCATGTAAAAATGCGCTGAAAGTGGATAATAACTCCTGCTCTTTTTCCTAACTAGCTGCATTACCCCACCTACCACCACCACCCGCTTTGTTTTCCAGGTTACAGATGTTGGAAGCCATCTGCAAGCACTGGCAAGGGCCCATCAGCTTGGCCCTGTACATGTCAGATGCCGAGGCTCAGCAGTTCCTGCGCTATGCCCAGGCCTCGGAGGTGCTGAAGAGCCGCAAGAACGTCGGCTACCACGTCGTCTACAAGGAGGGCCAGTTCTACCCTGTCAACCTGCTGAGGAACATCGCGCTGAGAAACGCCAACACTCCCTACGTCTTTCTGGCAGACGTGGACTTCCTGCCAATGTACGACCTCTACGATTACCTCAGGTGAGCCGGTGTACATTTGAACAGCTTTTCATTATCTAGCCGTAGCTGTGGATTGAAACTCTGCTGGGAATCTAATTGACTGAGGTGATTCGTGACATTTTCTAACGCTCATTTGTACCTTAGAGAGAAGTTTTTTTTAGTTTTTGCTTTATTAAATCCTATTAACTATAGGTCCAGAATTATATTGGTGGTGTGTGAATATAAAGCTTTCTCAACCCTGAATTATTCAGCGATCAAGGTTAAAGGAATAGTTTCCACATTACTGTCAGCAAACTAAATGGTTGCCTGTCTTTTGTATCAGTACTGTCCTTGAATTTGCCAGCCTTTGTGCGCTTTTATAAGGTCTTTAAACTGTTCTGCGCCCGTTCTCGCCTGGTGATTTCATATCACTGACCCTGCATTCATTCTCTGCTAACTGAAACAAATAAAGTAGATTTTATGATATTTCAAAATATATTTATAAAGCTGTAATGGTATTTTTGGAAGATAACTATATTTTCTATCCAATAAATCCCTTTCCTGGTCTGTGAAATGTCTTTGCGAAATCTAAAATTCTAGTTTCTCTGCACTGCGTTTTAGTACATTTTATATATAAATGCTATCTGCTAGGTAATGTAAATCCTATTTGAAAAATACAATTTTTTTTTTTTGGTCTTTTATATTAAACAATTTGCCTCAAATTTGTTTATTTTTTTCCTCCTCCACAGAAAATCCATAATCCAGCTGGACATGGCCCACACAAAGAAAGCCCTGATCGTCCCAGCTTTTGAAACCCTGCGATATCGCCTCTCTTTCCCCAAATCCAAAGCAGAGCTTCTCTCCATGCTGGACATGGGGACCCTCTATACTTTCAGGTTGGTGCATACTCATTACACGCCTCAGCCCCTGGGTTTGAAACTTAACATTTTGCATTTAAAACCAAATGATTGTGATTATTTATATCCTCCTATTTTGCTTTCAGGTACCACGTGTGGACCAAGGGCCATGCCCCAACTGACTATGCCAAGTGGAGAACAGCAACCACCCCCTATAAAGTAGAGTGGGAGTCAGACTTTGAGCCTTACGTTGTAGTGAGGCGTGACTGTCCGGAATACGATCAGAGGTTCGTTGGTTTTGGCTGGAACAAAGTATCCCACATCATGGAACTCGATGCACAGGTGAGAGAAAAAAGAAACAGATAGATAGATAGATAGATAGGGCTGTCAATTAATCACAGTTAACTTTTGAGATTTAATGCTCTAATTTTTTGGGGAGATTATTTTTTTTAACGCACGTTAATTACACTCCTGTCTTATCCCTCTTAGCACACCGTAATTCATTTCCTGCGGCACCATTTTAGCGCATGCCAGGACTGAATGACTGTAGTCATCGTTTGAATATAAAATTAATCACGGAACCGCATTATGTGACAAAGCACTCAAACTGAAGGAGTTGTGAATGGGCCGTTTATTTTTTTAAAACTTTCTCACTGTTCTTTGGATAGAAAGAAGGTTACTTGTATTTACTGTCAAAGTGAGTTCCAGTATCACAGAAGTGCATCTAGTCTGCTCAACAATCTGCATGCTAAACATGCGTTCACTTCTCAAAATACACTTTCTAGTAGTTCTTATGTACAAACAACAACAACAACAAATACAACAAATGAAACCTGTCAGTTTCGACAGAGTACTCCTTTAGAAGTTCAGGATCGCTGCAAACCCATGAAATAAAGCAAAGTACGGTACTGTAACCAGTGCTGTTGGATAGCTTCCGATTGCAGACCTGTTAACATTGTAGCTTTTGTTTTATTTAAATAACCACATTTATTTTTAAACAAAATATTTACAATTATGGAGGCTATAACCATTACTCTGTGAATGTTTGTTTTGTTTTATTTAGGCAATTTTCAAGTTATTAATAAAATATAAATTTTATTATTATTTAAATGGAAATGAAAAACATCAGTTTATGAGTAAGGAAACTGGTAATTGTAAATGCAGTAAGGTGAGTAATAAACTGACTCCATTGTGATTTAGCAGTTGTTTCAAACAATTTAACAACAATGCTGGATTGTAAATAAATATACAACTATAGATGATGATGATGATGATGATGATGATGATGATGATGATGATGATGATAGCATCATCAGTAATAAAACAAACTTAAATGAGATGGATGCAGTAATTGTATCACTTAAATATGATACCAAGATTGACTGAGATCAGCTTAATTAGACCTTTTTAATTGTTTTCAGTTTTTAAACAGTTGGAGATTTCCAGTTAACTATACAATTTTATAAGTAACTTGAAATTGGCAACTTTTTAGGAGTTGAGAACAATTAAAAAGGTCTAATTAATGAATGAATGAATGAATTAATTAAGCACATTATTAGTTCAATTAAGGGTTTGATTAAGTAATTGATTACTCAGTTGGAGTGAAAACCAGCAGACATAGGGGTCTCCCCAGGACCAGGATTGGGAAAACCTGAATTATAGTTGATTGCAGTAATGACATTTTAAAATGCTTGAACAATATCTAAGTTTCTAATCAAAACAAGACCAGCTATAATTTGCTAAGTATTGTGTTTTGCAGCAGGAGAAGTGTTAAGTTTTATTTTTATTTTTATCTACTCTGTAAATAGATACCCAAGAACCAAAGTGCTTCAGACCCATTCCTAATTTCTGAATAGCGGTTTGGTGATTCAGGGAAGTGTGCATATGTCTTTTTTTATAAAACATTAGCTGTGACATAGCGATTATAACAGTGAATAGTATGGCTCTTGAGTATGCATGTTTGTACACTTTTGATGATGTCCATTTTTTTCTCCCTGATTTTTCATAAAGGAGTATGATCTGGTGGTGTTGCCCAATGCCTTTGTGATCCACATGCCTCATGCCCCGAGCTTCGATATCTCCAAATTCAGATCCAGCTCCGGCTACAGGAATTGTCTGCAAACCCTGAAGGATGAGTTTCACCAGGATCTATCCCGCAAGTATGGCTCTGCAGCCCTGAAATATCTCACTGCTGAAAGGAACATGTAGGAGATCTGCCCCTATCCTCTGCTAACTCAATACCATCCTGGAATTGGTACCTGCTGAAGAGCTAGGGGAGTGCAAATTCACAGCTAGTGCAAATTCACAACTGCATCCGAAAAGCACTACTGTATAGCGGGTTTCAAGCGGGTATTACGCTGGATGCACAAAAAGATTAACGTTGGGGGGGGGGGGGGGGGGGGGGGAGGTGAAATTTCAATATTTGTACAACAGAACTATTACAAATGGCTATTCCCAGGCTTTTTTCTATTTTTATTATTGTAAATTGGTCCTGGCAATTTTGCAAACTTTATACAGCACACACAAAGGTTAAAGAAAGACAAAAAATGGGGGCAATGGGATTTAATTTGGGGACCATTTGCTCGTCAAAACAAAGTTATTTCAATAACTGGGATTTTTTTTTTTTTTAAAGAATTGCTTTAAAAATTAAAGAACAATTTTTTTATTTTTTTTAATGAGGGCAGATGATTCTGTCCAAGTGGGTGATTTTTTTAAAATATATATATATATATATATATATATATATATATATATATATATATATATATAGTTTTACTGGCACCAAACTTTAATGAAAATTAGACACTATACACAACATTGTTGACCGAGATCGATGAAGATGTATAACACCTCGATGTTATTTTGACCTGCTTTGGAGCAAGAAACTTTTAATCAACAGGTACCCGTGATTCTTTAAAAATGGAATGAAAAAAAAAATGTTGGATAAACATTTAGCCTTATTATTATTATTATTATTATTATTATTATTATTATTATTATTATTATTATTATTATTATTATTTTGCTACTTAAATTATTTAAAATATTTTGTTATTAGATGTACACAATTTCAGAAAATAATGATGTATACATTTTGATTACAGTATATTGTTACTTTCATAATTTCGTAACTTTTTTTATTTTATTTTTACATTTTGTTGTTTTCAAAGGAAGATCAGTACCCATCTTTATTTCTGTAGTTTACCATAGGTGTTCACAAAGGAAGAGGCCAAAATGGTTTAGAGTGTACACAGGAGATACTACTGTGTCATCCATCTTTGTTCAGTACATGCCACATTAAGAAACCAAACATCTGCAGGTATGTCTTGTCTTCTATCCATAGTCAAATTTGCACTCATTTTGGGGTCAGTTCAATATAGACATTGACCTTGCAGCACTACAGATTAAAGTTAATAGTAGTTGATTTTGACAATTATTATTATTTGTTTATTTAGCAGACACCTTTATCCAAGGTGACTTACAGAAACTAGGCTATGTGAACTATGCATCAGCTGCAGAGTCACTTACAACTACGTCTCACCCGAAAGACGGAGCACAAGGAGGTTAAGTGACTTGCTCAGGGTCACACAATTTGCAAAAGCTGGGATTTGAACCGGGGACCTCCTGGTTACAAGTCTGTTTCTTTAACCACTGGACCATAGACACCTACAATGTGTTATTTAATCTCAATTCCTAAAATTCATAAATTAGGCTGAAACTTGAAAGAATAAATAATACTAATAATATGAATAATACTTTTCAAGACAACGCTACTAAGATTTTATTATGATGCTCCCAAGTCCAGTTTTTATTATAGTTGTGAAAACTGGGACCAGATCTAAAATAAATAGAATACTCACCTTATTAACACTGTTCCACATCTCAGGGACAGTGATAGAAATAAATGAGCACTCAAATTCTTGGACTATGGGGAGAGAAGAATGAATGAAAGGCTACAGTTACAGAAGCTTTTAAAAAGTGGCTGGTTCCATTACATAATATTTTATGCTGCTTTCTAATGCATGTTCTGGTCACATATTTCTCAAGCCATTTTAAAGGGCATGATCCACAAAATTAAGTATTTCCTACTGAACTTTTAACCCCATCCTTCTGTGAATTATTTGAAAATGATAGTTTAGGATTCAAACTCAATTTCTAAAATGAGATGCATGATGGCAGTGAGCAAGTGTAACTGATTGTGCGTTATTATATGTGAACCTTGTGTAGACCCACCACTCCACCATTATTTAGCAATATGCCTTTGCCAATTTGGTGCATGCATGGATTTTTTAAAAAACAATGTATGTATTTATTGTTTTTAAAGTATCTGGAGGACCATTTTAGTACTCATTAAAAAAGAAAATGCTGTTTGTTTGGTTATTAAAAATGCCAAAAATCACATGCACAATGTAATGTTGCACAATATATATATTTTTTTTAAAAGACTTATTTAAATTCCGATGGAGTAACTGTATGACCCTCCCCCACCCCCAAAAAAAAAATTATATCAAGGAGCACAAAAGTATGTATGTAATGTTTGTCTATAATGCATCTCATTAGAAAAACCTCTCATTACATAATTTCTACATGTACTCGTTACAATTGTAACAGAAAAAAAGAAAAAAGACCATGCAATACTCTCATGCACCCCCTCTCCCCAACTGTCTTAATCATAGTATTATTATTATTATTATTTATTTCTTAGCAGACGTCCAGTAATGATGGAAAGTACTATTCGCTGTTATTTTCATTTATTCAAGAAATGTTTGGCAAGGAAAATGGATTGTGATATAGTTGAGAATACAAGAACACTACTGCATGTACCATTTTCACAAGGGGCAACAGTTTCTGGAAATGGGGTGGGGGAGACATTGCAGATTTGGTATAAAATACATGAGTTCGGAATTAAAGCTATGCAGAATATTTGGGGGATTTTGCCATTTCCAGAAATCAGTAACCCTTTATTCCTTGTGTATGAGACCAGCAAGCTCCAGCTCTGGTATAGAACACTACAACACCTTGTGAACACCAAGCCAATAGTGTACCTGTAGACCGTCCAGACCTTGTTTCCTGCCAATGTGCTGAGTTTGGTTAATGCGAGTGCCTTTGCTGTATTGTGAATCTGGTCACTGATTGTACTACTGTATTTCAGGAGCCTGAGAAATTACAGGCTCCTTCTATTTATTATCGTTGGGTTAAAACAAACATATTTTTCTATATGGGAGGGGAGGGGGGAGTGCTTTAAATAAATTTGCCCTTTCATAACGAGATGAGTGTTGCTTATTTATTTTTGTATCCTATAGTTATTAAATGTGTGTGTGGAGTACATTTCAGCTATATGCAAGGCTCTTAACTTCTGAGATTTTACAGGTTGAGGCTCCAAGGAGAATATACTGCAGGTCAAAACATTTTGATGAGACACGTCATTGGTTTAATACAAAAACAAAAAAACATCATTTTTGAAACTTATTGAAATTGGGTACCATAGTTTCTTAAAATCAAGACTGTAAATTGCTGCTCATTATATATATAGCTATATATATCTCGGAAACACCTGCAAAAGTGTACCAGTATTTGTACAGGCTACTTGAAACTGCAGATGTGTTATGAATTACATAAATAACTGTAGTTCACTACAGGGCCATTTCAGCGTACACTTTAATGACAAAAATATACACAAAATTTCATGTTAAACACCATAGCATGAAATTGTGAAACACTTCAGAAAGTTTTGAAAAACCATGTTGTGCAGCAGCTGTTTTTGTGAATAATCTAACTTTTTTTTTTGTTTTTTTTAAATTCATGAAATTGTTGTACACTATTAAAGAAGCCAGTAACAGTTTCATGACTACTGCACTTTATTGACAAAAACAGGTTTAGAAAAACAAACATAGGAGAAGGGTTTTTTTTTAAAGGGTCCCGTGGTTCTGAAAGTGTAAATGTGATTTTTGCATTTGAAAACAAAGGTCTGATTTGTGAATGAAAAATACATTGTTGGTTAATAAAAACAGAAACTATGTTTTTAAATCTATTCCTCTTTAAAAGGATGTGACTATCAATGTAAAAACCAAACTAAATTTGGCAGCATCCTAGTTTTTTTTATCCATTTTTAAATCTGCAAGCTTTCAGCATTCCACAGGTTTCTTTTCATTATCCAATATAAATGTAATGTACAGGGATGGAAATACGACTCAAATTGCACAGCATCACCCATTCCAGGTTTTGCCACGAGCATGATTAGCCACATGTACAGGCAACAAGCTCAGGAGTGTCTGATTAAATTCATAGTAAAACCAGGAATGGATCAAACCACTATGCAATGGGAGTCCCTGATGTAAAATGTGAATTCTAGAAAATGGCAGGTAAAATCCGACAGGGCACTGCGTCTGTGTAGCGCTTCCAGTCCGTGCCGTACTTGCTGGAGCAGCGGTGTTCATCACGGATACAGCGGTGCACCAGCAGGATTGTCATGTAGATGATGTAGAAATAAGGAAGGAGGTGGCTGAAACCACAGGCCAGGCAGTAGGACAGCGACCCCATCAGGTCACCGGTGTAATTGAAATGGCGCGCAACCCCCCAGAAGCCAGAGATCATGAGCTTGCTCTGGTGTTTCGTGCCGTCGGCAGAGTTGTAGGAGCACTTGATGTACGCTGGTTTCCTGCCCCAGATCTTGCAGTTGCCGTCAGTGCGGCGAAACAAGTCCTTCTGATGGTTGGTCATCCTGAATATATAGTAGCCAATGAGGCCCAAGAGTAGGACTCCAACAACATTAGCAGTAGAAAGCTGGACTGGATTGTAGACCAGGTACAGGCCCTGGGGGTGGAGGTGGGGGGGAAAGTATTTAGTAAATAGCTTAACGGCATGTTTTTTTCACCTTTCCCTTATTTTTCTGACGTCTACAAAAGTATTTGAGTTTAATTACTTTATTTATTAATTGTCCCCTATACAGTAGCTGTTTCTAAGCTTTCTTTTGGCTAAATGTTATTTACATTGTATTCGATTTTCTAATTCCATGTCTAATGCCGCCAACTTCTCCATACGACACAACCAGAGGAGCTAACCATGTTGAAAGTTAATATCCTCACAGTGTAATCTGCTTGATACAGTAGAGATCTGTACAAAAGCAACGTTCTCCTAACCCTGTTTTTATTATGCTCTATAAATAACTCTGATTTTGTGGCTATCAAGATCACTAGAGCTGTTACATACCTGTAGCGTGTAGAGGAAGGGGAGCCACACACAGTCCCCCCAACCGAGGTACCACCCAAAATGATCATGGCAGATGTCGATGGTTTTCAGGTACCAGGCTTCATTCCAAAAGAAATCCAACACATAAACAGCCTGTCAAAAGGAACAAAAGCAGACTGTTGGCAATCATTTTAATAAATGCAAATCTTTAGTCTACCTTTCAAAGATAATTGCCTCTGCCTGCATTTGATGAAAATGTTCTTAGTCTGCCCTGTAATGTACAGAAGGTGACTATTCTCAGCTCACTAGGGTATGCACCGTAATCATTACGACACATTTGAAAGTATTTTGAAAAGCCCTCGCAATAAGCACATAACGTTTCCACTGTCACAAGCAGAGTGGTCCAATCTAGCAGAACACTGTCTTAAATTCAATAAATCCTGTGCAATAACCCAGCTATTTTCACATGATTTTAGTGAAATCCTGGTTTGTCTGGGCTTATGGAAAGAGCAAAAGATGGAGGCTGTGTGTTCCAGTGGTTAAAGAAAAGGGTTTGTAACCAGGAGGTCCCTGGTTCAAATCCCACCTCAGCCACTGACTCATTGTGTGACCCTGAGCAAGTCACTTAACCTCCTTGTGCTCCGTCTTTCGGGTGGGACGTAATTGTAAGTGACTCTGCAGCTGATGCATAGTTCACACACCCTAGTCTCTGTAAGTCGCCTTGGATAAAGGTGTCTGCTAAATAAACAAATAACAAAAGATTGGCATGCCAATTATTGACTTCTAGTAGTGAGAAATGGAAAACCACTGGGAATATCAGTGATTTTCTGCTAAATTCAAGGATAAAGGTAATTTAAAGTTGTCACTTATAACTACAGGCTAGCTCTCCTGGTATTCGCCTGTTCTTTTTTGAAAGCTAGCACATTCCAGACCGTGGATCAAACTGATCCCTAAAAGGCACATTTTGTACCAACTACTTGTTTGAACCCTTACCTGGAGAACATTGACCAGGATCATGGAGTTGGTCACCTGACCGTAGAGCTCCTGCTGCTTGGCTGCATAGGAGAGGTTGATGAGGGTCCAGGCTATGATTCCAGGACGTCCATTGAAGAAGAGCTTAAAATCGAACCAGCTCCCAATTCTGGGATTAAACTCCACTCCCATCATGTAATTGTAGAAGAAGTTCCCAGTGAATTTACTGAAAGATTTAAGAACAAGTACAAATTGGTTCCCTTCAAGACTGTATATTACTAGTTCCTGAAGCTTCAACCCCAATGATATTTTCATTTATTTCATTCCTGGCATTAATCATAGAAGAGCAAGTCCTTCTGCACATACTGTGTCTATCTGGTGTCTAGTATAAACTATAGCTGTAATAAAAGAAGCATCCAAAATGTGAACTAAAACTAAACCCACACTGACAAAACTGAAAGACGTCTCTGCTAAACTGCAAGAAACTACACGGGAATAACCACTGAGATAAAATGAGGAATCCAACACTTATTTTCTTTTCTCCTTACTTAACCAAAGTGGCAGGGATTTGACAAGCAATGCAGAGCAAAGGCCATTGATTTCTACTGGCAAGAAACACTGTTAAGGAGCCAAGCCAGTCTATATTTTGCAATGAGGCAGACTGTGAAGGCTGAACTGCAGTTACTACATTTGGACTGAAAGATTGTCAGGCTGTAGTTCAAAGTACTTACCAGTCTTTTGCATTTGTGGGAAACAAGTATGCCTTAATAAAAGCAAAAGTGGAGACAGAATAGCCCAAGATATTGGCGCACCAAAGCAGTGGAATCCAGTTATCAAAAATGATAGTAGGGGAAAACCATTTGAAGTAGTAGGCATTTGCAAACCAGACTGCGTGAGTTACAATCCAGCACTGTAAGCCATTGATCTCGTAGTTATTTACTGTACCTACAAGACAAAAAAACATTAAAAAGAGAACTGTCAAAAAAAAAACACAACCAGGCAGCACGTTTGATTTTAAAAAACAAACCAAATGATAATGCATTAACATATCTATCCCTTTGAAAGAAATGAATAGCACATGTAGCAGAATGCAACATAATAGGCACCTCTATTACCAATTTTTTTTTTTTTTTAACTGCTCAGTGTCATTTATTATTAGTTTTGGAATATGAACAGTTTAGACTGTGGTACAACATATAAGTGATATCACTGGTATGACAATGGGAGCAACTACTACGTATTGTACTAGACTCCGAATAGTGCTCTCCTCACCTGCTGGGGTGCGTGCGCCTTCCTGAACCCCGCCCACATATCCTGGCAGGAACTTGTGACACAAATCTGGAAGGCACATGTACAGCACAATCTGAGAGTCGAGAGGGAGGAAAGAAGCAATATTAACATGCAGCAGACAGAGTATATGAACTATAAAATACTTCCTCAATGGATCCACCGTGGTACTGTTTGTGTACAGCTATGGCCTATAGAATTCACTAATTTTAAAACCTGCTGAATAATGTTTAGGTTAACATACTGAATTACGTACCGCTTTGTAGTTCTCCCATATACTTAACGAAAAATTGACAATTGGATAAATACGACATTTTAGAAATCTAACATGAAATACTGTACTACTATTATGGCTTCAGGTAGACTTTTGCGATCATCATTTTGTAGATAAATTTATGTTAAATGGAAGATCTAAATTATGTTCAGATAGTTTTTTTTCTTAAGTTTTTATTTTCATTTTTTATTATTATGTCTCAATCCTAAAATTCTAGGTGATGTAAAACCTTTGGCCAGAGCTGTAGTTCATTTATTGTTTATACTTAACTCATTTGTTGGTTATACTCTTTTCTTTAATTTGGTCTTTTTTACTAATTTTAATATACATATGAAGTGTATTATATAGTCAATACCCGATTAGCACCAATACCTCTAGTAGGGGCCTGTAAAAACAGTGGTTAATGTCCCCACTACAGGAATAATGTATTAATTAGTATATATACCATTTTTTAAAAAATATTTAAAACTTCACTATCGTTCCCTAACTCGTCGGGGCAAAACTAAGTCGAATCAACACATGTTTCAGCATGGTTTTTCAGATTTTTCAAGGTGGTGTTTTTGACCCCTCTCTGTGAAAGTGTAAATTCATTCACTGTTTTCGGGATGCGTACATGACTGACAGGGGGCGACAAACACCAAGGTGTAAAACGGTAGAGATGGGGGTGGAACTAGTGGCAGTAAAATAATAAGAAAAAGGGGGAAGGGTGGTTAAAAGAAACAGGCTTTCCCTAAAAATCCCATCAGTCTAGAGCTGAATGGATCCACACAGCAGACGAATACAATACACATACTGCACTGAATAGCCATTGTTACAAGCTGACAAATCTATGGTCGCACTATGGCTAGTCCTAACAGGACTTTATACCATATAGAAAACAGAACGCATTAAGTGAACAACATCATCCTTTCTTATAAAGGAACTGGGGTTATGCAACATTGGGCTCGATTCACAAAACTGCTTTAAGGAATGTTTTTCCAGCCCTGGGGTGAAGGATTAATAAGGAGTTAAAAGACAATGTGACAGAGATGCCGACCTGAAAGGTAACCCAGATGGCATAGATTTTTGCAGCGGTCCAGGTAAAGGAAGGCGCCCGATTCCAGATATCTGCTAGACTGGATTTCCCTGTGTACAAGTCCGCTACAGGCTCCGTCACAGAGCAGTCATACTGGTCACAGGCCATCACAAAATAGAACACTATGAAGGGAGCAAAACACAGCAACAAGATGACGCTGATGAGCGAGAACCAGTCCACCTCCCTGCAAAAAGAAAAACAGGGTTCAGCTAGGCACCTTACACTGTACAAGGGCATTTTAAAAAAGGCTTCTTTAAAAGCTCTATTTTATTGCTATGATTGCGAAGTTGTGCAGAGTATTTGAAGACCAACAATCCTACCGAGGATTTAAATTTGAATGCAAAGGTAGGTTAAATACTTGCATGATAGTTTTTAATTCTAAAACTGCATGAATGGTTAAAGACTATCTGAATACAGCAGTCTGCTCTGTAAGAGATAAGTGATACAGCATTCCCCTATGTTTTTTTGTTGTTGATTACAAGAACAAAAGCACAATAGATTATTCAAATGATTTGGTTTCCTGGTTGTTATGCAGGATTGTAAAAATAAACCCATGCAAATGATTTAACAGTTCCTATGCCCAATATGCAACCCCTTATCTTTGCACTTCCTAACCAAAAGTATAAGCTACTGTACACTAAATATCACATTTTTCTTTCTTTCTTTTTGCAATTGGTCTTGCAAAAGTACATTCTCAGTTTAACTGCGCCTATTATGGTGTTTGTAATCATTCTTACTACAATTACTATACAACACCGTTATATGAAATGGTTACAAATATGATATCTGGAAATGGAGTACACTTGTATCACACCCTTCTACTTGTGGTATTCAGAGTGGGATCTCACTGATCACATAAGAATGCACATGTGGAATATGCTGTTCTTTGATGCAGTGATGGATTCAGTTGCACCTCTGCTTTCTTACCAGGCTCTGCCCCATTGTCCTAGCTGCTCCTTCTCACTGCCACTGACCCCGTTTGACACATTCTTGTTCCGCCGTTTAGTGGTGCCTGATGACTGGGAGGCAGCCATTTACCGCTGAAGATGGACCAGAAGAGAAATGGTTTGCGTTGTAGGTATCAAAAATATGGCTTCAAAGGGCAACTTTTACAATAAGCAACTGATAAATGCAATTTCTCTACCCAATCACAGGGCAAGAATTCCGAAACTAGGATCCAACTTTAAGTTAATATTGGCTCGATAAACAGTAAATACACGCATTAAAAAGCAACATAAACCAGCTTGAGAAACATTATCAGAAACCCACCCACTGCACTCAATAATATACTTTGAGTGTGCATAGCATACACTACTAGTTAAAGGCAATTACATCGCAACTTGATAAGAGACTGTCCTTGAATAGTCAAATAAATAATTTTAAATTCACCAGGAGTAAAAGATTGCTTACGTCAACTGCATGCCTGCAATAGATTTCAGTGTCCTGGATAAGATAACACTGCTTAACCAACTCCAATGATAAGACAGGGAGATGAACAATGAATCATCAGATTTAGCAGCACTGTACAGCACAGTGCTTCTCTTACACTTTAATGCTGTAGTGAGGCACCTCAGTTAAAGGGTTATACGAAAAGCATTACTGTTACTGTTGCTCTATGGAAACTACCTAGAAAACTGTGGTACATTTGTACTGATACAGTATGCAAATAGTGTAACACCTCTGTTTTGACACCTTAGTAAATAGTTATTTACTATCAGGACAGACTTCAATCAGAAACAAATGTCCATGCTCCTTCCTGTAAGTGATGATTTTGACATGTTACACAAAGCCCAGAAGAACAATGGGACTGAAAACAGGTGAGGTTCAGACAGTCTGTTAGCATCAAAGCTGTGAAAACTTGAATGTAACAAACAACTGGATCCACTGGGAGTTTTCAAGGAAACTAGAGGCCAGTTATTTAAGGTACGTATAAAGCATGATAAATGTGTAATAAAATACAAATGGTAAGGAAAGAGAGGTACAGTGTTTATGGTGCCTTGGGTATACACAACACAGTAGCTTTGTTGTTCCTTGATTTTGAAACCGTTTGGTCACATGGTAATAACCACCTTGGACGACACCCAGAGGAAAACAAACAGAAAGGACAAGAACTGTCCTTCTGGAATGTGTTGCCTGGGCTTTATTTAAAGCTGTACGGTTGCTTTCTCTGAAGGCCTGCGAAGGTTATGACGCCATTCAATAGAAAGTTCTATCCCAACCCTACTTCATTGTAAAGGCCAGCATTACTCTAAAACTGCACTTCAAACACGGCACCCTGGAAACACCCTCTAAAACAATAATCCGGTCTCGAAAAGACCGACCTTAAAGTGACACAAGATCTTATCTGAATATATTTAAGCAGGATCCATAGAGATGCATCTAATTGCACGGTCTGCTGAAGCACTAATTTATTGGTTCTGAGGTGGGTAAATTAAGATTGTCATTCTTTACTTTTGAGGTTACTGGTTAACCAGTACACCTAGACTAACACCTTCTTCAAAAGAGCTTGACACACTCTTTATAGTCCGCAGATTAGACATGAACTATGATATCCAAAAGAAGCACTGCCTAACACACCACAGATTGATCTCTGGTCCTGGAATGCTTTGCATGCCCATACATGTTTCCTAAAAGTATTGGTTTAGGAATTGGGACAAAAGAGAAAGGTTTGAGAATCATCTTCTTTATTTACAGGTTTGGAAACCTTTGCACCCAGAATTGTAGACTCAGCAACAACTTGTTGAAGTCTTATCATTTTACAGATAGTATTTATTGCACCAAATTCCATAATAGCCATAATAGCAGTAATAATATTCCAACTATGGCTATTTCTACTAAGAATAAAACGCGATTGCTGGTTGGATTTGTGTTGGAGCAAACGGGCATTCTGCTGAGGTTTGTTTTTCAGGTTTGAAAAACAAACCTCAGGTTTGAAAAACAAACCTGCAGTTAATGTATAATGTGATATCTTGTAACAATTGTAAGTCGCCCTGGATAAGGGCGTCTGCTAAGAAATAAATAATAATAATAATAATAATAATATCTACAGTATTACAGTAATAAAAACGACATTACAGCATAGGTATTTTTAGTTGTGTTTCCTTCTATCAAATTGTAAAATTTTGTAAAACTTCGCATAGTTTAAATCGAACATGTAAATGCATATCTAGTGAATTACTGAACAAACAAATATACCGTGGTCTCCGTGGTTTGCTGTTGAATATAAAACCCTAGTCTTGTGCAGCTGTAACCTGTACTGTACGCACTAAGCCTTCTGTTCGACTGAGGCAGTCAGAACAGAAAAAAAAATACAAAGTCAATATAGAATGGTGAATGGCCAGGTACTACGCACTACTACTAGTCAGTTTCTAAATATATCTTAGCAAACCGTGCACAATTTACAAGCCCCCTATTGTTTAATCCTTTAAATTAAATGTTCAATGTTCTCCGGTTGTGCTGAGGTTAAAAAAAAAAAAAAAAAAAGATGCACGGGTGACATAACAGCACTGTTTAAAAAACATACCGTTCGTTCGTAAAAAATAAACTAATTCAAAAACGTTAATTAGCTGACTCACCTAAGAGATCACGTTTAATTGTCTTACCTTTATGATTTTTTTTTTTTTTTTTACTAATAAACTAACTGCTCTCTTCCTTACTTCGCCAGATGTTCGTCCGTAATAAGTAAAACACTGCATGCAGCTACAAAACACATCGACTTGTCTCTGTCCTCTGCATGTTAATGACCACAGAACATCTGACCAATCATCTGTCTGCTAGGGCAGGCACCATAGCCCTGCTGTGAAACGGATTGGTCGGTTATCATCAAACCAGGAGCGTCTGATCGAAATTTCAATAAGCGGCCTCCGTGGGTATTTGCTACATTTCACAGGGCAAGGCCAGCGTGCTGTTTATGTGATAAAACAACATCATGTATTAAAACACTTGCAAAAATAATACTACAGTATTTGTTTTGGGCACGGCGAAGACGCGACTTCTGCAGAAACAAATACAAAAAACTCACCAATATTAGTGATGTTATTTGGTATTTATTGCCATATAATAATAATAATAATAATAATAATAATAATAATAATAATAATAATACATACATACATACATACATACATACATACATCCATACATCCATACATCCATACATACATACATACATACATACACACATTACTATCACTGTATGGGTTCATTGTTAAATGCACCCACATGCATTTCCCTTGCATTATCACTAGCACTGCTGCCTGCCCCCCGCAGGCTCCCCCTGGGTTCCATTTGACTCTTAATCTTCCAGTTATCTTGGGCACTCATATGGATCCCGTAGACAGTGTTCTTGTGTTCTTTGATCTTCCTCCCCCTCACCTCAAGACAACCTGCCTTGCCTTTTCTGAGCAGCTTGCTTCCCTGTGGATTTGCATTTGCTGATTGTCAGCAGGGAATCCCCTGGGTTTCTGTGTATCTGCTTTGTCTCTCAATGAGCAAAGAGAAGTTTTAGATAACGATAAGACTCCCATTGTATAGTACTGAGGTTTCAATACAGACCCAACTTTACCAAGAGGGAATCTCAAAGTAAAACTGAAACTGCAATACAAAATCTATCTTTGAGCCTAACCGATTTATATGAGTGTGTGTTTAAGCCATGAGCATTTAGAGCATTTGTTTCTCTTTGTAAAACAGCATAGAGAGAGAGAGAGAGAGAGAGAGAGAGAGAGAGAGAGAAGTTTGCATACTCCAGTGTGTGGAAATATACATACGTTGGGGATTTAAACTGTTGACGACAGCTTTGTTGCATTGCATTTGTTTATTTCTTTCTCAATAAAACCAGATTTCTACCCGAATATTTATTATTTCTTGATTATATATTTAAAAAATCCACCTGACTTCACACGAAAATCAGACGTCCTAAATATGGTGTACTGGTAGTACTTGTGCTCTCCAACGCACTGAAGCACTAGAGCCAATGCGCCGCTTCCTGTGGAATGCAAAGATCCTTTTTAACAGTTAAAATCCATGCAGGGGTTCAGTGGCGCAGGATGAGGAAGATGGGCCCCACAGCAGGACCTTATTGTGGCCCCCTCTCCCCAAAGGTTAATTTAACCCTTATTTATAAACATCAAACATACCAACTCAAGTGTTCAATATTGAACTATATTTAATTGTCGGAATGTTAGCATATATGAAACAGTATGTAATAAGAACGTTTTTTTTGTAACCTACTTTAATTTTATTTTGCGTACTTATTAACATCCAACACTACACTGTTTTTTAATCGTAAACGAACAGGTTTAATCACCAATCCTACCAGGATTTCCCCAATTCTGCGATCACAGAAATTATTACAAAATTCACAATTCTGCACAGACATTTGCTGAAATTGTCTCACATAGGAAACCGTTTATCATCATTATTATTATTATTATTATTATTATTATTATTGCTCCGCCACTGCAGGGGTGGTAATGGGATCTTACTCTTATAAGAAAATATCTTTATCATAACTTTAACTGCTCTTAGCCGAATTCGCTCTTAAGGTAATTACTGCATTCTTTATTTTGCTCTTATCTGAATTTGATCTTATTTTCTACAATTTTTTTTTTACTGTACTTTATAACTGCTCTTTTCTGTAAGGTGATATTGTGTAATGTGATACTTTGTACTGTGATACATTGTAACAACTGTAAGTCGCCCTGGATAAGGGCGTCTGCTAATAAACAAATAAATAATTCCTCTACAGCTTTTACTGCACCTATGTAACCCTTGGTACTGTGGTAACCACATATAAAATCTTGACTGTTTAATATATATATATATATATATATATATATATATATATATATATATATATATATATATATATATATATATATATATATATATTCAGAATTCTGATAAAGCCATCAATGTTTTTTGATGTTTTTTGATAACAAGAGTGAAGCTTAAAGGCTAATATTATGATGTCATCCGCCTGGGTATATGGAATTGTACAGTCCTAGTCTTGTTGAAATCAATTGACATAAATACAGAGCCCTCTGTTGGTAAAATGTGATCCTGCATATGCATGGAAAGGCTTCTTGCTTGTTGCGAATTGCCACAAGAGGTTCCCTTTCCGTCTGGTTTTACAGATGGTTGTGTGTCACATGTTGTTTACAGTGCCCATATTGACATGGGCCTTGATGGAGTGGAGATATTCACAAATTCCTCAGGAAGCCATCATGAGATCAGGAAAGATCACAGCAGAGTGGACCTTGTGAAGTCAGCCACTGCAAAGGTACAGTAGATAAAGACATCATCTCACTCATGTAATGCTACAGTTCTTCTAAAGCTCAGCAAGCTTCTTGAGACTTGTGCTGTGGTGGGATTCCTGACTGTGTTTTACTCATGTTAACCCTTTCCAAAAGATTCTTAATATTTTTTTCCGGGAAGGGAATTGCAGTTTAGAATCAAGTTTGGCTCATAAAGGAAAACATTACTGGTCGGTTTTATCCACAGGAAAGTATGGTAAATGCATAGCATAACAATGGGAAAAGCATGATAAAACTACAAAAATACCACTGTAGGGTTTAATAGAATGGCATGAAAGTAGAGCTACAATAGTCCTAAATAGTCATAAAAAAAAGTTGCCTGAAAATTATCTGGTGGCAATTTAAAAAAAAAAAAAAAAAACATTGTGAGCACCATAAAACAAAATGGTTTCTTTAGCAAACTTATACACCCTGGAGTGTTTATATATATATATATATATATATATATATATATATATATATATATATATATATATATATATATATATATATATATATATATATATATATATATATATTTCAAGATTCATCTAAATAAAACCATGTCAGTCTGAGTTATTTTAAGCCACTGAGTCAGCATTGCAGGACTTATCTTATTGTGGTTTGATAAAGTAGGTAAGGATGTAATGATTAAAAGTGCAACATTGTTTTTAAAACATAAGAAGATGTGTCCTTATCTGTTTTGTTCTATGCATATGGTATTATTAATTTTTTTTTCTTCTCATTTTTTGAATGTGCTTTCCTTTCCAGACATAAGACTTTAGCGGGACACATGTTAAAATACAAGAATGTAAAGTTGCAAGTAATATACAGTATATAAAGTAAGCTGGTTTGACAGCAGACTTAAAACAGTTATATTCGAGAATGTTTATTAAAACTACCTTCAATATTGCGAGGAATTTACAAAGAAGTATGTATATATTTTCTGGTGGATTGATTTGGAACAGTGATTAAACATAGTTGAAAAGATAACATTCAAGGTCCTTTACCAGAGATTAGGGACCTCATATTGATGAATCAGGTTAAAATAAATCTGTGATCCATTTTCTGATGGTAGTTAATGACTTGCAGGGTAGGAAGTGTTGCCCAAAGGGCTCCACACTTTATTACAGGTTAACTTTAAGGCAAACATATTACCACAAGAAAGAAAAACTAGCATTCACCCTAACAAACTTAAACACTGCTGTTAGGTAACCTACACTGCCCCCAGTTCAGCGGTCTTGTGCAGGACTGAATAAAGCCATTATTTATGTACTATTTTTCTGTTGACAATGGAATGGAACTTTAGATTTCAGCTGTGTGAATATTCTTTATGGAATATTGAAAGAGAAAAAAACTGAACTGAACAAGCTACTCCACTTTCTATACACAGTACAATGAATCTGATTCAGATTTTATAAGAAAGTTTAAATAGCATGGACGATTAATCCTCTATTTAAATCAGTCAATTGTTTTAATGGTAACCTCAGTACCTAAGCAGTTATGATGTGTTTTGCTGACATCGAAAAATGTTGAGTTGTTGCGGTTTTAATCCATGGCGATGTTTTGAGATAATACTTACTATGGCATTATGAGCTATATTTCAAATAAATGCTAATATTCTGCATGGCACGTGGCTAATTTGCACTTTAGCTGATGTGAAAGGATGTGTCATTTGACCTTAGGACCTTATTTAGAGGTGTCAAATAACTCTGGATATTTCACTGGTTTCTAAACTGGGACATTGCTTTGTTAATTAATTTAAAAGGTTGCGACTTTTTCTGTGGCAAACACGTACCAACAAGAACAGTGGTTCATGAATACAGTTATGAGTCATGCAGGTTTTCTCTTTATTGTAGGTGCGGGTCTGTTGCCTAGATATAAAACAAACAACATTGTCAAATATATGTAGAAAAAATAAAATAAAGAGAAGATAGCACTTGTGTTCCACAGTTTTTTTCCCCTCTAAAATATAATTTGATGCAGTTGTTAAATAGATAGTTTAAGCTGTATGTATGAACCCAAGGATCTTAGAACGCAAGGATACTAAACCTGCTTCCACTCCATGTGAGAACGTAGACAAAAATATAATTGCAGCACTAGGAGGTTATACAGTACATCGTCAACATCTGAGCTATGAGTAATATGAAATAGAATAGCAGATCACCATAACTTACATTTACAGTCAGGTAAACATATATATATATATATATATATATATATATATATATATATATATATATATATATATGTCAATCTTTGTAAATGTAAATGTGCTTTATTTATTGTGCTTTATTTTGCTCTTATCAGCCCCTATTTTACTGCATTTAATCCTGTACTTCAGAATACTGTAATCTGCCAAGTTTTTAACCTGTAGTACTTTGTATTTAATCACATCCTGATGTAACTATCACTATTTAATCATATCCTGATGTAACTATCACTATTACCTGCTGTATTATTGAATTGTGGTTTGTCAAACTTGTACTTTACTTGAACAAAAGTTATTGTATTTCTTGCTCTTATTGTATTACTTGTATTGTAACGCTTGAAATGTTTTTGCTTACGATTGTAAGTCGCCCTGGATAAGGGCGTCTGCTAAGAAATAAATAATAATAATAATAATAATAATAATAATAATAATAATGTATGTAAATATATATTTGTTTGCTAGAACTGTTAAATTGCCAGATTTGTGATATTTACAGCACTTTTAAGTGGTTCACAGTACAATATGCTTATACCAAATTTGTGTCTTTCCTCCAAGTGGTGATAAAATAATTTGCATAAATACAGAAACCCATCATACTAGCCATTACTGCTATTAAAGGGCAAGCCTTATTAAATGAAAGTACAGTATGTTCGTAAAATCATGTAAGAATAAAACACAAATAAATTAAACAGACTGAAAAAACAACGGAATATAAAACTTGTTGTTGTTGTTATTTAGTTTTAAGAACCTGCAACAGGTGAACCTCGCATGTTTCAATATTCTATCTACCGCAAAACTGTAACCTTTCCCACGCGTCCCTCCCTCCTCAATGACTCTACTGAATTGCTTACTGGAAAATGTAGTCATTTTACGTCAGACGTGTGAACAAGTCTAAACAGTGCAATGCTTTAAAACTACACATCCCGTGACCGCCGCATTTCACCGTTTCTCAATGCTTTGGATAGTTTGGTGCCAAAACAGCTCTGAAGTAAGGTGAGGGTTGGTGGTGATTTTCATTTTTTTTGGGTATTCCCCCTTCTCTACACATGCATCTATAATTTATGCAAAACTTGCGGTCGGAATAAACTTGTAGTTTTAGTTAATTTCCTTCTTATATTTATGGTGCTTTTTTTTCCACAACGAAAGAAGCACCGGACTTGTGAAACAGAACATGATAATGGTTTAATGCCTAGACGTTTAGTATCTGGAGAAGAACGCTGGGTCCAAGTTAACTCTCTTCTGACTACATATTGATCAGCAACGTTTATAAATGGAGACGGATCCCCTGTTAGTGTCACCGCAGGAAAATACATCACCATGCCGCGGGCTGGATACCAGTTCATGTTCCAACCCCGACAGTGGTTATTATGGGGGGACTCTCAGGTCAAGGAGATTTTCCCGTACCGCAACAGAATCGGCAGCATGCAACATGATACAACAAGGTAAGAAGTACGTTAGCTATGCTATGCGCCGCTATCGAGTTACACCGTCTATGGGATATAATTAAAGCGCTGATAAACAGCATTCCCTTAAGCGTAAAATAAAAAAAAAACAGTTCTGCTGAGCTCTGTGAGCTTGAGTTGATGAGCGGTTTAAGGTCCAATGAAAAATGTAGCGTCGGCGTTACGTGTAGATTTTTAAAGTGACCCTTAACTGCTGTAATTTATATAAAACCAAGATATTGTAATACATGAAATAAGTGTTTCCTCAGTTGTCTGGATGTGGATGGGCAGTAACGATAAACTTTAGCCAGTGAACAATAGGACCGGTCTTCCTGGTTTGTTGCGGTAGCACTGCAGCAATAAAATAAAGTAATAACGAGCGATGCTGCAGGTCTTGTGCTCAAAGGTGGTTTAAAAAACACACACATACACACAAAAAACAGTGCTGTCATGTCCCCGCAATGTATCTGTTTCAAGTGAAAGTGATATTCGTCACGGCAAAGGGTAACCCTGTGCCCTGTCGAAACTGAAACTAAACTGCAACAAAACAAAGCGTGCCTTTTAATTATTTAGCCTCGGAAAAGCCACTGTGATTTATGTTTTAAAAATAATTAAATACAATAAAACACGCATATACCTGGAGGGGGGCACAGTTTAACAAAACACAAGAGGAATTGTCTGGCGTTCAACACATTATCCATGGAGAAATCTGTATTTTTTTTGACACTCCTTAATTGTCAGGGTTGTACTTTTTTTTTTTTTTTGTCTATTTCGTGTAACACAGTAATTTCAGATTTGTATTAATGTAAAGTCTTACAAATGACTGAAGACAGACTCCTTACTCCCACTTTACACATGCTTAAACTTGTGTTGTATGTTTGCCAGTGTTAAGCATGCACGCGTCACTGGTAATCTTCTTACCAGATTATGGCAAGGCGTGTGTCTTGTAGAATAACCATTGCTTTTGCCGTTACCACCCTGTAAAATAATATAGAGGAGACAGTGAGTACACTATCTGTGAGTTTGTCAAAAGCAGAAACATGCTCACCCATCTGTTAGGTTTATTACTAATAAATGCTTAAACTTAAACAACTATTTGTAAACATGAAAGGCTTATTTGTGAGACGCCATGGATTGGTTAAAGTCCTTCGAAGTAATTTAAATACTGTAGCATACTGATAAGTCACCAAATCACCAGATCAGTCATATCAACATATAACAATAGGTATTTGCATCAAACTTCTATAGCCACTGTTCTAAACAATGAAAAAACTCTGATGTGGCCACCACAGCAATCAGACTTATAATACACTATATCCTCTGAGATGCTACCATTTGTAATAATTGTTTAAATCTCCAGTTTATTTAAAAGTCTTGCGAACCTTCTAACACATGTGGGTGTCTGTCTTCCTTTCTGAGGCATAGTTCGAGTTCCCTTGCACAATATGGTGCACTGGCTTGATGCAGCGTGTCATTGGAACTTTAGGCCACATCATCTGAGTCTTTGTTCCACTGACCCTCATCAATATGAAGCTTTTGTTTATAGCGAGACATTTAGGAAAAATGAACGGTCAAGCAGAAATGAGAGAATGTCTAGAAGAGTTTCCACAGTTCGTGTATTATTTCCATGGGCCAGAGGAGGTCCTCTAGCCGATGCCCATTCGTGTTGCATTCATTGCTCAGTAATTGCTTAATCTTGTTGCCCAATTTGTATTTTAACCTGCCAGGTAATTGGTTCCGTGGCTTTTTTTCACCCCTGTGAATTCTCCACAGCTGTGTTTTAATGTTATTAGACAGCTGACACATTTAACACTTGGAACAGGATTTTAGATTTCTTTAACTGGCTTTTATTCTTAGCTTATATTGGCTCTCCTTAAAATGTGCTCTATTAGGACCATATGATCCACAGCTTAACACTGAAGCCGGGATGCGTTTTAGAGGCCTTCTGTTCTTACATTTTGCACAAATGGCTTTATTGCATTTTATTTCTTTATTCAACTAGAAACTGCATATTTTCATTCCATATTCTTTTATTAGAATGTTTATAGTGCATCTCGTGGAAGATAAATGCATTCTATTTTATTTCAATTTTCAGATCCCCTGTTTAATTAAAAAAAAAAATTGCCATATTGGAGTTGGGAAGTGAGGCTTGATACATTTAAAAAAAAAAATCTTCTCCACCTGATAATCTCATTGTAGCTTCTAACCAAGGACTGTTTTGAAATTGACAGATGATGGCGACCTCTATATGCAGCAAGCTACTGTGTTCATTGAAGATGCTGTACAGGTATGCTACTCAGTGTCTGTGTTTTAGTCTTTCAGGACAAATGTGACATGTTAAGAGAATTCCCAGCCAAAGTAGTCCTGTACCCTGGACAGTGTTGGAGAGCAATGCATTACTGTAATCTGATTACATTATTCAGTAATTTGTAACTGTAATGGCATAGGGATCCTGGTTTTTCATTCTGGGAATGGCAAATTCTGTTTTTCAAAATGTCCAATTCTGTTTTTACCAATTTATTAACAGAATTTGAAAATATAACATTTTTACAGTAAAAATCTGTTGAATTATGTTTTTCATTTAAGTCCCTGAGCTACTGTAGTTTTCAGGAAAATCTTTCTTAAAGCAGTCCACTAGTAACAGTGTACTGAAGGTCAGTCAACAAGTAAAGGTGTTTTGAAAAAACCGCTTATTGCTGCCATTACAATATACAGAATAGTCGAAAACGAGGGGCATTATTACAAAAATGCACAATTTTCATAACATTCCAAATTAAATACAATGTTCAGGATACTAGTCTCCTAGTTTCATGTGCAACAACGCAGACTGGTTTATGCTGTAAAGCTGCTTGCATGTGTTTCTCGTATACCCTGGACAGACAGAGTTGCCTTAGTCAGAGCAGGGCTCTTCAACTAGTGTTTTTAAATTTAAGGGGGCCAGATTGGAAAACAAGTTAGGAGTAGGCGGGCCAGAGTATTTTACTCTGCGCATTTTCTAGCAATATAATAAATATATTATATAACTTAATGTTCATGTATTGAACAAGACTTGCACATTTTACCATATGAATAGTACTTTAATAACAGAACAGTGTGAACATTTAACAGAGTACCATTACAAACATTTTAAAATGTATGTGACATATTAATAGTATAACTGTTAAGATGAGATCAGCGCTTCTACTTTTGAGCTACTAACTACTGTGCCCTGTGGATATGTATTTCCAAAAGCTTCTTGTTTGGTTTCAAAACGCCTTTTCATATTGTATTGCTTAACTACTGATAAATAAGTATTTATTGGTCCACTCATTGTTGAATGTACAATTTTGAGAGAGCCATGTTATAGCAACATGAGTAAAAAAAAACAACTAAAAAATGAGTACGTAGTATTATTGAGGAGTTAATGATAAATTAGTAATAATACGTTATAAAACTAAACAGGTGGCTGAAATTTGAAAACTGCAGTTAAGTTGGTTTGTTTTCTTTTCCACAGATTTTCTGTATTCATTATTTCCTTAGACATTTTTCACATTTCTTCTTCTATGACGAATTAATCATTTTTTACAAGTGAATTAGTGCTGTCAGCTTAAATGATCATATATAAACGTGAAGTGATAATGCTACATTTTAACCAGAATGGATAGTCATAGACCATAAGGGTGGACTCACTTGGGACAGTATTGAAAAACAGATTTGTTTGCCAACCAATGGAAGTATTGGTTGAATACTGCTAGTTGACCCTGTCCATTTGTAGGTCACACTTAACCATTTTTTCAAGGTGATCTATGTTTTTATGATTCTGGTAGCTCTAATTTGTTATTTCTGTATAGGTGGCGTACTCCTTCAGGATAAGGACACATGCTTCCTCATTTAAGCCTATTTGTCACCACACCACTGAGTCAGCTGGCACATTCAGCTATTTCGTGGAACTGTGTTTTCAATAAGCCCAGGAATAATAATATAAAAAAGGACGTGCTAAAAAGGGGATTGCCTTTTTACAGATAGTGGTATGATGATATGATGAAAATGTTGTAGAGGAAATAGTGCTTATGCAGATCTTATAGTTTCAACTATTATTTAAAATAATACAGGTCACTCCATATCATATGGATACGTAATGTTATCCCACTCTGCCTGGTGGATACAGTTATTGTTGTTTAAAAATGGCTGTTTATTCCTTAACAGTATCGATCAATAAACCATCGAGTGGATTCCAAATCACTGAGACTTTATCGCTGGTACTATTCCAAGATCTGCCAATGGTAAGTCTTTGTATTCAGTGGATTTATAAATATGGCAACATTTTCTCTTCCTCACTGATCATCTCGAACCCTAATAGTTGCATTGTTTTTGATACCAGTACTGCTTTATGCAAAACAGATGAAAATATAATTAGTGAAAACATATGAGCAAGACAGTATAAATACAAAAATATCTACCAATTGATAACATGTTTTGTTACAGCCATCTTTAAAATAATGTTAACAGAGAATGCTGTTTTTAGTACAACGTTCAAAGGCGTCTTGAAGAGTGAGAACATGACCGATTGCGAAATATGAATGGTTGTTTCGAGATGATGCTGTGTTAGGATAAATCATCTCACAGTTTGTTTTATCCGTGCGGTACAGGGGTTTGGGTGCTACCATCTTTGTCATTTTGGCCGTGGCGTTTATCGAAAAGCCTTCGTCTTTGACGGTGACATCAGACGTTCGCTACCGCATGGCGCCCTGGGAGCCACCGTGTGGTCTGACAGAGAGCATCGAAATGGTCTGTTTCCTTATCTTCGTGGCTGACGTGGCTGTAAAAGTAGGTGGAGATCGGATTTCGATTGAATGATTATGTAATAGAGCTAGAAATCACAGTACTGCCTTACCCGTAAGGAATACCTTCTGCCAATCATCAATCATCACATTGTTCCAAACAACCTTTTAACCAGAGCCAGTTGTTTTGGGTGCATTCCTTTTTCCTTTCTGTATTTTAATGAGGGTGCTTCTGTTTCTAGAGCTATTTAATTGGCTGGGAGGAGTTTCGGAAGAACAAATGGCTCATAGCCTATATCTTTGTGATTGCATTTTCAATGTTGGACTGGATGGTGTCGCTCGGTCTGCACTGTGAAGAGGTGAGGAGAATGTTGGTGCTTTTCCACTTGTTTTATTTTCAAGAGCGTTCATGAAGTATTCCAGGGGTAGGCAACTGTGATCCCAGAGGGCCATTCTACTCCTGGAATAGGTTTTTAAAAATGTAGTTCATTATTTATTTAATCAGGATGCCATTGAGACCGAAGGCTTATTTATAAAGGAGTCCTGAATAGGTGACACAATCAAGATTAGGTATAATGAAATGAATCAATGATTTAGGACCTGGACAGATGATTATTTCTCTGACTGAGTTGGCTAAGGTTGCCTATTCTATGTGCAATATTGTGTGTACAGTTACCTGAAGCTGCAATCACAAGACACTTTGTCTACACAGTGCACTGGTGTTTATGGGTGTTTCAAATATGAACAGTACTATACAGGAAGAAAGGGTTTGTTTGCTGTTGTATTTGGATTCCCTTACAGACCAGTTTTTTTGTTTAATTAAACAGAACATGAACCTCATTGATGGTCTCAGTCAAACAGATTCAGAGTAAAGCGGGCATAAGGTAGATGCCTCTTAAACTAATGGGGCTTTAGAATCTTTTCTTTATTTTTTAAACAGCATATTTAAAAAGGTCCTCAGTGCAAAAGCACCTGTTCTCTTTTTATAATAGCATTAATATCCTCTGCAGCAGTGTTCACCAGGGTTGTTTTTCAATTCCAATTCCTTTTTAAAATCTGTTACTTTATTGATGTTTTAGAGACATTATTAATTGTTGTGCTTGTTCAACTGCTTCCATTTGAAGCCAGTTTAATTGACTAATAGGGACTTCAATTTAAATAATTTGTTGCCAGCGTGAGAAGCTTGTTTAAACAGAATACTGCTAATTGCAATTTTGATCACTAATGTGTTGGAATCGATTGAAAGGGAATGGGGAATTTAGAATTGGAATTGATTTTAAATTGGAATTTAACCGAAATTAACCCCAACCCTGGTGCTCAACAGACAAGACTCTGAATCTTCAGATAGCCTTTGATAATGGAATTCCAAGCAGCCTGTCTGAGGAAAATGTGTGGCAGAAGATACAGAAAATGACTTCAATTAAATGGGATTTTCATCACTGGTTTTTCTTTTTCTTTCATTTTTTTTTTTTGTCTAAGGCTTTAAGAGTTCGAAGACTCCTTCGACCTTTCTTTCTCCTTCAAAACTCGTCACTAATGAAGAAGACTTTAAAATGCATTAAAAGATCCCTTCCTGAAATAATAAGGTTTGTTGTATAGAATCCTTCAAACGACAGCATCGTGTTGAGAGAACAGATTTTTGGTGTATTATAGTAAAGACTGTAGACTGTTTCTGCTCAAGTTGAGTCATCTGTTAAAAGGTCTCATTAAATTTTGTTGGCATCAACACACCCATGTTTTTCTTTTATATTGTCCCTTTCTTGCCTGTTAATTATTGAACTACATCCGTGACAATATTAATAGTTCATAGTTAATACTGGCTTTAATCCAACACCGTAGTTCACCTGTGATTTTTATTTTCTGGAAACCATCCGAGTACTTTTTATTGAGAAATAGAAGTCCTGTGTTCAGACTTGTTACTGCGCAGTCCTACTGATGTGCAAACTGCTACTTCATCTTTCAAATAGAAAGTGTATTAATGCTGTGATTTTATTTATTTTTTACCCTCTTTGTCTGCAGTGTGATGTTGCTGTTGGCAGTCCATCTGTGTCTTTTTACAATGTTTGGCATGCTGTTGTTTGCCCGGGGAAAGGTAATACAGTTAATACTTATGTTGTTGAAAAATGTACAAAAAATATGTTATTACATGTTTTATTTTTAACCTTTACACCTTACATCAGAAGAGGTAATTACAGGGAAGGGGAAAATGGTCAAACTGAATACAGCTTTAATTTTATTCACAATATAAAACTGTTTATTTAGGACACCTAGTGGACATTTAAGGGTACTACAGCAGTCGGTGGACAGTGCTTCTATGTATGTTTTCTTTTTGAATAATGCCCTTGCTCAGCAATATTTTTTTTGTTTCCAGGATTCTAATGGGAATGCAGAATGGCAGGCTTACTTCAGAAACCTACCCGATTCACTTACTTCATTACTGGTGCTCCTGACAACGGCAAATAATCCAGATGGTAAGCCTCTTTTTATTCTAGGTATTGCTTACTTTTGCATGAGTAGGGCTCTTGATTTTCCAGGCTAGTTAAGGCTATAATGCAGAATGATCATTCATTCCCTGGGGGATACACACAGTATATATAATGCCTGTTACTGTTTTTGTACTGTAATGATCAAATTAATTGGTTACAGTAAGTAACAATGATGAGCCCTATAAATAACTTGAGCTTTTTTAAATTATTTATTTATTTTGCAAACAGTGATGATCCCTGCATACTCAAAGAACAGATTCTATTGCATCTTCTTCATTCTTTTCTGTGGTTTTGGTAAGTACAAACACAAAATGCAGCTCTGTGTGTGTGTATATGTGGGAGTTTGTTTTTAATTATTATTTTTTTTTTAATTGCTGTGGATTATCATTTTGTAAGAATACTTATTTCATTAAATATGCTTCCTTTTTCCTTTCTTAGCTGCCGTTAAGAAACAAACCAAATAAAAAACCAAGCAAAAACAAACACGCCATACCATTAATATTATATTTGGAATTCACCTCTTCTCAACATACCAATATTGTTTCTTTTTTAATGTTCCTTTTTTTTTTTTAGGAACCTACTTTTTAATGAATTTGCTGACTGCCATCATCTACAATCAGTTCAGGGGATATTTGCTGGTGAGTTGTGTCTTTTTGCTTTTTGTGCATTCCTGGTTTTGCACGACCACCCCCATAAGAGCACCTCACTAGTAATATCTGCTGTCTGGACTTGCCTCATCAGGCTGTGTACACTAATGGTTTTACGGAACTGAAAACGTATTGCAGTTACAGTGCCCCTGCCTGCTTCCGCTGCTATTGCTGCAATGTTGTCCCAATCCTAAACTCCTGCCTTTTGGTGCTTCAGTGACATTTAAATTTGCTTCTAAATATACAGCGATGACCAGCAAGTCACCCAGTCTATTATTAGTTAATCTGGAAAAAGACCACAGCATAATTAAGAAGGGTAGCTTAGGGATGTGGAAAACTAAAATGATACCATCAGCTGTGATCTTCTGTCCCGATTTAAATTCCAGCTCCATTGAGGGAACGTGCGTGTGTGTGTGTGCGTGTGCGTATGAAGCTTACTGTTTTTTTGTTTTTTTTTTAATCCAGATCTCTATTCAGACGTCCCTGCTAAGGAGGCGCTTGGGGATCAGGGCAGCGTTTGAAGTGATGTGTTGTCAGGGCCAGTCCATGGCGAGCATAAATGAGCACGTGTAAGTCAAATCTGTGTCTTGAAAGCTAAAATACCTAAATATCTATTTTTATTTATTTTTTCCTGATCAACCACAGTGACATATTGTCACATCTTAATGGGCAACGCGATGACCTGCGTCTTTCTTTTCCCTAAGTAACTCGCTAGTACTTTCCGATTGACACAGTCTATCCTGGGGAAACTACAGCCCTCCTTGTTTTGAGACAAGCTTCCCTCTACTGGCCGACTAAAACAACACCTAGCAATCAAGGGATTGTTGTCTCTACTTTACTCACCCGTCTGTTTGTGTTTTAATTGTAATCTAAAAGGTGGGCATCATAACTCAGGCAATGTATTCCACTTGTATATTAAAGATCAGCAACGCAACCCACAAGTAGGACTTTTCTTGATTCTTTTGGTTCTCTTAAATCCTTAAAAAAAAGAAAATATGAATACATGTTAGAAATCTATGTTGATGTTCTTTCCGCAGGGAGACTGTCAACACTGAGATGGTCTTGAAGATTCTGCAGGGGGTGCATATCAAGCCTTTTTACAAAGAAGCCATAATCCAGGTGTGGGCTTCATTGAATCTGCTGCAGTCATTTATCAATGCATTTCCTGTACGCCTCATTTCCTGTGCACAGCCATTGTATTGAAACATTATAACAGCATTCCACTCCTCAAGTTTTGGTTCACGTGTCACATAATACCAACACATGTGTGCATGTCTAAAGTATAACTATGGTATTCTACATGGTTTACTTGAATTCTGTTTAGTTGCTTCAAAGCTTTCAGCTTCTCTGTCAGAAACCTAAATGCATTGGACATTTAAACATTTTATTTATTTAAATTTTTTTTTTTTTTTTTTAGAAAACTCAGCAATGCACTGATGGTTCAATATCAGCCAACCAGTTTCAGAAACTTTTTGATGAACTCGACAAGGACACAATCAAACAGGTAAGTGGGAGACATTTTCAATATTAGCAAACAATCTACACACAGTACATTAGGTCTGGACTACTCAACCCTGGTGCTGGAGGGCCGCTGTCCCTTCTGGGTTTTGTTCCAACTGTACCCTAAATGACTTAATTGGACCAATTAAGTGCTTACTAGAAGCTGCTTCAGTTATGCAGTGATAGAGAGGGAGATGGTGTGAATTAGACGTTGAATGAATGAATTCAAGCTGTTGACCCTTCCTCCCCAGTACCCTCCAAAGCCAGATTACCAGCACGTGTTCCTGCAGAAACTACAGTTCATCTTCAGCCATCATTACTTCAGTGTTGCAGGGAATGTTGTCGCGTTGGCGAATATGGTCTGTATTTGTGTGAGTACCACCAGGGTAGAGCTCCACCTACACAAAGGGAGAGGTGGGTAGATATTTTGTTGGATATTCATCGTAGATGGAAAAAATCATAAAGAAATGAGATGTGAGTAATGTATGTAGCTAGAGAAATGTATGTACATCAGGTAACTAGTAAAAAGGATTTACAGTAAGCAGCCCTCTCTCGTTTGTAGTGGCTCTTATGAAACTTGTACAGGTGTTATCTGCAACTGTCATTTTTAAAACCTGTTTTTCAACCTTGTATTTCAACAGTTTATTGTAAACAACACAAACTGTTTAACCCTTTCTTGCTCTTGGGTAGGGTTACCATGTGCCTCCATGTACACTAGGACAGTTTGGGCCAGTTCGCATCACAATGCATTCTGGTACGTTTTACCTGTCTCAGGTACCATCACAGCAGGACTGCACTTCCCAGAATGCATTTGGGGTTTGAGCTGAAAAGCCTGAACTGTCTCAAACTGTCCTAGGGTACATAGTCATACGGTAACCCTACTCTTGCGGGGGAAAACAGGGAGTCATTGAAAAGATGATTTTAAAAGTGTGGTTTTCAAAACCATGAAATATTGGGTCACAGATGTTTGCTGGTGGATCGCTATACAGGGCGTTGGTTTGTGAAAGCGTGGTAATCTTCTTTTTCAGACCGCTCTGGTGATTGATGCAGATAAGGCCGTTTCAGAACGCTATGATTACTTTCTGGGGGTAAGTGTTACTGGTTGGAAAAATGGTTTGTTTTTGATCATCAGGCCTCACCTAAGCACTCTTGTATCTCGTATTCATCCTTCTCTAAATCCATTGTTCTCTGGACTGTATTTTACATTGAGGGCATAATGTAATATAATTCAAATGAAGGACAAGTTCATGCTACCATGCAATTTTCAACGACTACAAAGCAAACCAGTAGTTTTTTTTACCACCTTCTGTTGTGTTTTTTTTTTGGTTTCATTTTAACTTGTATCTATATTCTCACTTTTTCTGGCTTTCTGTGCTCAGCCTTGCATTTGATTTCTGGCTTCAAGTGCTCTGCAGGAGTCTGTACTGAATGTACATGGCTTTGTTTTCTGGTACCACCCCTTCTATGTGTTAATAAAATAATCTGACTTATCTCTTTCTGTGTTGAAGGCGATTAACTGCTTCTTCATTGTGTACTACCTGCTCGAAATGATACTGAAGATTTTTGCTTTCGGGTTCAAAGGCTACGTATCTCACAGGAGTAATATATTTGATGGATTTGTGACCGTCGTTTTACTGGTAAGTGCTCATTTTGTCCGAAATAGTCCCGCAACAGCCAGTGTCCTAGTTATTATTTAGAGAGTTTAATGGTTTGTTTCACAGACCATGATCTGCAGTCATCAAGGACTGTTAGTTAAACATTAGGTAGTCCGAGATTTATGCTAGTCCTGGGCTGTGAAACCAGTCGTAAATGACTCAAATGATGTAAAATAACTAGAACTAGAAGCAGCTGGCTATCAAAGTATAATCACTGACACAGTCGCTGTGCCTGCGGGTGATGATTACTGCACACACACACTTGTATTTACAGACGCACAGCTCGTATAGAATTTGTGGATTTAGTTAGATGCAATTCTTTTTTTTCTTTTCACAGTGTCTGCAGATCACCATTTTTGCTACATACAGTTTCCCACATCCTCGGTGGTAGGTATCAATCAAGCAATCTTTATTTTATATAGCGCCTTTCATAGCATGGAGGAACAATGCATAATACATTAAATACAGGATAACTGTATATATTCACAATGAAGCTGTGAAGTGCTTAGTACAATTTGCCCACTCTACAGTATTTGATGGTGAGGATATTTATTGCCTCACAATTTTTCCCCTATTCAGAATGAGACCATTCAGACCACGCAACAGAACACATACCATCTGCACAAATGCTACATTTCTACATGATTTATTAAATATAACTTTCTAATGAATGTACAGCAGTGTCCTTCTTCAGAATGGTGACTAACCCTTTCGTTTTCAGCACTGTAGAAAGCAGAGTAACTCTGTCTTGTTTTTCAGGGACCCAGATGTGAAGGCATTTATGTCTCTGTGGGAGATGGTCCGTTTGGTGAACATGCTGATTGTGTTCAGATTCCTGCGGATTATCCCAAACATCAAGGTCTCTCTGTTAACTGATATACACACTGACCTGTCTGTGTTCATTATCTTCCTGTCTCATTGTCTCTTGTCTATGTGATATAGTTGAGCGAGTGTTTTTTGATGATTTTGAGGGTTTTTGTGTGGGTGCAATATTTTGCTTACCCCCCTCTAAGCTTTCTGCCTTTCTTTTTTTAAAATCGATGTCAGTCCACAGAAATGTTTGGAATCTTCCCCAAATTCTCAAAAACTGTTTGTGCTGTCTGCAATTTTTGCAGCTACTTTATTCCCTCTAGTCACTGCGTGTATAATTGTACCATGTTAAGTTTCCGATCTCTGTATCTTATTTTATAATGAATAATGCTTTTTTCTAAGTTTTGGCAGGGTAACTTCTTGAACGCCATAGAGTTCACACAAACTGTTTTAAAATGTCTAAAAATGAAATTAAAAAATTGTGACCAAAGGGGATATACTGGCCTATAAATGCAGATTCATTTGGAGACGATACAAGACCTCGTCATCTAATCTACAGTACATATTTTATATATAAAACTTTTATTTTACTGTTGTCAGAACCAAGTGGTGTCCGCCTTAACTGCTGTCTCCAAAAAGTAGCTGCTGCCACCTAGTGGTGAATGAAGGTCACTGCATGTATTTGTTAATACCTTCACTGAAATGATTGCACCATAAAAATATATGCTGCTGAATCAGAAACTTGTATCACTGCACATGGGATCTTCCTCGAGGGAGAGAGGATATCATTTTACTGTCCAAGTGAAAAGAGATTTACAATCCTTGAATGGAAGGCACTAAAAACATTTACATTGTAATGTATTGTATGGGTCCTGGATACATTTATTTCCATTACTATTTTATAATACAATTATTTCCATTACTGGCTGCTACCTCCGGGATCAGTTCCGCAAATATCCCAACATTGATCACAATCGATGAAAACAGGAGGTACAACACTAGGTCGTAGATCACATTTGGAAATTCACAATATTAATAAGTGACCAAGAATCGTGATAAACAGAAGCAGGTATCGTACAGTATGAGAACGAGTACTATTTGGAGTTGTTTGTATCTTAATTTTTTTAATGGTGTTTTCTGTTTGATTCCTACCCGTTTAGCTGATGGCTTTGGTGGCCAGCACCCTGCTTGACCTGGTAAAGAATCTCAGAGCCTTTGCTGGAATCCTGGTGGTAAGACCTTTTGAATTCTTTTATTATAAAATAATAACACAGCCAGCTTCAAACTGGTTGGCAGTTGAAATCTATAGTCTTAAAGGAATGCCTGTTTTAAATTTTGTAATTTTTGAAGAAAATCTGAAGATTCAAATATTGGTAAAAACTCAAATAATCGCTCATATGCTGTTGTGCAATTTCTTTGAAGGTTGTGTACTACGTCTTTGCAGTGCTTGGTATCATGTTGTTTGAAGGTGTTATTACAGCTCCTGGGAATATGAGGTAAGTCTCGTCCTATATGGCTGTGACTGGTACGGATTTGTACATGCTTTCACTTACATTTCCTGCATTTGGTTTAAATGAGATGCATGTAGAGAAAGTACCCCTGTGCGTGATAAAAATAGCATTAAAATAACAATGTAAATGAACTCTTGAATGCATTGATCCCGATTTAACAGTCTTGTACTGCCTTTTGTAAAATAACATTATAGACCAAGATTAGTGTTAATGAAGGTCTGCAAAATCAGCCAGTATAGACCTGCCATTTGAAGGCATGAAGAAATCCTGCATCTTGTCTGCTTAAGAACCTCCAGGTGGAGCCTTTGAGCTACTTCAGCCAGCCTTCTAATCAGCAATCGGTTTCATTCTCAGACTGAAGCAACATGCTTTCGCTTGGGCAGGCATGAACTTGGAGTGGGAAAGGCGAAACTTAACAGATTGTATGGTTTTCAGTACATCAACCCCAACAGAGGCTGATTCACAATGGCAGTAATCAAGCATATTCATCATGGGGCTAGGAATATTGAGTGTATTAAAATATGATATGTGTTTGTATGCATTTTCTTGATGTAAAATGAAAGCACTTTCTTTCTTTCTTTCTTTCTTTCTTTCTTTCAGTGCGGTTGTCAACTCCAGTGCCCCGAATACTACAGTAAACTACACTGCAACATGTGGCACTTACGAGCAGCTCGAGTACTGGCCAAACAACTTTGATGACTTTGCGGCAAGTTCTGATGTTAAGCCATGCATTGTAGTCCAGTTTATCCCCTGATCGTATAAAACAGTTTTTTTTTAGAATGCTGCACAAACTGGAAGTTGTTTAGATAACCAGGTGGGTATAGGTATAGAAAGATGGGCCAGCTGAGAGAATTCAGGTCCTGAGCTTCAGATTTACGGTTAATTCCGACACACCTACTTTAACATTAGGGTTAGGTTAGGACCATAGAAGAATCTCATTTAGGGCAATTCACTTTCCAGCACTCAATATTGTTGAAAAAAACCTATTACCGTTGGTGTCAGCGGCACTCTCACTCACCAGCAAAGCGTTCACTGTATTGGTGGCCATTACGAAAACAGTGCGCACAGGATACGTTGTGAAGAGTGTGGTGGTACAGTGGTCTCGAGAACAAGCAACATCTCATGTGAAAGAATGTAGCGCAGTCTTTCTGCACCTATGCCATGGTCCCAGTACATGAATGTAGCGCAGTCTTTCTGCACCTATGCCATGGTCCCAGTACATGAATGTAGCGCAGTCTTTCTGCACCTATGCCATGGTCCCAGTACATGAATTGCTTTGTTTCCTTTCTGTTTAGGCAGCTCTGGTTCTTTTGTACAATATCATGGTTGTGAACAACTGGCAGGCCTTCATGGATGCGTTTGCCAGATACTCAACCCCGTAAGTCTGAAGCAGGTGTTCACTTGCTCGCTTGCTTGTTTCACACTATTATCTTTCGTGTAGTAAATAATGTCTAACTGCTGCTGTACTCGCTGGTTATTTCTCTATTGCTGGTTTATGGGAGCATGAGATCAATTTATATATGTTATCCTGAGGTCATTATACAGTCATAGTTACATATAGATGCAGTAGACAATGCTGGGAAAGAAATCTGATAGAATCGCTAGCATTTTGGTGGCTTCTGTTTCTCATTGCGATCAAATGGTGGTCGTGATGAGATAAGGTCTTCAAAACAGGTATAAAGCGGTTCAGGTTCCTCTTGTGTACAAACAGACCCGCTTCCTACCTAAAAATGCTGAACAGACTTCCCCTTTTGAATAAGAAGCCGGATGAATGGGAGGAAAGGCACTTCAAGAGACTGGTATCTAGTTCACCTCTGGTCACCTGTTCGAGTTCTGATCATAGAGGGTGTATGTTCTACCTGTGCTTGTCTCAAGGCCAGCTGTAACTCAATAGACTGTTTGTTTGTTTCCCTAGGTGGTCAAAGCTGTACTTTGTGGCCTGGTGGTTAACCTCCTCTGTCATGTGGGTCAACCTGTTTGTTGCTTTAATTCTAGAGGTAAGAGAAATTTTGGTTGATGTTGGGATTTAAAACAATTAAATGGCAATTTTATATTTTGGAGACCGAAATTTGAAAAAGCAGTTTCCAAAATGAATTCCATGCCGTTCCATAGCAGTTTGATCCATTCCTGGTTTTACTATGAGTTTAATAAGACACACGTGAGCTTGCTACCTATGGACTGTGGATAATCAAGCTTGTATTAAAACCTGGCATGGGCGAAACTGATATGCAATAAGAGTCTTATTTCCATCCCTGTTACTGATTTAATGAACTGAACTCTATTTCTTTTTTTTGTGTGTGAATGAAACAGAACTTCATCCACAAGTGGGATAGAATCCATCACAGTTCCATCTCCGATGAAGATCAAGCTGAGTGTCAGATGACAGTGCAGTCGATGTTCAGGTAATCTACTATGATCTAAGCTTGCCTTTGATTTCCATCTTAATTCTATTATCAGAACAGCATTCTGTTCTGATATTGATGTCTGTGCTGGATACAGAGATGCTGATACATGCATGCATTCGTATCCTCTTGTCTTGTTTTTGTAATTCCTTGTTTGTTGGTATACCTGTCACTAAACTCAGAAGGCTTCAGCTTGTTCAGAACGCAGCTGCCAGGCTGCTTTCTCACACTTGTCTTTCTCAACATATTACTCCAGTGCTTCTTGGATTGTACCTAACCTCTGCTAACATTTTTATTTCACTTAAGTTGCAATGTTTCGAATTGTTGACCATAAATTCTGGTATCTGTCTGGTTAATGTGAATCATTTTTGTGTGTTCATTTTTGCTGCTGTTGTTGTTGTTTTTGTTTCCTTAGAGAGTTTCTAAAGGAACCAACAGAAGAGGAACTTCTTTCAAAACTGGAGCAGCACCCTCACTTGAACATCAAGCGTTGATCGCAGTAACACTGAGAGAGTCCAGCAGTGTCCCAAACTGGGTCTCTTTCAGTATTGCTGATGATGATTTTTATTGATTTGATTTTGGCTATTTTTAAGCTGTATGTGTTTTTTTTTTTTGTTTTTTTTTAAATTTGATTTTAATAATGTATTTAAATTTGTTTATTTTTTAAAAGAGGATCATTTTACAAAGTTTAGCCTCTTTTTAATTATTTTTTAGAAACATAATTGATTTTTGAATAACCCGGTTATAGAATCTGTACTGACTCCTGAAATATTCTAGATGCATGCTAGTTAACTACAGGTACAGTATATGGATTTAACTATATAGACTATAATGGTGAAGCACACTTGTAGTCTAGCTACCATTAACTGTGCCACTTGTCTACAGAAACCACTCTGCTGAATCCCTGTGTATAGAGTTCTTCTGTTGAATCATAAAAGCAGCATTGATAGATCAAGGTTGTACGTTTGTGCAGCTAGGTTTGTTCTGTCCCCTTTTGAAGGATTTAAGATGCGCCCGCTGTTTTAAATTGTGTTAAAGCTTTGAGAAGAGGGTGTAGTTCTTCTTGCACAAAGTTCTCAAATTGAGTGGGTTGAATCTGCAGAATAGGGATGAGACGAGAACCTTGCACTCTATACAAATGCACCTGGTGGATGTTGCTGATGTTTCTAACACTAAAATGCACTTTTTTCATTTTAATTTTGTTGTCTGAAAATATCTGTGGCTTTCGACTGTGTGCCTTTTTAAAAACTGTTATTACTGTGGTGGTCTTCTCTCTTATAAGTATTATTATCCATAACACTCAATAGAAAAATGACCAGGAAACATCAGGTTTTCAGATGCTACTCCTGTGATATACGTTTGAGTTTGTTGCCATTCTTTAACAGGTTTACCAATGTCTGTGCCACTAAAACTTTACCCCATGTCAGCGGTGCACAAATCTGGCCCTTGTGTTTTATAGGTATCATTCTATAATGAACTCATTAAGACCTGCAAGGAGGTTAAATTAAGCAATGTGTGGTACAGGTGGAACAAAGAACCAGAGGAACGGAATTGCGCAGCCCTGAATGTATTGCTGGCAGTGTGGCTGTGCAGTGGCTTTGTCTCCTTCTGCTGACAGAATGTGGTATTTCTGTAATTAGTTAAAGAATAATAAATAAATTTTCTTTCTCATTCTACTGGTATTTCAAATAGACCTGTAAAGCTGTTTTGTTTTGAAATGCGCTGCACATATCATTATATACTACAGGTTGTACAAACAGACTTTGAATATTTTAAATAACTTGTGAGTTAAAATTTTAATAGGCCCCACAATATTTGTATTGAACCAGAGCGCACGCACACACGCACATGCACATGCACACGCACACGCACACACATCTAGCTGATGTTCTCTTGCCACTGGGTTTGCACCTACCTGATTTACCTTGACTAGCTACAGGACTTTAAGCATAGCCATTACTCTGGGCAGGTTTTGTAGATGTATCACAATTAGACCACACGTTGTAATACCTTCACAAAACATTTTTGGTATAGGAACCTGGGAAGTACCCTGTATTCTTCACAGCATGCTAAATAACAACTGCAAAGACTTTGTGATAGCTAGTGGTTTTCTTTCGTTATTTCCCTCGAGAAAATACAGAACTACTTAGTAACTCATCTTGTGACCTCTTATGATTCAGAGTTTAAAATTGTGGATGTTTTTAAATCATTTGACTTGCATCACAAGTATGTTTTTCCAATCCCCATTGTAATTGTGTTCTCCTTTTGTCTCAAATCTCAAAAGTAAGCTGCAATTGGCTGTCATATATGCAGTGGTTTATTAACGTTTATTATTCTTTAAAATTGTTAACTTTAAATCTATTGTAAGTCAAGTGCCCACTGTTGCATATCACATGTTTGTACCTTTTTGAAGAATTCACTTTTATACAATTTGATTTGCAGCTTTATGTATTATCATATTTGTTGAATGTTGAACTATAGTCTCAGAAAGGTGCTATTTAATAAAAAGTAAATAAACATGCTGTCATTCTGTTTATTGATTGTAATCTGCTGGTGAACATACAGTGCATGTTAAATATGTTCTATAAAATATCTTGTGTGCTTTACTTTTATATTGTATTGCATAGTATTTGTGCCATGCTGCACAAGTAGTATTGATGATGAGGCTATCTTTGGCTTTACGTGAGAAATACAATACAACAACCTGATTAAGAAATGTATGAATGGATTCGCAATGGTTATATGAGAAGAAAACAGCGTGGTCCTAGATCATGGGTGTCCATTCATGGGAGAGAGTCCAGGAGGGCAGTTCCACTTCAAGTTTAACGGGTAAAATGATATAATGAAGATTTAATTGGAACAAAGGCCAGGAGTGGAAGGGCTAACTTTGGCCACCCCTGTCCTAGATGATTTAATTCGGTCCATAATGGAGAACAGTAGTTTTGTAGTATGTTGTTAAATCACACAACACTGAAGGGCACTTATTTGCACACAACACGGCTCCTATCTTGCCCAATGAACACTGCTTTGGAAATGGGGCTGATTTTCTATTGTGACGTACACATAGGTGTGGTGTATAACCTGGCAGCAGCAGGAGATCCAGGTTCAAATCCACTGACCCCCTGTCGATCCCAAGAAGGAAGTCCCTCTGTATTGACTGTGTCACTAAGTGTGTAAGTTCAAAAGGGGAAGTCTTAACTCTGAGGTTGGGTACACAGCAAAGCCCCACAAGATATTTACACAGGGGCCTGTATAAAATAACAAGCAGGCTCTCATTTGTTTTACTCAACAGATCGGGTAAACAGGCCATGCTTTCTGGGCTACAGTGGCACTAAACTGTATTCTTTTATCTTCTGGATACTTCTTATGCTGTCACAAGAGATACTAAAAACAAAAAAAAACAAAATTGTTTTAAAGTAGAGACCATGCATCAATGGAGTAACCCACACCATCATTGATTGAGAGATTTTGAATTGCATTTTTAAAACTATATATATATATATATATATATATATATATATATATATATATATATATATAAAATTTAAATTAAAGAAACATGGCCTGGTACTTTTGCAAGTGCAGTTAGAGATGTGAGAATTGATTTGAAGTAGAATGTCATTGTGAAACCTGCCTCCATCTGTTGTGCTTGCTCCCACTAGATAAATGGACCTTATTTTTCAGGCTGTTTAAGTCAGTTGCTCTAACAAAGTGTTAAACACGTTCCTGCACAGCTGAAAAAACAATGCATCCCTATGAAGTGCTTATCTGCTATAAGCACTTCATAAGTGAAGGCATGTTGATTTGTATGAGACTCATGGTTTCCAGGAGAGTTTTTGCAATACAGCAGAACCCCCTTTATCCAAAATGTTGGTATGTGGCATGAGGGGAATGTAACCGTTTGAATCTGTCCTGATTCTCATTCTGTCTGTAATATCCCCCAGGTCATTCTTGAATTAGTTAGTCTCAAGGAGTTTTTTGGTAACACTTTCCAACATGAACATTATATTAGTTCCAAATTCCTGTATTTAATCATTTTCATGTATTGTGGTTGTGTGACCTTTCCAGTTTAGTTGTACTCGGGATCATCCTTCCAGAATTGGGGATTTATTCACATTTAGTACAATTGCTCAGTGTGTGCTTTGAATTTTAAGGTCTAACAAGCTTAAAGGGAAATGAAAAAATCAAACCTGAAAAATAAAATTACCAATGCCTAAAGTTACGGTCATTCCATTGTAAGTGTTATCCTTAACCTGTGACATATCTCGCTGATGTCCTGTGCATTACACAGAAATTGCAATGATCAAGCCTCGTCTGTTTTCTGAGTTAGTCCATTAGGTGTCATTTAAGCAAAATATTTTTGATAGCTTTGAAAGAACATTTCTTTGTTTTGCCCTGTCGGTACTTGACTGTTTTCTCATTTAACCGTTATCAGTTCTTTTAATAACAAGCCTCTTTGTAATACTCAAGGTTGATGGAGGTCAGCTAGCCCCTGAAATACCTGCGCCCGTCTGTCTGTGTCTGTGCGAAGGCATGCCTGTCCTGTCACCTGCTCGGAGTTATTGCAGCCCGAACTGGTCACCAAGCAGCTGTGCACATTCTCCTGTCGGCTAACCATCTTTATTACAGAGTCGTTTCTTTAACAAACTCCATCGATAGCTGCGTTATCTCTGTCTGTTGTACTGATAAGTGTTTTTCTAGTTGAGAACCAGCTGCTGGGATATCATCCCAAGGTGTGTTTAGTCTAATAATATATTCACTGCCCTTACTCACAAAAGCTATCACCTCTCAAGGTTTAGCCCATGCACTAATTGCATATTATTTTTAGAATGACAAAAATACATTTCTGGATTTTGAGGGGATTTTGCCTCTAGTATCTGGAATTCGCCTTTGTGCTTTTAACCCCAATGTCTTGGCTGCATATCCTAGAGGAAATGAAACAGCAATTCGACATAGAGTTGTAATTAACAGAAACCGATTCAGTAATGATTTATTTAATACTGACAAAAGAAGAAAATAAGTGTTTCATCTCTGGAATCTTCACCACAATACAATACAGGTGAGTATCATAGCCTGGTTACATTTTCTATGTACTGGTTTAGTTCTCAGACTTCTATAAATGGGGACTGTGTTGACATATTTAAGGTGATAAAGATACATATTTATACACTTTAATGTATTTCAAGATCCTGTTAACTGACACAGTGGTGCTACAGTTCTCCATTGGGTGGGATATTCAAGAACTCTCTGTGACCATTAGGGGTCACTAGTGCTTCGTATTCAATTCTCGAGGTTCACGAAAACCCCAAACCCTGAGAAGCGTATACCTTTATCTCCATGTCCTGCGTTGTCCCAAACTTTTGGACAGGCCCCAAAAACTTAACTCAATTGCCCGCAAAAGCAGTAATGATACCTGCCCTCAAAAGTTCAAATTCTCGCAGTTAGGCCGAAGATGTCATTAAGTGGCCTTCTGCCTTTTTGAAACCATCCCCTGATCCAATCTTAAATTTCAACTGAAAATATAAGGATTTGATTTCCTGCGACCCAGATAATTAAAGGTTCTGGTTGAAAAGGAGCAGAAAAACAATTATTGCTTACTTAATAAAGGGGAGATCCTTTTTTTTGTAGGGGAGGGAGAAAAAGAAGAAAAGAAAAAGGTGTTGAACTCAGACAATACAGCTTCACATCAAAGTGGCCAACAGAAGGCTGTAAAGAATGGTGGATTGTCCTCTTAACTCCATCACCCTGTGCAAGAAACTGCCTTCAATCCTCGCTGTAATTAAGTTTCCGAGCCAAACTAACCCTTTCTTTACAGAGTAATTCAATCGGAGCTCTTTGCCTGCCTCAGCAAAAAGAAAGATTGCACCTGTCCCCAGGCCCTACCGTTGCCTTGTAAAGGTGTGTACAGCAGGCTTTAGGTGTCTGATACTGGCTGTTAATCCATAACCCAGGCATGCAGAATCCACAACACCTGGCTGCCAGGTGGGCTGTCTAACCTTATTAGGGCCCAGCCTGTTTGTTCTGCCTTTCTTGGTTTTGTTTTCTGAAGTGTAAGGTGCACATTGGAGAGGGATCATAAAGTTCAGCAGAGTTTCAACCTTCTCCCAAGTCATCTGCTAAACTCCAGCTATTGCTTGATCCCACTTTAGTCCAAATAGATTATTATTATTATTATTATTATTATTATTATTATTATTATTATTTATTTCTTAGCAGACGCCCTTATCCAGGGCGACTTACAATCGCAAGCAAATACAAATACATTCAAGTGTTACAATACAAGTAATACAATCAGTCATCTTTAAGTGCATGATTCCGGTGTTTTTTTTAAAGTCTGATTTCAATTCATTTTCATCTTAATCTGTTTATGTACCACTTGATTCTATTCTGTTTTATACTGGCGGACCACAGACAGAGTATTGAGTCAGTCAGTGGAATGGCAGATTTTGAAACAGGGTGTCTAATATTCCATTAGGTGCATAACAGAGGTAATCGATGTGCCAGTGTTAGATACACCATGTTCACATTGTGAGACAGTACACAAGATAATGCCACCAAACAGGCATACTGTAAGTGATTGGCTTGTTGGTTATTTCATTTTATATATCCACACATCTTCCCTGTACAAATATCTTAATCTGAAGGGAGTGCAAATTAAGTCTAAATGACCATATTGTCAAAACATTATTAAAGAGTTGACTATAATATAAAATCATATCAAGGCAGGTGCAAAAGTTAGTATAATCGTCTGGTTTTTAAACAATATACACGCAGCTGTGTGCTTGTCAGTGGGTGTATCTTTAATAAACTGTTCGGTATTAATTCTACAATCTGATTGGTTGATTGCACTCCGTTGCTATTCACTTATCTCGGCTGAATGGGGTCTATGTCTTCAGATCTGGGATTATAAAGGCATAATTAATACCTGGTACTATTGCAAGTGAACTGTCTGCCAAATTTTTAGTTAGAGCAAATGTTTCTACACCCCTGCTGCAATCTGGCTCATGCTGTGTCTCAAACAACAAAAATATGGCTAAACAGAAAAAACAGAAACATTCCTTGCGGAAGTGAAACCTTCCCGCAGGCATGGCTGTTTGTTATTGCATCGGCTCACGAACAGTAGTCAAGCATTTTGTGTCGCTCAACCCAGGTTAAAGTGTGGGCACCCACATCCTGAAGTGGGTCACTAGGACCCGGGTTAACCCAGGTCTGACCCAGGTACGTGGTTTCACACTACGCAGGATTGTGACCCAGGTAGCCAGGACCTGGGTACGGACCCAGGCAGGAGTGCCAGTGTGAAAGGGGCTTAAGTAAAAGTCAAGCACACAAACATTTTGGCAAGTTTCTTCTCCAGTACACCGAAAAAGGCACAAGCCAAAACGCTTGTCTACTGTAGTAACTTTTTAGTATTTTAATAATGTATGGAAAGAAAGTATACTATTTTTTACCACAAACCCATAAAAACAAATGAATCTGCCCGCTACATACTGTATTTCACATGCTAAATCACCTGCTGATAACGGTTTGTCTGTACCTCTATCTGGGCTGCATACAGAACAGTGAGACGCATGCTGTGCTACGTTAGCACACTGTTAGCCCCAGCCCCAGGGCAGTAGCTAATTATTTCTTGAATGACCTGTGTTTAACTTGCTACAGAATCACTTATTATCCTCTGGCTAAAAAAGGGTTACCTTCTGTGCTGCTGAATGCAGGCTTGAATAGGTAACAAAGATGACTTGATTGTTCAAACCAGTTTGCTCCTGCCCTGTTAATCACTCGCTAGGAACTAAAAGCAAAGTAAGACAATTAAAAATAATCATAGTCATATGCATATTCATAGTTATTATATCACTTAAATGTATCTAAAGTTACATAGTTTTGGTTGATTTGGTATTTTTTAACATAAAATGTGGATATAAATTGTGGATATAAGTGTAAATAACAGATTTATAATATATAGTATATGTATTTCTTAACATACATTTTATGATTTTTTTATATACTGTAAACTCACATTCACAATGTCCATTACTGCTAACGTACATGGTTGCTAGTTGTACTGTATAGTTGCATTATAACAATGTTACTGTGTCCTTCATCTACTGATCTGAAAAAAGCTCCACAGATATAGCATGTCTTACAGTATGTATTCATCAAACGCTCTAATGCACTGTCAACTGATTTTGTCGGAATACCAGCAGTTCAAAGTACTTGGGGGGGAGATTATCTGTAACAAATGTCCTCTGAATCAGTCTGTTTCCAGTAAAAATTAACTTGGAGCCCAAGTACAATAAGTGTTTTGTGGTCGGAAACACTGATAAAGTTTACTGCTATCACTTGGCCTTGTTGGCGGAGAGATTAAAGCATTAGAGCCTGTGTGGTTTGCTTACAGCTGAAAGAGACAGAGCGAGAGGCAGAGGTAGGGAGGTGAAGGGAGTGTTTCAAAGGGGCCGGGTCAATGTTGGCATTTCAGGAACTTCCAGCTGCTGTCTTCAACTGTCTGCAATTACCTGAAAAACATTATTCCACGATGAAGCAAGACTGCTTTTAGCTGTCAAGATGCACTGCCTCCACTAGATGGCAGTGGAATATTCCTGAAATAGCAGATGGCTTAGTACTAATGGCACTATCTCTAGTATGTCCAATAGGAATGCATGGGCGGGGTCATGTATTTATTTCCAGTCTTTTGGTTCGTTTCCAAGTCGCGTCTGGTGTGGATTGACATTCGGCGACTTTGCTCGGATTGCTCGCATCACGCTGTCCAGTGTGGATGCAGCTTTAGATTTCGAAAATGTCACATTTTTCAATTTTTGCCAGTTTTTCGATAAGTATATGGAAAACTACAAAGCGGTATGTAATTCAATACGCAACATTATTCAGCAGGTTTCATTCGACTTTATATGAAGTCAAGATTAGTTCATTCTATAGGGTGATGCAAAACTTTTGGCGATAGCTGACTGTATATATATATATATATATATATATATATATATATATATATATATATATATATATATATATATATATATAGCAACGGTGCAGTAAGTGTCAATTGTCATGCAAGAGGTTATTATTATTATGCTTATAAAATATTTCCATTCATGAAAAACACCTCCTGAACCCTTTCTCAACCATTAGAGAAACATTCACTAGTCATCCTTAAGAGATAATACCTGGGCAAGGAGACCGGATTTCATGTTCTGAGTTGGAATGCAGGCTTACATATTTCTGCTCATGCAACAAGTGAGAAGAGTCACTGATATGGCATCTTAAATTTCCTCGTAATCGCTCGTGAAGGAAGTATTGTGAGTTTCCCACAGCACCGGGACAATGTGCCCAGTTTTGGCCAAAGGAACTCGTTCACCTGCTTGTTTTTTTAACCTCTCAGTTTTGGAGAGAATCCAGCATACCTTCCCTGTCACATGACTTTCACTAATCATATTGCTATTAATTCACTCCCCCCCACCCCCCCAATAAAAAAGAATGCCATTTTATATGCTACATGGCATTTCAGCGACATGCAAAAACCCTTCAGGTTTTTCCTTGACTTCAAAGGTTCAGTAGATTCCAATGTCGTTGTATTGCTTACCTTTTTATGCTGTTTCCAATATTGTCAGTTTCTCTATAGATGTCTTTACTTGTATGAGTCTTTAAGATTCAAACTAACTTGGATTGAGCAGACTACCTGGTTCCATTCAAACCATGTGACAAAATGGACTTTCACCCCTCCGATGAATGCAAACCAAAAAGACAATCGAAACACAGAACAAATAAATCAAATAGCATATGAAACAACTTTTAATATTACTGGTTACCTGAACATATTCTAATTGAACACCCAGGCAAGGATATATGTTATCTGTAGAAGTAGATCTATTTGTGAGGAAAATAAAAGACCAAGTGCAAACCGACAGCCTCTCTTAGGAATACTTCTGTATTCTTTACCAGGTTTCCGTATGCTTCACTACACTTTGTTATCCTTTTACATACCATGGTAAACTTGCATAGGGGCTGATGTAGCTGATCATCATCTTCTATCTAAAATAAAATCTTATATATCACTTCTGCTTCCCAGCTACTCCTGCTTCGTTGTTTTTGTAATGCTCACCCATCGGTGAACTGCCAGCAACTCATCTTGAGGAACCATTACGGTTTGATTACTGTACACAGTATATCAGTTAGGGCTGGCCTTGTAACGTCAGCACAAGCCAAGAGCTTAAATCCGCCCCCTCAGGTGAAAGCCTGGGACAAGTTCAAGGTTAAGATGCTCACAGAACCGTGTCTCAGCTGGGGCAACCTCCTGTAGTCAGCTGAAATCACCCCCCAAAAAACAACCACTCCGTAATCTGTAAGTGCCGCACAATTTCACACACTTTAATGTGTCCTTAAGGCATGATTAGCATGCATTGATCTACCAAGCATGTACTCTTAATGGTGTGATCTATTCAGAGCTTGGGAACTTTCCTTTCATTGCAATCAGTGTGAGACGACTCGTCGCGTTCCCTAGATTAACATACAAACTGGCACATGGCCTGCCTTGATCTGTTGTGTTTGGAGGAAAATTGAGCTAAGCGTCATGGCACAAGCGATATTTGCACTGGAATTTTTTTGAAACTAATTACACACTCCCTTGCCTCTTTCACTACTTGTTTGGTTAAAGGGTACTATTTGCATGACTTTCACATTGCATTTACAAAGAGATGGCATGGGATTGGTAGGTTGAAAGATGGGTAAATCTTATAATTCATTAAATTCTATTAACAACAATGTATTTACTTAGTAACTACTTAATGACAAACCCCAAATCCAACACAAATTCCTTCTGAAGAGGGACAGCTTTATCATGAACAGATACAGGGTTCAATAGCAAGAATATATGAATGTATTATTCATTAAAGATGACACAGCTTTTGTTTTATTCCACTTACTACCGGTATGTTAAGGGTGTTTGCATGTATTCTGAAGGATTATGGATTATGTTGCTCTGATATACAGTGCCTTGCGAAAGTATTCGGCCCCCTTGAACTTCGCGACCTTTTGCCACATTTCAGGCTTCAAACATAAAGATATGAAACTGTAATTTTTTGTGAAGAATCAACAACAAGTGGGACACAATCATGAAGTGGAACGAAATTTATTGGATATTTCAAACTTTTTTAACAAATAAAAAACTGAAAAATTGGGCGTGCAAAATTATTCAGCCCCTTTATTTTCAGTGCAGCAAACTCTCTCCAGAAGTTCAGTGAGGATCTCTGAATGATCCAATGTTGACCTAAATGACTAATGATGATAAATAGAATCCACCTGTGTGTAATCAAGTCTCCGTATAAATGCACCTGCACTGTGATAGTCTCAGAGGTCCGTTTAAAGCGCAGAGAGCATCATGAAGAACAAGGAACACACCAGGCAGGTCCGAGATACTGTTGTGGAGAAGTTTAAAGCCGGATTTGGATACAAAAAGATTTCCCAAGCTTTAAACATCCCAAGGAGCACTGTGCAAGCGATAATATTGAAATGGAAGGAGTATCAGACCACTGCAAATCTACCAAGACCTGGCCGTCCCTCTAAACTTTCAGCTCATACAAGGAGAAGACTGATCAGAGATGCAGCCAAGAGGCCCATGATCACTCTGGATGAACTGCAGAGATCTACAGCTGAGGTGGGAGACAACAATCAGTCGTATACTGCACAAATCTGGCCTTTATGGAAGAGTGGCAAGAAGAAAGCCATTTCTTAAAGATATCCATAAAAAGTGTCGTTTACAGTTTGCCACAAGCCACCTGGGAGACACACCAAACATGTGGAAGAAGGTGCTCTGGTCAGATGAAACCAAAATCGAACTTTTTGGCAACAATGCAAAACGTTATGTTTGGCGTAAAAGCAACACAGCTCATCACCCTGAACACACCATCCCCACTGTCAAACATGGTGGTGGCAGCATCATGGTTTGGGCCTGCTTTTCTTCAGCAGGGACAGGGAAGATGGTTAAAATTGATGGGAAGATGGATGGAGCCAAATACAGGACCATTCTGGAAGAAAACCTGATGGAGTCTGCAAAAGACCTGAGACTGGGACGGAGATTTGTCTTCCAACAAGACAATGATCCAAAACATAAAGCAAAATCTACAATGGAATGGTTCACAAATAAACATATCCAGGTGTTAGAATGGCCAAGTCAAAGTCCAGACCTGAATCCAATCGAGAATCTGTGGAAAGAACTGAAAACTGCTGTTCACAAATGCTCTCCATCCAACCTCACTGAGCTCGAGCTGTTTTGCAAGGAGGAATGGGCAAAAATTTCAGTCTCTCGATGTGCAAAACTGATAGAGACATACCCCAAGCGACTTACAGCTGTAATTGCAGCAAAAGGTGGCGCTACAAAGTATTAACTTAAGGGGGCTGAATAATTTTGCACGCCCAATTTTTCAGTTTTTTATTTGTTAAAAAAGTTTGAAATATCCAATAAATTTTGTTCCACTTCATGATTGTGTCCCACTTGTTGTTGATTCTTCACAAAAAATTACAGTTTCATATCTTTATGTTTGAAGCCTGAAATGTGGCAAAAGGTCGCAAAGTTCAAGGGGGCCGAATACTTTCGCAAGGCACTGTAGTTATGATCATTTTTCATTAAATCTGCCCTTTTCTAATCCTTCAACTGCTCTGAGTTTATCTGGAGAATCCTAATTGCTGGCACCAAGCAGCCTTCCTTATTCCATTCAGACCATGTTGTGACAAAAAAAAAAAACATGGCAAAAGACTTCTAGTCAAAACGTTTGTCATTGAATGTATTAAGTTTCTTTTAGTATTTCTGAATTCAGCACTATTGTGTGTTAAACAGATCTGGATGACTTTTCAACTCTACCAGCCCCGCCTACTCTTTATTAACAAAGCAAGGGAAATGTAAAAAAGCAATTAGAATGATATTTGAAGCCACTTGCTCTTTAATGGTTCCTTCATTGGAATTCAATATACACTTAATAATGTAGTTGGAAATCTGGATTTTGTTCAATTGTAATTACATGGCTATTAAAGTATGTAATATAACCATCAATGTTAGTTTCCTAGTCATGAGGGATCTCCTGAGAACTATAGAGGCACTTAAAAAAATAGCATGCATCTCAGCAAAATACTGTACATTTAACTCGAAGTTCAGGAACACAGACCTAGTTGCCTAACAGATTGCATGCTTAGGGTGTATCACCTTCCTGTCCGGAAAACAAGCATGTGCTATGTCTACAGATTACAGAGACAAATACAAAGCAATCAAAATGTAATTTTCATGCTTTATGCTCGGGTTTGTTTCATATGTGATAACCGCTTGACCCAGATTTGATAAAAAAAAATAACTGGTTTGCAATAAAATCTTAATCACATTTGGCTTCCTTCAGGCTAGTTCAGCCCTGGTCATGAGAGGTTTAGATCATTCATAAACTTTCTAAAGAAAACCATGTGAGCCTTTGAGAGATGACCAGTTGTGGTCAGTCTATTAGGGACTGGCATGTGATAGAACAAACATATTTTTAATGTTGATGGCAATGCATGTTTCCTGGTATTGGTCAATATCTGATGCTGTTATGATACAATTAAAAAGGTCCAGCAACACTTTGTTAGCTGAAGCCACATAATAAAGGCTAATAAACTACTATAGTAATCTCAGCTTAAAATGCCAAGTTCTTCATTATCCTTTCTCATTTTGAGTTGTTAAGAATGAACCACTTCATTTAAGCTTAATGCGTTCTAAGGGTGGACAAGGAAGTAGAATATTGTAAGTGTACTTAGGTACACAACACTGTAAATATAATAATAGCTGCATATACAATACTTGTGGTAGAATCACTTAACAACCTTGAAGATAGTAGCAATTTATGGTCTCAAACTTGTGACTATACAATTAGGATATGTAGATATTTTTTTCATAGCATTAACACAACAGAAAAAACAGACTGGTACACTTATTCTTCATACATGGTATACGTGCCTGGTTTTTATATGAAAAGATCTAGGACAGATCATAGCCCAGATGAGCCCTGGACAAGGGTACAGCCTCTACAGAATGGAAGAGTGCTGCAATACTGAATTGCTGGTGACCTGAGTTCTTGTACCATGTACAGTGCAGTCTCTGTGCTGCTGATATCCACTGACAGAAGACAGTAAGTGACTCAGTTAGGAATACACATTAGCTGTGTGAGTGGGGAAAAAGTGACTTGCATGAGAATTTTCTCATGATGTAACTATGTTAACACCTGTCAGTTTTACAGTCCTCAGTGCCAAAAGTGGATGAAGTGGGACGGGGGCCCAAAGCACTCTGAGTTTGGGTCCAGGTATTGTTCTGTGTGCCCCTCACAGAGGCTAGTGAAACACATCCCTTGTGTATGCAAGGCCACCTGGGTTTTAATTTTCAAAATGCATCACTGCACAGCTGAGACATTTAAATACAGTATTTCCAAACACCCTAGCATGTCTCTTTTAAAGAGGTCTTGGAAAGGGAGCACATAAACAAGACATGGAGGTCTACCAAGGATAATACCTGCACATGTCTATAAAATAAATGTTGCTCAAAGAATATTACAGCCTCCTAAGTGGGGTCAACTTACTAAAATAAAAAGACCCCTCATTCCCTACATTAGCAATTGCCTGTTGCATAAGGAAGAGATCTAGATCAGGGTTTGGGTAGCTTAACAATATTCAGACCATAACCACTTTTGCACGCGCAAACTAAGTCCCGTATGGCCAACTTTCTCAAGGATCTGCTTTTGCACTCTATGATGTACTTTAGGGTAACTTTACAGCTGGAACTTTAAAGAAAAAAAAAGCGAGAAAGGAAAGGAAAGGAAAGGGAGGGAAAAACATCTTAAAGAAATTACCCGCACACTGCCCATAGGGGAAGGAAGAACATTTTTTTTGTCTGCCTGATTAACACTGCCAGTATTTAGCACCCCAGCACACATACCTCACACAGTTGCCATCGTTAACAACAACCTGTCAACTATTCTTGTGTGCTGTGCTATGCTGCCTTTGTGTTTCCAAGCCAGCGGGCCTTGCAGCTGTCGTGAGGGTTGGCCTGACAGCCTGTGATCAGCCAGCCATGAAATCTGCCCTGAACAGCTCTGTATTCAGAGCTCCAATGGGCCTGTGGACTGCTTCCCCCCTCTCTGGCAGTAAATCTTTATCAGGCATGTTGGACTCGGCAGCCGGTGGCGCCAGCTATTTGTGCTTCTTCCCCTCTAACTGAGTCCCTGCCTTGCTTTGCTGCTACGCTGTCCGAATGCAGATTTTTCCTTAAAAAAAAAAAACAACAACTGTGTACTGACTGATAGTACTCTTTTTGTTAGTGTATGCATTTGGGCAGGAGGGCATAAAATATTTAAAATGAAATGACTATTAAAAAACTTTAGAAAGCTGGAATATGTACTTTCAGTATTCAATGCTTGTTGTTTTTATATCTGTATTTGCAAAGTTCAATTTTAATTTCAGCAAATGGTATATTCACGTGAAATGGTTTCCATTCAATGGAACTTATAAACCTTACCCTGTTTGCCATTACCAAACATGCAGGCTTCCTAAGAGGCCAGCAGGGCAACTGTGTGACCTTGGATGGAAAACTGGCCTCTAGGTTGTTATTGCACTGACTGTAGTCTCTTTTGCTACCAGAGTCACATGGAACATTTTTATAACATTCATTGTATTTAAGGAAGCTCAATCTAGAATGAAGCCAGTTGGTGTTCTAGAAAATCAACCCAAAAATGTCAAAGTGACATTTCCCTTTTTTTCTGAAAGGAGATAAAAACAAATACTTGATAGTTGAGATCATTAATTCAATGTATTTTTTGCGGTGATATCTTTATGTTTTTTTTTCTTCATTATTTATATAAATGGTATAAATGTGAAGATTTGAAGTGTTTTCCTTAATTAAAATACCTGCCCAGTGAATCTAAAGATATGTACTGGAGCTGTATGGTACAGGGACTCTCCATTGCATTAAACTATAGAAAAAAGTAACACAGATAAACTGCATGGCTTTATGAACTGAAGATGTTATTTGGCCTAGACATGGCATTATCCAAAACCCAAGAAAAAAAGAACCCTACAATACACTTGTCATCCATTGTCCCGGAGAGCCAAGGAAACACATTATGATCAGTGTGTGGCATTTTTTCCTCAATGTGAGTTATTGTTATAAGGAACAAAGCTATAGTAGCTGTATATAAGAGCAGGCCCTACGATGCAAATATTTATAATGAGGGTGAAGTGTATCTGAAATAATGCAGGGACTTAATTATGAAGAGTGTATAATGACTTCACACCCCTCCTTTGTCCAGGATGTCAATTGTAATCACATTGTCTCGTTGGTAAGGATAATCCTGTACTAGACAATAATGCATATATAGTTGTGTGTGTGTGTGGTCCAGTCTGTTTGGAATTATGGGAACCTGGTTTAGATTTGCATGCCATCCCATATTTGAATGTTTATGACATCGCTTCCCTGAATATTGATGCTCTTCCATGACTGAAAAATAACAAACAGTGTTTTGCATTGGTCCTCAAAGTGAGGTTCAAGAGGACTAGAATTCCACATTGTAGCTCCTCTGCTTATTGTTTCCAGATCTTCTGCTTCATGTTCTGGATTTGATTTTAACATTTCAAGTTACCAATGCCATGGGATTCTCCTTGTAATCGTTCTAATCGTACATTTTAACCATACAGAGTTGAAAGGTCACACGTTTCTTTTTCTGGAATTACGAAGCGCCCTGTACAGTTTGGTTTTGCTGATTCTAAAACTTTTACGCGGTATGGTATGGGCATAGTAAAGTATAGTGATAGCATAGTGGAATCATGCTAAAACACAGGTAAGGGTGGTAAATACCATTCGTATGTATAACCTTTGCAGACAGCTAATGAAATATAATTATATATTGTCCCACCTTTTCAAATTCTTATGGTCAATCGCCTGCATAAAGTAGAGCAGATGTTGGACCAAAAATCAGTGCAATGTGCCTTCATGCATTACTCAATAAGTGTTCACATGTCTAACGGAGAGAGTGGCGCAGCGCTGCTAAATGATGACAGTGATTCTTGAAAAACAATACCTTGTGACTTCCTATTCTGCTGTTAATGAGATTCCCTCCAGCCGCAGGTAGCTCTTGATGATGCGGAGCAAAAACTTCATTAAAAGAGTCCTCTTCACATCCCCTCTGGTTCTTTTTTGTTATCAACGGTACCAAATGTCATATCTCAGTTCAGTCTCATATCTGTCTGACAAGAGCCCTTCTCGTCTTGTTTGCTTACCTTGCAACCTCACATTTGTTCTAGTGAGTAATGGCTTGCCTCTTCTCTCTGGATCTCATTGATTTGTGTCTTGCTTATATTACCATACCAGACTGGTGATTAGTGACCGCACCCCATTAACATGCAGCCTGTTCAGACAAAGCTTAGTATCACCCTCACACACCTCGGGGAGAATCACATGCTGTATTTGCCATGCAATAGAATGTACATGAATCCTCTTAAAGGTGAAGGAGCTAATGTAATTACCTTTAACATCATTAATTGCATGTTCTTTTGGGTTTCCTTATAAACAGGACTTGATGCATCTTTAAAACAACATGCCAAAATGGTTCTATTTTTTCCCTATATGTTGCCCTCAAGAAAGGATACCATGTCTAAATAGAGAGGATTCAATAAGTGAATGCCAACTTGCTAAGCTTTATTGTGTGGAAATGTAAACCTAAAAATACGGTAATATTGTTTCAGGTCAACCTTGTATATATGAATAATGATAACATTTAAGAGATATGATTTGGACAACATCTCTATAACTTGAGTTAAAAAGTGCCTTAGTACACTTGTAGCAGCACCGGAACTTTAAGCAAATCAAAGGACAATTATGCCATGCCTTTTATTAAGATAAACATTGCTATCACTAAACCCTCCAGCTACTTATGGGACCAATTACGCCAAGAACGACTGGTACAAGAGGTACCACTGGTTCCAGTCACAGAGAAATTCAAATAACCTCAGTGCCTACACATCTAACAGGTTTGCTGCTTTGGGAGGGTCGCTATGAATTTTGATATTGTACATTTAAAAGACTTTCTTTATTGTATGAAATTGAGTTCAGATGTGCATATTCTGAATTTAAGTGGAGGTTTACATGAATTATAATATGTCTTGTAGTCATGTATTTAGTAAGATGATAATAACAACAAGCGTTACTAGCTTAGGCATACTTATAGGACATAAATGTGAAATTGACCAAACCAACATAAATGCTATTCCAGTACAGTGCAAGGACAGTGTATTAACATGCAAATACAGTATGCACAGTACCTGTGTAATTATGCTGTATTATATAGAGTTAATTACAGTAGCAACACTACACTAGCCACAGCCCGAAGCAGATTTACATTGGAGGGCATTGTGATTTAACTTATATTACCCAGGTATCAATGCATAATATTAGAGATTTTAGTTTGGTTAGACATTCTGTGCAATACTGTTTGATCTTACTTTATAGATTAAACTCATTTCTATTTTTTTTTTTACCAGATTTCAACACACTAATATGCTCCCTATACCAATAGAATAAAAAACAAACTTCATTTTTTGCCTTCTAATCCTTCGATAATCCAGGAGTTCATGCCTATGGTGACAGGACAGCAAAGGGGATTTGAAGTGATACCTAATTGGTAGAAAGAAAGACCTTAATTGTCTTTTCCCCGCTGCAAACCGCTTGCGTGCTTCTGAAAAAAAAGAAAAGAAAGAGAGAGAGAGGGAGCGAGAGAGAGGAGAAGAGTGGCCCGGTTTCGCTCAGCAGCTGCTGCTGTGGAGGTTTTGGGATTACGTCAACGCTGGAGAAGAAAAAGAAGAAGGAAGAATAAAAAAAAGAGAGAGGCACACTTCACAAACTGGGGCCGGGTTTATGGACTTTGTTTCTTCTGAAGTTTCTTTGACAAAGCTGTTATTGTTAATGGAAGAGTGCGTTAGCTCTCCCTGAATAGCACATGGAGCTTCTCAACTCAATAGTACTGTACACAGCCCAGATCTGTCAGCTGTATCGCTGGGATCACATGCTGGTGAGATCACGGCGCTCGGAATGCTAAGAGAATTACTGGGTTACATTGCACTGGCAGGCTGTGGAAGACAGGGAAGAAAAGAAAAGCCTGTTTCATAATTAGGGCCTGGAGTGTAACAGTTTTTTTTTTTATTCCACATTGCTGCATCATTCTCGAATTAAACATGGCAACAGGCGCCTTGATGGTTTTGCTGGTCATAATTATTTTAACACGATTCTTTTTATGGTCCTTCCTCAGTGCTTTTATTGATCACAAGTTGGCCAAAAATATTTCCCCAGGACAAAAAAAAGATACTGTAGCTGCTGCAGTTTGGTCATTCAGCACAAGCATTCTTATCACAAGACTGATTTGAAAAGGGTAACAGGGGGTGTCTGCTTAACTTACAGTGCAGCTCCAGAGGGGGCATAACTCATTATATCAGACATGCCTTGCCTAAAAAAATATACATTCATGAGCCTACAATTATGCTGACAGGCACTATAAAAATATGTATACATGATCTGCTTCATGTATCATCTTGGATCTCACCAGCGATGCTAATACCTGTCCAATTAAATAAATTCCTTATAGCAAAGCATTCAACTCGGACCAGGTTTTTTTTGTCATATCACTATAATGCAATACCATTCTTGAAAACTATTTTACAGTACTTTGTGAATATTTTGTTGATGGCTTTTTCATTGAGCCCTTCCCAGGAAATGTACGAGGTTAATTATTGCAATGGCTCTGAGATCAAAAATAGATTTTTTATTTATTTTTACTGAAACAAAAAAAAAAGAAAAGAAAAAATGGAAGCAATACATCTGTCTTGTAATTATGCATGAACTACCGGTTTGTTTATTTATAAATACACTGAGGGCTACGTACCGGAGACATCACTCAAAGCAGTGTCAGTGATCATTGTGTGCCCCAGGGCTGACTGGCTTCCTCTGACCTCTTCTGATCACAGGGCCAGTTTAGACACTCTGTTTGTTTGCCGACAGGGTGACAGATGTGTTTTTTGACAAAGTTGTAATCAGAGTATGAGCTGAGTTTGGGGAAAATGTAAAAGAAAGGTATCAGCAGAGAAGCAAGATTCTGGCTTTAACCTGATTAGCTGAGGTGAAGCTTACACTGTGGCCCTGCTACAAATCTTTAAATGACAGGTATTATCTGTACAGTAAAATGTACCCCGCTTTCTTAAAAAGATAGTAGGATACAGCATGGAAATTAGACTCCTTTACATATATACCAACTCCAAGTTGGGGACTGAAACAACAATGAGTTTAAACATTCTCAGCCTACTTTGGCTTCACCTGTGCAGGTTCAGTCCCATTCTTTCTCTGCTATACAAAAGGGCGAGGGTGGGGGTGTAGGTGTTTTTAACTGAGGCGTTGAAGATGTTACCCCAGTAGGATTCCCAGGGCCTGGATTGTCAACACACGAAGTATGAGACATGAAAAGGAGCCAAACAAATAAAATAAAAGAATACGTTTCACAATGTTTTGAGATATATGTTTTGACAATTTATTGTTCTAAGAAGCCGATTGAACACCTTTCTTGACCACTTTATCAGCTTGTATGACCCTTTTGTAACCTCTTCAGAACACTCACAGGAAGAGCGTTACATTTCAGGTAACCACCCACACAGCTGCCATCAAACATCCAGTCACACTACCCTGTAGATCCAGTTTTAAAACATCTAGAAATGTGTTACGGAAGATTTTAATGTTTATCAACAAGGAATAACAGTTTATTTGATTTCAAATGATGAAGGACACCTTACTTCATTAATTAATTATTAATAACTGTTTTCATTCTTTCTAATGCATTCATAGATGTGTTATTGATTGTTTATAACCAGGGGTTCACATAACTGGTATGCAGGTACGCATGCGCACCAATAAAAAAAATGCAAATGCGTACCGTCAGCACATTTTTAACAGGAAAGCATTTTTCATATAGGCAGAGAGGGTGCTCATGCTTGCAAGGTCAAGCATATTATCTGGCTGTGACCCACACATGCCTAACATCCCGATTTTCTATTGAGTCTCAAGGTCTCTGGGATCTGTCAACAATTTCCGGGTAACTGAGCTTATTATCGCTGGCAATAATTAAATACCAGTCCCCATATTTCTCTTAAGGCTGGAGGGTCCCAATTCACTAAAATTGCTTCAAGAATTTATATAAAAACAAAAAAACAAATGGAGAATGATAGGTGGAATCACCTAGTTCATAACATCAATCATTTTCTTATAATGAACACTTGAAACAACCAATTATAGCAGGGATTTCGATTTAGCTGTCCATTCAGAGAAGAGGGGTGTAGTTACGAGGAGTGGCGTTGTGGAAGTTCACTGACGCTTCACTTCCTAAACTGAACGCAGATGAGAGGAAGTGTTGATGTTTAAGAGCCATTACATTTAAATGTGAGTTTAAAAAAATACATTTACTTAAGCATTTTACTTCAAATATTTTTTTCCCTCAATTATATCGTTCTATAAATACCGTTGTGCCGTCACGTGTTCAGCAATACTAATAAAGTGAAGAAGTGTTTTGTTTTTTGCTGGAATTTGGTGGTAGGCTATAGAAATAAACAGAGAATGTGTGATGATTTGTTGAAAAATTGTAATAACCAGCAATCTGGGCTCCTACTTAAACATTCATAAACTATTATTGTTGTCTCTGACACTGCCATTAAGCAGTGCTGTTTGTGAGCGTGGTTTTTCACATGTCAACAAATTATAAAAAACAAATATCGATCCCACCTATCAGCATCAAGACTTTCTGCCCTGATGCATATTCATATGCGTAAGATGACCACTGAAACCTCTGCTCCTGAACCCTGGAGTAACTTAAAAGGTACCATTTAACAATAGGTTGTCGATGATGACCTAACAAAGTTATCTTGCATCAGTTAAACCTTCCTGTTCAATTTGAAATCAACATTATAAATCATTTTATGGTGCTGGGTCCTTGAATTTGTATATATATATATATATATATATATATTTATATAAATAAAATGTGAAAATAAGTTACATGGATACAGGAATGGAGATGGATATACAGAAATGGACAGATTGTATACAGAACAGCATCCCTCTTTGAAAGGCCTTTGCTATCTCTGCTGCTTTTCCCAAATGCCAAATAAATACTAAATACTTTTGTGTCTGGCATGTCTGAAAGTAGTGACTACACCTGAAAGAATGTGGGTGTCCGTCTAGCCTTTGATGTGTAAAGTTTTTCCCAGCTCCACAGACAAGGGACAATGTTGGGAGGGTGACCAGCCTGTACAGCTCACAGTCTCCTGTGGAATCATAAGGGTCAGTGTAACATTCTAACCCTGCAGGACTTGCTAGAAAATGTGCTATTTTTTTGCTGTTGGCCATTATATAAGACAGGGATACAACACCGAGATTAATAGGTTGCTACAGGGCAGGAGTCATAAATCCAGGCCATCTCTGGAATGTGATTTTTTTACTTAACAATTTTAAGCACACACAGCAGTTTACATAACAACAATGCCTTATTCCACGCTGTCACTGGTACAGAGCTGAATTTAAAATCAGCCTTGTTTGTTTCCATCAGAAGCAAACCGATAAACAGGACGCTATAGAATTGGGACTCTCTCAGCCTAGTTAGGATTGCGGCCTGTCAGGACTTGTTGTCTTTGACTCTGACTAGGGACGTTGCCTAATTCACTCTTTGACAGTTTTTGCTTTCGCTCAACAATAAAGGCAGATCTGTTGTGTACCAATGGCAAAGGCGGGGCTCAAACCGGAGACCCCGCATGTCGCAAGCGAGCATCTTAACCATAATACAAAAGAGCCGGGCTCGTCTGTATTCGTGGTTTTGTTCTAAAATGTTATTGCAATTAATTACGTCAATGATTCAGAATGTTGCTTTAGAAGCCCCATTTACCAATACTTTCAGAGACAACAAATTACCTTGTCATTTGTTTTCATTTTTTTTCATTAACATGGCTGAAATACGTTGAAGCAACAGGCATTAGGGACATGAGTGTGAAATCTGACTGCAGACAGCTGGGGAATAAAAGAATTGAATTAGTCAATGAATAGGGGGATGAAGGAGGGGGGTCTAATGAATGTTGTGTCTCTTTGAAAGATGATCCCTTCTAGGCTAAGATTAGGAGTTCCAATGCCACTTATGGTCAGTGCAAATGGTTGTAGGTAAAGGAGTAAGCACAGGGATTGATAGCTCTTTCCTGGGCTGGACTCATAACCTAGACCCGCTCTGGATTGTCAGGGACAAGGACCAATTAGACCTGTCCCAGAATGAGAAAGAGATACCCATGGAATTTGGGTTCTGGTACTCCCCATGGTGGCCTTACTAAAGATAAAGCACCAGTAGATTCCCCAAAGCATAAACCTCTCTTTCCCTAGAGTTTTGAATAAAGCACCAACTCATTAAAACTACAGTCAATCTTCCATGGAACACATGGAAGCTTATTATATTTCAGAAACAAAAATACCTTTGCTTACACAATTACTTTGAAAACGTATTTGATAACATTTTGTTTTATTTGGCAATTTTTTTATTATATGTAGTTAATAAACACAAAAGAGTCAGTTATAATAAAGCATTACTTTTTTGTTATAAATCAATTGGATAACCTAACACACAGTTTTTTTTTATTTGTGTTTTATCCATGTCATGAGAGTTTTTGGGAGCCCATTCAAGAGGGCACTAGTCTAGCCTCGCGGTAATGAAAGTGCTAATAGAAAGCCTTGGTGATGGAGTGAATATGCATGTGAAGGTTAAGCTCATAGTCAATCAAGATGCTAGGGCTTTTAACAACAGCTATAAAACTAATGGGTCATTCTGCAGCAGAGGACCACCAGTGGTAGTGACTTATTACTCCAGGGGAAAACTATAAAACTGTGTTTATTTCCCTTCTTTTTCAGTATCTTATGACTTCTTTTAAACCAGGAGAGTTTTTACAATAAGTGGAATTTTGATGATCTATTTTTGTTTCCTCTCTTCGTTGACTTGAGGTTAAAATGTGTTTTGAATGGTGCTCGACACAAAAAACACAGAAGCTTTGCAAATAAAATTCCTACGTCTGGTGTTTCATTTGACAGTAGTCATGCTATAATTTTCCCACATGAAAAGTGCATTGTACTGTGATGCAAAAAGGAATTTAAAAACTTGCAAACATGAACAGGATAGGTTGCTTATGATGTAACTTCCTAAAGCTAAATGCATATTTTGGTGACCGTGGCATTTTTGTTGCACACACCCAGTGCACATAAGGAAAGTAAAAAGTAAAAATATATGAATTTGATTGTATCTGGAAATATTCAATTGTGATACTTTATTGATTAAGGTCAACACTAATATTTCTTTGAGAATTTCCCACATGAAACAGTATGGTCCTTTATTGAATAGAACAAATTACAGTATATATTGAATATGTGTTAGAGTATGGAATACATCTTTCATGCTAATATATTATTTTTCCCTATTGATTGAACAAGGTTAAATATTTTGCCAATTGATTATATATATATATATATATATATATATATATATATATATATATATATATATATATAGTAGGCGACAATGTAATAAAGGACATAATTACATTGTTTCTGCAGTACATCTGTATCAGCCTCAGTTTAAAATCTCTCATGGACAGTTTCTGCAATGGCAGTTACGTTTTGAAAATGAGTTCCTTTAACTGAGCAACCAGCACTACTTACTAGTAAACATTGGAGTACCTTACTAACCAGGCCCAACACTCCTGGTCAGTACTTGGGTGGATGTCTTCCAATAAACCCAGATTGGCAGGTCTCCAAGTTTGGTTTGGTCAGAAATGTGCTTGTGTGCTATGTTAATTGAGCTCAGCTTTCTCTCCTAAATGATGTGTAGGACCACACCATGAGCACTGGCCAATGCCGAGCATCTACCAGCTGTAACATGTTAGTGATTTTGAGGAAAGAAAATAAGAGGAAGAAGCAATACATCAGTGGAGTGGCCAGGCTCGCTGTTAAGAGCCTTGGACACCAATAATGACCCCACAGGGCTGCAAATATCAATGACACAGAGCAGGGTACTGTTTGACATTCCTGTTCAGCCTCCAGAACGAGTCAGAGAGGTATGTTTATGTTTCTGTTCCATTCACTTCTGAGAAATAGCATTCTTGAGGAATGAAGAACACACATCGACTGGAATGGAAACATTCAAATGTTATACTCTAGGGTAGAACAGTGTAACAGGTGAATAACACTCCTGTGGTTGCAATAAAAATTGTACCTAATGTAAAGTGTGTAAAAGGCTGTCAAAGGTTTGGCCTATTGTTATTTGTTTGGACAGACAGAGCCTTCCGTACATAAATGGGGAACCCTAGTGTCTACTGCAGTTCCACTTTTATTACCCAGAGGGAGCTAGTGAGTCCAGTTTCAAGGGCCAGTCATACAGCATGCATGTGCATTGTTTCTCTGAAGATACAGTAAATATTAGAGCACGCTACTATCAAAATGAGATTCTGATGACCATACTATACCAAAACCGATTTGCAGTAATTAGATTAATTTAAAAGTAAAATCTGACAGTGAAAGAAAGTGACTTGACATTTTTATTTTCTTGAAGCAGCATGACCAGTCTAAAACCTACACAACAACTAACTCTGACCATATCAAAACAAGGGCAAAACATGTTCAGTTCCCTTGCAGCTAGGTCCAGGCTGACCTGATATAGCAGTTTGGGAGAAAGCATTTGCACTTTGATAGGCTATATTTACCACAATATGGTAAAGCACAGTCAAGATGGAATTGTCATGAATGACCAGCCTTGTAATGTGATTGGATTTGGAAACACTGTAGCTGTCATCATTATTATACAATTAAATTGCAGGTACTGTACAATACAACTGCAGACTTTTTTCTTTACTAATTTACTGCAAAACAGACAGCACCCTTTAATGCTTTCCTTTACCCTGTTAAAGAAAACAGGTTTTAATTCTCAAGTAATGATGATGGATGCACACATGATTTAACTGTACAGCTGTGGCCAAAAGTTTTGCATCACCCTATAGAATTAACTCATTTTGCTTCAAAAAGTTGAATGAAACCTGTTGAATAATGTTACATTAACATATTGAATTACACACCGCTTTGTAGTTTTCCATATACGAAATCTAACTACTATTATGGCAGACTTCCGGTAGACTTTTGCGTTAGTTACTTTGATTACATGATGTTAAATAAAATATCTTTTTTTTTTTTTTTAAATCGCAATCATAAAATTCTAGATGATGTAAAACTTTTGGACGTCGCTGTACATTGGCAATGTAAACATTAGGATTTATTTTTTGTTACCATATGGTTTCAGTCTTTACCTTCCAGGAACCAATGTGATCGCAGTGCTGATACCAGCTATTGCCTGAGTTGACCCTCTAAAAATATCTCTTAGCGCCATTATCTCAGCCAAAAAGAGGACGTGGACTGATTTTTCAGCAGATGGAAGGAGAGCAAACAATATTTGTCTTGACTTTCAAGTTAACTTCCTGTTATTTGTAAAGAGTAAAGCCACATGCTAATAAGATTGCTATTTGATATAGTGAGCTCCATAACCTTCAGTCCACTTCGACTGGCACGCAGGGGGGATAAAAAAGCAGTCTCCCCCGACTAACAACTAAAATAAATGTAGCTCTCTGTTACATAAGACTGAGAGAGAGAGGAAATAATTACAGTTGTAATTGACCCTTCCACCCCCCCTTCCATTAGCTTCCCCCCTGATGTTTTCTTAACAGAAACGTGACCTCTGAAATGTTCACACATGGTTGCAAAATGTAGATTTGATTTCTCCTTAACATTTTTTTTTATTACATTTGAAGCTACCCATTTAACCCAATCAAAAGCCAAATTAAAATCTAAACATCATCAATAAATGTTACTATATCTTTAAACTGATTCCAATGTCAAAACTGTGAATACATACCTGATGGACCACATCAAATTAATTAATGCCTAATCACAATTGTATCTATCATGGTTTCGTTTTTTTTGGTTTTGGTTTTATGTAAATAAATAAAACAAACAAATTGATTGTTTGCAGAGCATGTTCTAATTTGCCCATTGATGAATAAAAAGCCTTGCACTAGTCTTGAAACCAAACACACCATAAACAAAGCCCTCCTCTACACACTGGAAGAGTAAGTAGGCATTGATCTCATTTTGCTTTTGTGAAAGTAGAAGCTTTTGGTTCTGGGCACCTGAAAGTTATTGTTGATGACCAGCTAGTGCAGTTGGTTATTCTTAATTAATCAACAACTGCTAATGTACTCCAAAGTGCCTCAAATCTTACACATATACACTGCTGGTATTGATGTTTCAGAGTAAAGCTGGAACCCTAACAGTCCTCTCTGTCCCAATGGCTCCAATGAGGCTAATGTTAGATTCAAATGTGTTGCAGGAAAGGATTTGAAACTGCAAAAAATACAGTGGTAAACTTTTATAAGGATAGATATAATGGTGGGACAGTTTGAGAAAGGATCTTTTTTTAGTTACCAGTACTGGAAGTATTACATGCAACTTCAAATGGCAGCCAGCCCGTAGTATACTGCACCCTAGACACACCCCTCCCTCAGCCAAACACATTTAGGGGTTGAAAAATGTATTTATTTAGTGGGAAAATATTCTTAGACATATGAGCAAAACTATATGGGTGCCAGTAAACATTGCATTACAAATGTTTTGTTTTCTATTTTGCGCAATCTTGATTAACAGTACCTCAGACATTGTTTGGCTAATGGCTTAATAAAAGTGAAACTAAAAATTAAACAAGAAGTTCCGGTACTTTTCTTTTTACTGCTGATGAACAATACAGTACTCTCAGCGACCTGAAAACTTGCAATCTGATTGGCTAAAATCTACAACCTTGAGTGACCTGCCTGTGACCTCATCACCAGCAACTAGAAGTAAGGAATATCCCGATGCACCATGACGAGAACAAAGGAACATTTAGCTTTTTTGTAAAACTTTCACATACAGGTTAAGAATACAAAGCCTTACAAACATTAAAAAAAGAACAAAAAAAAAAACGAGAAAAAAAAAACATTATGTTTCTTTAATGGCATAGCAAAAAATATGACAATACCCAAATTCTAACCCTAAACTATGAACCTCGCCAAAACTGGTCCAAACCTCTCTGTCTGAGGCATACTGCATCAATCATATGGTTTTTTTTTAAGTGTTCCCAACCATTACAGGTAAAATACTACTGTCATAAATAATATTTTATTCTCATTTTAATGACACATATTTTATTGGTACTGCATGCTTGTAGACAGGCTTAGACTGTGGCTGGGAGCACAGCGCAGGATGCATTTGGATGCCAATTCAAAGACTAACCAATAGGCGGCACTGACGAACAAATTACCACAGCGTTTTTCTCTCTTTATCTCCCTCAGTCTCCTGGTCCCTATGTGCTGTATTTCTGTTGTGTACATCAATTCATGCAGGCAAAGAAATGCACCTGGATTCAAAATATAAAGTACAGGGTAGTGTATATCTATATGTATATATAAAAAAATATATACACATATACATGAGGCTGAAAATATTGAGGGTGGGTTAAATAATAATAATAATAATAATAATAATAATAATAATAATAATAATAATAATAATAATAATTGCTGTCAAAAATACATATGCCAAACAAGAAAGATGAGAAGTGAAATTGAAAATACTCTTGCCCTCAAGGTAAAGCATTTTTTTTTTTATGTTGCAATCTGTATAGAATCAGGATTTCAACATCATTTGTGAGGTATGCCTTTAATGCTGCATGCACAGCAGAATGGTCTTAAAAGCACTTTGTTCTTATTTAAACACAGTGGTTAGTCTTTGTTTCTCACTCTGTCGGTTTGTTTTGAGGCGCCCATTCTCTGACTCACTCGGTTAATATATGATATGGTAAGCTATGTAAACTGAACTAATGAAAGTAGAAGCTTTGCCGCTGCCTCAACATGATTATGAAATGTCTACATGCCGGAAATCCTCCCTGACTAAGCTATCATATTAAACAGGTCTGATATTTTCATCCTTCAGCTTTTGTACTGAAAGGAAGAAAATAGGTTGGTAAAAGAAAAAATAAAGGTCAACTTGTGTCTCATAAATCACGTTCCATTTATGTTATAAATAAATGCCAACTTTTTTTTTTTAATGGACTCTATTCACAAAACTTCAAGGACTGTATTTTTAAGGATATGGTTTCTTACAGCCCATTTTAGTTCAATTAAATTCAGTTGATTTTTCACCCCCTTCTGTTTTTTATTATATGTCTGTAAAAGCAGATGCATGCCTGTGCTGGCTTCACATGTGTTACAGTAGTGCTGTGCGGAATGAATTCCCTGCAGTTTATCTGTGATGGCTTTGAATCGGATTCAGTCCCTTGACCTTGCACCCTTATTGGAGATAAGAAGGTATTCTTTAGTGCAAAGGAGTGGAAACCACTGGAGGCTCCTTGGAGGAGGCAAGAGCCTCCTCATCTTTTCAAAGGAAAAAAAAATAAACAAATATATATATATATATAGCATTATAATATAATAATTTAAAATAAAATAAAATACAATTATTGGCTTAAATTTAAGAATTTAACCTAAATGTAGATTCAACATTCCTAAATGAACAGCAATTCTGGCTGCTGAGAGACACACACTTACATTACTAGCTGTGCCAGATGGTGTTCTGGTCCTGGAGGAGCGTTTTTTTGTTTGTTTGTTTGTTTTTTACAAAGGGAGGCAAGCCTTCCTTCTCCCATTAAACACAGTGTTAGCAGTGGCAGATCGCGTGATCTGAGCACGGGTTTTAATTGGAGGAGACCAGAGTTTTTTTTTTTATTATTATTTTACCAGAGGAGCTTTGCCTCCGATGATGAACTCCTGTCTGTCTGAAACACAGTACTCCCACTAGATCGGGTGATTTGAGCACGGGTTTTAATTGGAGGAACGACCCTCCAAAGCACAGCTGTAAGCAGTTGTATGTGCTGTTAATGTAGGAGTGAGGATTGAAATTGGTTCGTTTCGTTTTGCATCGCATCAGTGGTAAGAAACACACTATATGTATTTTGGTGCTTGTCTTGTGAAGGGGTCAAATGTGAAATGTAGCATAACGCATTTGATCGGCTGATTAAGACTAAATTTGCCAAGCTAGATTATACTGAAAAACTCTGAAGGGAAGCCATAACTAAAAATTGAAATTGCTAATACGAACAGGTCATTTGGCAGTAGAGCATTACGTCTGATATTACATATTTGAAGGGAAAATGCGAAACTTTAATTGTACACGCACAATAAAGTATAGGGCAGGGAGTCTTGGCTAAAGAAAACCAAAAAAAAAAAAACGTTGCAAGTTGTTGCTATGGTAACTTAAGACGAGACGCAACGTACTGTGTTTTTTTTTCACTCTACCTCACAAATACAGTAACAGCCTTTCAAAATATCAAAAATAACTTTTACAAATGGAAAATCCTCAACTAAAAGGCTTAGAAATTTAAAACTAAGGCTAAAGTTGCAAGTAAGTCAGTCAGTTGTAGGTATTTTTTTTTTTTTTTATAAATTTTTTTTTTTTTTACTGTAATGACTGATGACTAATACATAGAAACAAAAAAAAACAATAATTTGTTTTGCTGGAGTGACAACCCGTTTTTAAAGTTAACAATACTACTTTTTTTAATACAATTAAATAAAAAATTACTCTTACCGGTATTCCAGTGCAGACGAACTCAAACCGAATGGAAAAAAAATAGAAGCCTGTATGTAGATTAACACTTTTGTGTTGTTCCCTTTGCCTGTGGTGTACATAAGTTCAATTAAATCAACTTAATTAATTTTTTTTAAATGGTAAAAACCGAAATCAGAAAATAATAAAACAGATTTCATAGCGGCCCTAACTTATTTATGAACCTGGTTTTACTTTAACTCACTGTCAATGTTAATTTGTGATGTTAAAGCGGACAATCATGTTAGAAATCACCTTAAAAATCCCAATTATTTCTTCTTTTAAGTGCGGATGTCAAATCCCAAGCCATATGTTATTCTACAAATGCTGTATCAGTTGGCAGTGGCTCTCTGAACTGTCACTTGCATGCTTGCAAAAGCGTAACATTGACAGTCTTGTTCTTCACAAAGAATATGGACACAAGAGTGCATTAGTGGCAGATTGCCCTCCGAACAATACATACTATCATATAGCTCGGTCTGTAACAACAGGGACAGTTTGCCCTGGTCGTACATGCAAGTTATCAAGGGATTTGGACTCTTTTGGCGCATACGAGTCGGAACAGATGTAAAACCACCCGCTGCTGCCATGGGCCCCCAAGGGGATGGGGAGGAACGTGGGCGGGGCGTGTAATATTAACAACGGGTGCCTTGTGCCAGGCGTGTGGCACGAGAACGGGCCGTTATTACATTTACTGGGGAGGGCAGTGATCCGGCAGGTGCTGCTTTTGTTTCAAGGTCCATGCAGCCAGACAATGGCCTCCGATGAGTCTGTGTCACTTTGTTCAGGCCCATTACAGTGCAGAGCTCAGTGATGTGACAGTAGCAAAAGGGCTGACCCCATCTAACTGGCCGTCTGGACAGAAGTCTGTAAGTATTAACCCCTTGAGAGCTATGTCCCTTCAACTGTGACAAGATGCACCAAGACCATGGCAAGGTCTCATAGTGGTGAAGCAACAGAGCTTTCCATTTGTATGCCAGAATAAAACGAGGGGCCATTACCATCGAATGCATATGTGGATTACTCCAGTTTTGTTGTTTTAGTTTAGTTTTTTACTCTGGGAATGAGAATATGCCATGAGTAAAAGCCAGTGAACACTGTTCTGATGTTTCTAGAACAGTGATCAAATAACAAGACAGTATGGGAATTGATGGAAATATACTTTACTTAGATGTGTACTATACTAGTGGCAATTTAATTACAGGACTTCCGATGGTAAAGGTGCTAATTTATCATACGGCTATTGGTTTTTAACCAGCTGGTCACAGTGGAGTAGGTCCATGGTCTTGCAAGAAGTTGGAAAAGTGACTGGAGCAAGTGTTCTCTTTGAGCATTATTGAGGCAGGAGATTAGCAAGAATCCATGGACCTTTCACAATACACAATTCTTAGGGTTACCATATGACTGCATGTGCACTCGGACAGTCTGGGACAGTTCAGGCTTTCAACTCGCGTTGCAAACCTATTTTGTCCAATTCGAAATAGGAGTGTTACTCACATCCAGGGCCAATCAACTGATCCATCGTGGGAATCAAGCTCTGATCTCCAGAAGGACAATGTAATGCCTGCTAAGCTAAAAAGAGCCAGGCCTCATTTGCTAAACATGTCTTTATATTATTCAACTCAGTCAGCTACCAGAGAGAGCTCCTTACACTTGGCTGCAGACTCATCAATTCAAGATGCTGTATTTTTTGTTAATACAACAAGATAAATGTATAGTTTTAACACAGACAAGTAGAATCTGCAAATGTGTAAATATACATATGTAAGCATTTATATTCTTAATACAGTTTATTAAGCAGTTTACAGATCACAGTAAATATGCAAAGACAATACAAAAAATGCAAGTGTAAATTCTTAGGATTACGACATAAAATGACAAATGTATATTCATCATTGGGTTACAAAAATTCAAATGCAATTCAATTTAAACTTGGATCACAAGCATTAGATTATCTACAGGGATCTGTAAGTACTGTATGTCTATTCCTGTTCTTTCTCAGTACCAAAAGGGTTAAAAAAAGCTGAACATGCCATGTTATTCCTCTATTGTTTCCCAAAGTGGACAAGGCCCTTTATTACAACAGAACAGACACCAGGAAAGTTTAGAATTATGAACAGCTTCGCCTGGTGAACGCTGTCTTGTTCCCCCCACCCCCCTCCCCCGCCCCCCCCCCCCCCCCCCCCGCCTACCCTCCTTGACCTTCATGTCATATTTGACAAGTTTGCTTTTCAATAGATATGACAGACAACAGTGGGGGTCACTGGCCCCGCTCCATGTTTCTGCACTCAGCTCACTCCGTACCCAGTGGCCCGAAAAAACAGACTTCAATAGAGGCCATTATCCCGAACATTACGACCTTGTTCTCTACATATATATGAAACATTCATTAGTTAGTTCATCCGCGTCTCGCCCACAGCTGTACAAAAATAAAGTATGTTTGAACGAAAAAAAAGGGGCCTTGAATATATGTCAACTGCTTTTGTTATGAGGGTTTTCTTTCTTATTTGCCAGCCCCTGAAATCTCAGGGGAACAACAAGAATTGTTTGAAGTGGCCACCCGTTGCTATTTTATACATCTACACGTGTCTCCAATTCAGAAATGGTCAAATCAAATAAAAACTACGTTCATATGGGAATATATCACCCACAATACAATGCATTCATCTGTCTTCTCAATCTGTTAAAAATAAAATAGAAGTTCTTCTACTGGGAGGATTTGTTCAAAAAGGCTTTGTATCAAAAACAGAGGCATGAATACTGAAGGAAAGTTCTTGGCTTTTATCTCTCTTTTTTTCTTTGATTACACTAAAGGCACATTTTTATTAAAGGTTAAGTGTCTGAAAAGTATCTTTTTGCTTTTTCTTTGGCTGGTTCACTTCATGTGTTGAACAGTCGCCTCTTCACAGTTACAGTGAGAACAAGAGACAGCACATTGAATTGCAAAATGCGCAGCTAGGCAGAAAGTTCAGATCACTTTTCTGTGGTTTGATGCTTTGTTAGTTCAAATATGAAAATAAAGCTGCCTTATTTATTAACATGCTTGTAATACTTGTGGAACCACCTGAACCAGAGTGACAGTCTACTTGACTTCTTCCCTTTGCTCATGTATAATTTTTATCATCTAACGTGTCCTATTCCTTATAATGCATATATATATATATATATATATATATATATATATATATATATATATATATATATATATATATATATATACAGTACTGTGCAAAAGTTTTAGGCAGGTGTGAAAAAATGCTGTAAAGTAAGAATGCTTTAAAAAATAGACATGTTAATAGATTATATTTAACAATTAACTAAATGCAAAGTGAGTGAACAGAAGAAAAATCTAAATCAAATCCATATTTGGTGTGACCACCCTTTGCCTTCAAAACAGCATCAATTCTTCTAGGTACACTTGCACAAAGTCAGGGATTTTGTAGGCATATAGTCAGGTGTATGATTAAACAATTATACCAAACAGGTGCTAATGATCATCAATTCAATATGTAGGTTGAAACACAATCATTAACTGAAACAGAAACAGCTGTGTAGGAGGAATAAAACTGGGTGAGGAACAGCCAAACTCAGCTAACAAGGTGAGGTTGCTGAAGACAGTTTACTGTCAAAAGTCATACACCACGACAAGACTGAGCACAGCAACAAGACACAAGGTAGTTATACTGCATCAGCAAGGTCTCTCCCAGGCAGAAATTTCAAGGCAGACAGGGGTTTCCAGATGTGCTGTCCAAGCTCTTTTGAAGAAGTACAAAGAAACGGGCAACGTTGAGGACCGTAGACGCAGTGGTCGGCCAAGGAAACTTACTGCAGCAGATGAAAGACACATCATGCTTACTTCCGTTCGCAATCGGAAGATGTCCAGCAGTGCCATCAGCTCAGAATTGGCAGAAAACAGTGGGACCCTGGTACACCCATCTACTGTCCGGAGAAGTCTGGTCAGAAGTGGCCTTCATGGAAGACTTGCGGCCAAAAAGCCATACCTCCGACGTGGAAACAAGGCCAAGCGACTCAACTATGCACGAAAACACAGGAACTGGGGTGCAGAAAAATGGCAGCAGGTGCTCTGGACTGATGAGTCAAAATTTGAAATATTTGGCTGTAGCAGAAGGCAGTTTGTTCGCCGAAGGGCTGGAGAGCGGTAGACGAATGAGTGTCTGCAGGCAACAGTGAAGCATGGTGGAGGTTCCTTGCAAGTTTGGGGCTGCATTTCTGCAAATGGAGTTGGGGATTTGGACAGAATTAATGGTCTCCTCAATGCTGAGAAGTACAGGCAGATACTTATCCATCATGCAATACCATCAGGGAGGCATCTGATTGGCCCCAAATTTATTGTGCAGCATGACAACGACCCCAAACGTACAGCGAAAGTCATTAAGAACTATCTTCAGCGTAAAGAAGAACAAGGAGTCCTGGAAGTGATGGTATGACCCCCACAGAGCCCTGATCTCAACATCATCGAGTCTGTCTGGGATTACATGAAGAGAGAGAAGCAACTGAGGCTGCCTAAATCCACAGAAGAACTGTGGTTAGTTCTCCAAGATGTTTGGGCCAACCTACCTGCCGAGTTCCTTCAAAAACTGTGTGCAAGTGTACCTAGAAGAATTGATGCTGTTTTGAAGGCAAAGGGTGGTCACACCAAATATTTATTTGATGTAGATTTTTCTTCTGTTCACTCACTTTGCATTTTGTTAATTGATAAATATAAACTATTAACATGTCTATTTTTGAAAGCATTCTTACTTTACAGCATTTTTTCACACCTGCCTAAAACTTTTGCACAGTACTATATATATATATATATATATATATATATATATATATATATATATATATATATATGTATTCAAACTTCTTGTTAACCATATTCTAAAAATTAAATGAAAAAATCAGATTGAAGGAGTTGTAAAATTCGCTGCATGTTGTGCACCCAAACAAGCAATACCAGGTGAAAGGACCATCTTCCAATATAACAGCTGAAAGTTTAAGATAAAATGTTGCAAGAAATGTTAATGAAGAAGCAGCAGTATAAATGATATATATATAATAAAGCCTTACATAAACAGATGACAACACTTCTTATAAAACATATATAATGTGTACTACTGGGCTTACAAATTATAAGATAAAATTACTAATTTAATTTTAATTTTTCTTTAGGAGACAACCAGCCACATGCAGTATATTGACCACACATGTGTCAAGTAAACCTGTATAATGCAATTACATCAAATCTTTTCTCTTTCCTGTACTGTGAATGGGTGACTAGTAGAATGAACACACCATCGCCAGTCATGCACACCTGTTTCTGAATATGTCCTAAGAGGCAACAGCTGATGGAACACTCAGCAAGGCAACTTTAATAGCCTCACCTGCAGGTCGCTTCCACAAGCGTTGGACATAAATTAAAGGAAAAAAAATGAAATACCATAAGCTTTATCTTTTGAAACCACCAATGCAAGAACTGGTCATCTCACGTTAAGAAAGTCTTGTAAGTCAATTTTCAAATATAGCTAGATTTCATTTGGAGTACAACATATGCTCAAAGAGAAAAAAACAAAATACTCATTGTATACATTTTTGGGCTGATGATTTATTTTAATAGCAGGATGTCTCCAAGTCAGTCATATTTGTAAGGAATATGTTGTGAGTCACAATAATGCAAGAAAAAATACCCTAGTGATTACAGGAACATTTTGTTTATGAACCTTTTAATTAAAAAGAGCAAGATAAAACAGCATGGTACATCATTAAACACTATCAATTACAGCTAGCTGTTTGGTTGTTTATTCTGGAAGGATGTTTGTAATTGGAAACGTAGTTGTATTTTTGAAAGGAGAAACCACCCCCTAGTCAAATACGTAATCATCGAACCATATAAATTAGTTTTAATCTAATTCATATATTTAATTTATTATAGTTTTGCCAGAGCAGGGGCAGCTAATGTAAAGTAATCATGTGTGCCTGATCCATTCTTAATGGGGTTTCATTCACCATTCAGCGCAAAGTTAAGCCCAGAGGTGACTTTTCTATTTTCTCCTTGGTTTATCCATGGCAGTTAGTTTTGTGTCTCACTGGGGTGCCTTTGGCAGGGTTTCTTCAATGTTAAGCCAAACACAAATGTGAGACACAAGACACACGTACTGAGCGTTGTCTGGGTTTAACCAGTGCTCTTCGAACAATGTGTATGTTAATATTATCTTGCATGATCAAAAACGAGTGTGCATTTTTAATGCATTGTTGTATTCATGCATCAAACCTTAGTTAGCACAAAGCCTGATTTGATTGTAATGCTGTATCAAAAATGTCCTTGTCATTGTCGTTTGTGGTGCAAGTCATTTTCTGGGGGGAGAGAGACACATTTATTCCTCATCCTTCAGTTTTCTCTATAATGGAGGACTTACAGTCTAAAAAGTTTTTTTTTTTTATGGGGGGGAAAACATTATTCTGCTAGATTACAAAGGAGTCAAGTAACTTTTGCAGTAAAAATACTGAAATCTTGAAGAGTGAACCAAACTCTTTGTAAATGGAAATAATTGAGTTTGTATTAAAGATTACGGGAGCTATAGCTAAACATAAACTTGAACCAAGAGACTTAACAGTGTAAGGGGTGGTAGCGGTGAGCTGAGCCTAAAAATAATTGGTCATTTCCAAATTGGGGAGAAAATAATAAAAAATTATTGGCAACGACTAAATTTATCAAAAAAAAAAATTATGTTGTACTGTCCCTATGACTGACTGTGTGCCTTCGCATATAGGTCAAGTCAGTGTTTTAAGGCTATGATTTAAAAAAAAAAAAAAAAACATTATTAACAGTTATACCTTCAAGAGTAAAAGGGTTTAGCCCGTGAAATCAAATTTGTCTGCACAACCGCTTCAGCTTAAATTCAACAAGTCCCAAACCACTTGGCTAGTGCATAGACTTAACATTACCACATTTATTCTCTGTATAATAAATACAAGTTAAATGTCAGCTGTTCATGGAGACTTGTCTAAACCTCTTTTAAACATGGTGCTGTCTAGTGCAGGACCCATTGGCGGACAACAGCCTTTGCAGAAGGGTATCACAAAGAATAAACAAAGACATCCACTTTTATGTCAGGAGCAACGGGTGGATGCCATTGACAAGTGTTAGTAAACAAGCGACATGCACAAGAACAAACGAGCCTGGGAAATGCTCAAGTAAAGTTACAAGGACTTCTTTATGTCTGAGCAAATGTCAATCCCGTCATACAGTTAACCCTGACAAAGAAAATCAAAGCTGGAGCTTGTATATGTTTATGTAGTTTGGGCACAGTAGGTGGGAAGCAGAGTGTGCCACAGTGAGAGTAGCAGATGGGAAATGAACAAGGTAGTGCCCGGTCGAGGGAAGCCAAGGAGAAGGAACAGGTTTTTACACAGATTTTGTTAAAATTACCCAAACTTGTTTCAGAGCAACAGATGCAAGGCAGCCGTGTATGCAGTTAATGAGAGGCACACGCACACATGCTGCACTTGGAAAGGTTATCTAGGAAACTGAAGAAGTTAAAAGGTTTGTTCCTGATATGCCATTCTGGTCCAAACATAGAGTTATGATATTTCAGTTCTGAAATCTTTATTGAACCCTCAACGAACCATACCTTTGAATTCAGAAATTTGTGCATGGGCAGTTAAGGCGATATCTACTTTTTTGCCCGATCTACTAATTTCGTGTGACACCGGAACTGAGGTAATTAGGTGTATGTGAATATATGTGATATTAGTATTTTATTTTTAAAAGTCAACTGATACACTGTAGTTGCGTAAGAGAAAAGTACTGTTCAGCACAATTTAAGTGTTTTAAACACCCTTGACAAATTGTGATAATAAAGCCAACGTTAAGATGAAAAATCTTTTTATTTTGGAGGCAAATAACTTGTCTGATAAAACTTCTGTATGTATAGAACTGTCCAATATTTACATTCTGCAGAATGCCCTACCCTTTGGTGAAAACGAAACTTAAATGAATGGGTATGTACAGTATATATTATGAAAGGCGCTTGATATATCGCTAGTATATTGCACACTAGGGATAGGAAAGAGTTTGAGCTAATATCTGCACACAAGGAAATGCTGTGTGAGCCCCAATCTTGCTTGGGGATACAAGTCTGGGGGTTTACATCAAGGATGTGTGATAAGGTCAGCAAAAGTCTGGTGTTCACAAGATGCAAACCTCAAAACACTTTATGTTGTTTGTTCCCTTGCACTGGACTAAAATGTGGTTTAAACTCAATTTATTCTACTTTGGCCACTGAAGCACAAGATTGCCTCAACTGAGTTTACTAACTCACAGCTCAGCTACTCATAATTGCCTTTAAAAGTAGATAGAAAGTTTGTCTTCTCACCAAAAGCCATATGTTAATGGAGTCAGGGGTTGAACGAGTATGACAAAAGCAAATGAGGCTCAGCAGAACTGTCTTTTTAACTACGTTAAGATGGTGACTTTGCAACCTAAGGTAAAGATAGCTGTCACCCGCAATGTTTAACTAGTTGTACAGATGAGTAATATGAAGAAAATGGGCAAATTTGTTTTTGTCCTGGTCTCTTATTTCTTATACCTTGGCTTAGTCTGGTCTGAATCAATGCTTTAACACAGCAACTACATTTCATTGAGCCCTGGTTGCAGCCGGGGACAACCTTTTATCCCTCAGATGGAGACAAAGAATTGTTCCTTTTAGACCACGTTCTAATTATTTTGACAGCCCTTATTTAGGGCCAGGGCTTTGCCACCAACAGATAACCATTGTTCAGTAATATCTGTTTGTTTTATATTGTTTGAGTAGCATACAGCTGTTTTTTTTTGGAGGGCTGCATCTACACATTGGGGTTTGATTGAATTGTATGCATTTCAATAGGTAATTTCAAGGAAAGTGCTGTATCAGGAGACTAAAAGCGTTCACTAAATATAGACAAAATAAATAACTGTAAAACTTTAACTAAAATTCATGTTCAACAATTTTATTTTTTATTTAACCTGATTTAAAGATCCCACTGAGAATATATATATATATATATATATATATATATATATATATATATATATATATATATATATATTGTAAAGTTATTGAAGAAACACTTTTGAGCATCACCAGCGCTACACTTTGGACTATAAATATTTATTTATTGCTTTTACTTCAAAGCTTTTGGTTTTGCTTCAAAATAGGCACCCTTTCATTGAGAAACATAGCTTTGTTTAATCAGCATTCACATGGTGCAACGTTTACCTTCACAACCAAACAAACTTTAGTTGCAATAGAGAAAGCCAATACAAGTTTTAAATGTTGCCCTTTTGTATTATATATGTTAGGCGGGGACAAAAAGTAAACTTCCTTTATTTGTGAAGTGCTTAAGAAAGCCTGCAGTGTATATTCTGTATACAGTTTTAATTACAGTGTTGAATTGATTATTTATTAAATGCTTCCTGAGAGTTTCACCAACCACCTGTGCATTTGTAACACCATTTATCAGATTGTTAACTGTTGAGTCAATGGGAAGTCAATCATAAAGATAATTTCTTATCATCTTTTGCACATACATTGTATACAATGGATTATGTCCCATTCAACATGGTACACTTGAATTATTTACAAATCATTGTGTATATATTATTGTGTAGGCTATATACATTACAATGTATACTACATATGGCACAGACATTGTATTGTACACATATATTGTTTTAAATAGCTGTATTATGTCATATACTTGCAAGTTTATTTATGTGTTTAAATGTTCACAATAAGGTTAATGTAAACCCCTGCTTGTATTTATAAGTGTGCACCAGCAAAATTATCTCGATGCAATTTATTTTACTCAATTTAACAAACTGATAAACATGTACAGACAGTTCTTATCATGGTTAGAACTAGTGTATAATAATAACATAAAGAAAAACTACTTGACAAACAAAGTACAGTACAGTATATGCTTTACAAACTGCTGTTGATATTTAATACATACAGACCCTTTCTTTTTTTTCAAGGAAAAACAAGAATACTATAACACCTTGTATTTATCTTACAGTTGAAGTGTGATTGAAGACCTGAGACCCCTGGTGTAATCCCCGACAATGGCTATAAGCGTTGTAAACCTGTGGTAACACACACTATAGGGGAGTGTGCTTTTGAAACCTAACTCATTTCACAGGCACTGAGTCATATCTCAGAGCACTGCACCTCATGAGGATGTCAGTGTGTCACAGTAGACATAATCACTGGCTTTAATTGAAGTGAAGTGAGCTTGATGGTCTCAGCCTGGCAGGTGGTGTGAGCAATACAAAACCGCAATGCAATTGGATGTAATTGGCAGTTATTGCCTTGTATTGAATAAACGGGATGTTGAAATGGCCTCTCAGCCTTTTTTAAAGGGCCATGGTGGAGGGGAGTTTGGTATTGTGTGCTCTCGTATCTGGTAAGCCGCTTGAAGATAAATGTGTTATAAGTTTAAACAGATGTTCCCATTTTACAGGTTTCACTTCAAATAAATGCTGCTTTGTGAATTAATTCGTTTGATTGTTCTTTAATCGGAAAAGGTGTAAAATTTGTCATGAAGAATAAATAAATAAATAAATAAATAAATAAAGTTTTGGTTGGAGAATTAAAAAAAAAAATTCTATATGAAATCTAGCTCAACTGAATTAACATTTATTCATATTATACCAACAATTAAAAGATTCATTATTTATTGAAAAGAGCCACGTTTTTAACTGCATGTAACATTTATACAAGAAAAAAAATATTCAGATTTTGAGTGTTTGTTCAGAATGTTACCGACTCCCAAACTCAGCATTTTTTGAATAACTGAATAACAAATAAAACACAGTAAATTCCAGAGGCACAGAGGTCAGACACCCTTCCTAAAGCTCAGAGGAAACACACTAACAAACTAACAGGGGAGGAAGCCCATCCCTCATATAGACACATTACAAATAAAAGTGAAACATTAAATAGTTTCCTTTTGACTGTATTACCACATTCTGTATCTGTGGTGTCATTTTGGTTTCAAAAGTGTGTTGGGGCGGGGGGGGGGGGGGGGGGCAGTTTCTGTAGCTGGTGCATGCATAAAGATTATCTGAAATAATAAAATATGTTACAAACAAGTATAACAAAACATTGCATCCCTTCCGTGTCTAATTAAAAGATCCAAAGACATTCCTGCAGCAATCATTCAAAACACTACATTGTTGGCACAATGTTGTCACGAGTGTGGAAAACAGCTATATTATTCAGTCGCTTCTGAGTCATGGAATTACAAAGCCATGGCATGTCTTCGAAGAGCACTGAAGCTCCGCTCAGATCGGAGCCTGGATCCAGGATCAGATCACTGAGGCAGCGTTGAGCTCTAGAGCTAGAGATGCGAGAGTCTTTGCTAAGAGATGCGAGAGTCTTTGCTATGTATTTAAACACGCAAAATCATTTAGAATCAGCAATATATTTGTGATTAATTTGGTATAATAATTGTGTAAAAAGTTATTTGGTAATGTATTCAGTTTTTATTGATGTCTATTTATTTGCACAAAGGTCATTTTGCTGTTTTAAGTTTACTGTTTCAATTTAAAATGAAAAGTTAAACTGTAAGTAGACAGAAACCTCAGTGTGATAACATTAGTAAACATGAGCTATGCTGAATTACAAACTTAAACCATTTTGCTGTGTCTTGGATACAGCCATGTAGTGCATCCTCCTCTCTCTTTGTCCATCTGTTTGCCATTTTTCCCCAACATTTCTGTGATCTCAGGCTGTATTCAAATTTGTCAGCTGGGGTCTTTAAATTATTAAACACGTATGTTAAACACGTATGTTCACTTCTCATTGGTCAATTTCCCTAGTTCAGGTGTGTGCAGCTCCAGGATCGGATTACATTACAGATCAGTGGATCCTGATCCAGATCCTCATAGTAAAACACCATCTCCAGTGATCCCAGATCCAATCCCATTTTTCTTCCAATTATACTGACTATACTGACTCATGATTATACCAATAAATTATTATGAAACAAAAGATTTAGTACTGCAATGTGAGGGGGACATTTCCCTGTATGTTCGGTATTAAAAACAGGGTAAAAAAAAAAAATTCAAACACTGAATTACAATTTATTAAAAAAAAAAAAAGTCAAGGACATGTATTTTTTTTTTTAGAGTCACAACAAATATTAAACTACATATTATTTTAGGTGAGTATGTATTATTTTAGGTGAGTATGTACTTTGAAAAGAAACTAGAGGTATTATCTGTTTTTTAATTTAATAAAAAAAAAAAGGTTTGTAAATGGGCCCTGATTAATCAAAAAATGACATACACCACATCCAAATGCTTTTACTTTACGGAAGCATAACAAGACTTATTTTCACAAGAAAATGAAAGCAAAATGACATTTGAGAAACCCAGAAGAACCACTATTTCCTGAAAAAGCAACACCACCATCAGTCCTGAACATCTAACAAGACTAATGTTTGCTTTGAATGTTCAAAAATCCAGCTGAGACCAGTTAGCATACCCTTGCAGGTCTTATCAAAGTTTCTTTCAAAGCCACTGGCTCATGATATCCTGCACACACCATACTACATAAGTATTGCTGGTATTTGGCGAAGGTCCCCTTAAACCTGAACGGCAAAAAATATTAATGTGTTTATGGTACTAACTCAGGAATGCTAACCTTGTTGTTTGAAATGGAGGAAATAATTATCTCCTAGCTCAATTAAAAAACTTTTATGTTTAACAATCTGTGTGCATTTGTGTGTGAAGGGGAATTCTGAAATGCAGAATGTGCTATGATATATACCTGAACAAAAAATATTGTTTAACATTCCTAGGAAAAAAATCCTCTGGATGTTTAACTGCTAGGTGTATCATTTTAATTAAACTGTGATAGTGTATAGGTTGCCATGTTCTAGAATAACCAAAGCAGAACATTCCATTTCACCTTCCAAATGTTGCACCTTGGAGGCCAAACGTGGCGCATTAGGGCACATAGCTTCCATACTACGGCTATGCATAGCATGGGATAGGGTTTTAATTAAGGGTTAATGACAAATCAAATATGGATTGGCTTGGTTATTGTAGTCCCCATAACATTGTGGTTTGAAAGGGATTAAGCATTTTAAAAAGGGTATCTATATTAGAAGCACCACTAATCCTCTATATATAGGACCGGAAAGCCAGATTGTATTGTTCAGAAAGAAAAACATGTTCTTCATAAATATTTTAGGTTTATTTGCTCAAATTTAGTGTGGAGTGACATTGCCCTCCAGAATCCTACTAATTTTGTTTAGTCCTAGTTTAGCCAGCCTGTATTTTGATTCAAATGATATTCAGGTGTCTTACTGCACTAAGCAACACATGCTGCATTAACATGTACAACAAGGTCAACTTGCTCAAAAGCACTCTTTTGTTATTTCTTCTGTTGCTGAGAATAATATGTGACATTTTTCTATGACACTTTTGAGTTGCCTTTGTGTAGTAAAAGAATAGCATTAATCAGCAATGTATTTGTGGAGTTTATTCCAAAATAAACATTATTCTCCTCATGATAGCGGCCTCTGGGAATAATAGACCAACTGTCATGGTTGATTCTAAATATAAATGTTGAAAGAGTAAAGGAAGGGGTAGGAAAAAAAAACACAAATTCAATAAAATTGCTAAAAACGTCATAATTAAAATGTAATCCTAGGGTAAGACAAAGCAGGCAAAATACAGTTATAAGAGGGAATACAGTATTACTACAATCCCTCCTCACTGGAACAGGAGTGGTTGTATTGTTAAAACTAATCCTACAGTCAATATTGGACCGAGGGACTTAAATAGAAAGGGCTTGGCTGGTAGATGATAAAAGAAGGGATTTATTCTCCATTTAGTCACAATGATCACTTCTCAACAAGTGCTTTATCTTTGGCATTTCCTCCAGATACTGGAATTGCAAACACCTGCCTTCAGTGAAACTCTTACAAGACATTGTTTCTGAGCACTTTAAAAAAAAAAACATGTACTTTGCTGAAGGATGTGGTGCTTCAGTTCACTAACTGTACATGAACCTCAATGATATAATACATCAGATATAGAACCCCCCCTTAGGAACTGGTATTATGGTTTTCGTAGCACCATTACAGCATTCAAAATTTAGTATTAATTTACATCACTGCCTTTGACCAACATTATGGAAACAAAGCCACCTTGTCACTGCCACCAGAGCATATTTCTTAACCCTATTAAACCTGTCGGATGGCTCCACCAATCAGTAACAGAGAGAGATTGGTTTATTCCTCCACTGACACGACAGTTCTTTGCCAGTATGCTTTCTGAACGTGTTGGCGTTCCACTTGTTTGGTATGAAAAGGAACAGGTTTTTGGATCTGTTGAACAAGCGCAACAGGTTCCATGGCAAGAAGGTGGAATGGTTTCACCAAAACAAACTGCCCAGGTCTTGTTTCTGTAATTCTCCATCATTGCACACTGCCTGTCACCTATTATTCTCTATAGTGTTGTTGTACAGTGTTATTATTATTATTTATTTCTTAGCAGATGTCCTTATCCAGGGCGACTTACAATTGTTACAAAATATCACAGTGCAAAGTATCACATTATAAAATATCACATTTCAAGTTATCACATTATAAAATATCAGTAAATTATGAGTAAGAGTGAGTTTGACTAAGAGCAGTTAAAACTGATTGTAAATATTTGCTTATATGAGTGCAAATAAGCAAATATTGAAAGCTATTATTCTAGAACATTGTGTTGTGAGTAACAATTCATTATTTTTTTTTACAGTTATCACAGATTACCGTGAGAATTACCCATTGCCGTGTAATATGTAGTTCCTGGTGAAAATTCCCATTTCTGCACTACCTGTTACACTGCACTGCATAGAGCTTCAACGAAAAAGACACCAGCTGCATCAAAGATCGGAAATATTTCTGCTAAAGATCGCTCTGTTCAGTACAAGAAGGGGACATTTCACGTGTCTAATGTTATTTTTATATTTATTTATGTTTTTTCATTTTGTTTGATAATTCACTGATGGTGAAAATAGAATGTCTTTAAAGGGTAAACATAAAAAAAGCGAAATATTTTACAATTTAGTATTTACTATTTTTCAGGCAAGATTTTAAATATTTAGGAACATTTGTTGTATAATAACTAGAGAAAAATGTGACAACGCTATTTTTTTCTGCTGTAATAAATATTGTTTAATCGTGAAATATCTTGAAATTCATTTTTTTAGACCGTGAAATGCTGTGAAATAAGCAATTTTTTAACATGAAAATGCAGCTTTAGTGAGAATGGTTGGTAGAAACTTGATTGGGACAGTATGGTGATATTAATATATTAGTTAATATGATGTTGATGGTTGATTTGCTATTGTGTTTGATATTCTGCTTGATTACGATCAGGGATACTGTTTTAATTATTACTATAGTGGGTCATTGAGTCTGTTAATTTCTGGGATTTCTACCAGGCAGAGTGGCTCTCACAAGTAGAAACAAAGGAACATTGGACTATGGTGAGTTCATTGAGTGAAGCCACAAGAACATAATTTAAACAATGTATCTCAAAAACAACGTTGCAGCCCTTCTTAAGAATTGACAGGATGTTTCTTTAGATCCTCCCATGGAAACCTATTATATTTGTGCAGGAAAATTAAAATGGCTTTTGACAACAAAAAATGAATAATAACCTTTGTTTAAAATCCCATGGTCAAGTACTTTATCTTTTCTGGTTAAGAGGAAAAGTAAAGGGCCATATTGAATTTAGCAAGGAATGTAATTTGTCAAAGGCCATTTTTTTAAAAAAACTTAATGGTAAAAAAACTAACAAGTAATGTCTAAATAAAGGGTGTCGAAGAATTTCTGTGAGTGGTCATGTCAGATGGTTAGGGGTATCTGGGTTAATAGGGCTGTTTCCGTAGTGTGTTTGATAGATTAAGAACACTGGTTCAATTCCTATCTTCATAGCATATAGAAGATCATTTACTAACAGGGGAGCATTTGTCCTGTCTGGTCTAGCTTCCTTTGAGGTCCAAGTTCTTTTATCTGTCTTTGAGTTCATTTTCTTGCTCTTATTGTAACACTTGAAATGTATTTGCTTACGATTGTAAGTCACCCTGGATAAGGGCGTCTGCTAAGAAATAAATAATAATAATAATAATAATAATAATAATAATAATAATAATAATAATAATAATAATAATAATAATAATTTCAGAGGACTCTCTAAATTCCAATTTTTATATTCAGCTGCACTGGAAGTGAATGACTTCTTTCGAGGTCATCTATGTCTTCCTGTAGAAAGTAGCAAGCAAGCCGGATGACAGTGTATTTGATCTACGAGAAAATATTTAATGTAGGGGTTATGTGACATCATTAACCACAAGAGCGAAGCTCGAGTGGTTTATGAAACGGTGCAGAACCCCGAGATGAAATATTTTCTCGGAATGCACTGTAGCCCATATGTTATGTTTTATATTACATTGATGATAAAATCTGTTGGTGTTCAAGATATCTATCAATACTATTCAGAACAGAATGTACTCTGTATTTACAATGACCATGCAGGTTTGCTAGAACTAATCTGCATTTGATCTAAATCAGTTAATTTCAATATGCAGTCAAGTTGGGTTTAAGCGATATCACAAAACGATTTAGGCATTTAGGTTTAATCTTCAGTTCTCAACATAATGCTCATTATCAGTTTGGCACATGAAACTGAATCTATATTGGATTCTTTTTTATAAACCTCACAGCAGAACCCCAGAGGTTTCTCCTCCACAGTGGGTTTGCTTCTCCAGGATCTGGATTCTTTGGCTCTTCTGCTCCTGTCAGTGAGTATACTTGATTTTCCCTTCACATATGCACAAGTAATTTTATATTCCAGGATACCACCAAGGACCACAATCCGAGGGACAAAAGCATCCAGACCAGGTAAGTACAAAAAATACAGAAGTTTATTTTTTATCAATTTAATAGTACGCACTAAAATCACTCCTGCCTCACAACTTCAGTTGTAAATCATTATCACCATAATCAGACAATCAAACAACAATAAAATATAAGGTCTGGGACAGTAGAGAAACAGAATACAAAAAAAAAATGGATGCAGTTCACTAAACCCTATAAAACAGTCCCACTCAATCAGTCCAGGTTCAAAACGCCACTCTGATAGGGTAGAAACGAGCGCAGGAACTGCACTCAGTATTTAGACACGCCCCTCCTCTCAGTCACTGCACCCTGAACCGTAGCCCTGCCTCGATCTTTGTGCTACTGCACCCTCCAGAGAGAGAGAGAGAGAGAGAGAGAGAGAGAGAAACAGAAAACACACAGCCCAAACTATCCCTGCACAAGCACATCCTTTCCAAATTCCCCATTCACCCAAACTCTGGACAGTAATTCTGAACCCTGAGCACTTTGAATTTTATCGCACAGCCTTAATGTGCTCCCGCCCAGCTAGACTGGCAGAAACAGCAATACCTATCTCAGTCCAGAGCAGGGTCAGCCTTGGGGATAATCGCTAGTGCAGCCGGCTCCTGTCTCCTCGGCAACGCGTCCTCTCTCCGTCATCTGCCCCAAATCTTCTGGGCGGGTCCCTGTAGTGTACTTAGCCATCCAAAGGGCCATGCAATCAGCAATATGTTTTCTTTTCGCTCTCAGCACTGTACTTCACCCAGCTTTCTTTAGTTCTTTTTTTTTCAACTGGCGCACTGCACATCCAAGGAATCACCTGCTTCCGCTGGGTCCCAGATTCCAGATTCCTGATTCCTGATTCACAACGGCCAATACTTTCCTGCTCCTTCCTCCGTCCTTTTTCTTTTTGAGTTTAGGTCTATATATATATATTTAGGTCTCATACAATTGATCTCCTTCAGGTGCGCTCAGTTACTACACCCAAGGGGAAAGCTGACAATTAGCACCCCCAACGCCTTCAGCTGTATACCACTTATCCCACTAATCCCATGTCCAAACGCAATCCAAACAAGTATCACACAACACAAAATAATAAATGTGAACAGTCACAATGTAAAAAAAAGAAAATCAATTAGGTGCAAAAATCATACTAATACAAAACAATCAAAAATCATAAGTCATTTAAAAAAAAAAAAGAAAAAAGAAAAACACCGGAAAATACCTAGTGTGTGGAAACAATACCATTGTGGTGTGTTGTTGATGCATCTGCCACTGATGATCTTACATTTAATGCATTTGATTGACATCTATCTGCCAGCACTTGTAAGCCGTTGGACTGCCAACCCCCCTAAGCGGCCTGTACATGAGATGTGGGTTGGGGAGGAGGATGTAAACTCAAAGCATGACACAAACTACAAAGGGTCATAGGGTTAAATATACCTGGTGTAACAGGCAGTTTTGTGTGATGCTATTCCCTGTCGGTGAGATAAGCCCGGCTCTTTTGCATTGTTGTTAAGATGCTCGGTTGCGGTCCGCGCCCAGTCTCTGCTCTGTTACACTGGCTTGGTAAAAAATATTTCCTGTTGGAATTGTATTGTTCCTAATGGATTTGCCCATTGGTAAGCTGTGGCCAGGGGTATTACAATTAAAAGTTAATTTACAAACCTTGTTTTAGTGGGGATTGCTCTTGGATATCTTACATTAAACTATGTCAAGAAGCAGCAGAAGGATATACCTATATAAAAGTCTTACTGCAGAGTATGTCATGTCTTATAAAAAGAATCAAGATTTCATGGCCTCTTTTACTTAAATCTCCACACAATTTGCTGTTGACAGACTTTGCATTGTTAGGAGTAAACCACAGTCGCCAATGGACTTTCAATCATTGACCACAGGAATTTCTCACTGCTTGTTTCTTAATTTTATTTTATTTACAGCTTTTCCACATCACCAAGCTGCTTCTTTCTCACCTGCTCTGTGAATTCTTTGCTGAGCAAACAAGGGCAAAGCAGGTTTCACAATTAGCTGGGCCAGAGGAGAGATAGGTACTTTTCTGTGTTTTGGCATAGTATTAACTGTAGGGGCACAGAGTGGTGCCAAGTATTTAACCTTTAGATTACTCTCTTGATGCATGTTCTGTGGGAAAAATAATCAGACAGAAGTTTTGGATGATACTTGTAGTCACAGTGCTTTATATGTTGTATGTTTCCAGAGGGGCGCCAGCTTCGACCATGAGCATTATTAATTATTAATTTGGAATAAAACTAGTAACTACTTCTTTAGAGCCCAGGTAAGTCATAGATTATTGCTGAAGATAATGTAATCTCTTCCACCCAACTATCCTCTTAATAGTTTAAAAACCAAAATAAGTTCCATTATTAGTAACTACTTAGTAACTACTTAGTATGTATCTATTTTTTTTTATTTATTTAACCTTTATTAAACCAGAAAATTTCCCATTAAGTAATATCTCTATTCCAAAAGAGACCCAGTCAAGGCATCGGCACAATTACACAGTAATCACAAACACATACAGTACAAACAAAGTAATATGAAGCAAGTAATAAAACTAAAGACAGGTAGAAAAAACATATTTTAAAACCTTATGGAGATTGCCCTTAGCTGTGAAATTGTTAGCTTATAAGGCATTCTTGATCACTGATCTACAGCATGACTCTCTGAAAAAACAGTTCACACCAGCGGTGACAGCACAAGCAGATACAGTCTAAAAACCGCTGATTCATCAGCTCTCCAAAACCCACTGAGTCAGTATTGCAACCAGGGCGCTTCATTGTGATTGCACAACAGTTCCTCTTTGATCAGTCAGAAAAACAAGAGTTTAAATTCAGCTTTTAATAAACTCTTACAGCTCCTTAAAGGTGCTTAGTCTCTGTAAGTCGCCTTGGATAAAGGCATCTGCTAAATAAACAAATAAAGTATAAAGTAATAAGCTTTGATAACTAGTATGTATAACAGTGTATAGAAGCGTGGTGTTCGAACGGGAAGCTAATGGAGCTTTTCTACCACATTTTATATCGCAATAACAAAATGAATAGTGCATGCAGTCACTGTCATGTTGTTTTTTTTTTTTTACTGCTTTTTTTTTACTGCTTTTTTTAAACTGCGTTTTTATTTGTGTTTTCTGCATAAACCAGTGTGGAAATGGGTTTGGAGAACAAGCGAACAAACAGCAGCTTTTTAAAGAGGTCTTATTTGTGTATAAAGCAGAAATGACCAATCATCTATTCATAAACAATTTTGTGTTTCATTGTTTGAATTCCTGTATGAGTCATAAAGGAAAGTGTTAATGTGTTTTTAATATAAAAAATAAATGAATCATACATTCTAAACAATCATCCAAGGTCAGGAATTTACTCATGCACTTTTTTAGCCTCTTTACAAGGGCAGTTATATGCAGTTCAAAATGTTCCTTTTCCCAGTTTGTTTTGCTTGTATGAGAGATACTGCTTTTGGCTAGTTTGAATGTAAGTTCCCTTTTGTTTTTGTCACAGTGAAAAGGGATATGGTGTGTGAGGCCACATGTGTGGTCCAGTGGTTAAAGAAAAGGGCTTGTAACCAGAAGGTCTCCGGTTCAAATCCCACCTCAGCCACTGACTCATTGTGTGACCCTGAGCAAGTCACTTAACCTCCTTGTGCTCCATCTTTCGGGTGAGATGTTCACACACCCTAGTCTCTGTAAGTCACCTTGGATAAAGGGGTCTGCTAAATAAACAAACAAATAATGACTGGTGTAAAACAAAAGCATATAATTGATATGCAATTACCCATTTATTGAAATTCAGTTTTATGTTAATAAACAGTGAATAGATACAGAGTAGGGGTGGGTATTATTATTATTATTTATTTCTTAGCAGACGCCCTTATCCAGGGCGACTTACAATGATTACAAGATATCACATTATTTTTTTTTACATACAATTACCCATTTATACAGTTGGGTTTTTACTGGAGCAATCTAGGTAAAGTACCTTGCTCAAGGGTACAGCAGCAGTGTCCCCACCGGGGATTGAACCCACGACCCTCCGGTCAAGAGTCCAGAGCCCTAACCACTACTCCACACTGCTGCCCCACTACTCCACACTGCTGCCCACACTGGTGGGTATACACCATAATACTGCCATTGCAATTGTGTGCGTATACAGTATTCCACATGTAAGTTGAATATTTGAAGACTTTTGTAGTTTATTTAAAACATAAAAAGACAGCTAGAAATATGTGACTGAAAGGTGACGAAATATTACAATTCCATTCTTAAATCATACAGAACCTGATTGGCTGTATGGGGCCATGTTGTTTATGATTTGTTGTTCTATAAGTGCCGGGTCTTTACCCGCCATTCGGCACGCCTGATGACTTTCGCAAGCAGAAATATCTGTCTGTCTCAGATATATGTCCAATGTTAAGATTAGGTTATCTACATTGATGCCTTTGAAGATTTAAAAAAAAATGCTTTCAGAGGTCACTTTGATACAATAATTAACCACACATGTGCCACTTGGTTGTAAAATGTCATTCATTTACTAGAGTGAGCAGAACAACACAAGAAAATTAGTCTTGTTTGTCAGGGTTGGACTGTACATTGTCTGAACTGGCACACATACGAAAAAATGGTGGGGGTTGATTGGGTGGATGATTGGTAGATGATCAAAGGTTACATTAGACAAATAATAAACAAAGCAAAGTATTGTCCTAGTCAGTTTGGGTTAAAAAATATATTGTAAAGATGTAAATCATTACTATGCTATTAGTGGCGAAAACAAACATTCAGTACAGTATCATTTATCTGTATTAAATATAATATTGTCAACAGTCTGTATTACTCTTTAATGAACACCATGTAATAACACCATGTAACCCTATTAGGGCAGCAGTGTGGAGTAGTGGTTAGGGCTCTGGACTCTTGACCGGAGGGTTGTGGGTTCAATCCCCAGTAGGGGACACTGCTGTTGTACCCTTGAGCAAGGTACTTTACCTAGATTGCTCCAGTAAACACCCAACTGTATAAATGGGTAATTGTATGTAAAATAATGTGATATCTGTATAATGTGAAATAATGTACAATGTGATATCTTGTAACAATTGTAAGTCGCCCTGGATAAGGGCGTCTCCTAAGAAATAAATAATAATAATAATAATAATACAATGCTACTGGCTGATTGTTACAGACCCTGATTAGCACGGATCATGGACTTCCAAATGTTACCTTAGGCAAGATTAGTGCAAACCTGGGTCTGTGAATTAGTCATATATGTACTGTAGAGTACATACCATGCAGTGTACTGATCTAAGCAATATGGACAAGCAATAGAATATGAATGTTTTCCTGCAGTCGGGGTAAGGCTACTGATTGGTTGGAGGTTCATTTGAAATGATTTCTGGTGGAATAGATGTATGCCTTATCGAATATGTATGTATGTATTAATTTATTTAACTAGGTTTCAGTTTAATAGGATGGAGGTCCCTTTTCCATGAATGACCTGCCTGTACAGTATCACATGAAATAAATTCAGAGATCTACTACATGCAAATATATTTTGTACTCCCCCTCCTCATGCTGTAAGAGAAGCTCGATTCTGACAATCTTGTTTCTCACACAATCCTATTGTCAAGCCCTTTGGCACAGCTTTTATTACCTACAAACATCAGAAGCATAGTGTGTGTGTGTGCGTGCGTGCGTGCGTGTGTGCGTGTATGTGAAAAAGTGCACAGTTGACCCATACTTTGGTTAATGGTCCTGCAGTTTAAATTGTAGTAATCATGTCAATAGTAGGTGTGTTCCATTGTTCCTGTGTGCTCCATTTGGCTTGATGTTGCCCCTGCTGAAAGGTTAATGAAGCACAATAATCCTGTGGAACACACCTGTTTCCTTAAGTGGCAGGGCAGGGTCTTCATGCTACATGTTGACCCTTCAGAGATAAGGGAGCTCTTTTGACCAATGCAAATACAGTAACAAAGAGCTGATTGTAAGGTCATTCCAATAGTAGTTCTCTGCAGGGTGTCCTATAAGTCAGCCATCATAGGCGATATCACATATTATACTGATTATTGGGGGGTTCTCTGTTAAATCGGACGGCCACACCCTATTGACTATCTGCACCACACATCAAAACGATCTGAATTTGTCCCTCATTGTCTAAAGACAGTTGACACAGAAATAGAGACACAGACAGTATTAACAATCATGCATATGATGCCCGTCTTATGAGACACACAGAGTTGGTCAGAATAACCAAAACTGACAGAAGTCCAGGGTTGCATGCTCCATTATTAAAAAATAATCCAGATATTTTAGAAGCAGTTTTACACTTTTACACTTTTACACAGGAGGAGGTTGGCAAAAAAAAAGCCTGATAGTGAGCCACCCACACAATACTGCTTAAATTTACCTTTGTACGTTGCGGTTGCCACAATACATAGAGTGCAAACACATATTGCAAACTGTTACTTACCTTTGTGATAATGAGTGCAATAACCTTTACAGAGTTCTAGTAACTCCACCTGTCAAAAAGAGAAAAGAAAAAAAATACTGTGGTTAGATAAACAAGGACAGAATGTGCACAGTTGTCTATGAAGAATAGCAAACTCAGAATATTTTAAAGTAAGGAATACTGTAAACAATTTGAGTGCACTTTTGTGCACGTTTTATTTTACCTTTTAGAAAAAAAAATGACCGTTAGGCCGTCAAGATGCAAATACAGTACCAGCTATCCAGCTACATGGATGAGCTCGCCTGAAGCAAGGACACATTTGGATTCATACTAGTAGCCATGCATGCCTGAAGGTAGTTGCAGTGCAATGAAGCAGACATGGAGACATTAGGAAGTGACAAAACTGGGTGGGCCACATACTGGAAACACAGGAGTAACTGTGAGCTCTTAAGGCAATAGATCAAGACACGTAGGAAGTGTATGAGGTCCGCAATAAAACTCAGTATAACATGGCAACCACTTGGAATGTTCTCACGGAATCTGCTGGGGAAGTCAGGGGACTCAGACAATTAGAAGAGAGTTAATATTGTCCTTCCGGGTCAAAGGTTAAATGTGGAGTGGTCACAGAGGCTTGCTATGAGCTTGGCTGAGGGGACAATAATGCAATTCAATTTTTCGGAACTGCCACATTGAACTCTTTGACAGGAGACCACTCGGAAGATTAATGCTTCAGGATGTCTGGGAAACCAAAAAAAGAACTACCGGCTCTGCAGTTTAACTGCTTAGTAATGCCATTTTAAATATCCTTATGTTTACACTTCAACAGAACCTGTAAAGTAAATGTTTACAGGTTTTACAACAGCCTTCTTTAACCCCCCCCCCCCCCCCCAAATCATCCAGGCTTTACAGCAGGGAGAAAAAGTCTTATCCTGAAAATCCAAAGTAAAGCACCAAGATTTCCTTTGAATTTCAGGAAATACTTGTTAACTGTTACAGGGTGATTTGATCAAACTTTGGAGTCAAAGTTGATAGCAGCTGTTGTTAAGTTGTTCTGCTAACCTTTAAAATGTTCCTAGTAAGCACTGATTGGCATTCGTAGTATGCTGTTTTTCTATAAGTAATATAATATTTATGTTGGTAGTCATGTGCCAGATTATTGCATGCCAATTAACATTGGCAAGAGTTAATCAGCTATAGTTTTACTGATTGTCGCCAGGTGCAGGAATTAATCATGTTGTATTAAACAGTGCTAGGCATCTGCCAGACCCAATAACATAACTGTTCAGGAGGCCAGCACTTAAGGTTCCAGCAGCAACTAGCACTCAGAAGCAAGTCACACACCCTCATGTTTTGTGTCAAGAAAATGGAATGCATGAATGGCTGGTTGTGTTGCCGCATTAGGCGATAGCAAAATCTAGAGCATCCATTCACAAATATTTATTGCCAGCGCCGCCTGAACTCAAATACAGCTGGAGCCACTGTTCAAACAATGTGGGACACCAAGAAGTGCAAAAGACAGATTTTTATACATAGACTAATATCAATATGAGTCCAAAGTGCATGTTTCATTGTTGCCTTCTGATAACCAGATAAAAATAACCTTTTTTTTTGTTTCATTGAAAAATATACCTCAGAACACTGGCGTCGAAAGGATTTGGCCTTTGAGTGTGTGTGTGTGTGTGTGTAGGGGGGGATGTAGGGTTGTCTGAAATCCTTTACATTGGGGGTTGCCAGGTTAAGGTTCAATCTGTATCAGTTACCAATTTATGACTTCCCTGGTTTTATTTCTTTCTTATATTGCTGTAAGCATTTAAAGGGTAGCAATGTTCAAACTGTATGCAGTGCAATTCCTTAGCTCGCGACAGGCCTTGTAGAACATATTCTTGTTTCAGTGAATTCTTTACGTTTCATTTGATGGTTTCACTAACACTTATTGACAATGGAAGAAAGTTGGATGCCTGTCACTGTGAGAGCTATAAGCTGTGACCACAGGGCACCCAGTTCTTATATTCCTATATGTTTTATTCAGTATATCCCACTTATTTAAAGGTTTTAAGAGTGGCATGCGTAGGAAAAATATTGCCAGAACACGGGAAAGAAGTGGCATTCTGTTGAAAGGAAATCTTAGTCTGAAACTGAAAGAAAATCCTATCAGTTCCTCTAAATCACAACCTTGACAATTTTTTTTAAAAGCAGCAACAGTGAATAGTGATTGATACAAGGATACAAATACAAAATGCAGATTATAAGATTCTTGCGAGATTGCAAGGCACTGGCGTTCTTCGTGCTTCTTTCATAGCCCCATGAAGAGTATAAATTTCACCTCCCTTTTGTGTGTTGAGACCACAGAGCATTTGCTTTATTGTGGGTGGATGGCAGGAACCGTGCAGAAACTCACACACCAGTGGGGGCCCTGCTGGTTAATTTATCTTCTTCATAACAATGTGAAAAAGTTTGATAGCCTTCCATGGCCATGACCTCCTGCTGAGTGACAGACTGAACAGCAAGCAAATCCGGAAGTACAAATATCCCATAATCACGTGAAGGGCCAATTGCAGCGCATCTCAGCCTCCCCCTTTCCGAGTGCTTAATCTCTATCAGGAAAGACTGTGTTACATTATGGCAGGCAGCAATAAATAGTAAATTAACTAGACTTGTGTCTCTGCTTAAACATGTTACGTGTGGAAACTGCTTGTCTGTGGGGATCTATGGAAACCCATAAACCAACTTGTAAGAGTTTCCACTTGTTATAAAATATATTGGTTTTCAGGGGGAAAAAATCACTTCCTTTAATGGCTTCTCAATGTATTCAACACATTTGTGTGACATTGAAAAAATATATGTCCTTTTTTTATTTGCTTGCTAATGCTTGAGAAATAAATACAGGACAAAACCTGAGGTTGGCTCTATATATATATATATATATATATATATATATATATATATATATATATATATATATATGTTAAGAAGTAGGTGCTCACAGTTGTTTCTTATTTAGTTCTTTTTTTTAATTAAAATACAGTAGCCTTGGTATTCTAGCACATTGAAGCTTTTGCTGGCCCTGTATTAAGCATTGTGCAATACACAAATCATCCTCAATAAGTGTCTACAGCTCCTAAACTGCGCTGTTACCATTGTCAGTTAACTTTTCTTTTTTATAAAGTGGATCAATGAAGTAATACAGGTTTTGTATTGGATCAAAAGCAAAGGAAATGCAATAATCGATTCCAACAACTGTCTGATTCTTTTAAACAGCAATTCTATTAAGCAAGTTAAAGGATGAGAAAACTGCAAACATTTCTTTCTGATTCTTACTAGGACTACTGTTTGGGTGTAAAAAAAAAAAAAAAAGCAAACCACATTCCTGCAGTCCACCTAGCCAGGGGTGAAATGTCTTCTTCCTTCAGTATTTAAAAAGTCTCCAGAGTTAGACCCATTGCCATTTTAAGTGCTACTTGACCAAAACTCACCTCTAGTGGTCACATTTAAATATCACTTTCTCAGCATGCCAGGGCTTTTTCAGCTAGGTTAGCAATGTGCATCCATAGACTCTAATCTCCAGTGTCAAAATGACAAATGGTGTTTATGAGCAAGGAGGCGTGTAAAAATCACATTTTGTTATGCATAAAAAAACTTTTAATCGAAGACAAAAAAGATGAAATCGTTTTTCCTATCCTAAAGCACTTAGTACCCCTACCTCAAGTTCCTAAAATATGACTAGCAATTTATTATTATTACAACACATATTTATAAATGTAAAATACCTATGCTGGTTTCATTCTTTATTGCTAGCAGTGTCTTTTTACATATCTGGAAAACTAAAGTACTGAATACTGATGGTCTGGCAAACATGTTTTTCAGATGGGTGTTATCAATGAAGGGCAGGATATTAGGAAATGGGCTTGAAATACTCGCTTTCACAATCACTGAGAGGCAGATTGTTAACGCAACCCTTAAGAAAAGATCTATGACTCCTATAAAACAACTTAGCAATTTAACCACTGGAAACGGAGCTTCAAGGAAGTCATAAAGTGTAGCCACCAAGCTTTCATTCAATTATCTGGGTTAGGCTGCTGATATTGAGATTAATCCTAGTTTATTTAGAGGACAGCTGTTTAAATTAGGATTGTACTTGTATTTATAGAACTATGGAGAACATGCATGACTTGTGACTATATTTCTTTAAATAGTTTTGAAGGATCCTTAAATAATTTATTAAAAAAGTTAATTTTCAATGGGATGCACAGCAAATCTATAGACTTTTTTTCACAATGCTTTCCTGCAGAAATTGCCTAAAGGAGCACCGAGATCATGGATTTTCCAACATTCCTGCTTATATGAAAGGGTTAAAAATTGTGTCCAGGGTTGTGGTGAACAGTAACATTGTCAGCACTGCCCTACACATCTGAAAAGAGAAACTCTTATGATAGGCTAAGAATTACATCAGAGGATCACTGCTGATTATACAGCTGTTGCACGGAGAACAGAAATGTCCTCAACCCTAATATGCATGCAATGCATGTCTGTGTTTGGACGTGTTAGCTGTTGCAGTTATTCATTTCATGGATTATTTAACAACAGTCACAAGCAGAAGACAGGATTGTTGCCATATTATGCTCATTCAGTGTCACAAATGAGACTGCTATGTAAATGAATCAGTAGTTCAGTGGGCGTCATTCAGATTTTTGACTTTATTGTAATAATGAAACTGTCCAGCAGGATTGCTAAATTATTGTGGTTTTGGATTCCTAATTGAGATTTAACTTTTCAATTGTTAAACTATCATAGGCTCAGAGTAATACCTTTTTTATAATCTTTGTGAATGATAGGTGCAATAAACATGACCTTTTCTGACAGGTCTATTTCACTTAAATGGGTTGAAATGTTCAAGTCATAAAGATGCAAAGATTTTTTTTTTTTTATTAGCCGGTAGACACTTTGTACTTGCGGCATATTAATAGGTGAATGGATTTCTTCCTTGGCTCTCGGCTCATGCAATATATTTTAATAGACACCATATAGATTATACACAACAGTACCTTCACAAGAAAAGTTGCTGTGATCCTGGGAAGTCCTATGACCTGTGCAAACATCTCTCAGACCTTTTGTGTGTCTTTATTTTATATGCTTGATCACAAGACTGAAAAATGAGGCAAGTTCAGTAGTACCTCAGTAGTGATCTTGAATAGATCAACCATCATCTTATTTATTTATTTATTTATTTATTTATTCATTATTTTTATTCAACAATAGTAAATGTACTTGGGTAAGTCCTGTTTCCAAGTAAAAAGTAGATAAATACGCACATACTAATCTGTTTTTTTTTTTATCAATTTAAAAAGGTGTATTGTACATTGGTAACCTCCTATGGGTAACAGACTCTACTGAATTTTGTTTTGAAAGTGACCAGATATTTACCAAAGCAGACCAATTCCGATTCTCTCTCAATATGTGTCGCACAAACAGAGTATTCCTCTAGGTGGCGCATTTGGTACAGATCTGCCACAGCGGCAAAGTGGAAAAGGATGTAAGAGGAGAAGAGATACCTCAAGATTAAAATGATTGATCCATTGTAGCTATTGTAAATATCCAAAGGGCCTGTCCTTCCATACTGCATGACATATGTGTTGAAAAGAAAGAGGAACTAATAAGGGAACATTTGGCAAACTAGGTCGAGTTGCGAGTGACAAAGATCTCTTGATTAGTTCTCAATCACAAATAGAAATTGCGAGTTTGAACTCAGTTGTTTTTTTTGACTTTCTCCCATTCAAAACAAACCTACAGTAATCCACCTTTGATTAATGCAGTAATATAGAAATAGCTTTAAGGAGCAGCTTTCTTTCAAAGGACAAAAATGTTTAAACACCATGTCAGTGTGAAGTGATGTAATAATAGTTCTCAGCTTTCTTGAAACTAGCTACTAGGGTATGAAGTCTAATAATATTGTGTACGTGAATGGAAACTCCCTTTCCTTTGAAATAGGGATTATTTAATTTATTTATTTAAAAGTCTGTACTCTTTAGCACTGAACAGTGTTTCAGAAAAAAGGATAATACTACTGAAATAATAATTAATCAGATATAATGTATTTATATTGGGATCTGCTATATCACAATAATAATAATAATAATAATAATAATAATAATAATAATAATAATAATAATAATAATAATAATAATAATAATAATACATGTATATATTGAATACTTGAATCTGTTGTAATGAGAACTTTACTCTGATGAATGCAGGGCAAGCGTAAAGCTATAGCAGGTATTTGTTGAATTTTTAGATTTCTTTTTTTGGTTTGTTGCTGCACTGGGTTCTCATGAGGCAGGAATTTGTAACAAAGACTCCAGAGCCCACACACTATGCTGTTTAATGCTCATACATAAACTTCCTGGAAACCCATGTGCTATCTGTCTGCTTCAGTATTCAGGCTCTAGGCATTCAGCAGCCTGAACGAAGGCACATTGGTGCATACAGATTTCAAGAGATGGAAGGCGGGAGTATGCTATAAAATACGATGCTTATTATTTGACGAGTCAGGGGTGTGCATGTAATGATTACCACTGCATACTGCATAGCTAAGATACACCCCATGGAACAGTTACATTTTTATCAGCGTAATGTTGTGTGCCTATCTTAAACCCTAAGCCTAACATTTCAGAATCTCTTACTAAGTCAGGATGAGTGTGGATTCAAATGTTGGATGGCTGATAATTCTCTTTGTGCTGCTTTCCTGACAGACAGAAGGGGTATGCGCTTGTAATCATTCACTTGATACAAGTTTGTTCGACTGCTGGGTCATTTTTGTCAGCCTCCACTCACTTCAGTTGTCTAGTGACTAGTTTCTTGGACTACCGAATGTTACTTTAGGTAAGGACGTCCAAGACTAGTGCTAATCAGGTTATGTGAAACCAGCTTTACATTGCCTGAACCCATGAATCAATTGGGTTGTTGTAGCTTTTTACACATTACATACAAGTAGTCAACAAAAATATATCTAGTATTTCATTTCATATACATTACAGTCCAGTATTGGGACAGTATTGAGACAAAATAATTCAGATTCGAGCTCCATTTTAATTTTCTTTTAATTTACAACACTCGGCCAAGGGGAGGCACTGCATGCAATATAAAAATCCCATTAGAGTTTGTGGTGAAAATTTTTTAAAAAAAACAATGTAACAGCTATAATAAATTGCTATATAGATTAAGGGCTAAGAAGAAGAAGAAGAAGAAGAAGAAGAAGAAGAAGAAGAAGAAGCAGAAGAAGAAGCAGAGGAAGAAGAAGAAGAAGCAGAGGAAGAAGAAGAAGAAGAATTTTGCTGCTTTAAAATGCTACAATGGTTAAAACATCCTGACATTAGTTATTCATCAGTTCCCAAGTTTGCAAGTTCAACGATCAAAGAATGAAAGGTTATGGTGACCTGCATGCCAACAAACCATGAAGAAGACTCTTAAATGACTTGAACATAATCCGCCCACCAGCAACCACATCTCCAGATAAGATGTACTATAAACCAATGGGTTAGATCAGAGGCTGATTCCCACGGGTTAATCAGCCCCCCCCCCCCCCCCCCCAAAAAAAAAAGTTTTACTTCTCACTTCTGTATTTACATTTCATTTCCTTTGCTTCTAGTGCATTCAGATATTTTACACAGTATCTGGAGATGAGATCTTTATTAACTAACCAGGGATGAGGAACCAGTTTTGTGTCCCTTTTTTCTGGATATTGTCATAAAACATATTTCAGCAAATCATATATACTGAAAAACAATACCTGGCTGTAGTGGTGGGTTTAAAATAAAATATGAAAATAGTCAGGCTAGGGGAATTTTCGGCTGTCCTATATTTGTGAACTGCATTGTAATTAGTAAGGGCGCTAAGGTTAACACCCATGATATTCTTCAAGTTAGTATTTCAAGATGTCCAGACAGTAAACAGGAGTTTGGTTTATGTCTTACTGGAAGCACCTTCAGCAGCACTGTGCAAGCTAATACCATGCTTGCTGGGAGCATCCTCCATCAAGCTCTAGCCAAACACCTGGTATTCATTATAGGTCTTCCAGACCCATTCAGGTACTGACCACTGCTAATCCTAATTAAAATCCTTCAGGATCTACACCCAATATGACAATGGATATTAGGATCTAAGAGCTAACCAATTAAATATATAGGAAAGCGAATCAGTAATAATAGTACATTGAGACTTCACATTGTTTAACGGTATTATACATAGTATATTTGGCATCAGTGTTTTTATTGTATTAAAGATGAATTTGTTATACAGGCTTGGCATTAGATTAGTATATATGCCAAAAAATACATGCCAGTTTATTCTAGTCTACATATTTTGTTACTATGGATCAAGTTGGTTATTTGCCTTGCAATTAGGTATTGCATACACCAATCATTAAACTACTAAGTGACACTGTGATACAACCTCAAGAATGGCTCCTTGAATAGAAGTCTTTAGTCAGAGCAACTGTGACTTTCAGATATATAATGTACACTTATGTGTAAAACAGATATTGTTGTAGATATGTACAGAGGCAAATAGTGCAGGAACATCCGTGATTCCAGGAGCATCTACAGTACACGTAAACCTTATACTACCCTTACATCACAATTTTACCCCAAACCTTTAACTTCTTCCTAACCTTACTATCAAATTGCGAAATTACCGCTCAATGCTATCCTCTATAAAACAGATGTTATCCCAAGTGTGGTTGTATTAAAGTGTATGTTTTTTGTGTGCATGAGTAGTTCTTCTGGATTAAAAAATAATGTTAATAATATCACGGTTTTGGGTCACCACTCTAAGGAGCTGTCCCCTAACACCAGGACTGGTTACATCTGTTAGACACAAGTTCTGTTCACCAGACTCCGTGCTGTGCGGTGGCATTCTGAGCACATTGCTGCGCACTGTCTCTGAAGCACAGTTAGCAAGGATGCCCTTTGTTCGGGCTGCTGTATATACAGTGAGGCTATCCCTCCTTCCACAAACTCCAATGAGCTGTGGAGTTTGTAGAGGAGGTTTTTGTGGTTTCTGAAAACTCAAACAGCTCAAACAAGCACAAAGGCAGTTGCGGTTGGGCTGTTTCCTCCTTTACCACAGCAGTTGGCTGAGATACCATTCCAGTGACCACTGATTCGACATGACTCGGTTTTATTCTTACGCCACCGCTGACTTCCCAATAGCTATGCCTATCATGTCTGGCAGTGGAACAATTTTCTCTTCAAAATAGCCATTGAGCCTGTCGCATATCAGGGTGTTTGTAAGTGTTGGTAGAAATACAAAATCATCTCTTTTTGTTTCCCTAAAACTTTAACCAAACCCATAACGTTTGCATTGTTCCACACAACTAGAAAAAAAATGTGTGTCAACAAGCTAAGTAATGTCGGCGTTTACAGTATTTATTTAATTTATTTGGGATAAACTATACACTACCAAAAACTGCATCCTGTTGCAAAGCAAGTAGATGCAACAACATTTAATCCATTGACAAGATTCCATTCAATTAGACTTGGAGAATGAAGCCAAGCAGAGATATCAGCTCTTATTGTCTTTAGACAAAATGGCCTAGAATGATTTTAGGCCATGAGTCTTAAGCTGGCAAATTTGCTGATTTACTTTAAATCTCAGGTTCCACAACCCTTATATGTGTCGACAAAACATCCATGGATTTAAGATATTATATCTTCAAGGATCATTTATTTCATACAATGTGAATTAGTGGTAGAGGTGGGGTTCGAAACCTGGGCTTGGACCTAATTGGTAGGCTGCATTGTTCTATAAGGCATTACATTTTAAATTGACTAAGTCTATAGTAACTAGCATTGTCATTGACAAATACTATAATAAGCTACTGTTTTGGCCACTGCTATACTTTACACTATTCATTTTATATGAGTTGCCTGTGCCTTTAACGTGGTTATTATAAGTATAATTCATTAGCTAAACTATTTATCAGGTGTCTCATAGAAAACGGCCAGCAGTAGTTTCTCACAGAAAATCCCTCAGGGCTAACAAAACCTATTTGTTTTCATATTCAGTGGTGAGGTGCAGTATGTTATAAAAGTATCTGTGAAAAGGAATGATACTGTACATCTGTAAGTGAAAGTAACTGCAGGACTGTCATCAGTATGACTCACAACCCGATTCATGACAAAAATATTTGCAGCTTAAGGTTAGGGATTGGTCAGGTTTACAGAGTACAGAGGGGTGAAGGGGCTTTCAGGGAATACAATGAGTAAATCAGGAAGCTTGACAGCAATTTCATTGAGAAAAAAATCCCTGTGCTTGATCGAAAAATAAATCTGCTGCTCTCAGTTAACCTTTGAAGTCTCCCGCCTCAGTAATTGTTTCATGACATTTGCAGCTCCAGGCAAAAAAATAAATAAATAAATAAAAACTCCTGTGGTTGCTTTTAAGACTTGGCTGCATTTGTGTTCCATATTGTTTATTTTTAGTTTTTTTTTTCTTCTTCTTCTTTTTCCCTTAGCTCCTTCCACGGGCCCCAAGACTGTGACATGATGAACCTAGATTAGAAAGGTGAATGCTAATCAAGGGCTGGCCTTTGTGCTGCGACCTTTGACCTCTGGAGCCTGAAGTCAGATTTTGCCCAAACTAAAGTATCCGGAAGTTATTCTAAATGTGCATCAAAGGGCACCAGTTGATCTTAGGTGGTCTCTCAGCCAATGTGTGCATGGCTTGTGGTTGGAATAGTCTATTGAAACTAAGCAGCCTTGTCAAGCTTTTTTATTTTTTTTAAGATGGGGCGTGACATGGGGTGGACAGAATGAGTTCCATTGCCAGAGGCAAGAAACCACATTCCTAACAGTTGGAAAGGCCTGTTAACTGAGCTACCGAATGTTTGTTCTTAGTAGCCAGGCTTGGCTTTTTTGGTTATATACAAATGAAACCACAAATAAATAGAGGATACTGTTCACTAAGTACTGCAGTGACGATTGCCCATTCACACATAAAATCCCAAAGGGGTTGGTATTGTTATTTATAGCCTCCCTGCCTATATGAAATACTCAACCGCATGTGTAGGTTTAACAAGAAATAAATAGATCAAATAAAACACTAAATAAAGAAAAAGGTGCAATCATTTGGTCTCATTTTTCAAAATGCTTCATACTATCCTCTATATTTTCTTGTTTAATTTCTTTCCTGTTTATTATCCCATTACTTGTGTTCTCTGTCATTCTCAATCCCGTAGATGTTTTTTTACTTTATTTTTTTTACCTCCAGTATACAGTACGTAATGAAGTAGAAGGAAATGCAGCAACTGAGAAAGGAAGGATAATGGCTTACTGTTTATGATCATGACAGAGAAATAATATAGTGTTACAGTATATAGTTACCCAAGTCTAGGGGGGTTATATAAAAGGTTGTGACATTCAGTCCCTAGTAGTTCTGATTTCTTTATAAACCCGAACATATGGAATCAAAACAAGCGTGACGACAGGCTGCTCTTTTTGCTGCTTATATCTTATTGTATGGACACTTACATTCAATAATACATTATAGTACAGGAATTTTTAATGGAGACAGCTACCATACATGTGTGGTCCCCTTCCTGGAAAAATAATTCTTACTGAGGGCACAGCAATCACATCTTTCATACAGCAATAATGACAAAATGAAACACAGTTGTGGAATATGTAACATAATCATTCCCTGAACCTTTAACTATTTGTTATAGGCTTTTGAAAGAGAACTTGTGAAAGCAAGAGGCCAACTTTAATGAGTACCCGAGTAGCTTTTGAAGCCTGTGACATCACACAATTTCTCCTTCACATACTGACAATGTCATCATCACTCAGTGACAAACTACTACAAAGAGTACCTCATTTAAAACCATAACACTGAGGCCCAAATTTATAAAGGGGAAAAACCGACCGCAAAAAGCCATGTAATGTGCGTGTTCAGTACAGCCGCACTCAGCGTCAAAATAATGACCTATTTTATAATAATTAGGTGAAACAGGCGATTCCGCAATCAAACAATTTAAATACCCACCTCTCACAAGAATTACACACCTCTCACAATAAATAGCGGATTTGGGTCAACCCTGCATGTGTAGGCCACACATTCCAAAAGAAAATGAATGGCACACAGAGACCTCAGCCTGGTACTAGTCATGGTTTGAGGATGCTCGGAAGCAAACACTGAAATTTGCCAATATGGAAGTGGAGATTTTGGTACAAGCAGTACTTGTAACACATGAAGATGTGTTACAAGCTTGAAATTCATCACCAGGACAAAGGAATAAAATATGGAATGTGCGGTGGCTTCTTAATAAACAAATGTACCGCTTCAGAGTTTGTAGTCTAGGTTGCTTATACATTACGAAGCATCATCCAGTTACTGTGCTTCGCATATTAGTTCAACTTCTTATTTCATATAGAATAATTCCAGGCATATAGACTTTTCAAACTTCAGAAACAATATGTTTTATTTACTTACATCCATGGCAGTCAAACGGGTGGATAATTCTTCCATTGTTCAGCAATATGTTCAACAACAACAACGCCATACAGCTTCATACAAACAGTCTTCAGTTTAACTACGACTTATATCTTCTTAAATTTTTATGCAGTTACAACTCTCCTATTTCTTATGTATGTCTGTATTTCTGACTCTGTATGATTTTAAAGCATATCTGTATGGTCTATAATATAGCTACATTATTCAGGTGTGCCTACAACCAGGTGTACTGCATTTGCTGTAGCTACAAGCTAACTGCGTCATCTGTCCCTCTGTCCTTTTTTTTTTTTACTGTTTTCTTTCAAACTCGAGTTTAACAATACTGACTGAACCAGTTAAATACCAGAATGCCATATTACAAAACATAAATTCTGTAGGCATTACTAAAAAACCAATTAAATCAATATCCTATTGTAAGTGACTCTGCATATAATGCACAGTTCACAGCCTACCTCTGTAAAGCACTTTGTGATGGATGGTAGTCCACTATGAAAGGCACCATATAAAGATATTAAATTTACAAAAATGTATTCAAATGTTTATGATCTGATTAAACAAATATGTTCTATTACATTAGATCTTGCCAGCTGTCAAACCCTATATAATCTAATCAACTGTATGTGTGTGTGTGTGTGTCTGATAAACCACATTTCCGTAACGCTTTCAAAAAAATATAGAAAAGTGTTGGCCCTAAAATACAGACATTAAAAAAAAACAAAAAAAGGGAAACATATTTTCCAGGGTGCTAGCATACTTTGGGACCATTTCAAGAAAGGAGCAATGTAGTACAACAAGACTTTACTGGATTTTGACAAGGTGCTTGTGTAAATAAGGAAACAGTCTTAAAGGGCAATGGTAGAACATATGTCTTTGAATGGTCTGCTTTGTTAAAGGGTCTGATTCATGAAGGGAGGGTGCTTAAAAAGTCCAAGGAAATGGAAAGGCAACACACAGTGCCCAATTCAATTATATATTTATTTCATTAGTAACGTGGATTCCAGTGTGCTGTTCATATAGTGATTTGTGAGTAACTTGTATGGTATTAGATATGCATCAGTCATCGTAGCTGCTGTGAGTGTGGTGGTGTTTGCGGATGTTTGTGGTCTTACAAATCAAAAAGTAAACAGGGAGTCTACAATTTAGTCAATGGGGACGGGAAGAGTGCAGTACAGTTGCATGTAGGATTTAAAAAATAATAATTGTTTACTTCTGTTAAGCTTCTTGTTTTCTGTCATCCACAGCTCTCAGCCCTATATATTAGCATGCACAGCGCCACCTAATGACTGAAATGTACTGTGCCGCTCTTCGTTGATAATAAACTATATAAGTGCACTTCCCATTCTTACCCTTTCAATAGATGTCTAGAGCTCCATATACCAACATACTTAAGACAGATAAGGAGAAAAAAAAGATCTGACCCCTATGGTGTGGACCAGTGAGATAGATGTTATCATATCCCTACCTGCAGAAAAGGAGAACCCTGAATATTTTTTATTCTTGGTCTTCCAGGCTTCAGTGCAATATCCTGTACATGTGTGTGTCCTACAGAAAATGAAGCAGGAGAAATGATTTTGGGTTAACATTAATATTGTCTTTGCTTCCTGGAATGCACTGCAGTGCAGATGTCAGTGTGACTGCAATCTTGCAATCTGTCATATTCTTGCACGATTACAGCATGTTGCAATGTCACGCAGCGTTCAGAGAAATGCAGAGAAAATTGCAGAACTTCTTCTCTTGAAATTTAAAGTTGTTTTATCATGAAGGCGTCTTTGTAACATTGCAACACTTTCACCTCCGAAAGAAAAAACACAAAAGCACTGACAATTCCCACTTGTTTTAAATGGTTCATATATAAATTCACAAATGAACCACTAAACTAGAAATACCATATCCTGACTATTCCTTTGGACCAACACCCCTAATACTGCACCAAACCCTATACCAACATGCAAAAGCAGATTTATTTTGACTAAGATAAATAAGGGACCATTCACTGTTAAAATAACAGTTGTAACCATTACTAACAAAGACAAAAAAAAGAAAAAAGAAAACAAGTGGCATAAGGATATCATAAAGTCATAACCAGTCACAGAAAATTTTGTAAACTCATCCAGATGTACTTTGACTCTGCAAATAAAAACAATTGGACGTTTCCTGAAGGTTCAAACCATTTTTATTGTGTCAATCCCACCCAAGGCTGTATTTTAATTTACACTGAACAAAAATATAAATATAAATGTAAAGTGTTGGTCCCATGTTTCATGAGCTGAAATAAAAGATCCCAGAAATTTTCCATCCGCACAAAAAGCTTATTTCTCTCAAATTTTGTGCACAAATTTGTTTACATCCCTGTTAGTGAGCATTTCTCCTTTGCCAAGATAATCCATCCACCTGACAGGTGTGGCATATCAGGAAGCTGATTAAACAGCATGATCATTACACAGGTGCACCTTGTGCTGGGGACAATAAAAGGCCACTAAAAAATGTGCAGTTTTGTCATACAACACAATGCCACAGATGTCTCAAGTTTTGAGGGAGTGTGCAATTGGCATGCTGACTGCAGGAATGTCCACCAGAGCTGTTGCCAGAGAATTGAATGTTCATTTCTCTACCATAAGCCGCCTCCAACATCGTTTTAGAGAATTTGGCAGTACGTCAAACCGGCCTCACAACCGCAGACCATGTGTAACCACGCCAGCCCAGGACCTCCACATCCGGCTTCTTCACCTGCGGGATCGTCTGAGACAGCCACTCGGACAGCTGATGAAACTGTGGGTTTGCACAACCGAAGAATTTCTGCACAAACTGTCAGAAATCGTCTCAGGGAAGCTCATCTGCGTGCTCGTCGTCCTCACCAGGGTCTTGACCTGACTGCAGTTCGGCGTCGTAACCGACTTCAGTGGACAAATGCTCACCTTTGATGGCCACTGGCACGCTGGAGAAGTGTGCTCTTCACGTATGAATCCCGGTTTCAACTGTACCGGGCAGATGGCAGACAGCGTGTATGGCGTCATGTGGGCGAGCGGTTTGCTGATGTCAACGTTGTGAACAGAGTGCCCCATGGTGGCGGTGCGGTTATGGTTACTATTATTATTATTATTATTATTATTTATTATTTATTTCTTAGCAGACGCCCTTATCCAGGGCGACTTACAATCGTAAGCAAAAACATTTCAAGCGTTACAATACAAGTAATACAATAAGAGCAAGAAATACAATAACTTTTGTTCAAGTAAAGTACAATGGTATGGGCAGGCATAAGCTACGGACAACGAACACAATTGCATTTTATCGATGGCAGTGTGAATGCACACAGATACTGTGACGAGATCCTGAGGCCCATTGTTGTGCCATTCATCCGCCGCCATCACCTCATGTTTCAGCATGATAATGCACGGCCCCATGTCGCAAGGATCTGTAAACAATTGCTGGAAGCTGAAAATGTCCCAGTTCTTCCATGGCCTGCATACTCACCAGACATGTCACCCATTGAACATGTTTGGGATGCTCTGGATTGACGTGTATGACAGCGTGTTCCAGTTCTCGCCAATATCCAGCAACTTCGCACAGCCATTGAAGAGGAGTGGGACAACATTCCACAGGCCACAATCAACAGCCTGATCAACTCTATGTGAAGGAGATGTGTCGCGCTGCATGAGGCAAATGGTGGTCACACCAGATACTGACTGGTTTTCTGATCCACGCCCCTACTTTTTTTTTTTAAGGTATCTGTGACCAGCAGATGCATATCTGTATTCCCAGTCATGTCAAATCCATAGATTAGGGCCGAATGAATTTATTTCAATTGACTGATTTCCTATATGAACTGTAACTCAGTAAAATCTTTGAAATTGTTGCATGTTGCATTTATATTTTTGTTCAGTGTAGATTTCATTTCATCATCCAACTCTGAATGTCCTTTAGAACTGTTTGAAATTCTAAGCATAACCTGAAAGAAATGAAGTATATAGAGTTTATTTAGTATAACAAACATATGTAAAAAAAAAAAAAAACTTTCTTACTAGTTCCCAGGCTGACAAAAGATTCCAACCTGGCAGAATCAATGAGAATTGCCTCCAGCAACATGCCATATTCCAGGTTTCACACCAGCTAGAAAACATATGAGGTTGTGTTTGTTTCTGATTGTAATGTAAGTACCCGTTAAAATTGTCAATCACACTGACAGAACGGTGTCTTATTTATTCCACATGGACACTAATATTTAAATGAATGGCTCTTAGTTGGACCTGACTCCACAGCTACACCCATCGGCATAGTCTAGGGTTAACTGACACCCATTATGCTATCGTCTGTTGCTGTGAAGCCAGGCTAATGTCCACTGAATAAGGTAGGTAGTACAAACGATGGTGAGTACAGATGTGAAGCCAGCGCTTTAAAAAATGTAAAACTGTAGCCTATAGATTCATCTTTCTCCATCATGGTTTCTGCTCCTGCAGAGGGTGGATTTACTGGTCAGAAACACATCTTTGAGACTTAAAAACTGAAATGTGTTATAATGCTTGTTGACAAATGTATAGGTCTCTATACTGCAGTATACTGTTACTAAAGATATAAACTCAGCCATACTGACTTAATACTTACAGGTATTGGTATATCCAATGACACTTGTTAAATGTAGGATTACAGTATGTGCTCTGCAAAATCTCAAAGATGTGGGACTTTTGTTTTTAAGGCAAGTAGTAAGCCTTTAGTATCACCAGGATATCTCCAGCACATTATGAGTCATTTGTTCTATGAACAAATGTAGCCAGACAGACATGTAAGCCATTAAGTTTTTATTAAGGAGATTAACGCACTTTGGTGTTGAATCCTGCTTTCTGTATTTGCAGTTTCTCAATGATGGGCATTTCAAGAACACATGTGTGGGCGATATACTGAATCTTACTTTCGAAAATAAAGTAAGATTCAGAAGAACGCCAGAAATTTTGCTTTCAGCTGACTTTTAACACAACCAATGTGGTTTGAACACTACCCTCCAAAAGGTTTCATTGCACTGTTATGCTATTTTTCATTAACATCTTTTTTTGTGATTTCTGTATTTGCTCACTAGACTTATTCAATAAAAGCATATCTAATGCACCCTCATAACTACGCAGTAGTAGTTTATTATTCCTATCACTTGAAGCCTAGCCAAAAGGTTTAGAGTCTGTTGGGGTGTGTGAAACTTGCCTCAGTATACCAACAAGACCAATCATGGCAATGAGTTTAAATTGGGCCAGCAGCAATTGTCCTAGGATTCAAATTAAAACATGCAAAATTGAGGCTTGGTTCATTTTGATCTAAGATTGCAAATCATGCATATTCTCATCCACATTGTCAGCATGTTATTGTATAAAGCAGTAAAAGGCCAATTGTCTCACAACCATTGAAAAGCCCCATTGGTAGCATTTACTGTAAATAGAACTAACAACATAATTTTAGTAAATCTTACCTATTATTTATTAACATCACTTCATAGGTTTTCCAAAATGAAAGATGCACACATTATGTTAAAAGTATAATTGGAAATTAGTGAACAAAGAAATTCTGAATGCATTTGTACATTTTTCATTTCAAACACGTGAATTAAAAGGAACAATTTTCTTCTTGTATAAAGACTGTATACATTTTTTTAACTTGTCTGTGTCTACACAAAGCTTAGTAAATATTACTCAAAGTGTACCAACTTACTTACACAACCGCTGCACCAATGCTGGTCAAACGTAACTTAAAGCTAAGCCACCATCTTGACTGGTCAATATTGAGGGTCCAGATCTGAATTTCAGATTCTGGGTGATTTGTGTAAATATCAAGTGTAAATATCAGGCCCTGGGTGAAGTTCTTAGTTCATTCAAGGATACCATCACTTTAAACATTCTTTGCAAAAAAGCAGATGTTACCAGATAATGTATTTTGAAAAAACTTCAGTTTACCCCCATCTCCCCACACAAAAAACAGAAGCCATCATTACCAGCAACGGCAAACCAATGGATTTTGAATATATATGACCCTGTACCAAATGCTACTATGTCATTGTCAAGGTAGAAATATATTGCAATGTATGTAACAAAAAGTATATTTTATTGTATTGTAGTACCATTCTACCAGGGGCTTATTGCCACTGCCATTGTGCTTCCACTGCCAAACAGTTCAGTTTAGTGACACCACATTATTATTGTAGATCATTTGGTAAGTTATTTTCACTAAATAATTGACATTTCCAAATACTAAATGTATTTTTCCAATACAAAAAAACAGCTGCTGTCTTAATATTTAAAAAAAAAAATATTGAATGACACTGCAGATCTAAGAGGAGGTAAGCTGGTTCAGCCACAAGACTTTATCAACGTGTTCTATTGGTTCATAAGTAGACAATCAGTTCATTATTATTATTTTATTGCTTAGCAGACGCCCTTATCTAGGGCGACTTACAATTGTTACAAGATATCACATTATTTTTACATACAATTAGATTATTTTTTTACACATTAATTTTTACATTCAATTACTCATTTATACAGTTGGGTTTTTACTGGAGCAATCTAGGTAAAGTACCTTGCTCAAGGGTACAGAAGCAGTGTCCCCCACCTGGGATTGAACCCACAACCCTCTGGTCAAGAGTCCAGAGCCCTAACCACTACTCCACACTGCTGCCCTGATGCCCTGGTGCTGCACTGATGTCTCTGTGCTTCTGTTATTCGACTGAATTCATGCAATGACAAAGACATTTGATTACAAGTGAATGTTCTTTTTTATAAGAGAAAGGTTATCAAAGGTTGACAGTTTAGATGCGGTTGGTGTCTGGTTGACAACAGCAAGCCTCTTCTTGTCCATTCAGAAAAAGGGGCTGGGATATAAATGCTGTCTTACCGTAATGCTCAGTCAGGAAACCACATGAACTTCTGAACAGGAACAAACCAGAGAGACATTGACAAAACTGACTAAAATGGGGAACCTTTATCGAAATTGAAAACTGCCGAAAGCAGACTGTTCTAATTCAGTTTTTTTTTTAACCAAACACTTCCCTTATCATTTTCCCACATAGCTTTGAGGGTTCATAAAAAAAGAAAACAGTTGGGACCTCTGACTGCAGATCCTGTAGTCTTCCCCTGACTAATTAGTCGATGACCACCCTAAGCTTGAAGTTACTGATTTCTAGAAATGTATCAATCAATCTTTATTTATCCTGGATAAGAACTCTTGAGATAAGGTGTATAGACATTGTCCTTGTCGTTGCAACATGGCAACAAATAAAGCTAACAACCAATCAAACTTAATAAAGTGCAATCAAAGTTGAGCAGAGAGCAATAGATTTATTTTGAAGCAGGTTGTTTACACTATGACACTTCTTACTTTGATAATTGAGTGCTTTCAGTCAATAACAATTATAAAAGGAAATGTAAAAAGTTACAGAAATGATCGCTTATCTTACCCCTGCATCCTTTGTTGGTTTTCTTATGAATCCCATTCTTTTTATACTGTCAAAAAAGTAAGACATGCAAAACATAGACATTATGTATGAAATAATGTATCTTTTTTTTATTAAGCTTCTGTTTTAATTATGTCTTCGTGGCATTTTGGCTGGGGTATGGATGATTTTTACTTGGGTCTCCTAACCAGACAACACTTTCTCAGTTAACATAAAGAAAAATGCATCAACACATTCTGTAACCTTTGATTCAGCCAACAAACAGTTTTAGAAAAGAATGAATTAAAGTTTAACTTCATTGTTTTTCAATATTAATGTCAGTATGCTTGCTCAATGTGGGAAGGAAGCCAAGTTGCTGTTTTTCTTTCATGTAGCCGCCAGTCATTTCTAAAGTGCTGGCCAAGGTCAAAGCCACATGTACTCATTCATTATCTCTTGACTGAAAAAGAAACTGAAAGCAACTAACAGTAGATAAGAGTAATTGATCAAAAAAAATTGACTGAAAGTGTGAGGAGGGTTGTGTTGTAAAACTGCTGGTATAAAGCAGGTAAGCAGTAACTGATAACATTGTCATTGCCACCTTCTGCCTCATTGTCTCTGCTATGGTTTTCAAGTAAGAACAGGGCATACAGTTGTGGGATTTGCCACTTGCAGGTCATATTTCCACACCTTGGTTTGCTAAATCTACCAATACCCTAGTGGTTTTGACAAGCCTGTCATCCTTTGGATGAGACAGAGGAGTGTGATCTTGTCTTAGAGAACATTTGGGGGTTTAACATGAATCCACAAAGGACCTGTATAGATACTGGGGATGATTTATGATGTGTTGTCTTAACCAACCCACAGAAAAGACTCAGGCTTTGTTTCTACAAAGACACTGAAGAAATATTATTTTGATGCCTTCAATCAATTTCTAGTTCTCGCTTAAGCATATTTTAACTAAATAGTATGTTATCATTATATTATATAACCGTCATACAATCCTTAGATGTGTAACCAAACAACACAAGCAAAGTTACCAAACCAGAAATAAGCAACTCACACATTTTTCTAGGTGCTTGTATGCAGTTTTGTATTAGTTTTAGAATTGTTGTGTATCACACATCAACTTCCAGCATTTACTAAAAAGTATTTTTTTATAACCTGGACACTTGCCCCAACCCTAACGTTAGCCTATATGTATTAAATAACTAACCACTATTGACCCCTAAATAGTGTATTCTATTAGTGGTATTACATCCACAAGGGGCAGAGTGTTGCAGGGGGTCAGCTTTTTGGTTACACTTTGGTGTACCAGACGTACTTAGATGTTAGACATGATTCTAAGAGCTATATTGAGGTCACAGGGGTGCTTTAAACTTCTGTGTTTAATAGTCACCATAGGCAGGTGTCTGAAACAGAAAAAAAGAATAGAAAGGGAAACTAAACAGCTAGATGAATCTATTTGTAAAGAGAACTCTGATATTTCATATCCATACCAAGTTGCTCTTTTAGAGACTTAAACCTCTAACACGCCGTAACGAATGTGACCAGGGAGAAGGATTATCGGACTTCAGGGATAGTCACTGTTTTCAGATTATAATAGGAAGATTAAATGGTCCATTTGAGTGGCTGTTGTAAAAGCTGTAGAAATTAGACATTCCCTGAATAGTTTAAAGTTGTTAAATGGGTCAAAGTAGCTGTTAGCTTTAATTTCATCAAATGTAATTTATTAAGAAAGGAATTCCTCAGGTTCATATATCCTTGGTAAATTAGGATGAAGTGAAATTGAAATGCTACAGTAACATTTCAGAATGTTTCCCATGATATAGTTGTATGATAGCCTCACTGTACATAATGACACAGTTTGGCGCTGTAACAAATTGGTGTTTAAATCTTTTTAAACATTGCAGTAAGTAAAACTTTGCTTTGACCTCAAACGGTGCCATCAAACATGGAACCCATATTAGTACTACAGCATATAACTAAACATTAAAATAACAATAACAATAAAAAGGAAAACCAAAAAAAGTTTGCTAACATTAAGGCTGTTTCTTTATGTTGAAAATCATTGAAAATCATTGTACTCTGGCAAAAGAACACAATTCGATATTTGGCATGTAACAATAGAGAATGATACACCATTATGGTACACCCGTATACATGGGACCATATTTATGGCCAATAGTTTACAGTACAGTTAAGAATCTCTCAAATTACTATCCAATTTGGGCATCTCATGGCTTGCCATGTGTATAGATGTTAAATCTTTTTAATTCTTAAAACATTTCCAAAGGGGCAGGTAAAATAACCAAGTGTGTGATTACTTTTGCTTTTGTTAGCATTATATCTTTACAATAACCCCATGGAGACCTGAAAGGAATACAATACTGGTGCATCTTGTGTGGTGAAAAAAACAAAATCCGTCCAGCTTTTCAAGAGTGGAACACAAAAGGAATGATTGCAAACCTTGATGACAAACAATGAATTGAATCTAGCTAACTTCCTCACCAGATGGTTGATATAAAAACAAACCGAAGAAGACCTCTGATTAAAGGGAAGTTCTGTGGCACTAAGCTCCACTTGTTAAGATAGTTAAGTGTCTATAAAGCACGCTGGAGGGTATTATGCAAATCTCAAACAAATATATGCAAACTTATGCAAATGTACGGTCAGGATAGAAGGCCTAAAGTAAACATTTTCACAAGGTTTGTCATGTTCTTAGTAATGCATTCCTCAAAAGTTAAACATCCACAGATCCTGAAACCTGATCAGTTAAGGTATTATGTTACAAAGCCTGTCAGAAGTAGTACTGGTAAATATAATATATATATATATAATTGTATATATTTCAATAATGAATTATAGCCATCAAACGATAACAGTAATATCAGTTACTTTCCATAAGGCTTTTAAATATATTTTGCTATTGTTATTACTATTAATAAGGCTTTTGAAAGGACTTCCTTCTTTGTTAAAATCTTGGCCATGCTTAGTGTTTATTTTTTCTGTTCTTTAACAGCCAAACCAAATGAGATAAACAGCTGATTCCCTGGTCAGGTTTATGCCTTACTAACCAAACTGGTTTGAAATTGAAAGACAGTACAGCTAATTTACTTACTTAACATCCAGTACATCGTAGCTGGACTAGCATTTAACAATGTACAGTATGTCAATTCATCATACTTTGATTGGTATTATTGGAATTTGTCATAGTGTTATGTAATTGTATGTTATTTAAATCCCCAGCCCAGGTTGTAAAGTGTCTAACAACTTTCCCATGATCCATGGCAAACATATTGTATGAGGCTTCATTTTAAAGCAGACTGAAACAAACTAAGGCGTTTCAGAGAAGTGTGTATACCTGGTAATTTCTAGCAGGCGGTACACACAAGTCATTATTTAAGGGGACCATGGGATACCTGTGCTTCATGTTGGTTTTGGATGTATATAATACCACATGATTGATGTAGATATTCACTGTAAATAGTTTAAATTCCACTTTTTACTGCACGGGACCACTGTAATTTACAGAAGCAAACCTTCAATTATGAGCTTTACTTTCCTTTACTATTGAAATGTGAAATGTGAAATTCAAAGCACTAAAATAAAAGCTTGACAGATGATACGTTTTTTTAGAAAATACAGTAGGCTTCAGGTACTTTCGTGAAGAATATTATAATTGCTTACTCTGTTTTTGAGATGTATGACTACAGTTTATTAGGAGGAGAGCTGCTAAAATGCACAATGTCTTTTTCATCTTTATTTTTTAAATGTTATTAACACTTGTTTACAGGATGTGTTAGGATTTGAAGAGGATGGTTCCTCTTTAATTATAGCCTTTGCAGAGCAATTAGGTTTTACAGTAAGCCACGAATAAAGCAGAGTGGTTGAAATTATAATTCTTTCTTTGCGTTGTCGTAATTATTACGTTACAAAGAATTGTGAATAAAAGCTTAAGCCCTGCAAAGGGCCCATGTTACCATTTTACGTTAATGAGCAATGATTGGACCTGCAGTGTAAGACCTTGCTCTCTGCTGCTTGTTGCCTTCTGTCTGATGTGTGTGTCAGAACCCTTCGTATCACTGGAATTCAATATGAGGGTACATGGGGGGTTATTAAAAAAAGGCACAACCAATAGAGAGCCACTAATGCTATGCTTCTACTTGCACTTTGATACACAATCTTCTTCAGTCCAGAAAAACTACATATATGTGGCACATTTAAGAAAATACATCCATCTCAACAGCCTGAGGTCTATTTCTATCCTAGTCTTTATTCCAGTTGTATTTATTCAAACCTGTTGAAGGAACAAAGACCTAGACTAGAATGGCCCTCGAGGACTAGAGCAGAGACACTACTCGCTGTTTGTAAACTGGTTGTAAATTTGTCATCGAATGGCACACAGCGTCCACAGATTTTACAAGTGCCAATAACTTAGTTACCCACTGTTTTAGTGTTGTGAGGGTGCATTCCCGGTTCCTTTCTATTTTGGCACTGTTTAACCATACAAAATATTTGTGTTTACATTAGAGGGGGGTGGGGTAGGGGGCTTAGCCTTTATTTCAAACATTCTTAGATGGATTAGTTTTCTCTGGCGCATAGTGGTTTGGGCCTTTCTAATTTGCATCTGTGTTTACAAATTTTCTTACTCCCGCCTTTGCATCTCACATTTGCCACCCAAGAAGCAACCTCAGCTGAGGGAGTGGGTGAAGAAGGGATGCCAGCTTCCCCACTAGACCGATGCCAGGAGGCTCCAGGGAACAGCTGGTTAAATGTTTGCCCTCAGATTGTACAATTTGCCAATATTTCAACAGCAGCAGTCTGGAATACCAGAAGGTACCGGTTTACAAATATTTTATACACAGTGCCTCATTTACTGCCTGTTGGTTAAAGTAATGCATTTCATCCATACTAATTGAAATTTCTTTGTGTGGATTACATTGTGAATACAGGCTAGAATAGATGGTAATATAAATGATATACTATAATACTATGAAGAATATGAATATGCGAAACACAAAGTTTAGCTGTTCACAAACATGCTTAAGGTATACAGTTCTGGTCAGTCCTCATTCATTCAAGGTTTAGGGCCTGCTTCAGAGAAATTCTGTCCTCCCTATTTCAGATACCATCAGCATTCAAGCATTGTTGGGTTATCATGGTTACTGAACTTTAAAAACAAAGGTCTTTACTGGTTTGGTGGATTAAAAATTTATGAAGATAACCAAATCTTTCATGGGAGACTGACATTATGGGGGTGTTTCTATCAAAGTGCATGAATTCTTAAGAGTTACATAAACTACCCACACTGGATTTGGTTGGGTGGGTTGAAATAGTCAATTGCAATTAAATCTATAATAACCATTGCTTTCAAGAGTAGATACCATATCTCAGGAGGAAAGCACTGTGTGGCATACTGTACGTGATCATGAAAGTTGCAATTATTGAATGCGATAGTCATACTGAGATGTTCATTCCGATATGCTGCACAATAATGTCCTGCCCTAACCCCCCATAATCTGCCCACAAAATGAAGTAAAACCCTGTATAACAAAGAGCAGCAAACCTGTATTTGTCGGTTAGGTTGTAGAGTGGCCAAAATGGCTCTCTCTTGCTGCCACCCATGCCGGCAGCTGCCCACTTGGCAAGAAGAGTGGCATGCAGTAATGAGGGGGGGTGGGGGGCACTCGCTCCAGCTGGCACTTCCTTATCTAACAGGCACCGCTTTGTGCAGGCAGACAGCTGTACTGGGACAAATTGGCCGTGTGTGTATCAGAAGGATTTGTCAGGTCAGTCGTGGCCCATGAGGCACAGTCATGGGATTTCCTCTTGGTATTAATAACTGGAAGAAACTTGCAAGATGAAAGGCAGGCAGTGTGTCCAGCGTTGTGTGACTGATGAATAGGCTGTTAAGGGAGGCATTGGGATTGCAGCTCTGGCTTGTGGGGATGGATCCACGGCAGCTCCTGCAGAAGAGTGCAGAGTAGGATCACTTTCAGACTAAATGCCATCCTGCTCAGGTAAAATCCAAATTACTCCGATACGTAAAGCCCCTCAACTTCAGGACAGTGCAAGTAGAAGTTAGTACAGCAATGCATTCTTAGCCTTTATATAATGTCACACCTGCAAGGATTTGACACCATTTTCTTTTTTTATCTGAGCATAATCCCCCCCCCCCCCCCCCCCCCAAAACTAAAACTAAAAATAAGAATCATAATTTGCAGAATTACTCACAGAACATAAACAATTGGAATGTAAACAAACACGGACAAGCACTTAGCAAACCTGGAATAAAAACACGCAACACAGACAACGATGACAGAAAAAATGACAGAATGGCAACTGGGCTATTAATTGTGGAGTGTAACTCATAAGTGGATTCACTCTTTGCCATAGATATGGAAGAGAATTACAAATAATGTTGACCCCCAGTAGCCCAAAGCTTCTAAAACTGCAATCTTCTGTCTCTGTTGCCTGATTTTTGACTGGTGTTGCTTCAACTAAGAGTAATTACTTTCAAGGTGTGGGGGAACGGACTGTAACATCCTTTTGTAGGTTTGGAATTTATGTCAACACCTGTGCCCTTTTTTTTAGTTTAGATAGTTTTTCTTTTAAGACATAATGTAGGCTGTCACATTTTTGCCATATTCCATATTCTTAGGTATTATTAATGTGTATTCATAAAACATCAGCAGGTTGCCACCTGCATAGCACTGTAACATACTTATTGACATTCAAAGGCTTTAAATAGTTTTCCAGCAAAATTTAAGTCTTGAGGGTAACCAAAAAAAATATATATATTAAATTATAAGAAAAGTGACATACTAAACAGCCCTGCATTCTGTTAGAACTCCCCTCTAAATACTTCTAATATTTTGAGAGCTGTTCTGATAAGTCATAGTTTATCACACAGGCACAGGCAAGCTTTCACCCTGCACGATAAAAACAGACTGGGAATATAAGATCGATCTGTCTTTTAGAGTGTAAAGCTTTGTTGCACTTGAAACATAAACAGAAGATTTCACACTTAGTTTTCCAATTGGCATTGACCTCAATTGACAAGAGCGTTGGTTAGTTACCCATTCTTACAATGCGGGAAACTAAGGCTGCAGCTCACCTTTAGTGCAATATTTTACATACTCATTGCCCCTGATCTCTGTATCATAATTTTGTCAGCCTCTGTAATCAAAAGGCGCATGCCAATTATATGCATTCAAAAGTTGACATTTGTTAGAAATATATTGTTTACAGAGTCTTACATCATTGTTCAAAAATATATATGTGTCACAATTAAATTGTAATATATATAACACTAACAGCTGAAAAATCTTAAAACTAAAGTAAATGTTTAAAAAAAATCATGTGGATTGTTATGAGCTGGGCACATGGAAACTGCAAATAGAGGCAACTGCAAAGTGATTTGGACACCATCAAGTGTCTGTGATTGATAGCTTTGGTTGTGAAGTAAAGCCTCAGCATGCAACACAGATCTGTGCTGGAAGGACATTCATTTCACTTCCTGGTCCCTTTGTTTAAATCTGGGGGCATCTGACCTGGAATGTTGGCATCGCGTTCTGCTGAATGAGCTCTTGCCATCTGCTGCAGCAATTCATAGCTCAAATGCCATGAGTGTGGGGCACTTACGTAATGTATTCAAGCCTTAACAATGTGCAGAAACAAACAGCACACTGCTTTGCAGAGACGGCTACAGACTTAAACACTAAACTCCATTTGCCTGTGCCAAAAGGGTTACATTGGTGGGGATAAAATATCCAAGCTATTTTCCACAGCAAATCCACCAAAATGTAAAATACCAAAAAACATGAATGTGCTGTCACACCTGGTGTTTCTGGAAAAATGTGTCTATTCTTTGAAGCAGGGGTCTTTCACATGTCGCTTTATAGGTCTAGACAACAATGACTATCAGTGAAATATTTTGGGGGACATACAATCACCCTTGTACTCCAGCAGTAAATGTAGTGGTGCAATTAAGCAGAGGCAAACCAAAGATATATTTTTGGTTTTCATGAGTAAAAATGGGATGGGTTAAAGAGACTGTAAGAGATAGAATATGCTGCATATGGAGAGAGGCTTTATGTACTGTTAAGTAGTATCTTCCATTATGTGTTTCTTTTTTAAAATTTTAAAGTTAGTTGCCAATTATTTTTATTATTTTCTCCCAATTTGGAATGGCCAATTATTATTAGGCTCAACTCATCGCTACCACCCTGCACTCCAAGCAGAGTGCTTTTACCAGATGCGCCACTCGGGAGCCCCTCATTATGTGTTTCTAACTACATTGTAATTACACGTGTGATAACATAGTAATTACATTGCAAATACAAACTACATGTGTAAATACAGGGTAATTAAAAAATGGTAACACTTTATATTAAGGTGTTTCTTAATGTTTTATAAACATGTTATAAATATATAATATATACTTAATAACTATGTTATAGAGTGTTAATAAAACATTGTAGATGGTTTATAACCATGCAATAGCCATTGACAGAATTACAGTTTTATAAAGGGGACAGTTTCTTATCACCTATTCTACTTTGGGATGTTTAAACGTAATTCCATCTATAGCTATTGCATGGTTATAATCTATCTATAATGCTGTATTAACACTCCATAACATTGTTATTAGGTATCTATTATATATTTATACAATATTAATAAGCAGCACATTAATATAAAGTGTTAACAAAAAATTAATTGTTTCATTTTTAAAATAAATTGTAGCATTGTGTTGCTACTAATTGTCTTATTAAATTATAACAACTTAGTGTATTTAGTGGCATGAGCAAGCATTAAAAAGATAATAAGAGTGACTCCCATAAGAAAACAACTACAGTTTATAAACAGCATCCTGCTGAAACTCACGTGGGTGTCATTATATGCCATTACACAGGCAGTTGATTCAGGGTTGAAACCTCGGTTAAATAGAAAAAGCCAATTATCTGATTGCTTTGTCCACCCAACTGCCCCCAGCAAGTTCTGCATTAATGAGTCTTTGAAACTGTTAATCTGAACATGGTTTTGCAGCATACACCCAGGATTCCAGATACCTACACAACATGTTTTTCTTTGTCACTTAAAATCATCCATTCACATGCTCCCTTATTCAATGGATCTCTGGTGACAGAGGTTTAATAGCAAGAGACATCACAGATACTAATGAGGATTCCTGATGATTGTTTAGGGGCTGCAGATTTTTCTAAACATGAGCGTAAAATACCTAACCTTACCATTAGGGTATCCATGCTTTGTTAAAAAACAAAAACAAAAAACTTTCATTAAATTCAGTTTAAATGTTGGTGATTTTGGATTACCCAGGGAACGGAGATGGAAGTGACAGAAGCAGGCTGACAGGTTTCTGTTACACTAAGAGCTTTGCCATTTGCTTGCCTTTGAACTTGTCTGGCTGCCATCATTTTAAAACCATACATTCCAAACTCAGTTTGGTTTGAAAGCATGGTGGCCACCTGACAGGAACGCCAATTAGGAACAGATGTACCTCAGTGCCCAGGTCAACCAGCAAGGTCAGGGTCAGCATAATGTCGGTATTGTGACAAAGCTGCTGGGAAAACACGAACTTGTCAGAATGGGCTGCTGTGAGTTTTGGGTGGGTAAAACATGAAAGAAGTCAGCTAAAATATGGGAGTGATGATATTTTCAAATAAGGAACAGGTGGTCCACCCCGTGAAAAGGCTCTTTTCCAGGGGTCTTGCCCTCTAGTGTAGTTATGTCTGTAAGAGAGGAAGTGAAATTATGAATGGGGGGTACAAAGAACAAGAAGGTTTCGGAGAGAATGGCCAGTCGTTACTGAAAGACACCAGTAAATGTTATAAAAGGATGTGTGGAAACATAACCTTCAGTATTTATTTTATTATTTTATTTTTTTGGTGACGTCTATATGTGTTGTAGGCAACCTAGGCCCTTCCTATTCAAAACTTTGATCCAAACCATGCCTTTACTTCTTAAATTGAACCAATTATTCATCAGATCTCAAAGTTCCTAATCCTTTAATCAGACCTATTTAACCTGGAGTGGAGGATCCTCCAGGACTGGGAACACCTATGCCTAGACATGGAAAAATATGGATTTGACTTTTCTTTTCAGGATGTGCTCCAGGCCAGCTTAAAAGCAGTAACAACATTTATTATTGCTGAAACTCATATTTGAGAGCTTTATTAGCAGGGAGTATATGACTCTGATAGGGTTAAAGCTTTTGTTTTGAAGATCATTTAAGATAAGATCCACACCAGGCGAGCAATTCTGCTGGTACTCACCGATACTCAGTACCGGGACTTATTTAATCTGCTTTTCAACTGCTCTCTTCAACCTTATCTCAATCGGCACTGCTATCCAGATTTCATTCAGCACAGTCCATGCTGCTTGCATTTTGATTCCTCATACTGCTTCTGTTTCTGTTAGCTGCTATTGGACAGCATCACTCCCAGTATAATAACTGCATGTTGATTGACTGAGGTTTCATTCTGAGCAGATTGAATTTTAGCATGCGTCATGCATTTCCGCCCATTTTGCTTTGTGTCAGTGCTCATTGGTTGATCAACTGGAGAAGACTTCAGCAGTGTGACGTGAAAACAGCAGCATGGGGTAATATTATTTTCATAATTGATAAATATTAGAAATAATTATCACCGGGATTCACATAAAAAGCAGGATCTACAAAGTAAAGTGTTGCTTTCGATTTGACAAATCAGAATCAGAAGATACAGATGCAGGTACAAATGCTTCACACTTTCCAAACAGGCCCAGCTTGCAAGGTAAATGTTACGTATAGTGACGACGTTTTGTTTTACTGCAATCGTATTTTCAGGACAGTAATAAATGAAAACCAAAATGGTGATTTTTTTTTTTGGTACAATATCCCCTTTTCTACATTTATTTTTTGAAGTGATTATTTATGTTAAATTTGAGTTTTCACTTACGTGCACATCTACAAAAAGGCCAACGTAAACCATAGTAACGCTTTTGCCATTTTATTTATTGTGCCGAAACTACAATGGCAGGGGTTAAAAAAAATGTGATGTCTACTTGTATACTGTTCTGAAATACATTGGAAAAAATGTATAACTTTAACTACTGTTTATAGTTAATTCAGTGGGGCAAAGTACAGCCTATTATTCCTGGGTATTACAGTTTTGCATATCATTTTATGATATAATAGCAAAACAAATCGTTATACTTTTGTCAGATTTAGCTGGGAATTGGGCAGACAGTGATTGGAACAGGGAAGTGAAAGTAGTTTTTATTTTAACTTAAATAGCTAGGAATGTACTTTAGCTTAAGTATTGTATTCATTTCTATCAATGCATATGATTGATTAACCTATTAAGTTTGACCTGTTGTCAGAGCAATAGTAATAAAACTAAATCTAGCAAACACCTGATTTTTGTCTCCAGATTTTTATTAGAAGTAATAACTAAAACCATACATACAGTACATGAAAAACAGGGATATATGTTCTAATCCAAGGCTATTAATGTAGCATGGGCAGGTCCTGTTGTAGGTGAGTACCCAGGGTATAGAAAGTATGGGGATGATTTCAGAGAAAACTATGGAGATAAAAATGGACAAGTCAAGAACATGATGTTTTAAAGAGTAGTGCCTGATACATTAAATATTAGAGTGGTATTTTAGCCCCTATTGTGCATTGTTTGACTTAGATCTTTTTGTATCATTTCTTCATAGCACTGTTTTTTTTTTATACAATTTGTTTATAACATCATCCCTTTTTTTTGTATATCTTAAAAGCTCCCTCTCTACAGTAGTTACTGCATAGTGTAATACTTCTTAATACTTAAGGTTTAACTTGTGTTATAGTGTATTAGGGCAGCAGTGTGGAGTAGTGGTTAGGGCTCTGGACTCTTGACCGGAGGGTCGTGGGTTCAATCCTTGGTGGGGACACTGCTGCTGTACCCTTGAGCAAGGTACTTTACCTAGATTGCTCCAGTAAAAACCCAACTGTATTAATGGGTAATTGTATGTAAAAATAATGTAATATCTTGTAACAATTGTAAGTCGCCCTGGATAAGGGCGTCAGCTAAGAAATAAATAATAATAATAAAAGTATTACAGTACATGACGTCGTGATACCTGCAGAGGGTACAAAGCTGTCAGGATTTTCAGCTTCTAATTGGTTATATTGTATCCGTTATTTTTTAAGGCTTATTTTGTATTAAAAAATGTATCGTGTATCGATATGTATACGTTTTAAAAGTATGTATTTATTGTAACTCAGATTGTCTCAATATTTTTTATGTTTACGTGTAGGATAAAAAAAAAAAGACTAAACCACAGCTGCTCCACCCGGCTCTGGATATGAATACCTGCACTTTTTTCCACACCCTTTACAGTAAATCCTATAATAGTTATATAAAGCTTTTTAAGGGGGAATCGGATGTGATAAGAATATTGTATAATTTCCTTGTAAAGTTGACTAATCGTTCCCAGCAGCTACATCTGACATGTCCATTCATAAAAAGAAACATTATTCATTAACTTCTAAATACTGCATTTGTTTTGACTGAATTGGGTTGATAATTAGTTGAGCATGTTATACTGTGTCACTAAGTTTAATGCTTAATTGCTACAATTGTTGTATTGTATGAGAAACTTCTTTATACATATACAGTAGTAAACCATAATACAGATCCAACATGTATAACTACTTGATGTGTCACTATAATAACTGTTATGTTAATATAACATGTTTTGTTAAACAGTAATAAAAACAAAAATTAAACATGCATGTGTGACTGCTTCCATTGATGTTAAGTTTCTTGTAAGTGCATGAATGGGGCTAAATTAAATAATGCTTTGCTCTAATTAAATGTTTGCCCGTACATTTGTTGGGGAAATATGGGGAAAAACAAAACACTTCAAGTAACAATTCTTGTTCTAAACAAGTGCTGCAAATGAGTGGTGAAAAATGAAGAAATGGTTTGCAAAGCCGTGTAGCCTTTACAGCTGAATGTTAAACTGGAGGTAATAGAGGTATCATGCTGCTTTTCGTCTATGTTCTTTGGTTTGCTAACCCACTGTGGGTTAACCTTTGTCAAAATCCCTATTTGTAACAATAAATGTTAATGGTTGAAGAGACGCACCCACACAGAGTGAAGGTTACCTGCCTGTGAATGCAGGGTAGGTGTGCTAGGGAGCCATTCATTTTCATACCAGACTACACCCACACAAGTCCTATCTAGTTCCTGTAGAGTTTGTATCCTTCTTTGAAACAAACAAGCTGCATTGAAGTTCACAGGGCCTATAAATCTAAAGTAAATCTTTCAGTGACAGCCAAGCAATGTCTTTAACCAGTTGATGTATTGTGGTAGAGAGGAGCATTTCTAAAAAGGTTGGGAATCTGCAAAAAAAAAGTCTTTTTGCACTTCAGGATCACTGCAGGTGTCCCATGAGCAGTTTGTCATCGACAATGCTATGTAATCAGTTGTTATAAAAAAACCCTGTTTGAAGGTCCATCAATATTCATGTGCTTGGCACGGGTGCTTTATTGATGATCAGCATGGGCTGGCGAGAAAGGGAGAGGAGAACTCCACTCAAATGATTGGTGGCACAGTGAGACTGCCTTGGACACCTGGTGGTCTTAGTCTGGCTTGCAGTAGCCATTAGGTAAAAATTCCCAAAACAGCATCACACCTGACACTAAAATTCAAATCGGCATGAATAAAATCAAGGAAACACTTTACATTAAGTGCCATTGACTGCAGAGCAATTGTATCAGTGGTTGCATAGTACATAAACAGGGAAACATTTTTGTTGCATTGTAACTATGCAACACACGTGTAATTATTGTATTACTGCTGTGTAATTACAGTGTAATTAGTGTCACTTTATGTAAAGTGTTTACCAAAATTAAGGTCCTGTATTGTCCATACAATATGCATGTAGGCCTACAGATTACATAAAAGCAGCTGCACTTGACTACTGCAGTCTGTGCATTGTTCTGTCAGGAACTTTGCAAAGCTCTTTAATATACTACTAGCTGAAGTACCCGACGTTGCCCGGGGAAATTCAATATTTCAATATTTCATGCATGACAAATTGGGGAATGGTAGCCGTATGGTTTCCTATAAGTTACCGATCTTGGGTGTCACACAATGCGGACCCCTTTCCCTTTTTTTTAACTTTTTTTTTTGTTTGTTTTTTGCCATTTTCAATTTTTTTCAATTTTTGTTCTTTTTATTATTATTATTTTTTGGTTTTGTAAGTTTCTTTCATTTGAGAAACATGGCTACTGTAGAGATACAGCAATGGGGTTACTAGATAAAGTACCCCAGGGGTCAAAATATTGGATCCAAACATAGCCCTTTGATCCAAACATAGCCTTCTCCTAAATGAAAGAGGAGGCCATGCAAAGTTTGCTTGCACTGACTCCTGCGGGGTCCGAATGCATAAAGGAACAGACAGACAGACAAACTTTCTTCTTTATATAAGAACATAAGAACATAAGAAAGTTTACAAATGAGAGGAGGCCATTCGGCCCATCTTGCTCATTTGGTTGAAACAAGCAAGATGTACAATATATTAAGATATACTGTACAGTGTACATGTAAAAGAGTATTATTACTATTTTACAACATCATTCTAATTTTAGTTTGTGGGTGTGTGTCATGTGCATGCTAGTATGTTCCACAAAATTCCAAACAAAACTCTAATTTAGTAAATGGGTGGATTTCTTGCTTCTTACAGGTTTTTAAGTTCAAATAGGTGCCATGGCTTGATTGGAAAAAGCCACTGCTGTTCGTAACTTTTTGCTGTGGTATTGCAAAACGGAACAATGTGGGAATAATACAGTGCAAGCTCAATCAGTCTCACAAAGTGAAAGCATTTGGCAGAAAAGATGGGTCAGCAGCAACATTACTCATGGTATCAGCAGGGCTGATCATGCAGGCACATACATGCGCAATTGTGCATAAAATAAAATAGCGAATACTTTGAAGGTCTAATTTACAGTGGAGGGAAGGGGGGAGGTACTCTAGTTCTTCCAAGAGTCACGTTCCTTTTATTTTTCATATGGGAAAGGGAAATTCCATCTTCAAGCAAAAACTACTGTTTTGTCTCATTTCATGGGTCAATGTGCCCTAAGACTCCTGGATCCTCAGCACCTTCTGAAGACTATTCCTGCATGAGAAAGCATGATTTATAGATTCCATTTTATTAAAAAAAAAAACGAAACAAAAGGCATACCCTGCTGTTTAGTTAACTAAGAGTGCTCTGTAGCATGCGGGAGCTCGATCCTAATGGCACACATAGACCCGCTTGGATTCCAATCTCTTGAGCTGTGTCGCCTTCCAGTGTATTCAATGAAGGAGCCTTTACTTAAGCACTCAACTTCAGCTTTATTGTTTAACATGTGTTTTTTTGTCTGTGCTAATCTAATCCAAACAAATATTGTTCTATATTTGCACTAATAGCATGATCCTGCGATCTCCCTTGGTGATTGGTATTCAGTACAGTATGTGGATGAAAGCTGTACTCATAGCATACACAGAGGGCTAGATTATCAAAGGTATTTTCTTCAAAATGGCATTAGCAGCTACCAAATGAGAAAAAAACCCCAACAATTCAGACATTTAATTTTGGGGCTTGGGAAAAGTTTAAAGCTGTTTCTTATACATTTTACAATTGTATTTGGTTTTTCAGACAAAAATAATGGCGATTTGGAGTAAATGTCTTTTAAGAATAGGGTTTGGGTAACCTGAATGTAAAATGTGTCACACAAAGCATAACAGAACACATCCTGAAAGCCTTATAATTCAACTCCATTAACATCTTTAACAATGCAGTTGTGTGTGCAGTTAAGACATGAGAATGGAGCCTTGTGTGTGTTAACTGGCCTGAACACTGGTGAGTGTTTCACTGTTAGTTAAGCCAAAGGCTGCATTGATGAGAGCTGATTCGGAGATGTGGAGGATTCCAAGTGTGTGCAGCTGGTCGGGAAAGAGCCAGTCTGTGCCTTAAAATGTTTGGGATGCCTAAAACAAGTGGAAGAGAACTCAAGGACTAAATCACTTAATAAGGTAATTAGCATAACAAACTTGGCTTTAATCCCCCTCGTTCTGGGTATTTTTCCCTTCCAGTTTCACTCTCCAACGTCTTTTCAATTTTAATATTCTCTACTTTTTTTTTTTTTTTTTTTTTTTTTTAAATAATACACTAGCCAATGCCAAGGTCTTTATAAAGACTGTGCATTACTATGATAAAAGTAAAAAAGCACAGAAACCAGTTTAAACATATAAAAATAATGTCAAAAAGTAAAAACAGAATTGCTGTGATGTGGTATGTTTTTATGAGGTGCAGTATGTCTTAAATGAGTACCTGCTTTTTGGCTGTGCAAGTTTTGGAATCCCTGAGCCAAGGCTAATGAGCCCACAATAATGCTGGGCTGGTCTGATTCACACTTGCCTCAGGTGAGATTATGCATACCAAATTAGAACTGCGATTTATCAGTTTTGCAATAGTAGCTTCCACAAATGCATTTTAGTTTTACTGCAGCAAATTAATAATTGAGGGCCTTCAAAATCTTCGTCACTGATGACTAAGCTAATGAAACAGTACAAAACATACCCTGCTCAAGAGAATGCTGACTCCCAGGCAGATGTTTCCATTTGTATGGTGCTGAGACTAATGTCTTTCAGCATCGTTCAGCATGCGCACCATTCAAAGCCAGTGTTTTAGCTATGCCATAAGGAGTGGGATATCTTGGAGGTAGGTCTATTTGGCTATGTGTCCAAGAAGACCTGTGTTGCAATGGCACAGTAAATGGTGAAAGGCATATAAGATACACGAGAACAGTCATTGATGATTAGTAGAAGTTACCTTGCACAAGAGACCCTGGGTAAGACAAGCGTGCAGGCTGACAGTGTCTTGCACACAGTGGGGGGTGGCTCCTCTAGGCCAGGGGATAATGCCTGGTTCATCCTGTTTGTTTGAGTGTGCTTTCTGGTAATGATTAGGATGTGAGCTAGATATAGACTTGTGTTATCATACTGACCTCTAAGCACGTGCAAAACAGAAGTTGATCAATACAGGAAAACAAATTAAAAACATCTTCTGAGGGACGTGATTTTAGGGTTTTCTGAATGAAACTGCTTCCGGCTACCTGACTGGCAAAGAATATTACCAGCAGCTGCCTGTTCCTGAATTGCCTGGAATTTAGCACTGTCTTTATATGATCATCCACTAGCTGCAGTAGTAGCCTACTAAATAGTTTGTATTTTGTACTCTTTTTCTAAAAACATAAATTTAAAAAAAATCTGTGCCATATTAAATCAACCTCTGGTGGTTTTATTATCTTAATTGAGGAGAAGGACTAGGAAAGTTCCCCTCAGGTATTAAATTACAACCATTCCAAAACTGTCAAACATTTGCAACAAGGAAAAACACAGTCCTAGGATCTTCAGCACATTTTTTCCAGTCATTTCGGGTAAGGGTAAAATGTTTAAGATACATTTTTTAAAACTCGTACAGACTAACCTTTTTCTTTTATCCTTGTTCTATGGAATCGCAAATTTTCCATTACCTGTCTTTACAAGCCTTGCAGCAGGATTCATAATGAATAGCATCAGGGAAGTAGTTGTAATCAAAAAGGCATTCAATCAAGTAACTAATCACATAAGTTTATACCTAAGCAGCAGTGTGTGTCAACTACAGAATGTAACATTTATCAAACAGATGAAAACAAATGAAGCTATAATATCTAAAGATAACATTGTGCGAGTCCTAGTTCTAGTGAATAAATCATGCCAAGAGCTGAACTGTAACTGCATTGTGCAACAAAGTCCTCATAGTTTTCGAACTACCCCCCCCCCCCCCCCCCAAGTAATAGTTTTCCTTAGAAATTACAATCATGCAGCAACCAAACGACAGCCTAACTTGTGCCCTAATAAAGGTTCGGCCAATTTGAGTCATTTGGTCGCTTTACATCTGGAGGTTTCCTGTCTGCCTTCTTCTGAATAATCTGGAAACAATGAGGTATGGTCTGGCAAGGCACATTTGAAAAGCATCATTTATTTTATTTTATTTGGATAATAAATGATCATCCAAAAAGTAGCAGCGCAGCTATTTGAATGAAGCCCCCAGGAAGCAAGGTGTTTTAGCTTTGGCTTCCTAGATCCTTTTCAGACTTGAATTGAGTCTGATTTGATACTGGCAATGTAAAAGGAAACGTCCAATCTGCAGTTCACAGGACACAGTCATATTGGTGTGGGTTTAGACAGTTGTGGCTTTTTTAATACATCACCAGTAAATATATTGCCACAATAAGAATTTTAATGGTAGCACATGGGTGTTGTGCTACCATTGTCCCATTCGGTTGAGACATTTGGTTGGTATTTTATGAACCAATACACTGAAAATCCCTTACAGTAGCACAGTACCATGACAGTGTTTTTGCTCCTTCAGGGTACTTTACTCCTATTATAATCTCATCAAAATTGCATGATAAAACATTTTCTAATACCTTTTCATTACTAAGACTGTATGAATGAATGTAGAGAATATGTTTGAAGCAAACCTATGTAAACTGAACTGGGCAAGGTGGATATACTCTGAATAAAACCCTAGCATTTTACCCTAACAAGCCGGTTGACTTTGGTGCTGATGCGTGACTCTGCAGTGCACTGGAGAGGGGATGTGGCTGAGGGACTAGATGCCGCAATATCCTCAGAAACTGAACATGTTGATGAAGATTGAGGGGCTGATCAGAGATGGCATTCCCACCCACAGTTTGAGTGATTGACACAGAAGACTACCACAGAGACCGTCTTCCTTTGCTCTGGGAGGATGTGTTTTTTCCCCCCATCTGTTTGGCCACAAGGCTACAATGTGTGGCGAGATGCTGTTAATGAAGCTGTTGTTTGCTGGGACTCATTTGGAAACTGTGGAACCGCATTCAACCAAACTGTTTGCATACTTTTTTAACGGATGGGGTGGAATGGAGTTTCTAAATTGTTAAAGCTGTAACATGCAATATACTGTATGTCTTATTGTCTTATGAAGAATACACATGTATGTAAACACCATATGTCCAATCCATGTTATTATACTGCTTTGTGAATGACGCTCAGAGCCTTGGATCAAACTTAGTTTTATTAAAAATTGCGTAACCGAGAAAAGGAAGTCTGACCTTTGACCCTCATCTCCTGTTTCTACCACATGTTATGAAATTGCATTCTGAAAAGGAAAACAAGGAACAAACCATTGCAAGACAAAACATTGTATTGTAAGCTTACGAAGAGAGAAAGCAAAAGACATGAAATGTGTCATGTGTTGTAATACACCAGGGTTTTGTTTCCATCGCTATAAAGAGGAACAGGAGGTTCTTTGTTGTGTTTGCAGGTGAAGATGTTTCTGGAAGCCTACACTGTTTTGTTGTTTCAGTGTTTGGCTTGAATGACAAGCTAGATTAATACTGTAAATAATTAGTTTAAATCTGGTAACACTGTACAGTCATCATCTCTAATTACTGTGTATTTGCATAGTAGTTACTTAGTCAATACAGGTGTACTTACACATAATTAAATTTTATTATGCATAGTAATGTGTTAGGGTTAGGTTTAGGGTTAGAAATCGGGTTATGGTTAGGATTAGGATTATATCGTGCAAAAAGATTTACACATAAGTACATTGTAACTTTGCATAATAACATTGTAATTATGTGTAGATACACATGTATTTACTAAGTAACTAGAGACCCTTAATGTAAAGTGTGACCTGAAATCTATATTGCAATATTTTGCAACAGTGAAACTGAAACAGGGGCGTTAAAACAAAGAAGTGCTCCCAGATCTTTGATCCTTTACAATTGACGTGTAATTTAGTGTCCTGGAGTCAGACAGTCTTGGCTCGGAAAAGGTTTTGGCCATCGTCTTTAGTCGGTACAATCCAGTCACGTCCTGGTATCCTCTTATCAACTTCTGCAAAGTTGACCTTGGGTACAAACACTTCTGTGTTAAGAATATTTACTCAAATGCAGTGTGCTATAAAAACAGCGAGCCGTATCTTCCTTTTGTGGAGGGGTGTTTAAGGATGGGCGATGGATTCACGGGAAAGGCTATATTTAGTTATTTCTTTGTCTCTGAACTCTGCAGCCTATGAGGAAGGAAGACTGCTCTGTCCAACAAATGATTTTTTTGAGCTGGAAAGGCTGTTCAATACAGTGTGCACCTAGGGGCCAGGCCCTGTGACAACAGACCAACAGTCAACTCACACACACACTCACACACACACACACACGCACACACATACACAAAGTATTTTGCTTTATAGCTCCTGACCAATACCTATGTTAAGTTACAAATTTCCACACAATGGCAGTGCTTTGTGATAATGTAAATACGCTACTGTGCCACACTTAGCACACACACACACACACAAAACTAGTGTTAATGTGCAATTCAGGTACTTTTTGAGAATTCATTTGCATCACAGATGCTGCATCCAGAGTATCCACAGCACACAGGTAAAGGAAGAATGGACTCTAATAGTTTTTTCTTTATCTTATTTTACTGTGTATATTAACTTAATTAAGAAGTTTCAAACCATGCTTTGTAAGTGACATGTGGGCAGTAAAAACTTGTAAGTTTCTGTCTATGGAATTAAAAAATAAAAAAGTAATAATAACAAACTAATTTATAACACAAAATAAACTTGATACGGCAAAATGTGTTTATATAGACACCTGTAAAAAAAAAAACTACATTCAATTCAATTCAAAACTTTTGACATTTAAAATGTTCCTTGGCCAAGCCTGTTTTGATTAAGTAAATAGATTTTCGTACTGATAAAACAAGAAGGTTTGGAGTTCATTCTCATGTTTCAAACGCTAGCTAACTCACTTTCAAATTAACTTTACCTTTCCTTCTTATCAAACACTCCTGAGATCAACAGGTAATGGTAATGCTTTTTGACACTTTTGTACAAACCCTCAGTTACTGGTTGATAGCTTCTTACAGCTCTCTGCTGTTACAGGCAACTCTAAACAACTTGTATTTTTCAGTGGTGTGGGGTCTGCTTTTCTCTGAGCTGCCAAAGAATTACAAAGTAGTTGTTGCTTTCACATAGAAAAGGGAACTACTTTACACCCTTTCAACCCAGCTAGAAGAACAAGAAATAATCAAAGAATAATTAAGTAAAAAAATAACTTTCGTAATTCTTATTTAGAACTGAGCACGGAACAAGTAGCAGCACAAGCCATTGGACATCCGGAGATTCCTCATTCCCTCGTTAGAGGCATAAAAACAACGAAGAGCTAATTTACTAAAGCTTTTTTGTCTGAAACATTTGCAGCTGCAGCATGCCAGCGACCTTATGATACTGGAGCCTTTTTAGTGGACAGCTCGTGGGATTAATAGGAGAGAGCTGAGACCCCCCTCCCCCCACCTCCCAACAATAATCTCAATGGAACAAGAGTATTCTGCCTGTGGCCTATTACCAATGCACGTTTCTATGAAGCTCTCCAACAATGTGCATCCCGACATGAAAGTGATGCTTGGCTCTCTAAAGCATTTGGGAGCAGCCTCCCCAAAGCATCTGCACTTGAACTGCGCCCATTCAGAGTTGGGCCCCTTTTATCCCTCCGCACACCAAGCAAGCTGCTCTGAGTCTTAATTCTCCTGACCCCTCAGTGCAGTCGGATATTGTCGCCTAATCCCCTTTTTCATCCGCCCCTATTTGTGGGTTTGACTTCTTTTTCTTCTCAGTTCCTTTTTCCCTTCCTTTTCTGCTACCCCCTCTTATTCTCTAAGTCCCTCATTCCCCAGGCTCCGGCATTCCTTAGCTCTTCCCTACATCAGCTGCCCGGCACAATGCGCTCCCAGTGTTAGGGGATTAGCCATTCAGGAGACTGTGGCAACTTCACAGCATAGCTCCCTGCACAGGAGTAGTGCTCCAAAAAGATGGAATTGTGTGAAAAGGAATTTAAGAATAGTGAGAGACAGATAGAGACCGAGCGAGAGGGAGAATATAAGTAAGAGTGTGGGGGTGGTGGTCGTGGCAGGTGATACCTCTCATATGTGTTTAAAATGTCCCTATTAGGAGAATACATTGAAAGGCTAGACAATGTCCGAAGGGTTTTAACTCTGTCTGACCAGGAAGAACGAATACCCCAAAGGTTACCCTTTAAACCAGTGATATTATTTGCCTGCTTTAGAACTGAGAGGCACACATTTTCATACATGCTTACAAAGAGAGGTGCAGTTTAGGTCTTAAACATGAAATATCTGAGTTTAAGGTTCGTACCCTGGATTTAACATAGTGTCTGATTTCAATTTTTCCAGAACTCTGACATGGTTGTTGTTTAACTTTGATGTGTGTAACCTTGGACTATATTAGTGTATTACATGGTGAGATCGTCATGCAGTAATTGACTTCATGAAAAAATTCTAGGCAGTAAAATTGCAACATAATAATAATGAATGCAGCCCCACCGAAAATGTGATTAATTATTAATAATGTTTATTAAATAAATAGTACTGAACTTATAGCACTGAATATATATATATATATATATATATATATATATATATATATATATATATATATATATATAGTTAATATATTATGACAATATCTAGATACTTAAAGAATTATCCAGTACAGGAAGACCATGAAGTAATTGCAGTCTGGTAGTATAAAATGTACTTTTAATTTTAGTGCACAATCTAACCTTAACCCTAACCCTTTTCAGATACAATTGTGTATATATAGTGCAAAAACATCTATTGCAACACAACCATTGTCTAATATAGCCAAAAGCCATGTTCTCTTGTTAAAATAGGTGCTGATGTACCAACATTACAAATGTAAGATGCAGGGTTTTTATAGTATGGTAATATGCAACGTCCTTTTAAATCTATTTACAGTGTACAGTAGAGGCCACAAAATGTGGGATTTAAGCAATTTACCATGCCTTATTTTATTTAAGCAATTCACCAGGCCTTCCTTTGATTTGTATGAAATAAAAAAACGGGCCAATAAAGGGTATTGTTATTATAAACAAGTTGGCTGTAGAAGAGAGGCACTTTGACAGAAACCACTCATCCTGCATCACAAGATTGTGGGTTCTCTGTTCCAGGCCTAGCTCATGTTCTCCTAACCCAAAGTGCCTTCAGATGGACTCGGGTTTGCAATTCTCAGCCCTGCCCGAGAGGACCACATCCTGTTAGCTGACGGGGTGTGTCAATTCAAATGTCTATAACTGTCACACAAAAAGACATGTAGCACATTGTCTAGGAAGTGGATAACACACTTTAAGTAAACTTAATAAGGGAGATAAAATAAGGCCCATCCATGTGTGAGCATTTCAGGGGGAAAAGAGCCATCTGGCTAGAGTGGTACGTTGAATTATTACATTTATCAGTTATTGGATCCTTATCTACAGCTTAGAGCAGTGTGGAGTAGTGGTTAGGGCTCTGGACTCTTGACCGGAGGGTTGTGGGTTCAATCCCCAGTGGGGGACACTGCTGTTGTACCCTTGAGCAAGGTACTTTACCTAGATTGCTCCAGTAAAAACCCAACTGTATAAATGGGTAATTGTATGTAAAAATAATGTGATATCTGTATAATGTGAAATAATGTATAATGTGATATCTTGTAAAAAAAAAAAAAAAAAAAAAAAATTGTAAGTCGCCCTGGATAAGGGCGTCTGCTAAGAAATAAATAATAATAATAATAATTAGATAAAGTCCAAAATATATCGCCTTGTCTGTGAGTAAACAAATTGTACATAAAAAGTTCTCAGGGGATCAGAGTTAATGGTAGGCTTAAGTTAACTGGGAAATAATAACCTGTAATTATGATTGTTGTAAGATACAATCAAGTCTTTATGAGCTGTTCCATTTTATTACCCTCAGCTGCAACCCTAACATGACCTACCTAATAATAATTACTATAAAATATAAAAACAAAAAAAAAGAGACAGGAATCCTGGAGGATGCCAAATAATCTTAAATTTCAACATCAGGTTTAACAATAACTGCCCACGTTGTCTCTCACACTATTTAAATATTAAACCAGGCAGAAATGTATCAAACAGTTTCAGGCCATTCTTGAGAGAGGTTATTGTTTAATGAACAGTCTTTAAATGCGAGTACCAGGTGGCAGATTCTGGTGTGTGCCGTTGACATTGAAGTCTGGTGGAGGGCTGGGTCAGGATAGGTCAGATTCAGGGGTGCAAATCGTTTTGAAAGTTGGTGCTAAACTGTTTTGAAAGTTTAGCACCAGAGAGCCTACTGGTGCTAAATCATCAACCATCCCCCGCCCCCTGCACTCCAATTAGTTTTTAGTGTTTTGTGAATGAGTGTGGGTTGGTCATGTGAGTAGTCCTGACCCAGTGAAAAACTACCATCCTCTATGGTTGCTCAGGAATACAAAAATTTAAATAATGAAACATTGTCTACTGGTGGCAGAATGTAACGTTAATATCTGCTTTTCACCAACATGTCCCTTTTGATATAATTTTCAAGAAATCTTTTGTGTAGGTCTTTCTGGAATTTTCTCATATGCTGAATTCATTCCTATGAACTGCATGGCATTGGAGACAAACCACAAGAGGCATTGTTTTGCAGTGAATTTCCCACCTTGTGGAAGCACTTGAGATGTCAGTGGTCAGTGCTTCATTTGGAAAATTAGCCTTTACAATCCTCAACTATTAAATAATAACCTCAAAAGCCAGCTGACTGTATTACATGTGCTTTTCCCTTCCCTACCCCTGTTGCTGTTGAACAACCAGCACTGTACCACTTCAATAAAAATAAACTCCTCCCAGTTACATTCTATGCTGTGTCATGTCTGTGGAAGGGTGACTTATTCCTTACGAGACATTGGTTTCCCACGTTAACTTCTCTTTATAATTTTCTTATAATGAAGTGTTCTAAATCTACAGTATAGTGAAAATTCCAAATCTAGAATGCTACAGTACTACTGTCAAACCCACAACCAACCCATGAAATAATGGCTATCACAGGTCACAAAAACGAGTCCTCTATAAAAAAAAAAATGACTGGCTCCATCTCTATCCAATAAATGAGAATGGTCTTCACATCTTTCCAATGGCTTAACTCCTTCAATTATTGATGTCCACCAGCCGTCAATAGTTGAAAATCAGCAGCAAACTTTCCAACAAACTGCAAACCTGCAAAAGCACATTCAAAAACCGAAGTCCAATGCTTTGCTCCACCCTCAGAAATCTCAGCCACGAACATACCCGCTATGGGATGAGTACCGCAGGACATATAGAAAATAAATAAATAAAAGGTTATAAATCTTAATGTTATTGCTGTTAAAACCATAAAGACGGTTTATAATAGCAATAATGACCTCCAGGCAGGGCATTTGCAGGCCGTTAATGTCCTGGCTGGGTTAAATGGCATTAAAGGCCAGGAAATGCCCTGCCTGTCATCATTATTGCTTAAATACCTAGTCACCTCATCTGTAACTGTTCAGTAAAAACTTTCAAAAAGGCAAACATTTTTAAAGTATTTTTTAAAACTTTGTTTTTATAAAGATGCACAGCATAGCGGCTAAATACTCAGTGAGGATGAACATGGTGTTTAAAAAAAACAACTTTATAAGCCCCTCAAAACCCGCTTCCTGTATTTATTGATGCTCAGCTTTTGCATTTTTTTATTAAACAGTGAAAATATTTTTTAAGGAGCATTGGAAAATGACGGCACTGAATACATAAAAAAAGTGAAGTTTGCTAACAAGAAAGGGAAATTAGGCCTATCAAGGCTGGGCTGTTCTCTTGTTAGCACACCATTTTCCCTTTCCCTTTTATATGTCCTATTCCGTCAGTCTTGCTTTGAAATAAAGTAGGGACTTTTTTCTGTTACTGATAGTCTATGAATTACGTTCACAGTTTGTCACGTATTGGAGAGAAAACTTGCAACAGATCACATATTGGCTCATAGTCTTAAAACTTACTGTCTCCTTTATCATGCCAGTAATAGTGTTTAACCTGCCAGTATTTCACCGTTTACTGGCAAAAAAACCCCATCACTCTACACAACTTTAGAATATGCACCCTATAGCCTGGAGATCGCTGGTTCGAGTCCAGGCTATTCTATTGCCGACCGTAGACGGGAGTTCCCAGGGGGCGGCGCACAATTGGCCGAGCGTTGCCCGGGGTGGGAGGGCTTAGGTCAGCCAGGGTGTCCTCAGCTCACCGCGCACCAGTGACCCCACATACCACCAGTGACGCCTGCAGGCCTGCCTGAAAGTTGCCCAGAGCTGCGTGATCCTCCGACTCTGTAGCTCTGAGGTGGCTGCATGGCGGGCTTGCAGAGTGAAAAGAAGCAGACTGCCTGTAAAAGCGGTGAAGGCCCTATTTAATGCACATTGGCCCTGTATACCTCCATAGATTAATCTGGTGAACATGGTTTCTATTTAATAGGCCTTCAGTTCATGACTGCTGTTGCTCCATTGGGTGGTGTGGATTTTTTCTCTTTTTTAACTTTCTTCCTTCTTATAGGCTTTTTCTCATGTATATCTCTATCATTTCACACCCCTAATGGGGATCAGATGAGCCCATTGATGTTTTAGGCCTGGGGGCTTGCCAGCAGCATGCCTCTCAATTTAGTCTCCTAGCAGCAGCCATCCATGTTATGTGGTCTTTCTTCCTAGGGCATTGCCACCCCTGAAAGTGACTTACTTCAGGCATCTTTTTTTTTTCTTTTTTCTTCTTCCTATTTCTGCATGAATAGCTACTAGTGGCCTCCTGCCAATGCGCCCCATTCCCTTCTAATGCACATCCCGAGCAAAGGCCCCCCTTTCATGTTGGAGTGGCACTGAGACTTTCTAGGGCATTGTTGTGAAGATGAGGCCTTGCTCTGTGGAGTGGGGCTCAGAAGAGGAGGCACAATGAGCAATGATTGAGGCCTCATGCAGTCCCCAAGATGATGGCATGTATATTAATTTACAAAACCCATGGTCACTGCTGATAAAGGGGGGAAGACATTCAAACTAGGGGTGGGTGTGTGTGTGTGTGTCGGGGGGCGATAAACGTCTTTTGAAAACGGGCCTAGCTGTGGAGTGCTAACAATCCACTGAACTGCTCTTTCCTTGTGTTAATTTTATTGATGCCAAATCTGACTGTTTTTGGAAAGTGAGACTTCCTTTTTGTTACCCTGTTACCATCTCTCTTTACTTTCTCCAATACATTTCATTGAGGTGGGCCAGGGACCAGCTACCACTGTTTAATTGTGCACCTATAGCTACAGTGCTATTTAGCTTTTTGCCTGAGGGTCAAGCTAACTAAAACGTCCAATGGAAATGGATCTGTTTATAGCTATTATTCTGTTTATGCTAACAACTTAACAATGCAGCGACTAAATTCAATGCATTATTATTAACTTTGTTCTAGCAACACACTTAATGTATCTGTTTAGGACCAGCTAGGTGTAAAAGTAAGGTGAACATTGAGAATAGAACACTGATACAGGTACAGTTGTTATTAGATCACCATCCTGTACTATGAAGAAAAAAAGTCATGTTCAATAACGGCTATTCCAGGTATCCTGAATGTCTATTCCTACCTTACAATACAAGTATGGTGGCCTATGAATGAACTGACCATTAAAAGCCTTAAAGATAGCTTTGGATCTGAACAATATGTTTGATACAGTTTAACATTTGGTTAGTGTTGTAGACTAGACTTATTTAACAACACTGTTGAACAGTCTTATGAATATCAAACTGTTTTTTAAATAAACTAATTTAGGTAATTCCTGAGCTAAAGCTTTGAGAATAGCACCATTCATTTCTGCACATTTCAGTAACTCATCTTGAAGACATTGACGACCTTCTAGAGGCCAGGTCAAATGCTGTTTTTCATGTGAGTTAATGAATGGATTTCTATATTTGTTTGGATTCCATTGACACATCATCAGTAATTCAAACCAAATACATATTATTCCATCCATTAACTGCAATAACTTGTCATTCTCCTTGAGGTTTAAAAGTTAATTGACACTGGCATTTGGTAAAGTATTTCAAGACTCTCTATAGGGAACATTGCAGCTATCAGTGATTCCAAGCCAACCCTTGACCCTTATGATTACGACATTCTGGAATGTACGTCTTTTGGATAATTTTCTCCAGCTGTCCCAAATTCTGACAGAAACACAGTCTGATCAACTGACCACTTCCCAGCGTTCACAAATTGGGAGATTTAACTCTTCAACCTCAATGGGATTAACTTTCCCCGACTATTCTCCAGAAATGTCTGCGGCTGTTCTGAAACTGTCCAAGTGAAACTGTACACCCTCCATGCCAATGTCACAGTGTTAACACCCTTCTTCTTACTAACCTCTCATTATTATTATTATAGTCTTGATGTACTTTTTCATGGAGGAGAGTCCTCGCCGAAACAGCTGCTTGGACAGAGAGAGCTTTTTGATTATCTTACATTAATTGAGAAGATGCACTTAAATACTTTACCACCATACTGTTCAAAAAAGTGTTTCCATCTCAGATGTGTTCTTAAGTCCACATTTAATCATCTTCATCTCCAATGGCAACACATACATCTTTTGAAGTTGAAACCCATTCTCAAGAAGGCAGAGATAGCATGGGTGCTGCCGACCCCCTATGAAGTATTTTCCACTTTTGACCCCACTGTGCTCTTTCAGCCTGCATTGCAAACTGTTCATTAATCATTTTTACAGAGACTGAATGAACATGCTTCAGACTGCAATCCCCAGAACAGCATGAGGATAGTCAACATGGTCTTTTCTGCATGTGCTTCAGTATTGTGTTTTCACACATCCCCATTGCTTAATTTTAATTATTTTTCTGTTGTGCTCATTTCCAGTTATTCATGTCCATTCTGTTGGTGATCTCTTGCAGATACCAGTGCGTCTGCTGTTTATTTATAAGATTTGTATAACAGTTAAGGTGTTTTGTCTGCTTTGGGACTGAACACCTGGAATGTTCTGCACCCAAGTATTTTAAAACGCAGAAAAAGTAAACATTTTAGGAAAGCCTTATCAAATCTAAACTTTGATTGCCTTAGGTGTGTGTATGTGTGCACCAGCACGTTTACATTCCAGCTTTTGTTGTGCATGCTTCCCCTACAGTAGTTGACCATTCTGACTCACACGTAATACTGTACATTGGAAAGATATTTCAATATCACTCTTCAATCTTTCTGATTGGGTTCAGCACCTTCTTACATGAATTTAATCTGACGCCTTGACTTTTCTGAAGCAAATCTAATTATCAAAATTAATACAACAATAACCAGTTACATGTCTGGATGTAAAATGAGTAGACCAGTTGTTCAATGGCGTGAACATACCTCATACATACATAGCTCCCAAAAATATTGACCAAATTCCAATTTCTGCCTTGTCCTTGTCCTTGTTTATTGATTTGTTTATTTATTCACTCCAGAATGCAGTTTGAGTTTTTTGTTATACAGCATAAAATACCTCCTGGACCCTTGCTGAAATTTATAGTTAAAAGTCAGCCTCCACCCAAGAGATTAATTCAATTACAAAATATGTAAACCAAAATGGACTTGTTTTCAATTTCTTTGGCATTCTAAAGACCTAACTCTAGTTTTGGTTGCCATGCAACCGTGAGTCAGAGCAATCCACCCTTCTGCATTGACAAGGCCAGAGCAGAGGCTGAGAGAAACCCTTTGTTCTGAAAATTGTAAAACAAGTGATAACTGGTTACTCAGTTATGCCCTGTATACAGTCCGAAACACATGCCATTGGCATTGGGTGTTATGCATGGGTTAAGAAATAAGAAATAAAGTGGAAATATTAAACCATTTATATGGTTTACCTGCTGCACAGTGAGTGAATCTACTCTTAAGTGTGGCGATTAAAATCTGGAAATGCCTATGAAGCCTCTCACCTCCAGGTCGCCAGTTTGAGGCAGGCCAAGTCAGCAGGGATTGAAAGTCATGTTGACGAAGCCACTTTTTGGGGGTCTGTATGAAACGAGTAGTGATATCAGCACAGTTCCCAGCAGACAGATGTCTTCATCCCCCCAAAAAAACCCAAATCACCTACAGATTAGACACAAGCCAAATATCAGTTGCAGTCTATGATATGAGGTTTGCTCCAATTTAGCCCTCTCTTATGAACATCATTAACTGAGCTTAAGCGAACACGCCTATGAATTTCAACACAATGAAAGCAAAGGGAGAAAGGGTAATTAACTTTTTTCTTTAACACATTTTCATGGTAGCTGTGCTACCAACACAGCCCTGGGTGCAATATGTTAATTGAGGTATAATTACAATAATATCCTGTACATTATTGGGGATTACCAGAAGTCTCAGATAATTCACTTTGTGCCAGGTATTATCGGACAGGCCACACACCCTGAAGTACTGTTTAAACTATGTTGTTTGTTAATCAGAGGTCCTAAAAATGTACAAACATTCTGATTTGTTAAAGCCCACATTATGATTCTTTTTACATAACTGTTGACTTGGAATTTCATTTAGGAAAAAAATGTTACCATTAATTTACTACAGCACACTAATAGGATTTAACACCCACACTATTATTAATCTGTATCGTTACAAATTGTGATACATTTTTCTTTTTTTGACTCACTACATGTATAATGTTACAGTGCCAATTTTTTTCATGTTTCTCATATTATAATGAGAGCAATGGTTTCGTATTTCCCTATTTTTATTTTCTGGTTGTGTCGAAAAACAAAAAACATTGAACTCGGGGGTCTGAGTTTCAATCACAAAACACCAGGGTTTTTTTTTGAGACTTAGCATTTTAAAGATTAAAAGAAGCCACAGACATTTTACCTTGGGCAGTAAACTCTAATTTTGACTTAATGGCACCTTATAACTGCCTAATGGATGTACAAGTTACTTATGGTAATAATTACAGGTGAGGTGGGCTAAGCTAAGCATCTTGTATACATCACAATGCTCCCCAGGAAGTGTCACTAATCAAAAATCCCAGATCTGAAAAAGGACAGAATTAGGTTTGTGGAGATTTACTGAATGAGAATTGTCTCTCTCAATTGAATCAGAGGTCATTTCTCTCACAGTGGTGGATTGAGGTAATCAATAGTGCAGACAGCTAGGAATCTCTCCCTTTCTCTAACCCTGAGAGAGTGAGAGAGAGAGAGAGAGAGAGAGAGAGAGAGAGAGAGAGAGAGAGAGAGCTGTGAACTATCTTAGAAGCAAAGAATCTGAATATTCCATTCTAGGACAGCTGATCCCATTAGCTACATGCGTAATGTTAAATTGAAAACTGTCACTTAAGATTAGACATTTTAGTCATTTAATTTAAACCATGGATGGTTTGTTTTTTAGAGTTCAAAAGTAAGGATAAATATATTGAGAGAACTAATAGATCATCGCAATGGAGAATGCAGTAGTTTTTTTTTTAAAATGTTCACTTCACTTAATTAATTTGGAAACAAGTATCTTATTAGTACTACAGACAAGTGTGTATAAAAACATAAAAACACAGAAACATGAACCTTACTGCCATGCATTAATAAACAATCTCATATCGGAGATGATTGTTCTTCATTGGCAAATGATGATTTGTCCCATAGCTGACAATTTGCCACTGTGTCCTACTTGAAAAATAATGGGGGCCAGCTGAGACAAAGGGCTGCCAGGACAGAGCATGTACTGGCTGCTTGTATGGGAATCAACATGAAAGTTGAATTAACACCAGGGGAGTGGGGAGGGAGGATTTTGATATCATTTCTTAAAGTGGGGAGTCCAGACTGCTTGACTGTGGGAAGATTTGCCCAGTGGTGTGTGTGGAAGCCCGCTGTATCGAGTGTGTCGGCCTGGACTTTGTGTTTTCAAAACTTCAAAAGGGTGCAGTATCCCTTTATCGTTGCGCAATAACGGTTAAATAGAAACAAAATCAACTACCCGTACTAGACAATGCTGGAAGCTGTCTAAAAAAATAGCAATTTGGGGACCTGTTTTTCTAAGATCAAATTGTGTCAAAAGCTTTTTAGACATACCTCAAATGTATTCATAGAATGCTTTTAGCCACAAGCAAACATTTTTAAGGTTTGTAGCCTTATGAACTTAGTAATGCCAAATGGTTTACAGATGGTTTTAGGGAATTTAAAAGCAGCTTTTTTGTCTTCCAGAACAACATGTTTAACTGGATTGACAGTAGTTTTTCTTCCATTCTATTTGTTCTTTAAAAGTGTTAACACTTAAAACCTTTTGATTGAGCATTTTCAATTTAGCTTTAGTTAATTTGCAAAATTATGTGAGACAAAAGATAAAATAACTTGCAACACAACATGAACAAGAAAAGAAGATAGAAAAATCAGAAATTGAAATAGACATGATTTGTCATATGATAAAGGACTGGTAACAAATACTGAGAGCTTTAGAAAAAAGACATAGGGCCTGTTCACACTGGAGCTTTTTTCGTACTCAGTACGGTTCGTTTCCTTTGGAGAACAGTGTGAACATCAAAGTTCGATTGGCAAACGAACCGAACCGAATTGAACTGAGACCACTAGAAGAGGTAGTCTCAGTCCGTTTGGCAAAAGTTTGGTTCGCTTGAAAAACTTGAATGTGAACATTGGAAGGTCTCTTTTGCAAACAGGAAACGAACCCGGTAGATTTGGCTGTACAGTAGCGTACAGTTACTGCATACACAAACAGGTTGTCAAAATGTCCAGATGAGTGATGGACAATGGGGGAAACAATGGCATTGTTAGAAATTTGATCAGAAAAAAATAGAAATAAAAATCAGACTGACAAAACCCAACATATTCACTGCAATATCAACATACCTGGGAATTTATTAAAATTACCGTGGCTCCGGTTGGCTTGTGCAATTGCTATAAAATAAATAAAAAAATAAGCTGTTTTCTTTATTTTTGTAGAAATGTTCAAGTTCATGTTGAATTATGTGAACTGCCTCTAATCGCTTTCATGATTCATCACTGACAGTACAATACAGTATGCTTGGTGCGTACATAAATATGTTTACCAGTGCTGGACCAGATTTTATTTTTATTTTTTATTTTTTATTTTTTTAATTTTTTTTTAATTATTATATGTTCCTGATTTTGGTTTAGTAAACTTAAAGAAAGAAAACAATGCTATACAGTAGGATGTCAGTCTCCGGGTTTGCCAAATAGTTCCCAGGTATGAATTACGTGTTCGCAGGTGTCTTGCATAAATGAAACAAAACATAATTTATTTATTTATCGCTGTACATACTTTATGCTAATGTTTTACACGAGGAGCTATATCTCTAAAAAATACATTCCTTTATATATGTTGTCATTATTACAATACCGCAGTTCTTTTTTTTCAATATACAAGGATTTTATACAAATGAAAAAAAAGCAAAACATTAAACAATATATACAGTAGGCTACTGTACTACTATTGTATTTGAATATTTACATAGTGTGAAGAAGCAATGCCAGAAAATGTAAACATCCGATGGTCTTTAATTAATAAAAAACTAGTTCACTTGATTATTTCAATATGAACACAAGTGAACTGAGTCCTGGGAAAACACGGAAGTGAACCACGAAAACGAGCCCCACTTAATTTCCAAACTAACTCAGTACATTTCTACACAAGGCAAGTGTGAACAGCTAGCACATTGATACATTGTTTCAAAGCAAACAAACCGAACTGAGGATGTTTGAAATTAACCCAGTGTGAATACCCCCATAGAAAAAGTTAAGTGTGTGTTTCATTATATCCTTGTCTTAAAAAAATAAATCCAAGAGCATGTAGTTGAATGCATCCTTCACAAAGAACGTTATCCTATTTTCCCCCCCGTTAATCAAAAAAAAGAAGAGTCCTTTTCTCTTTTGTGTGGATGACTTTGTACATGCTTCTTCCCTGGATCTCATACAGGAAGGGTGGAATGAAATAAAGGAAAGAAAATGTGAATTTCCTGAAAAAGCCCTTTGTCGCCCCAGTGTTTTAATGGAACTATGACTACACCACCCTGCACCCTCTTTGAGCTCTGCTAATGTTTTTTTTTTTATTGTCTTGTTTTACCCCTATGCAGTCGTGGGTTTAAACAACAGGGTCTAGGCTGAAGCAATGCAATGAAATAATGACATCCTATTTGGAGGCCTGTCTACTTTCTGCCTCAGTGTCAGGTGGCACACTGTCTTGCATGGAGGACTATTCCTTTGAAAAAAAAAAGACAAAAATCGTATTTTCTGGTCTGGGTGAGTTATTGGGTTTTACGGCTCTCGGATGGCAAATGGTTCGAAGGGAAACTTCATAAAATACCCCATAAGTGCCTGCTTAGTGTCGGTGGCACACTGCATTTGCACTCCAATTGCTGCTATTAAGGGCACAGACAAAAGGTCCTCTCAGTAGCTTACATATTTTCTCACATGTGAGGGAGCAATTGGAAACTTCCTCTTGATAACTGAAAACCTTTGAGTTTGGAATTTATGGAGGGAGGGTTTTTTTTGGAGGGGGGGGGGGGGAGTGGGGCTGACATGGGGTCCTGTTGCCTGAGGACTGAAAGCAGAGCCCCTTGTAAAAAAAAAAAAAAAAAGCCTTTTGATGCAGGGTAAAAAAAAAAAAAAAAACTTTGATCAGGATAGATGGTTTGCTTTAGTTCGTGGAGTTGGGAACCCTTGTGGTGTCCTGTCACTTTGCAAAGATGCAGTGTCAAGCCAGCTGTTCATTACTTTCTTTAGATACAGTTGGCAAACAAAAATGCTGTGTCCTTTAGTTGCACTCCACCAACACCTGCTTATCTGTTTATCTGTTATTTATAATAAAAAAACTAGAAGTGAGAGTGTCGCTGTTTAATGCTCTACTTTATTATGAGTTATTTTCAATTAAAAATATATAATTATATAATTTATTCTGTAGTTGGGATAGATTTTACAAAAATGTAAAAGTAGCTGTTATGAAGTTATACAGGATAAGAATCGTCCTGATTAATATCCATAGCTGATCAAAATGTTGACCATGATCTTGGAAACCATATCAGGAGCATCATAGTTAATCGTCAAGCACTTTTTAATTTTATTTTACAATGCAGGAATGCATTACTGACTGGGGCTGAAAATCACAGTGATAAGCCATATACATGTACAAATCCAAGGTCTGATTTTTAATTATTTTATTTGTTTTATGTTTGTATGTCATTTAGACTAATACATTGGCATCCAATAAAGTTATGCTTATGTGTTGTTATGTTTTATATAACTTCTAACTGTTTCAATACTTTGAACTGCCCACAGAAAACACAACATTCTGCATTCTACACATAAGCCATTTAACCTCTGATATTTCACATCTGAAATAAGGATGAGACACTTTGTTAAAATGGGTATTCAAAGACATGGCTATTCAAACCCTTTCAGATGCACTCAGGAGAAGATAGAAAATAGCCACCTTTGTTCCTTCAGGAAGGAGTTCTTGTTTATATTGTAAATTGTGTAATTGGACTAACTAATATCCAGCAATATTTTGTTTGCTTTCATGCACCCGCACCTGCTCTTGCATCCTCGCTGAACTGTAATACGGCGATGGAGCGTCTGGATTATTTTTGACACTTTTTTATTGTAGCCCCTTCATTTCTGACTGAACTGCAGTCTTTACCGACTAACAGGATTTTGGCCCCTAAGTTCCCTAAACGTTTCTTATTCTTACACCATAGAGCTGCAAAGTTTATTAAAAGATGGGGAAGCCTAGTAGTGGCAAAGAAGGTTCTGTTGACCTACCTCATTAGACACATGTGCCCAGTTATTCACCATAGACATGTGTAAAACATGACTAAACCACTGGTGGAACAGTGTCCTATTCCCTTTCCTTGACCCTTTGCAAACACTCCCCAAGATGCACACATTCCAAGATGGAACTCGTGACGGTAGGGGTTTTGCTAGCCCTGTCAGAGTTGGCTGTATCTGTTCTTCCCAGACAGACACAGCCATCTCTGACAGGGCAGTTACTATTATTAAAGCCCATCTACAGCAGCTGACAAGAGGCCTTTATTTTCTCCCCAGCCCTTTTGTGAATCAATGTGGCAGGACCTTAGGGTTCACACGCCACAACAATATGAGTTACTGGGCAGGTTACAAGGGTTTTTTTCCCAATATTATTAACTTTGCAGCAAAAGTCAAATCTGTTAATACTATAAAAGAAACAGCTTAGGAGCATGTTGCACATCATCCATTGAACTATGCTAATTATTTTGTGCAATATATTACTCTGTCTGAATATAAACGTACTGCAGAATTAATAACGGCAAAGGCACACGTTTATGGGTTTGTGAAAGTATGGTAAAGCATAGCCAAGCATGGTCAATGCATAACAGTAATGTGGCCAAGGTATACTAAAGCATGGAAAAGCAAGGTTAATGCCTGTTAAAGCATATGAGATATATGGCAAAGGCCAGTTAAAGTTTATTAAAAGCATGGTACAAGGAACCATGAATGTATGCCTCATCCTCCTTGTGTATATCAGTTACTGAAAGTGGCAAGCATTTTATGAATGGGAACACTGCACCTTCAAACAGCATGCTATCTCCTGTTTGGCAGCCTCCGGAGCTCAGTCTAATCATGCCGTGTCACAGCTCATGGCAGGCGGGTTGCACACTCCCCAGCCTTGAATAATTGGAGGAATGCTGGTGCTTGTGCCTGGGCCATGAGAACCTGACCTGGGATGATATTTAATCTGCTCCAGAGCTGGCTGGCTGTAATCTTGGGGCCTAGGTCTTTGCTTCGGCCTCAGGAGCTGTGCAAAACATCAGCCACACTCATTTTACCTTTAAATGGATTTTGTTTGATATATCCTTACACTGTTACCGAGGAATGCTTTAATGAGGCTCCACAGGCCCTGGAAAGCATTAGGCCGCTGTGTGTCTTAACCCTTTGGCTTTTTGTGCCTGATAGCTACAATCTGAGGCAGAATCAGTAGCAGTTATTGTATAAGAAACTGTCCTGTGTGTAATAGGGGTTAATTAACTTCCCAACAGAGATGTTCTTGTTTGCATTTTAGAGCATTCCTAAATATACTTAGAAAGGGATTGTTTTTAAACAAAACCCTGGTACACATGAATTTTAAACAAGTGGGCTGTTGAAAGAAGTGGGATGGTTTCTTACTGAAGCGTTTTCTTTTGGGTGACATGTTTTAAAATAGTGGTACACTAAGTTTTGTTTTTGAGTTCAAAAGAATAGGCCTCTATTCTGCATGTTGTTGGAACAAATAAATCATACATGTAACAAGATATTTTCTCTTACAAATGGCAATAAAGCCTGCCCCTTCCTATGACATCACTAGAGGTGCTCACATTCTCTCACACAGGTTAAGGGTTTCAATGTAAGTTCAGGACCTGATACTGAAGTTTTGGTCTCAACTTCAGGTTGAAACTTCCACTATCTGTGATGAATCAAAGGTACAATCAATCCTATGTTTATCAGTGGAAGGATTTGGAAAAACACTTTATATGTGCGTCCCCTTAGTCGAAACTGCCCCCTTATCTGAACTAGAGGAGTACAAATCCACAAAAAATAATTTACCTATCTCTGTAATAAACAAACTCTTTCAATGTCCTGGATCAGAGTACTGTACTTTAACATAAAATGGTTACATATAAAATTACATCCAGCAGCATCCCCTCACACACACACACACACACACACAGACACACACACACACACACACACACACACACACAGACACACACAGACACACACACACACACACACACACATAGAGGAGCTAGGTAGATTTATAAAGTCTAAAACAATAGCTCAATGTGCATGCATCTCAATGAGTCCCTTCAGTCTGACTTGAACAAAACAACCAGTTATTCAGCCAGTTTCAGGCAGGATGTATTGAGGGGGCAAGCAATATACAATGCTCTAACAGATCATACTTTGCTATCAAATCTAATGGGTCTTATGGTTGCTATCAAGAATGGATTAAATTACTTAGTAAAATGAAATGGTATTTCATTTTCCTGTTCTTAGTGCTGCTTTGAATGAAATGTCCAATATGGCTGTATGAGGATTTTATATACATGACATCACTTCCTGAAGTTTCCTTGGATCAGTGTATCACATTGGGATCCGGTTCTATGAATGTTGTTAAAACAAACAAAAAAAACAGATAATTGCCTTATTTATGAATTACTCAGTAATCCCTGTTTATCATTTCACAGTTAATGTAAAGTGAGAGACAAACGTTTCATCTAGATAATATATATATATATATATATATATATATATATATATATATATATATATATATATATATATATATACTGTGTGGTTCAGATGGCAGCTTTATGTAGAAGTCATTCCTCTGAATCATTTGTAAAAATACAAGCCTTAAACACCAGGCTAATCCTTGCTATAATAAATCTCCAAACTCATAAAGAAAAGACTGTGTTAAGAAATACATTATTTTTCTTATTTAAATGCAGAGACAATTACGAACAGACTGATAAATGTATGGTTGGCTATTGACGTCAATGCTTTTGGTTGAAATTCAGAGGATTCTGCCTCACAAATTGCTTCAAATACGATGACCATATTAACGGGCATATATACCAAACAAACTCTCACATACATCATACAGCAATTCACCATTTATATTTTAAAATATACTATAAGATATCTTGGGTTTTCAAGTTTTCAAATACGTTATTAGTGTAAAAAAGACCCTTCAATGCTGACTGTGAGCATGTGAGGCGAGGAAGCATATCATTATTGTACCGGCTTCAGGCTTAAAGAGCAGTGCTAATATGAGAATTTTTCTGCAGTAGGAAAGCGTTACAAATAATGATCTAAGCAGAAACAACAATTATGGAGAATCAAACATAATAAAAACAAAGTATTATTTTAATTGGGGGTAAATAGCTGTCACTATATAATTCTGATTAAACAATATTGATACATACCTATGTATTTCCTTTTGACAATAAACCAATGTTGTGTTGATCTGTCTCCCTTTACTTGAGAGCTACAGGAGTGTACATTGGATTTTATGAGTTCAAGTAGTTGGAACTGAGGACCAGGATAAAGATCTGCTCAGACACTGACTTCCTACTGTATCAGACTATGGGAAAAACGTCCCTATTTGAAGTAGTCCAACCAGCTGTAAAATTGTGTGAGCAGGTTCTCCTCTAGAAGAGGGTTGTAGTGTTTCATTTGAACTATTCATGGTGAAAAAATAAGAACAATGCTAATGAATGCATTGTACTGTTTATGGCTACACAACATTGGATTGGTGCATTTTATTTGTATTTACATTGTAGCAAACTCTTTGGATCAGAAGGTGAAAGCACTAATTTGGCATTTCTTGGTAGAAAAGCTGTTAAATGTATTGAAAGCTCTGTTACAGAAATCTGCAACAGCTGGAACAGAGATGAGGTAAGTTACTGTGTAACCTGTCCCTTTCGGCTTCTTTCCATAGGGTAATGCTATTGTGAGCCCACTGCTATTGTATTTTATGAACCCTACCCTAATTGGGATTCCATTGTATGACTACCTTGTAGGAGGAATACAAGATTGTCACAAAATCCCTGCAATCTTTTGTGTTCTGTCAGAGGGTTATCCCATGAAACAACTGGTTCACACGGTTGGAAAGTTCAAATATTCACCCTGTTTAGATAAACCAAGCCTGACTGCCTGATAAAAATGTAATTCAGGATAGACCAACCACATAGAAAATGTCTAATTTCCACAGAGGGATTATGATAAATACATGGGGTACAAAATATATTAATTGGAGAAGTTGGGAATTACCATCACATTAAACCAGCTTTTATGCTTAATAGAGTGCAAGAGCTTGGGTGTCTCTTATTATAAGAAATCATGTTACACTTTGTATTGTCTCCGATTACTGTGTATTTATATAGTAGTTACATAGTTAATCATTATATAAGGTTAGAGTTTGGAGTTAGGTTCAGAGTTAGGGTCAAGGTTAGCATTAGGGTTATATCATGCAAAACAAATCTACACCTTAAGTACATTGTAACTATGCACAATAGCATTGTAATTATGTGTAAGTACACATGTATTTACTAAGTAAATGCTATGTAAATACACAGTAATTAGAGACACAATGTAAAGTGTTAGTGAAATAATTTAGTCCAGTTTGAGCAGCTCATATTTGTTTCATGGCCCACTTGCACAAACTGGACAGGATGGCATCTTTTATAAAAATAAAAAAAAAACGTATTGCACATACTAGAATATTATCTCAACAGGCTATGCCCTCTTCTTGTCCTGTAACACCATTGTGATGTCAGCTCTGAACAGCAGGAGGCAGAGACAGCAGCTGCCGTGCTAATAGGCTGTAGGATTCTGCTCCTGGATCGGCAGAGCAAATCTAGTGCTCCCTTAATCTTGAACAGTAGACCACACTGCCATTGTTCCTGATTAGCCAACTGTGCAAATGAGCTTTAAAAAGACTGTATGAAGTTTGCTGCACACACACAGCTATCTTCTTCTTGTTCTACCCCATAGGCTTGTACCATAAAAAAAGGCTTCTGTAGACTTGAAGTTGTATTAACTTTGAAGTCGCCCCTAAGGTCTTGTGACCACCTCACTACAGGAGGATGGACTTTAGGTCCCTAAAAGAAGCCTGTAAATTAACTAAACGCTAAACCTGTAGGAAATCTGCTTACACAGTAGGGAATGCAGGGGCAACTGCAGGGGCTCGACTGAGCAGTAGGCACAGCACTGAACGGTATCAATGGCATTAGTGTTGAGGGATGGAATAACTGGATTCTTTTAGGGAGGCTTATTTCACAGACGGTTTTGTGGATTCAATGGAATAAAAGCAGTGGGGAAAACTTGCAAATGAAAGCAGTTGTTAATTCTCTGCTATTCCTAGTAAATATCAGTTTCTGCTTGTTTCTTGTTCCATGGGGAACCACATTAAACTAAATAGTTTTACCAAGTTTCTGTATGTTCTGTAATTATAAATAAAAGCCAATTTCAACGTAATATTATCACCCCTGCATCTCCTTGCCATCTCTGTAAACACAAGTGGTCTGATTGGGCCTATCTTCACCAGCAAGGACATCACAGATAACCTCACAGCATGCACCTTGGCCTGTCATCTTCCTTGCATTTTCCTCAGTATCTTCACTCCAGGAAATTAGCTGCCACAGTATGTACAAGATCACGAGATCTTGTACCATACTGTTGCCATGTGGTTTAGTTTTGCAGAACCTGATAATCTATGAGGGTTTTTACTCTGCAGTGAAGGCATACAGTGGAGCGCTTCATAAATACATTACAAATCATCACCATGCCAGAGATTAAGTTGTATATCAAGACAATTTTATCATCATGACAGTGGGCTCTATTAAAAAAAAAATACTTTTAAGTTTGTTTTGTTGGGTTTTTTTAGGACTGTTTTTTGAAGCGTTTTAAAACATTATATTAGAATAAAAAAGTGCTTTGCAAAATTAGTATACAACTAATCAACCCTCTTTAAAAAAGTTGTAAAAGGTTTCGTGAACTACAAACTCAATTCAATGTATCATAATTGACTTTAAAAACAAAACACTCTTTTAAATAGTCCGTAAAATGTGTATTAATCTGCATCAAAATTAATAAATAAATATGTACAGTATATATCGGGTACATCCAGGTTTCTCCAGAACCATCACTAGAGGAATTGTGGGTTATACAAATACACATTAGGAACAGCTATAGGCATTAAAAGACATTGAGAAAAACAGTTTATACAAGGTTACATGCATTGATTGCAATATCTGAACAATAAAGTATCATCCTTTGACTTTAGCTATTATAACATACTGTCCAACACTCCATTTGACCACAGTTTTAAACTATAAACCTCAACTACAATATATTTTGTATTATACATCATATGTCACGCTATAGACACTATATTTACACATTTTGAGGAACAGTCATGGAGGAAATATATCCACTGGATTTCTTATGAGACCAAAAGCAAATGTTGTTTAAATGAAGTAACTCAGTTGTGTAAACCATTTCGTTAGTTTAAAATAGTAAATGGCAATTGACTCAGTTTCTTTGTTCTCATGCTAATTTTACAATCTTGGACTGAAGTAATTTGTTTAAAACTTGTTTACAGGAATAACAAAAATGCACCCACATCCATTCATCCAGACACAGATTGCATCCACTGTGGGTTAAGCAGATGTTAGTCCTTTACACCACTGGGTTTAATCCAAATTAATTTACACTCAGCAATTCAAATGGGACCCCAGGTCTTTGAAAAAGTAAGTTAAAATGAACTGTTTGTCTGTCAATAGACGGCCAATGAAATGGAAGCTTTCTGTATTAACTCTCCTGCAGGGGGGCTTTGTTCCTTGAGATTCACATCAGGGGGGCCTGGGTTACTAGGATAACTGACAAGTGTTTGTCCTAGTTCTTCAACATGTGGCTGGAAAGCTACCTAAAGCATTGGATGAAAACCTATGGTTCACCAAATCGGCCCTAGATACAAGATGGTTGCACTAGTCTTGGGCATCATGAAACGGCTCCCTGTCCCTCAACTTTAGATTTCAAATAAATGTTTTAGATTGTAAAATTGTCTACCAACAGGTTTGTTTGTTTGTCTTAACCCATTGTAGCTTATGGACTCAGTAAAAACCTACACATGTTGTGGGCAATATGTAAGCAATAACAATAGACACAGTAAGCTTTACGTGCTAGAAAAAGTGGCAATGGCAACAGCTGAGCATTCTGGGATGAAAGGTATCATAAGCATATTTTTATGTATGAAAAAAGCCATTTTGGTGCATGAAACTAAACCACTGCTAAGCTTGCTGTGTCGCTGGTGCTTTGATGAACTTTTAGAGCAGACAAAGGCATGCCACGATACTTTTTATCTTCAGCGTTCAGTTATCAACATTCAGTACCTCATTACCACATTTGGACAGTCTAAACTGTGCATCGACTCTTTTTCATAAAAAATACACAGTTGAAGTGTTTCGTATCTGTTGCTAAGATTTGAATAACCAAACTGTGTGGGAAGGCTGCATTGTGTAAAAACAAGGTCTTGTGGGGAATTTGCATATGACTCCTAGAAACTTTTCCCTAATTTCTACTAGTTCTGGTTAGAGCCAATAGCAACACTGAGAACAGCTTCTCAAATTATAATGAACAGATATCCTATATCCCAAAACATACAAGCAATAATTGTTTAATGAAGAAAAATCGTGATCATATATATTGACTCTCATTTGCATTATCACAGTTTCTAGATGACTTGTCATTGCATGGACAAGTAGGGGGGGAGGGTTCTATAGATCAGCCACTAAAAAAAAGATAATGTATTTCCAGCAATTACCAAACTGGAGGTAGCCTGGGCTATGGAGCAAGAATCAGGGGCTTCATATGTATTGCATGCTATTGTTGTATTATTGTGTTTTCTGTGTTGTACAGTCAGCATTTGGTCTATTCTGTATGTTTGTGGAGTGAGGGAAATAGAAATGATGCTGTGATAATAATTCCAATTTTCATTCATTTAGAGGTGGAGGCATTTTATATATCAAATCCTCTCACCCATCCCCTACTGATTAAAACAAACACCCAAACAAACAAGCTCCAATACTATAAACAATGCAATTCCCTCGCAGCTTAACTTAGTTCCCCTTTTCTCCTTCTTTGGCATCCCTGGAATTTGATAAGCCACCCACTTGGCTATCCCCATTCTTGTTGTGTCTCTCCTCAGTCCCCTTCATCTTTTATCCAGTCTCTCTCTCTCTCTCTCTCTCTCTCTCTCTCTCTCTCTCTCTCTCTCTCTCTCTCTCTCTCTCTCTCTCTCTCTCTCTCTCTCTCTCTCACACACACACACACACACAGACCAAAGGCAGGTTTTCATTCCTAATGAACTGCTGAAAAGATGCAAACAGCTTGGTCTGAGAGACTTGGGGTGCACTCTAAGGCACAGTAAGTGCAATGATATGGAGACTTTTAAAGTAAACATAATCAGAATTGAGAGTACACTTTTACTGATGTTAATGTATGATATGTTTTAATGTCCTTTTGGTTTTACTGAAAGAAAACTGACGCACACAAAAATCAGCTTCACCTGCCAGCAACTGTACTAAACTGGACATCATCCTCTCTCACACAAATATGAAGACAGCAGGACATTTATCAGAACAGGAAAACAGCTGAAAAGAGCTTGACGCTTGAAATAATTCCTGGAAGAAATAACGTTTTACAGCACTCTAAATGTGAACACGCAAGTCAGCTCACCAAAGACTATGTAGTCTGCATGTGGAAGGGAACCAAAAAGTAAAGTATGGACAAATACAGGAAAGTTAGAGTCATTATTAAAATTGACCTTTACAGTGAGTGCACTGACTCAGGCACAGGAGTATAATGAGCCAACGGATGTTATTTGTCTTTTGTGAAAGCTCTAGCTTTTGGCCAGTTCTGCAGCCCGTAATCCACACAGCTCTTGTATGAAAAAATCAATTTAACTAACATTTACTAGCTTTTTTCTGTATCCAACACAAAAGAACCTTCACTAGAACACATCTCCAAACATAGCCACTCAAACTTGCTTTGTGTCATTATGAATCCAAGTACAACAAGTTAAACAACAGTTATGTCACTCTGGAGTATCCAGAAACCTCTTCATTTCATACAGATCTTTGCCAGTTCATACTATTATCATATTGGTTGCAGCCAGTACCAGACTTGAAAAGGAGCATGTACAGCTTTATATCAGGTTGACTCTGTCTGTATTTTGGTGTCAGATGAGGTTAATGAGGGTCTTACATCAGAAGAACATTCCTGCAGATTGATAGGATGGGTTGCCTATCAAGAATGTCGAAAATGTCCTACATTTTCCTCATACTGACCGATGCCACACAAACTCATGCATAAGCTGCCAAAACCAAAAGAGTCTCTGAGACAGAGTATCCAGCTTCATTTACCATTCTGGAGAGGAACATATGCTTGGTTCTGGCATAGTACCAATTCACCTAAAGAGGAAACAGCTCCCTTCATTAAAATGTATAATTATCAGAGAAACACAATTATTGGGTCTATAATTAGGTGGAATCGACTGTATATTTGAGTGCTTGAGAATGCTTCACTCAATCCATCTGTTTCTCCCAGGCCATCTTCTTTTACTTTGAATCATGGTGTGGTCTAGTCAAGCCAAGAGCGAGGGGCTGTATAATGGTCTTAGAAATGGCCTCTAGGAATAAAACCTGTTTCCAGCACAGTTTGAAGCTATTACCAGCTGCACTGGTGTGGGAACAATTTTATATCAAGTAGAAACCAGAATTATGGAGGGCGAGGAATCTAAACAACCTTTTTATGCAGCTAGGGGGTCTTGCATGGAGATTCAGGTTTGTCATTAACATTTTTGCAGGAAATCTATGAGAACGGTCAGAAAAAAAAGCACAACTTTGCTTAAAAAGATAATTCACACTTCTGACTGTGTGCTTCTGTGTGCACCGCTTACTGGGTGGATCCAATCAAAAACTTCAGAGCTGATTGCAACCTACATTGCTGTATGTTACTGCTCAAGAGCACTATGAAATGAAACAGTTGCTGGCAAAAATCCAATACCTTGTGTTAACATCACAGCAGACAAACAACGAAATCAATGCATGTACTGTTTACATACAGTAGTGGCCCATGTGGTCATATTGATAAAATGTCACCATTTAAAATAGCACAGTTCATAAATTGTATGATATTTGGGAAAGTGTTTAAGCACTACTCAGACAGCCACTGGGAGAAGGAATTGAATACTGGTCTCAGTTTTGGAAATTGTAGCTACCATATGGCTTGTACTGTTTTCCATGTGTTGAATGTGCAAGGTAGCCTGAATATGGCATACAAATGAAATGTGAGTTCTACTTTACTTAGCTGGGCTTGTGATCGATCTGTTAGACTCCTTTCCTAGTGCTTATAAAGATCATAGATGGGCAGATAGCTTTTCAGGTTAGTTCTATGTTCTAGGACGAGTTGATAAAGGAGGAGGAGGAGGGGCATTAATTGCCCAGAGACTTATCTTCAGATTGTTTCCAGGGTAGAATGAGAGTGTGCGAACAGCAGTTAACATTACGGTGGGAATAGTTATCAATAGAACACAACTTTATTAATTACACCAGCCCCTTAGACAAAGTACCTGTGGCTCTCTCAGGTATAGGTTAAACAAAGGTATGCAAATGTGTGGTGGAATTATTTTACCCAGTGTTTGTACTGTACAGTATATCAGACAAAAATCAGAAACCAGTAAAATTACTGTAAATCCTCTAATCAAATAAACTTCAACTGCAGGGACCCACACACACTATAATTATAGCAACCCACTACACCTGAAAAGAATGCTATGGTCTTTATATTTTTAGAAGTAAGTACTGTCTTGCTGGGGCATTATATTATTCTCCTAAAATATGATTGAAAGTCTTTTTTTTGGGGGGGGTTTAATTTGAGTTTTTTTTAAAGTTCAAAATGTATATCGCTTTTTAGAAAATTGATTAATAAGCTACTATAATATAGTGTAACACAGCAGGGAGGGGGTTAATATCCTTCCTGCATAAAACATGTGCGTATGCACATTTTGGTTAATTGTTTAATTATTTTGTTAATTGTTTTATTAGTAATTATCCCCTGCACCTGGTGATCATTGTAAATTAGAGCCAGGTGCAGGGTATTTAAAGAAAGCAGCCAGTCTATTCAGGGTTGCTGGTGTATAAAAACCGTGTTGCCTTAAACCTGTTTGGTGTGTTTGTTTGGCAGGTAAACGGCCATCCTGCGAGCTAGTCAGTATAGTCTGTATAGTCAATGCTCCAACACGGAGCTAGGTGTTTATTTTTGTTTGTGTTTCATTTGTTTATTAAAAATAGTGCAACCGCGCTTAAACTCCATTTCCTGTTACCTGGGTCTGCTTTTAAAGGGGCAAACGAACGACCGTGAGTGCTGGCTGTGTTACAATAGTTGCTAAAAAAAAAGGCACACTTATAATGCTAAATTGGATTACTCCCGCCCTGAGTGTAGTAAAATACAATACAGAAACCTGAAACTTTAGGGAATACAGAGCCCCTATAAAATAACCATGTATCCTGTCTAATGAACAATGCATCCTTCCAGATATTTATTAAACGTGTCAGTCTAAAAAGTAGAATGCACAAGGTGCTGTTTTTGATCACTGAGGGGGTAGTCATTAAAATGGAGGGGAGGGGGGCAACTTGGGGGTCCTAATTCCTTGACATTCTTTCCTTCGTTAAAGTTCTAGAACACAACCACAAAGACCCCTAAGCATGCCACTGATTCATGAATACGTTACTGCCTGTAGGCTGTTGGTCGCAGCGATAGCGATGTTGCGGTTTGCACCATGCTTTCTCTTGCGACTGGGAAAAACTGGATTCTCATGCTATAATTTTCATCAGGAAATTAGATGCAGGTGTCTCATAAAAACAAAAACAAGCAAAAAAACTTTTTTTATTGAATTTTTACTACGCTCAAACACGGAAGAAGATTTTTTTTTCTACAGGTGCTATGGTTGTACAGTCAGTATGCAGTCAGATCCTTCCCATGCAGTTCAAAACATTGACCCCCTCCCTATGATTGCTAAGGTTGGGACACACAACACTGAATCTCCTCTGTTTTAGGAGTACTGTTAGGACCCCATGTGGTCTTTACAACACCTTGGTTATTAAACATGGGTCATTCTTTAACAATTCATGCTGTCCTTAACAAATTGGGTAACACTTTACATTAAGTGTCTCTGATTACTGTGTATTTACATAGTAGTTAGTAAATACACATGTGCTTACACATAATTACAAAGTTATTATGCACAGTTACAATGTACTTAATGTGTACATATTTTTGTACAATATATGTAAGTACATATACACAATGGTATCAGAAAAGAGTTGGGGTTAGAGTTATATCCTTTTTTATACATTAAGTACATTGTAACGATGCATAATAACATTGTAATTATGTGCAAGTACACATGTATTTACTAAGTCACTACTATGTAAACACACAGTAATTCGAGACAATGTAAAGTGTTACCAAGAATTGAAAGCAAAGGGAAAATCCATTACATCTTTATTTCAACCGTTAATTAGGGAAGTGCAGATTTTTTGAATACAACAATATAGATTTAGTATTATAAGTATACTTCCTGGTAACCTATTACTTCCTGTGCAGTAGGCCAGCCTCACTTTGATTGCCAATTACTTATACTGTAGTGTAAAAGCAACATGGAATGTGTCCTGTTAATCCTTTGGTTTATTTAATAACTGAGTGCCAGCTCTATTTGATATTTTTTTTTAAACACACACAATGAAAGAACAAAAGGTCTTTGGCACATAAATATTGAGACTAGCAGTTTGTTGCTAATAAGAGTTAGGGCTGTACCGATGATTAGAGTTATTGATTAATCAGTAGTCGGTAATTTTTGGTTAAACAAACTATTATTGATGATGATAAACTAGGTATCAATACTGTATATATTAATATATAACATATTTATAATCAGTTGTTAAAGAAGGTCTGATTATTGTTTATTTTAATGTTTATTTCACATTGCTAATAAGAGAAAAATATACTCTTTATGGACAAAAGTGGCCGTGTAGCAAAAGAAAAGATTAAACAACAGCTCTTTATCAGAAGAGGCCAGGGTCTGAGTATTACCCATACAGGTCCTCTTGCCTGGTGATAAGTGAATTCTAGTTTTTCCTCTAATTGGGTGGATCCTCAACTGTGGTTGGTGACAACAGGAGCATGGGGCTAGACTCCAGCTTGCAGAGCTGCCCAGTGAGTTAAATATGAGGGCAAGGCTGGTGACTAGCAGGTTTTAAGGACATTGCAGAAAAAAAAATGTTCTAATAGAAGTGTATGCATTAAGTACATTGTAACTAAGCATAATAACATTGTAATTATGTGTAAGTATGCATGCATTAACTAAGTAACTACTATGTAAATACACAGTTATTAGAGACACTTAATGTAAAGTGTTAGCTGAATTAATTATGATAAGTATGATAAAACAGGACTTGATTCCTCCCCCCTACTCTGTGTAAATGTTCTGGAATTAAAGAAAGATTCAACCCCTTTCTTACAATTCAAGATTTAAATGATTTTTAAAAAGTAAAAACAGTAAAAATAAATAAATAAATAAATAAATAAATAAATAAATAAATAAAATAAAACCTGCAAATCAGAAAAACCTTAAAAATAAAAAAGCTTTCCAAGCTCAGTGGAAATACCATTTCAAGCACCCACTGTGGCTGGGAAAGTGTGATGCAAACAAAACCCAAATTACTACTGACTGCAGGGCTCCTCCCAAAACATTCAGATTGGTGCCTCCAAGCTATTTTATTTTAGGTTTGGGGGCATATGTTTCTCCTCTAAAAAGCTATGGCTTCATGTTTTTCATTAGCTCTATGAACAAACCCTTAGCTGTGTCTCTGCAACACTGTTTTATATGCCTGCTGATGACTAAAGCGTCTAGCTTGGAATCAAATGTTTATATCTATTACTCTTTATTAGTCTACCACTCTATTTTATGTTTGGGAAGACTTTTCAGAGCAGATACTGTATAGCACAAGTAAAAACAAATGTGAAATGATGGCTTGAAGTCATAATAAGACATATTGTAATAGGTTTTTTATACAGTTTTTTTTATTGCTAATTTGCAGGTTTAAAATTGTCTGTGAGGGGAAGATAGTGAACAATTTGATGTGGGGCAGGGGGAAAGGACAGCTTTTATTTACAGAAACCTTCCTTAAAATCACAATTAAATGAACAGACCTTCTCTATGATATTACCCCTTTAAACAGCTCTAAAGCCACTTAAAAGCACAATGTTTCAATTTTAAAATCAAGGCAAGAAAAAAGTCCCCTATTTTATCATCACTATGGTTCTTCCACCAGTTGATTATATCTTGGTGAAAAAAAAAAACTTCAGTCCTTCTGTTGTCAACCCAAAGGGCTCAGAGTACAACCCTTCCTTCTCGACCACCAGCTGCAAGCCTGGGGTACACGAGGGCTGCACTGTGCTTTAGTGAATGAAACCCAAGTGCCGGCCACATGCAAAGAATGGAATTTATGGCTATATAACTGCTTTTCCTGTCATAAGATCAGAACATTCAACCCATAACCGGAGAGGAAAGGCCTATGGGTTACTGCAGCCAACCACAGGTTTGCTCAAGAATGACACAATTACACCACAAAGCCTTCAAATGATCTACTTGTAAAAATGTGACATCTGGCCTGCACAGAATTAAAAAAAAAACAAAAAAAAAAACAGTCTGCTGTGTTAGAGAGGGGAACTCTTCAGTTAACTATTAAAAGCAACATAACAGGGCAGGGACAGTTGCCTCACACAGGCGTTGTGTGTATTGTCTTCCCCCTGATTGGCTGGCTTCCGGAGGTAGTTAGCCAATGAGTAGGCCACAGTGCATGACCATTCATGAAAAACCGGGGAAGCACTGTTTGACTGAAAGAACAGGATATGGGTCAGTGCTAAGGTTATCACTTCTGAACAAACCTTCCTCTGCAACTAAGAAAACCTTTTTTTATTCACTCTTGTGGTCCAAATTCTACTTGTCAAATGTAGAAGTGCTGTTTCTGCTCTATAAGAAGCAGAACCAATGTGCTTCTATATTTCTAAAAGGGCTGCATGAAAATCCAAGCTCTATCCTTGCTTCGGTTCTTTTTTTTTTCTTCTTATGCGATGAAGTCATTTTTCCTGCTGATTGAAATCATCTGTTTGCAGTTCCCTGACAAATTAATTGAACTTTACTCTGGTTTAAAGGGGGCCTTCTGACTTCTAAAACAGACTCTGTCTGCAGTCTTTCTCTCTCTCTCTCTCTCTCTCTCTCTCTCTCTCTCTCTCTCTCTCTCTCTCTCTCTCTCTCTCTCTCTCTCTCTCTCTCTCTCTCTCTCTCACACACACAGATGAACATAATTTAATCTTCGGGACTTTAAAGGAATTTACATTTCCTTGAGCCCAATGAAAGAGGCATTTGTTCTGCTGATAGCATTTCAACTCCAAAAACATTGTGAGAAAACTGAGTTCAGCATTTGGCTTATATCCCCAAAATTGGCAAATGCTCCTAAAGACCTTTTGAGAATTTATGACTACCAATGTAACCCTGTGAAAAGTTGAGAGGAAATGTGTATAAAATGTGATGCATGTTATCATTGACCCCCTACCAATTTCTTTATATTACTTTTCCACTGCCTGTCCATGTTGAAGATTTTTTCAACCCACCCACCCAGAAGTAAAGTGGCAAAGAATGTCTGGCTTAGCATCCTGCCTAATTGCACTTTTGGGCAGGTTTCCAACCATCTCTGGCATTTTTCCCCTTCTGAAATCGGCATCTTTGGTCACTTTTTCTAGATGCAAGATTTAGCTGTGACATGTTGACAAAAAATACCAGAAAAAAATACCAGAAAAAAAGCTGATCTGACAACATCTTAGATGGATCGTTTATAGTTTGATATGTCAGGCGCTAGATGTGTAAAGTAGATGTGTAAAATAGAAACCATGGAAACTGGAAACAATCACTCTAAAGAAATTGACAGCGAGCACCATGCTCTAGAATATAGCAACTTATATTAATAATAGGCCAAGATGCAGATCTAAATGTCCAAAATAAAGAAGGGCACTTCACCATTTGACTTTGTTTTGAAAACTGTCCTCTCTACAGAGAATCTCTGGTGGATTCTTTGGAGAAAGAAGACAGGTTATATATATATCCTCTTTGTTAACCTATTACACTATATATATATATATATATATATATATATATATATATATATATATATATATATATATATATATATATATATATATCATGTGATCAAAACCCTGCTGAGTCTTTGCATTATGATATTGTGGTCAGAATTGCCACATTGCTAGCAAATGCCAAGCAGGCTATTGGCGGGCTTACCACCTTACCTATTCATTGACATGTTCAGGAATTCTTGAATAAATAAAAGCTAATAAATAAATAATACAATACTGTGCTGATTAAATAAGGGAGTGCTGCCATTGGGGAGTGAATTGGGAAACCCCTGCATATGAAGAACAGCTGCAGCTGAAGGAACCCTAACCAGATATCAACTCATTAAAGAGCACATGAAATTGTACTGTATGTATTATCCTACATTTCCTTCCACGTACTTTGCTATATAACCGGTGCACAAAAACCTAGCTACTGCAGAACTGATGTCATAAGTCATGCTCTGCCAACACGCATTACTGTATTTCTAGCGCTGCATTTTTGATGCCTTAGTCATAACAGGAGCCGGAAATATGTTCAGCTCAATCTAATATTTTCATCCTGTGCATCTCCATTTTAATTTACTGTTTGTTATTCTACTACTTTTTTTCTGAGAGAGAGACTTTCATTTCACTCGGTCATTTGAAGGACCCACCCTGGAAATCCTGGGGATACGCACTAGTTTATTAGCTGCACCATTAACGATGGCCGCAGCGGATTGTTTAGCTCTCCTAATAGAAATTGTCTTGGTGCCCAGGAGTGACTCATTGTCCCCTTCTGCATGTAGCCAAAAGCACATACAGCAGCCCTGAGGCAGTTTCCTGCAGATAGGAGATAAACTGGAAGGGAAACCTGGCAAAATGATGATCGAGCAGCTAGAAATCATTTCCTCCATAGCACCAATATCTTAATGAACTTTTTCAGGACACTTTTTTTTTAAAAAAAAATCTTATTTTGGGATTTCCTCATCAACAAAACAAAACAAAACAAAACAAAAACTTCCTCTCCTCTTGTCAACTCTAAGCACTGGAATCGACTAAACAAAGTAGAAAGGCCCTCGATTACACTGCTAAGAAATATCCTTTCTTTTGAAAATGGAAATGGAACATTCCTACACCTAGTTGATTCTTCTTCTTCTTCTTCTTCTTCTTCTTCTTCTTCTTCTTCTTCTTCTTCTTCTTCTTCTTCTTCTTATTATTATTTAAAATAACAGTAATAGTGAAGCATCTAGAGTGTTTAAAACATGTGAAAAAGGTTATTACCAGAGAACTCTTCTTGCCAGGGCTTTCTCATGATGTTATTGCATTATTTGCATGCTGACCTTTAATTAATCATGTATCCAGCATTTTAAAAGGCAGTGTTTCTCAACCAGATGTTAAGTAGTATAAACAGCTGTAAGTAAACAGATTACATTCTATTATTACGTATGTGTATTTTCAGATATTAATGTAGCTAAAGCGGGAAATTGTGTTCAGTAAATTACTTATGTAAGGTAAATAGTGAGTCGCATCCAGAGTTAATACCTTAATACCTGTTCATTATCATAAAAGCACAATATTTTTGCTTTAGTAAATAGGCAGTTTTCTGAAACAGTAAAATACATATGTTAGCTATGGACCCTTCAGCTTATTTCCATAATTTCTCTGTGCATTACTTGTATGTTTATAAGTGGCTACCTCTAATCAAGTCGAGAGTGTATTTCTTGAGCGCTGTTTGCTTTGGTTTATCATACAAAGAATGAAAGAGAAAGTACACTCTCAACCTGATTAGAGGTGGACACTGAACACTTAGAAACATATAATTCAATCTAAATAAAAAAAACAGATGCCTGCTATAAACCTGATAGTAACCTGTTGTGGTTTAAACGTTTAGCATGCTTTGATATTCTGAGTACGAGATCTGCACTCTCAGTGAAATTATAAGTGTAGTTTCTGCTAATGCAGTAGGTTCCAGTGGGGATGTGAAGTATAATATATTTTATTCTACATGATTAAAAAAAAACCGAAATTCTAGAAGTCTTAGCATAAAGTTAAGATACCGGTATACATTAATCATCTAAAAACACTCATGTTTAAACTCAGCATCCTGCTAATATGTGAACAGCACCACACTTAACTTCCCGAACAAAGAATAATGAGAAGAATTTTTTTTTTCTACCACGTATAGAAAATTAGATGGGAATATGAAAGGATGAAATACCCCTGCTAGATATCCTAATGTCAGCTTCTTATTTCATTTAGTTGTGAATCATAAGCAAACTTAGAAATGCCTGTTTGGTGACACCACACAGAACAGCAATTGCCAACTAGATATGTATGCCTCTCTCCCCTTGCATGAATTTCATAGGATTTACCATCAAAAGCATGTACGTTTGGATTATGTATTATGCAACACAGAGCAAGAGCAATCCATTAAGATATGTAGCCTTTTCAAGAAACATATTTTCTGCAATTAATATGTTGCCTTGCCTTTTTTGGGGGGCAGGGCAGACTTGTAAAAAAGTAACTATTTTGATTAAGTGGGAGGAAAGGCAAAGGCCACAGTGGAAAGCAGCCACCATCCACTCCCAAGCTCCTAGCCAAAATCAACACTCACTGTTTAGAGCTGATGAGAGGAAAGTAAAGGCATTACATCAAGCGGATATTCTCACTGATGACAGCAGTACGAAGCAGCAGGGTCTTCAAGGCATCAATGCTTTACTGCACTGGCTTTTTTGATGTGGGGGCACACAGGAGTTTTCATTATCCTAGTCCAGCTGGAGCATGGCTGCATGGACCCCACTACAGTACAGTACAGTAGGGAGAATGAATTAGCAGACTGTACCAATAACTCTGAGGAACGTATTCAGAAGACAGAAGTTCACGACTAAAGGTTACTTGAGTGCTAACAAAGAGGCTGGTTTGTTCAAAAGTCAAACTACAAATCAGTCTTGACAATATAAAGAACTTTTAAAATTTGGACTGACACATTGGCCCCCTATTTTATTATTAGTATAATTTTTTAATTTGTGAAAGGAAATTAAAAAAAAAAAAAAACTGTCCGCGATCTCAACAGCTTTGATAAATAGCACCAATAAAAGTTTCAGATAAGGCAATCAGTGAGATGCTGGGAAAATCAATAATGCTGACATATTTATCATAATACCAGACAATATGTAGAAGAAAATTCAAGTTCCCATTAAGAACAAATGGTGCATTTATTTCAACAGCATTGCTGATAGAATGCAACAAATATTTCTTAAATACTTCTGAAACTATTTACAACAATAACTATACTGCAACAATAACTCTACTGCAACAATTCCCAGTATGCAATTCCCTAACTTCATATTAGTCACAAACATCAGAAGTCTTTACAATGCCAAATTTAGTTTATTTTAATAGAAGATGAGACAACAATAATTGTCAGAAAGTTCTTGATTTAATGCAAACCAATACCATTCAGATTTCCAACCACAGCACTCAATCAGTAAAGTCCAGGAATTCATCCATAATTCAAAATCAAAGTTCTTCCAGGTGGCTAGACAAGACAAATTAGAACTAGTTTGGTTTAATGGCAAACAGAAGTAGTTAGAGCTTATGATAATCATATGTGATGGATCACATAAAGAGTTATACTCTCTCTCCAGCACTGCTAAGATCCTTAAAAAAAAGTAAAAATATTTATATAAGATCATGACTAGAAATGATTGCCATGGAAACGTCTCCTCCATCCCAGCTGCTTCATCTAATGCTGGCTGTGTGAATGGAGCCAATCCCTTATCTCACGATGGGACCAGAGGGACTGAGGCTATTCTAGGGCCTCTGAGAAAGAAAGCCACCCAGGGCTATTTATGGTGGTCTTCTGGGCCCAGTGTGGGTGGCGGAGAACGTGGAAATGAAGGTCATCCTTAAAAAGTTTAGGGGGAAAGTTAAACTTGAGTTGTGTCTCCAGGCCTTTGGCTTTGATATCTTCTTGGGCCTGGCAGAAGCAGAAAGGGAAGCTGCAAGCTGCAAGGCTTTATACAGGACAAGACCTTGAATTAACTACAATTGTTTGAGAGGAAGTCATCCAAAATATGTTGCAATCACTTCCTTTTTTTGTTGGTACACTTATGAATGTAACAGCTGTCTGCAGATAGCTGAACTGTTAAATAGCATAATATAAAATTCAGAATTTAAAGAGGATAATAGCTGTACCAAAGCAGGGGCTTCAATAGGAACTAATAAATTGGCAGGAACTAGACTGTATACTAGAGGGCATTTTGGTTTCATTATCATGCTTCTAACAATAAGGGTAAAACAAATGGATGTGTTTTGATAAATACGCTGTTTATTACAAATTTAAAACCAAAAAACAGAGCAGGAAGGTTACATAACTCCCATATATCATATCAAAGGTTCCTGACATATGGCCACTCGCTAGTGAACAATTTGTAAAAATGTCTAAAAATTGAAAGCAGACATAATTTCGCCTCAGACCACCTCTGCTCTTTAACCAGCAGGATGTTCTATCTTGGAAAGTTTTAATAAAAAATAAATTTCAAGACTTACAAACGGTTTGAAGTTGTAAACAATACAGCTAGAGGTTTTCACAAGCTCAGCCTTTTTATGTTCTAATTATCAACAAATATCTCCAGATGGTGTAAAAGTAGGCACTGTAAAACTGTTATGTTGAGAAATAAAGCTTACAGACCCAAAGCGAGCAGCTACTTACATTGTTAACTTGGGGGGACGAGCCAGGGGTTTGTGCATGGTACAGTACTTTAAATGCACATACTTAAGCATCAACTATGGATCAATATTCATTACTAATAAGACTGTCACACTGTATCCCTGAAGAAACCAAAAGGCCCCCGATTCGTGCCCCTGCTCCCTGTCTAACAAACTGTCCATCTTCTCTGAATGTCACCCCTGCCCTCACCCCATATCTAACACCATATCTAACATTGTAACATAAACTGGGGGGCATCCACCTGTCCGGTGCTGTCACTGGACTATGGAGTGAGGACTAATGCCTTGGACAGGGAATATAAGCCTCTGCCTGTCGATTGTCATCTGCATTTTCACATGCAGTGGACATGATGTGTGGAAGCCCAGTTACTCCGTTGGACCATAAATTAGGATTAAGGCCCATTGTTTGGAAACTAGGTCAAGAGGCTAAGCAATCAGTCACAATTTGGTCTGCGGATTAATCAGAAAAGATGACTGATCATAACTATTGATGTTAGGCTTAAAACCTATTGTTTTAGGTTTCACCCTGCACTGCATTTAGTTATAATTAGTGTTATAGGACATATGGAGGTGATTAATATAAAAACAGTATTTCGGTCTTTCCATCAAGAAATCTTTTAGAACTGTGAAACACAATCTATGTGGAGAGATGTTCACTATACACTTATGATTCAGTCAGATAAAGTTTTACAATATTTCCAAATTGACAATAAGCATTGTTAATTGTCTTTTTCTAGTCAGCAGGTTTCTTTTTCACATTGTTTAATGAATTCCATTTCTAGAACAAGCTGATTGCATGCCACAGCTGACATCTTAATTAAGTATTGCGAAGAAGGGCAAAGTTGGAAAAAAGTTGCAAATGTTGCACAAATTCCATAATATCTGAGAACTCTCACCTCCAGCTCCTTTTTGCGAATGTATGCAGGAACGCCCATAATTACATATTCATCTACGCTTGAACCGTGAACAGAAGCTGCTGCCGCAAAGCATTCTCTAAAAAGTCACAAATAGCATTACGCTTGTTTGGTACATTTCACCCAAGACTTCAGACTCATTTGCAACTGGTTTGCGACTATTGCGACAGGCGCAACACTTTAGTACACCTACCCCATTGTGACTTACAGCCCCTACAGTATAAATCATTTACAGTCCTTGACTTCACTTTTTAAACCAACATAACCTTAGAATTACAGATATTAAAAAAGTTAAATTCCTGAATCCCAGGTTCAGTTTCAAACATGTTCTTTCTCAGTGAATACACAAAAGAGAACTTTGTGCACTGTATAGTACAGGCAATATATATATATATATATATATATATATATATATATATATATATATATATATATATATATATATATATATATATATCTTGTTCATAACTTTAAAATCAAAGTGTCAAGTAGCATGTACACCATTATCCTCACTCCCTTCTAAGAGCACACATACTTGATGTATATAGCCCTAAATGAAATACATTCATAGATATGATTGCAATTCTCTCATATTGTATTCAGTGTATTCTGCAGTGTCATGGAATATATTCTGCTCCTCCTTATTCCTTGTTTAACTGTGGGAGATTGCATCTGTATCTAATTGAAAGGACTTTTTTTGTGTTTATTTTTTGGATGACTTTCTGTTCAAGCAGTCCTGTACATTTGTCTCTCTCTCTCTCTCTCTCTCTCTCTCTCTCTCTCTCTCTCTCTCTAGCAGTCTATACCAGAAGTAAAGACATATGGTAGTTCGATCCATTGTATTGTCTAACACAGAGTATTTGAAATACATTCTGGATATGCGCTTACATCCTATATGGATCAATTCTCATTTGTCAACCCTTAAAACTTGAATGTCCCCAAATGCACAGTGCCTGAACTTGAATTAGCTGTCTTATTGAGTTAAGCTACTTAATCACAGCACAATGTCAATACCACCTTTCAAAGTTGCATTAGGTCTTGATTGCTCAATATGTACCATATGGGATGGTTAGGCATATAGCTTCTGGTACTTCTGTAGGCTGACAATCAACACACAATTCTTTTAAGAAACAAATATCTGTAATCACCTTTAGGCGAGCAGATATAGCTTTTGTGTGTGTGTGTGTGTGTGCGTGTGTGTGCGCATGCATTTGTGAGTGCGCGTGTGTGTGTGTGCGTGTACGTGTATGGGTGTGTGTTGGGGGAGTTGAATGTTCTACAGTTATTTTCAGAAATAGCCCGTCTAGCATTCTCACAAATTGCTCTATTTTTTTGCTGATTTCAAGGAACAGAAACTGGTTGCAAAACTTAGGGGAATTGACAAAGTTTTCCTTATCTGTTAAAATTGGTGGTGTTCTGAGCTTGCATGTGTTTGTATAGGTGTTTCTAACAGTATTTGTGGTAAGCTATTTCATCGACCCCTCTCTAGCTTGTTGCAAACGTTGAGTGTAATAATAAGTGGACTTTGGCTTGAAGAAGCTGAGGGCTGATGTGGATTTGGTTGTTTACAGAATGTTTCCTGGGAAATTGTGCAGACAACGCAGAGTTTATTTTAGAAAAGCAGTTGGCAAAAGATGTAATTCAATTCAATTTGTTAAAATTAGAATGCCTTACTCATGTGCTTTTTGTTCATCATTTAATAAAACCAGGAATCCCCTGATACATGTTGTCAAATAACAGAGCTATTCGGGGAAGCTTTTGAACATGAGCAAGAACTGAAAACCGACGAAACAAGTGGCCTGTTTTGTGTTGCTGCTACAGGGTGGTGGGAACTTGGGAAGGTACCTGACCCCCCCCCCCCCCTCCAGCAGGTCTCAGGTTTCCACTAGGTGAGTGACAGGAGTAAGCTTTGTCCTCCTTATTTACATGCCAGAACTAACTATGTAATATTGGAATATGCTCACATGAGGCTTCTCCCTTCCCCTTTACATTCCTATTTAATTTTGAAAATTGAGATATCTTTTTACATACTGTATTGCCCATACATGCACTCCTTCTCTCACACACATTCCTATATTATTATTATTATTATTATTATTATTTATTTCTTAGCAGACGCCCTTATCCAGGGCGACTTACAATCGTAAGCAAATACATTTCAAGTGTTACAATACAAGTAATACAATAAGAGCAAAAAATACAATAACTTTTGTTCAAGCAAAGTACAAGTGTGACAAACCACAATTCAATAATACAGCAGATAATAGTGATAGTTACATCAGGATATGATTAAATAGTGATAGTTACATCAGGCTTTGATTAAATACAAAGTACTACAGGTTAAACACTTGGCAGATTACAGTATTCTGAAGTACAGGATTAAATGCAGTAAAATAGTGGGCAGATAAGAGCAAAAAAAGCACATTTACATGAAGGGTGTCTGTCTATATGTAATGCACATACTGTACATCATGTTATTGTACACGCTGCTTCTGTCCATGTTGATTATTCATCGAGGGCACTTTTCCCCCATTAAAAATATTTCATTTATTCAAGTCATAAGGTAAGAGCATGAGATAAGCACCACTATAAATTTGCTTCACTGATAAATTCTCCTCTCTGCGAATGTTATTAGTCATTTAAGTTTCAGACAAATTATCATAGAAAGAACTTAACTGCTAACATAGCATAATTTAATTCCTAGCTAATCAATGAAATTAAGGTATGCCTCATCCAATAAAAAGCGTGTGTTTATGTATATCCACGGCATGCACACAATATGCAGAGCACTACAAACTTGTATGTGTTCTGCACCTTTGCTAAAATGCTAATGTTTATTACCCTCTATGAGTCTTATATATTTAACAGCAATTTAAAAAATGTGTAACGTGGCTGTCTAGGTGGCATATGCAGGCCTCATGTCACGTAATTTAGAGGGAAGGCTTTCTGTAAGATGCTTTAGTCTCTGACATGATGTGTATTAATTGATTGCAGTTGATAAAATCATTATCCCTCCTGTATGAGGAATATTTTTGCAAAAAAGCATGGCCTAATATGGATTAGAATGGATTTTTAAGGATACATTTGACCATAAATGAACGGGGATTGTCGATACCACGAAGTGGTATTTATCTGGTCTGAGGAGGGGTACTGTAGGGAGTGACTGTGAGAACAGCTTCAGCTGGGCCTCAAATGTAATTTTTAACCTTAATAAAATATTTTTGTAGCTGTTTTATTTAGATGCTAATCGGCCCAGAATTACTTTGACCATTTTTAAGACCTACAGTAAATAGTACCCATCACTTTTGATTTGGGACCTTAAACATGACTTCTATAATGCAACTCTACCTCAATCAACTGGTTTTCAATTGAATTGTTTCCAGCATTGTATACATTTCTTGACGTGTGCACTCACAATATATAAACTGTCTACAGGAAGCACAAAAGAGGGATTGTGATTACGGCTCTCTTTTATTCCGGTACAGAATAAACAACTGACAGGCAAATTAAACTCGGTTCAAACTTGGTTAGGAGAGCCTGATGAAAGGAAATACTGTAATGTTTGGAGAAATATTCCACAAGAAGATACCACAGGAAATCCTGTTAACATCCCATGAAATTGTTTTAGTGTGTGATTTATAGTTACATAACCAACTAAAATTGTTAGGCCAAGACCCATTCTGTTTGATGATGCCACGCCTCAAAATGTTTTTATTATGAGTAAGTATACTACAAGTACACACTAATATGAATCAACATGATTAATAAGGACATAGGTGGGTGACTTAAGCTTGCACAGCATAGCTATGACTTGAATAATAAAGTGAACTAAAATTCCCACGTTGAAATACTGAGCATGTATAATGCTCCAAAAGTCAATGGTTTAATATCTTGATAATGCTTTACACCAGGTGCATGCTTCTGATACCTGTGAAAATAAGCATGCAAAAGACATGGTTTACATATGGTATCCAAGGGTCAGCAAATGAGTCCTGATGAGTTACCCATTCATTTACCAGAATAAAAAATAGCACACTAATCACATGAAAAGGAATTGGTTGTAAAGAAAAATAAAAAAAAAATAATAGAAGATAAGGTACCTTGTGACACCAACATACAAAAAGTGGCTTCCTTGAGCAACAGTTTACATGTGGTACGAGCACATCATTTTTTTTTTTGTGCTCTGTGACTAGAAAAAAACATTAAACCGCAGTTTGATAAACAGCCTGGATTGAGAGTCCCTCAACGGCTATCACTGCCCTTATAATGTTTAATTTTTAAAATTCTTCAAGGGTGAGAGCACAGTCTGTTGTCAACAGAGGCTTGTTCACAGAAACCAAGGCCGAGGCAAGTAAAGAAGGTCCTTTATTGTTTGTCTATGTCGTGTAGGCTGCAGGAATGTGAGGAGAATGCAAGGCCCGCACTGCCAAGTGAGAAAGAGCATTGTGTGGAAAGACTGAAGGGAGAGCATGCAGGTCATCAACTGCAACTATTACCTCATATACACATCATATCGATTAAGTTATATTGCTTATTTTTATGAAGCTTAAATACTAATTAGGTTAAGTGTCACCAGATCAGACTGCGGAATTGGACCTTCAGTACAGAGAGTGTACTGTACATTTTATTCAGCCTCTGTGTACAGTAATGCAAGATGTGTCTTCCTGACCGAAGAATCGTCTTGGGAATGTGATGGCGTAAATGTTGCATCTCAAATGGTTGTCTCTTCTTTTCTTGATAATACTAGTGGAATTGATTCAGTTTTATTTTTGTGATCAGTGCGAGATTGTAAATCGTTTTTTTTTTGTTTTCGTTTTTTTTTCTCGTTATATAGAATATTTCTCTTTCCAAGCAACACTATTAAATTAATTTTCTGATCAGTAATTTGAACATTTTTTTAATGTCTGTATTCATACCATTGAACAAAAGAAGTGTTTCTTTGTAAGAAGTGTGCTTAAAGAACACATAAGCCCCAGAAGGTAACCCATAAGAACACACAGTTGGCTCTTTCTTTTATCAAGTTTCTTCTATAGTGGGAAAATATGCAATAAAGAAAATAGCTGTTCAGGGGCATCAAGACTATAAACAGTTCTCACAAGCACAAAGGCAAAAGGGTCAAAGGTCACATAGCACCAAACTAATGCTCAAATAAACATTCAACAAAAGCTAGGCCAACCTGCACAGAAGGGAATTAAATGCCCTCTAACAAGTGATTAATGGCTATGACTGTGGAAGAACACTTTACATTTTGTTATACCAGTTTATGAGTTACTGACTGGATGAAAGCTTCACACACAAGCCACCTGAGTATTAACCAACGCACCCATTCAAGACAGAACCTGCATTAAAGTAGACACTGCATGAGGAAGGGTCAAAAAATGGCCAGTACTATTTGAGTAATTGAAAAGGTCAGCTCAGTTTAGAGCTTCAGCAGTGGCATCCCTTTGGACTGCACTGAAGAGCAGCCATGTATAAAAGGAATAACCCCATTGCCTGACCGCATGGGTCTGTGTCGCTCATGACTCAAACTTCATCTTTTTGTAATATATTTTGAATGCGCAAATCTCAAGTTTCATAGTTTTGTAATATATGGAAGATGGAAATCCTATCTGCTGTTCTATGTTAATACAAAAGTGTGCAATCAATTTGTGAACACAGGTACAAAAAATTATATATATATATATATATATATATATATATATATATATATATATATACAGTACACCCTCACTATAACAAACCTGTTGGGGTCCAAGCCTTTTGTTCGTGATATCGAGGGGTTCGTTATAGCGAAAGGACAATCAAAATGAGTAAGTTAATGAGATGAGATTATGAATAAAAGTAGAATTACATGTACCTGTTCGTTTCATGTATGCAGTATTCGGCCTTTGCTTTATCCTATTTGTTAAAGAATTAAAACGCAGTACAAAAAGCAAAAAATCCTTTTATTCAAAATCAATCTGACATTAATCGTTTCAAAGTGCACCAAATCTTAATCCAACATGCAAGAAACTGATCTTTTATTCCAAATCAACCCAACATGGAATGTTTGACATGAAAAGTTCATCAGATCCTCAAGCTTTTGCTTTTTGTTGTTTTTTTCTTTAATCAATTTTGCTTTGCCGCATGGTTGCTGAACAAGCTACATTCACAAAAGAGATATGACTGCATTACTCCTTGTTTCAAACAGTCAATATAGTTTCCAGCTTTGTTGCAACATAAAATGATTTTCGTTTCAGGGGCATAGTTACACAGCGCATGCTTTTTATTAAGACAAAAGAGTTGCCTTCATTGCAGAGGTGGCATCCCGTGTGTACAGACCGGGATGTTGACAGTGTGTGTTTATATCATCTTTTTTTTTATTTTTTGGGCCCCCTCATCGCATCCTATGGTTTCTCATACCATTTCTATGCTGATGATGCTCAGATCTTTCTCTCCTTCCCCCCCTCTGACCCCACCATCCCCTCCCGTATCCCTACATGTCTGTCTGCTATCTCCTCCTGGATGCACTCGCAGCACCTGAAACTCAACCGCTCTAAATCTGACCTCCTTTTCTTCCCCTCCTCATCTTCCCCCTCCTCTGATATTTCTATCTCCATTCCTCTGGAGTCTACCATGCTCTCTCCCTCCTCCTCAGCCAACAACCTTAGAGTAACCCTGGACCCCTGCCTCTCCTACTCCCAGCACATCTCCACTCTAGCATGCACCTGCCGATACTTCCTGAGCAAAATACGAAGAATCCGACCCTTCCTCACCAACTACTCCACTCAAATCCTCGTCCAGGCCCTGGTACTCTCCCGCCTAGACTACTGCAACTCCCTCCTGGCAGGCCTCCCTGCGTCCGCCACCCGTCCGCTCCAGCTTATCCAGAACTCCATTGCTCACCTGGTGCTCTCTCTGCCTCGTTTCTCCCACTCTACGCCACTGCTCCGCTCACTCCACTGGCTCCCGATCACTGCTCACATCAAGTTCAAGACTATTGTACTCGCCTACCGATGTCTTGACCAGACTGCACCCAGCTACCACCAAACCCTCAGCTCTCCCTACACCCTGACCTCTCCGCTCCACCTGCACTAGAAGACTGGCTGTACCTCTGCTATGCTCCCCTGCCTCCAGAGCAGGCTCCTTCTCCACCCTCACCCTGTAGTGGTGAAATGACCATCCTGTGGATGTCAGGACTGCCCAGTCCCTGACCACCTTCCGGTGCCTCCTCAAGACATACCTTTTCAGACAACACCTGTAAAACTCAACTCTTCCCTTCTGGGCAATATAGCACTCTGCCTTTAATGCACTTTAACTTGCACTTATCTGCTCCCTATTTTACTGTATTTAATCCTGCACTTAACCCAATGTGTAGTATCTTGCACTTACAACTGTAAATCGCCCTGGGTAACGGAGTCTGCTAATAATAATAATAATAATAATAATAATAATAATAATAATAATAATAATAATAACATGGGAGGAAATTCACAATGAGATGTGTCATTTTAGCACTGCCAAAAAGAAGGGATGGGAATCAATGGCGTGGAATTAGCAGCAGTCTACAGTCTGATGCCATTTTATGTCAATTAACAAAGTCTGTAATCCTTGCAGATTAGTTTTGCAAAACCTGCAAAACAACAGATGGTCTTGTGCAGAGGCTCACAGTTGCAGTGTTGCATTAGGACCTGTTTCCTGTTATAAGCCTTTATTCTATTAGCTGTGGACTGGCACCAAAACAACAAAAAAAAGTGTTAAAGTAAATTAAAACCCTGGTCTTATACCCTGGTCAAAACTTGAGCGGCAAGAAATACACTAAGCTGGATGGATAAACCTCAAGGCTACTTTTGGTTTTGGTTCCCCAGGTAAGGGTATGGCTTGTGCCAGCTATACATTTGTATGTAGTGCAGTATACTATTGGAAACTACTAAAGCATGATTTTTTTTGTGCTACGGTGTGTATTTTTAGTACATGGGTATGCACTGCATATGTTTCTCTGGTAACACTTTACATTATGTATCTCTATTACTGTGTATTTACATAGTAGTTACTTAGTAAATACATGTGTACTTACACATAATTCCAGTGTTATTATGCAGTTACAATGTGCTTAATGTGTAAATCTTTTTGCATGATATAACCCTAACCCTAACTCTTTTCTGATACAATTGTGTACTTACATACTGTAAATTGTGCCAAAAGATTAACATGTTAAGTGCATTGTAACTATGCATAAGAACATTGTAATTATGTGTAAGTACACCTGTATTTACTAAGTAACTACCATGTGAATACACAGTAATTAGAGACACTTCATGTAAAGTGTTACCTTCATTCTTTTCTAGACTCGACTGCACAATTAAAGGGATAACCATTTGCTTACCTCTCATTTACTTTTTTTTCATTTTTCCACCATCACATACACATTCAGTTCCTGTGCTGCAGGTATTACGACCCTGCTTACCCCAATTAGAGTCCTATACTATGAGCGGGAGGCTCACTTGCTGTAAAGGTAATGCATTTATAGTGTGAAGGCAGGTTACATTTGCTTCACCAGAGTCAAGGTGAATAAACGATACAAATGATAAGTGACTTGTTATGTTGTTAAGTTAATGTGAAGTATTAGGTAAATGGGCTGTACTTGGTTATATTTCCCTTTATCATGTATCTTCAAAGCGGGACATTCAGATTATTCTGTCAGGGATCAGGCAGGCTCCAACAGAGGGTGAATCCTGTCTATGTTTTTGCAAATACACCCAAACTCTAGCCAGCGACTAGACTCCTCCATCGTTCACACACTTGAACATCTTACAGCTGTGGCATTTTTCTAATATGTGCACATTTACACTAGGGACTGGGCTGACACTGCCGGAAGTCAATCCACAAGGTTTTGCATGACTCTCTCCAAACCAGAGGAGTTATGATCTATAGATTATGTTGCTGTCTGTGCCAGAGTACTACAGTAAAGGGACTATGTTAAGGCTGTATATTATGAACCGGAACCTGTTCCTGTTTCTGCTCTCTAAAATACTGTTCTTTGTATAATACAAACGGACTGTATGAGCAATTCAGAAATGTTTTAAAAGCCATATAAGTAAAACTGCTGGCAAATACAATATGGAATGAAGTAAAAAAAACAAAAACAAAAAAAACAATCATGTTAGCTACATTAGTCCGTCGCATAGCCGACTGTGGTGGGACCAGAGGAAGGGCGGATATGTAAAAAGTCGGATGAATGAATCCTGTTTTAAATACCATTATACACAGCTGTAACAATTACTATATTCACACAATTATTGTTTTGAGATTCGGCTTTTATTAGGGAGCTCCCCTAAATCCCTTGTTTAGAAGGATACAGGGTATTAATGTTTGTGACAGGGTAGCCATCTGCTGTGTGGGTGTGTGCATTTGCTGCTGAGTGACAGGCAGGAGTTCGAGACGGAGGTTGAAGTTGATACGCCCCCTGCAGGCAAACAGGATTTATTTACATATCAACACACTGAACAGCTCACGTGACACTACCAGCAATAGCAGAGCATGGATTAAATATAACACAGTGTATGAAAACTTTGGTAGGATCTACAATATCTGAACTAACCCTCTATGTTCATTAATAAACTAACGTTGCTGAAGCGGTTGATCATGGTGGATAAATGGCTAGGGCTAATACATGACGGATTACTGTATTATTATCTGCCGCTATCCCTGAAAAAGGCTTTACTTTCCAGATAATTTTTCTTTTACAGCCTGCACACTGCTGCCGCATCCCATGTAATCCACAAATCATTTAGAAATAACACATTCCAAACGTATTCAATAGTTTTATCTTATAAAAAATAAATTAACAAAATAAAGTGTAAAAATGATTTTAATAATTCTGCTGTCAAGGTTTTGCATAAAATATTTTTTGTTATATGGTACATTATATTCACACAGCTTTCTAAATTATATGGAAAAAGAATAAATGACATTCAAAATAGCTGCTCTCTGTGAAATAAATTGCATTGTACAAGCCCTGCAGCTGCTGCTTCATCTTTTCCCAGGCTTCTCCTGCCTCAGTGTGATGTCAGTGGCTTGCAGCTGCCAAGATCAGGGCAAAGCAGATCCTAGCTGGCCCCTGAGTCGGCCCATAGCTGGAACCAGAACACATCACCCCGAAACAAGCAACGCTGATTAGGAGCTCAGTGCAGATGAAAGGCAGCACGACCAATCAGAGATGAGTTATAGGCACCAGGGGAGGAAGTCAGCCGGCTTGACACAGTACCAAATAAAAAAGGCGCGACTTTGCTGTGGAAGATGTCTTTTGTTATTACAATCAACTGCACAACAGACATTTCTGAGCAGACCGGTTTGATTTTAGCAGCACAGCCCTCACTGTATATAGTTAGCGTGGAATAATGGGATCTTTGTTTCAGGTCATCGCAGTTTGATTTTGGGTTAGTTTTTGCAGTTTACAGTACACAGATTGTGATTTCTGTTACAGTAAAACCTGTCCAATCCAGACTCTGTATAATTTGTCATCATTTTTTAGTCCAGACCAAATCCCTATATAAATAATGGTGTGATACCCTGTACAATTCAGAACCTGTCTATTCTGGAATCCGGCATGATTTGTAAGTCTTATCTGCCTAAAACCAATGTAAATCTGACTGTGCAGTCTGTCGGCAAGTCATGTGATTTTTCTTTTCTAAATTTACAATGGGGCATGTTGTGTAAATACGCACATGTCCCGCAGGTATGGTACAACTACTGTAAAATCCTTGCTTACATAATGGAGGAAGTGAAATTGATACAAAACTTGAACTGCAGGTTATACCTAGACAATTTTTACTGTGTGGACTGTAATAGAGTTTTTTTTTTTTTTTTTTTTTTAAGCGTTCAAATAGTTTGTCATTTATATTTTTTTAGTTGCAGTATTAGATTTTGCAATACCTCTGTAATCCAGCAGTATAATCCAGCACAATATTCCGGTCCCAAGCAATGCCAGATTAAACATGTTTTACTGTATCATGTTTAATTTTAATTGTGTTTATTTACAAAGCCTGTAGAATTGATATACAGTATGCCTTTGAATTTAAGACATACTAGTTACAATGCAACTACATTTTTTAATTGCAAAATTGAAATTGTATGCAGTTTCTATTGTATTTTGTAACTATGCTGTATTTACACCTGTGGTGGTGCTATTACAATGTAATAACAATGTGATGACCATGCCTACCAATCCAATGGCACATCTGTTCCCATTAGTCCCCTGTTTTGAGCTCGGGGCATGATATGAGACGCAAGGGAAGAGCCAATCTCGACCCAGGGATATCCTGTCTATTGCTGATTTCGCTTGTTGCAGGAATCAGCTGAAGAAAGGAGTCAGCCTTGAAATAGGGGGAGCTTATGAACTGTAACTGTACTGGTAAAATACTGGACTGGACAAATGGGAATAAGCCCTGATGGGTTATGCTTCTCATCCTCAAAGCCAGGGCCTTGCAAAGGGGGGTTCCAGCGGTTCCAGTGGAATCGGGCCCGGGCCTGTCAAGGGCCCATACAGAACTATTTTCTTGCTGATTATCTCCAACATGGGGCCCCTGCTATTTGTATCTGTAACAGATGTCGCTTTAAAATATATATATACAGTGCCTTGCAAAAGTATTCAGACCCCTGACCAATTCTCTCATATTACTGAATTAAAAATGGTACATTGAAATTTCGTTCTGTTTGATATTATATTTTAAAACACTGAAAGTCAAAATCAATTACTGTAAGGTGACTTTGGTTTTATGTTGGGAAATATTTTTAAGAAAAACAAAAAAACTGAAATATCTTGCTTGCATAAGTATTCAACCCCTGTGCTGTGGAAGCTCCCAGTTTACACCGATGAAAGAAATTGCCCTAATGAGGACACAATTACCTTACCATTAGCCTCCACCTGTGAACCATTAAAGTTGCTGTCACATTTTCTGGATAAAACCCCCACTGTTGAAGGATCATTGGTCAGTCTGTGAATCTGAAGGAAAATGAAGTTAGAGATGAAGTAATACAAATGCATAGATTAGGGAAAGGGTACAAAATAATATCCAAGTGTTTGGATATCCCAGTGAGCACAGTTGGATCAATAAATCAGGAAGTGGAAGCTGCATCACACCACTTCCAAGAGTGACCCAGCTGCGATGTGGGAAAAGGTTTTGTGGTCAGATGAGACCAAGATAGAGCTTTTTGGCCAAAACTCAAAGCACTATGTGTGGCGCAAACCTAACACTGCCCATGCCTCAAGATACACCATCCCTACAGTGAAGTATGGTGGTGGCAGCATCATGCTGTGGGGATGCTTCTCATCAGCAGGGACTGGGCATCTTGTTAAAATTGAAGGAAGAATGGATGGAGCAAAATACAGGGAAATACTGCAAGAGAACCTGCTTCAGTCCGCTAAAAAACTGAAGCTTGGGAGGAAATTCACCTTTCAGCAGAACAATGATCCCAAGCACAAGGCCAAAGCAACATTGGAGTGGCTCAAGAACAAAAAGGTGAATGTCCTACAGTGGCCCAGTCAAAGTCCTGATCTCAATCCCATTGAGAATCTGTGGCACTATTTGAAAATTGCGGTCCACAAGCGTCGTCCAACCAACCTGAACAACCTGGAGCAAATCTGCCAAGAAGAATGGGCCAAAATCACTCCGACACTGTGTGCAAAGCTGGTACATACTTACCCCAAAAGAATTACAGCTGTTATTGCAGCGAAGGTGGCTCTACCAAATATTAATGTGTGGGGGTTGAATACTTATGCAAGCAAGATATTTCAGTTTTTTGTTTTTCTTAAAAATATTTCCCAACATAAAACCAAAGTCACCTTACAGTAATTGATTTTGACTTTCAGTGTTTTAAAATATAATATCAAACAGAACGAAATTTCAATGTACCATTTTTAATTCAGTAATATGAGAGAATTAGTCAGGGGTCTGAATACTTTTGCAAGGCACTGTATGTATATATATATATATATATATATATATATATATATATATATATATATATATATATATATATATATATATAATTTTGTATCTGAATGTATATGCTTTCTGACTAACACGTCCTTATAGCTTGCAGTTGACCTGCTATAATGTCAATCAAGTCTGAACAGACTTACCCAGCCAATCACACCTCTCTGGGGGTGGAAAGCTTTACTTTGATGTCAAAGACAAGTTTTATCATCGCCTTTAAAGATGTATTTGCTATTCAAATCATATACTGTATGGGCACGGTCAGACTTGTTTTAACAACCACACCAGGGGCCATTGAAAAATGATCTTTTTTATCTTTACTGTGGAACCGTTTACCCCTGTACCAAACTTTTATATATGATTCTTATAAAAAAACTTTTTAGAAATAAAAAATTAGAAATAAACAATTATAAAGGGGTTGGTAAAAGAGGGTAATTTCCATGTAAAGTATGTATTCCAGTGCTCAGCATAGAAAGGTGGTCACACTGTATATCGACCTCCATTAGTTATGTATCATGTTATCACCTGCAATAGAGATTAACAAATGCACAAATTTGGTGCTATTTGTAACTTGTGTGCAATATCTGTGCATATATAATTATAGCTTTAAGGTCATGTTAAAAGTCACCAGCTTTTTGCATTTTTCAATATAAGTGAATGTGAAAGCTGACTCACCTGTTTAAAATAGTTAAATAAAATAAAAATAACTACTGGTAAGCTCAGAGCATATTAACAATAATATGCCCTGTCTGAAATTTACGGATGGATTTGGATCCTAAACTGTTCCTACCACTCCATAAAACTGAGTGCTGTCTGTGAACAGAACTTATTAGTGTGAACCTATTGAAATAGGTTAGCCACAATTAATACCATTACACTCAAGTGAATTCAAAGGAATTACTGGCACCACATTTTCCATGCTGGAGTGGGAAAGAAGTTGTATTTGTTTCATAAGTTTGCCACCACAGATATTTATGTGTTTATTTATTTTTATTTTTTTTAATATTTTATATTTATTATGGTGGCCAGATTGTATGTGTGTTGTAGTACACGCATGTATTTTGTGAGACAATGAGAATGAAGGATATTGTATTTGTAAAGCAATTCCTACAATTTGCAAGAAGAGACACAGTAGGCATGTTTACAACAGGGGGGAAAACCTATTTTAGAACTGTAATGTGGGTTCACGACAAGATTGGATGCAGCGTGCGTATGGATCTGTCAGCTTCAACTAACTCAATTCATTTTGTACAGCTCTTACTAATGTGAGCAACTGCAATCCACTGTGCACACTGGTTGCTTCGTGTCATGCTTTTCCTCTACCAGCATTCAGAAAACCTTGTGAAAACTGCAGTTTCTGACAAGGCATTTTCAGTGATGCCTCTGTTCAATTGAACGGAAGTTGCTCATGCCTGGGGGTGCTTAACTGCACTGAAACACAAGTTGAGACTGACAATTCCCAAGCCTTGATCCACGGCGGTTAAGAATACTTTCTGCCCTGCCCTGTGTGCCTCCAGCATGATGACAGCATCACCATCACACAAACAAATCCTCTAATCTTCATGATCATCTACAGCAGGGTGTTTACATAACAAAAGTAACTGTTGAGGGCTTTGACTCTCATTCTCTGCACTGTATATATCTCAAACACGATGGGGGTTACCATATATATTTCTATTTATACTCGTATCAGCGTGGATATTATATGAATGTAATCATTTGTGTTCTTTGAAGCCTAATCACAACATAAGCATGTATATCTGTATATCAGCTAAATAAGCTAAGGCAGATCATTTATTGATACAGAGTTGAAAGCAAAAATAATGTCCACTGGTCATTAAATGGCATACAACTGCTCCGAGATTAAGATATTTCTGATGGGTAGGATCTTATTGTGATTAAATGCGAAAATTATATAACTCTATTTTGCAGTATTGCATATTTTGTATTCTCTAACTGTTCGAAAACCTCTTTCCTTCAATTCAGACCTGAGACTTCCAGTCCATCAACTTACTACATGTGCTTGGTCCGAGTGGGTGAGTTCGTAGCTACTGAGGACAAAAAAAAAAAATATATATATATATATATATATATATATATATATATATATATATATATATATATATATATATATATATATATATATTGGTTCTATGAGGCCTGTTAGGTAATTTACCATGCTATTTAAAAGAAGCAAACATTTTCAAAGATGATAAGCTGTTGGGTAATTTACTTGAATATATTATGTTGTTTTCACTCACAAATGTGGTAGAAAGCAACCAGAAACAGTCCTCATGATTTTGTTCAGAACAATCTTTGAAAGCGCTCCACAGAATCTTTCTAGAAAAGCTTGAGAGGCACTCACACATTTGGATAGAGATGATGAAGCAGTGCTGTTAAATAGTCAGTTTCCCCCGACTGGGAGCTTTACTGTAGCTGTTTCACATTCTTATTTCCTTCTGAGAATCCTCTTTCAGCAGACAGAGCATTACAAATAAGAAGAAAAATGTGGGGTTGGTGCTTTCATCCTGTTCCTGCCGCAGTTGGCATGTCTATAGAAAGGTTGCCCACTGTAGTGGCAAGCGTCCTTCATACACTCTTTCCTTTCAGCTGGGGATTTGCCTGGGGGTATGTGTGTATTTGTATTTCTTTCGGGAGGTAGGGTGGTTTCACAGAAGATAAGACACCTCTTCAAACCAAGGCGATTAAGAAGATATAAGCCACTGTTGAAAGACTTATTTTTGTTTATATATTGGGGAAATTACAGTAGGTCTAGATGGTTCCTGCATTAGTGGGTAACATCCGAAAAACTGCTGTGATTTCATGAACTCCTGGGATGTACTTTTAACATGCGATCTGTGGATGGAGTTTTGAGGACATTAGCGTTAGAAAACCTGGTAGAACTTTACTGTCTCTAATTACTGTGTATTTACATTGTAGCTACTTAGTAAATACATGTGTACCTAGAATCCACTTTAAGTTAAGCTCCTGCTTTTAAAGCTGACCTCCAAAAGGACAATCAATTTTCTTTTACACGTTGCTTGCCCTATCTGTCAATACTTTTTAGAACATGAAAAAATGTCCCATAGAAATATGAATCGATGTAGATCAATACTGACACTGTAGACACCCAATTATCCTGATTATCACAGCTGCAGAGGCAATGCCCATGCCCAGGACTGGAATTTATACAAGGGGGATATTTCAAAGCAATACTCTTGGCGAGGAAAGGGGACTGCATTTTGGAGTGGATAAATATAATGCTTTTATACCACCAGGCCTGTAAAACATCTTTACTGTTGAGTTTCGATTGGCAAAAAATCATACTCAGACAACTTTTTATGGGCTTGTAACCGTGTAACAAATGTCAATTTGAACAAAAGTGTCATTGATGTATGTCTTACTATCAAAAACTGCTTGGAAGCTTAGCCCAGATACATTTTAAAGTCCAGAGGTGATAAAAATGTTAAAATGTGGTTAGGGCTCTGGACTCTTGACCAGAAGGTCGTGGGTTCAATCCCAGATGAGGGACACTGCTGCTGTACCCTTGAGCAAGGTACTTTACCTAGATTGCGCCAATAAAAACCCAACTGAATAAATGGGTAATTGTATGTATAAAAAAAAGGTGATATCTTGTAACAATTGTAAGCCGTCCTGGATAAGGGCGTCTGCTAAGAAAAAAATAATAATAATAATTGAAAGTCCGGCTGTTTTGTCAATTCATATGAACAGATATTTTGGATGAAGCTTACAATAACTTCTAAGAATAGTAAGATTACATGTTGTAATTATTTTCGGAAGTATTGCATTCTTAAAAAAGAAAAGCTTGATTGCAAGGCCTATCCAGTATGACAGTAATCACCAGCAATGCTGGTGTGCTTCTCCCCATGTTTGATCTCATAAATGTTAATTAGAATGAATTAATTGGCATAACAAGGCGCAGAGCGTGGAACCAAGCTTGTTGTCAATGAGACTAATTGAGTTTTGGCAGGTTGGTTGAAATGATGCCAGGCCACATGGCAGGGCGCTGGCATGGATTCAAAGGATAGCATCCATTACACAAAAAGCCTTTACAGATTAACAGCAGTGGTCTTAAATAGCTGGTACGGGTTAATTATATTACATTATGACCTAAACCTTTGGACGATAATAGATTAAGGGTCCAGTTCATTGTTCTGTGGATTCATTTCAGTGGTTTATAAAGTATAATATGACATTTTACACGTATTCCATTTAAAAATGAATAATATACAATTATATGTATACATTAATTTTCAGGATGGCCATATATGTATAACCATTTATTTATTTATTTATTTATTTATTTATTTATGTATTTAATTAGTTTATTTATGGATTGTAACATAGTTAGCTGGATTTATTAAGTTTAAAAAGCTAAATGGTAATTGTAGTTTATTTAACAAATGTTTTTGAATTTTATAATTCTGACAAGGATATTAATTTATTATGAAGACATATAATATAGATTTGACAAAACTTTAACAACCAAACAAGCAAGATGGACTGTATGGCCTCCTCGTTTGTAAACTTTCTTATGTTCTTATGTTCTTAGAGAAACTGAACAACACTTTTGATGTTTGGAATTGGGCGCAGTTTTACAATGACTACGCAAACTGAAAAAATCTGGAATTCATTTAACCAAATAATAGCAGTATTTTATTTTCTAATTTTAGATATCACTAGATGACAATTTGGCTAGCCAAAAATGTAGAAAATTACATTTAAATATACAGCATACTGCAGCACCAAAAAAAATGAAGGAATTACCTTTTTATGAAAAACAGAAAAAATTATATTTTCAGCAACAGACAACCGGGAGATAAAAGAAAAAATGTTAGCCATCAAAAGCTAGTCTTGGGGGGTGGAACTCAGAGTTTCCGCAAATTTGGATTCCTGACATTAAAGATGAATATTTCATAATATTTCATAATTCAGTCAATGATATCATAAGATGTGCCAAAAATAACATCTTAGTTCTCATAGAAACCGAGAGACTGAATATATGTTCCTAAAATGTTTTTGTTTTTTATTGCAGTTGTAATGATGTCTTTTTTTTCTAACGCGTTGCAGGTCCTGCAGAGGTTTGGAAAACTGCTCTTGGAATATGGGTGAAGTGGATTCCTAATGCATAGACAGGGAAAGAGCAGGGGGGGGGGCTAAGGAATTTGGCGGGGGGCCACTTTGGTTAATAAACTGTAAAACTGCATTCAATTTTGCAAAGGTCACCAGTGTTATATACCTTCAGCACTGTGTAGTAGTAGCTTACAATCGCAGCAGGTTTAAATCCTCTGCAATCCTTAAATGGCTCTGCTGATGTAATGAGACTCTTTTACCAATGTGTGTTCTGATCATGTGCCTGTTCAGATCAAGCCTGAAAGCATCAGTGTGTGTGTGTGTGGCGTGCTCCGTAATTGAAATAGGTATAGTAATAAAGTCACTGGTGGAAATTTGGCAAGAAACACTCGACCTTTTAGCCAGCAGTGTGTTTAAACACATAGATAAATGCCCTGGTACGGAGGCTGGGAGCGGAATCGCAGCTTAACCTTTCGGTCATGTGTCAGAGTTTAGTCAACAGATGCAGCAGAGTTTTTACAATTTCAGTTTTGTATGGTTGGAAGCCGGTGGGGGACAGAGTGAGGCTACAGGCCATATTCACAAGATGCTACTGTAAAAAATATATTGTTAGTGATTTTCATAGGAAGAGTCAGCAACAGCCAAAAAAAAAAAAAAGGTCCTGGGGGAGCATAGCAGTGAAGAACGCATGGTCCTAAAGGGTAAAACAAAGATAGGAGTCGTATAACGTTGAACAAGACAGATATTTAAACTTTTTTTTTTTTTTTTTTACTCGGGCAGTTTCATTTAGGAGTCTACAGATTTAGAAAATAAGTTTTTATCATGTCCCTCATCTTCTGCTGTTTATTCCATAAAGGTGTACGAAGAGCACGTTTAGATCCGCTATTCACTAACAGTGCTGAAACCCACAAACTCTATTAAGACTCCATTTAGTTGCGGATTCACACTAGCTTTTCAATCCATGTATTGCAGTATGTGTTTGTGTCTCACAAATGATAGAATAATAATAAAAACAAAATTCTTGTCATTCTGAAATACCCACTTGCTGAAGGGTCTGGCATGCAGGCATCTGCACTATCATGTTACATAGGTTTAGGATCATGGTTATGGCTATGGTAAAGAAACATTGACAGCTATGCCTGTAACATCTGAAGGTGTATAAAATACTTCAGTGTGTGTATGTGTACTTTTTACTACTACTGTTTATCTTGCATCTAAACAATATAAAATCTATCTACATGAATAGCAAGTTTAAAAAATACATGTTGAAAGACTCGTCCATCAGCGAAAAGACAATTTGGGCCTATTCGTCATGTTTATAATATAGGTTCTTTGTGTTGACTTTTGTATTATTGTGCCATTTATACTATACCGTGATGTCACGTCTCTTTTTAGAAAGGAAAGTGTGAAATGACTCGGACTGAGGGTCACACAGTAAGCGCTGTATATAACTGGGCTGGGATTTGAAGTCAGAATTTCCTGGCTCCTTGTTTCCAATTTTAAATGCTAAACCACAAAGCCAACTATTTACAACAGAAAGGCATTACATTAATTGATGAGAAAAATAAATTTGTAAAGTTTTAAGCAACTGCTGGCAACTTTATTCTGGGAACATTCGAGGGTGGTTGAAACTCAGTGGTTGCTTGGAACCAACTTTTTTTTTTTTTTTTTAAGGCAGAATCGACTCATCCAGAAACATTGTTGTTTCTTCCTGATATGAGCAGCTGTAAAAATTTCACTGATAACAAATGCCAATGTCACGTCCACGCCATGCCATTGAAAATATGATAGGCATGTTTTCAGTTTTGTCTTTTTAGGTTTAAAAAGTTACAAATGTACAGTAAAGCCTGTATTCACAGTCACATGGATGTGGCTGTCAACTGATCTTACTAACAGGGAAATCCCACATTTGTACCAAGAACCCCTATTTCTATACTTAATGAGTTACAAATGGAAATTCATAGGTTTAAAACAAACTGTGAATTATATTTCGGTGAAAATTGATTATAATTTATGGGGAATAGCAGCTTTAAATACATATGATTTAAAAAAAAGAAATTACAGAATACATTGATAGGCTATAATTATTTCGTTCTCAACATTCCTAGGAAAGTTTACCCACAAAGCTTCCATGCTTAAACAAGATTACACATTCACTGAAGTTTAAATTTTGCAGGAGGTATTCAAGTTTGGTATCAATAAACAAATGTTTATTGATCCAAGGGTGTCGGTTTTACGCAGACGCTTATTTGGAGGTTCCTAGAGATTTGACTAAAATATATGAGCAGTTTTAGAGATTATAAATACTGATCAATGATAAATTAGGTTAAGAATTTAGGTTATGCTTGACGTGAGGAACAACTTTTAGATGTTAAAGCCAAAGCCGGATCTAAAGATAAATGAATACTGTTAAGCATGATTAATAAGTCCATTCACCATTATCATTCTATACAAATAAACAATTATTAAATCAATATAAAATCATTGTAGTTGTCAATACCAAAATACAAATTCCTGTACCAAGATGAATATGTCTTTGTCTGAATCCTGCGCCTGAAATATTATAAAAGGACGCTAGTACAGTGTTTACTAGGTAAAATGCAGAACTGTCCGTTTCTGCCCTGCTTTGCATTGCGAATATGACCTCTGAACTGCATACACCAACTCTAGTGATCCGAGGAAAGGCAGTTAGGGGTCAGGCATGCCCGTTTTGAATCTAATCTTTTGTTGAAGGTAAACAAGGATGGGACAAGACTTTTTTGCTGTGTTTCCATTTGGAATGGATCGCTTTTGTGGCCTGCTCTGGATTAGATCACAAGTAAAAGGAGTTGGTGGTCTCAACTGATCCTTCAGTGCAAAGCAGTCCACGTCATTAAAGAAAGTAAAGGTTGAACAATGTCTGGAAGTAAACCTTTTCTAACATGGGTATTGAAAAAAGCGTATTTTATCTGTACAAGAAAGAAGGGTTAGTATGCACAGGTGTTGACTTTTGTTCTTGGGAATCAGTTATGTTTTTAACCACTAATAATTTCCAGTGTACCATAGCCTCCACACCCAGAGCATCTTTCAAACTTGCATTGTTAAGATGATGATTTATGTGAATGTCAGTAATGAAAGGTAAATATCATAATGAAAAGCAAATACAGTAACCTGTTTACCCTTAAATCAAATACAGTAACACTTTTAACCCTTAACTGAAGGCCAACAATATCAATAGAAGTTCATTCTCATGACCAAGTTGGATTGTCCAGCATACTGAACCAATGCAATAATGTAAAACAATAAATAAATACATAAATACAAAAATAAATAAATAAATAAATAAATAACGTTTAATTTTAAGGGGCAATTTTTGAGTTTATTAACTGTTAACAACTGGTTTACTAACATGTTACCAAATGTTGCTCATTTTGTAATAATAGTTAGTTAATGTATAGTAACCAATTTATAGTTTGCAAATAGATACCAGTTTATAAACCAATAAAAATGCATAATAATATAAAACCTGTTTAATTTGCCAAAAAATACAAAAAAGGGTATTTTTAATGCCATTTAATAAAGTTCCAGCCCAGTTTTGAGGAACATTTTCAGATGATTTTGAAAAAACCCTGATGATCCCCACAATGCACAATGATTGAACAATGCAGACTTCAGCAGCTGCTTCATACTTATCAAGTTCTCTGAGATTTGTACCTGACATGGTGTCCCCCCCCCCCCAAAAAAAAAGACCATGCTTCTTTGTTAACCCATTGATCAGACTGAAAGAATGTCTTGCACACAACTTCAGGCAGTTTCTTTCTTTCTTTCTTTCTTTCTTTCTTTCTTTCTTTCTTTCTTTCTTTTCTGTCTTTCATCCTTTTCACCACCACAATTTAAACAATTTTAACTTTGTGCCGTCCCCCACAAGATATTACATTAGTATTACCCTCGCTAAACGTTTGTCAGTTAATTTAAAAAACAAAAATGTACCACACCTATATAGAGAGAGCTCACTGTACACAAGCCACCCCGTGCCCGATCTGGCTTACATCTTCTACACTGTTTCCATAAACTACCAAGCCAGGGGAAAGGGACAAGACAGGGTCAAAGGAAACAGAAACATCCCAAAAAGTTAGATTTAACTGAAAGGTTGTTTATAGAAATAAATAACATCCTGGGTGTTTTTGTTTATTTATGATTTTAGCTACAGCCCAATGTCCACTGTTCAGCACAAGGGGAATGACATAGCAATGCTTAGCACAGCTCTTCACAAGCAGGGCATTCTCTGGCTCTGCACTTCTGTACTCAAAATGACATGTCTTAAATTTCAAAATAACTGGCAATCGGAACTTGCTTATCAAATATGAAACCAGTGTGTGTTATGATAAATTTCGCATTATTTCATATTTAAACTAAAATGCTAAATACTGGTGTCCCCCCCCCCCGTTAACGGCATTTGAGCTAAAATCGATTATAATTCAAGTGTTTTGAGTTTTGAATGTATGTAAGTTTTGTCATCTATTATTTGATGACAATTTTCTTTTATATCCCCTTTTTTGTTTCAAAAGAAACATGTTGTACCTGTTTGGATGTGTCTGGAATTCCTTCACAGTTTTTCTAAATTCTGTTAATTTGATTAAATATGCACAACAGTATCTGGGCACCATTTGGCACCAGCAACATTTTCCTTTTACTTGTACAGTATTGCTTTCTAATTATTAGCCTCTGGTACCTAATGGATTGCATGTTATGTGCAGTGGGAGTTTGAACAGTTAAAGCCGATGACTTTAGCTTCTGCCAGAGCAGTAAATATATGTCAGATTGGTCTATAAACCAACCTGAGACCTCTTTCATGTTCCTTGGGGTGTGCAGGAGTGGCCTGTGAGCATACGATGTAGGAATATAGGTGATTTCATGCATGCCCTGTTTTCTCAGGATCTTTGCCCTTAAACTTCAAATGCAGAGGACTTTTACCAAGACACAAATTCATGGGTGTCTCTGGATAAAAGAAACGAAAGGCTATTGTTCTCTAAAAAAACCAAAAAAACATTCACGATGTCTTTAAAAAAAACAAAAATGAAACATATAAGTGCAGTTGACACGGGAATTGTTAGTCAACTGGAGTTGTATTGCTTCAAAATATGCAAATGACATGTGGTTACTTAATTACAAACCTAATTGGTTGCATTTCTTTTCTGGAAGAGCATACTGGTATATATGCTGGTCTATTGTCAATGGTAGTTCCTCATATTGTTTTACTTGTATATGTCAATAAAGACATTACAAATAATTTAAGGCAATCAGATTGAAAGGGTTTGGGTCTCCTAGTCTATCATTCCTAAAAATATAGCAATATGAAACACCACCACCAAGTTAGAATGTATTGCTACTACTACGACTATGACTACTTTGATTTATTTGAACTTTCATTCTCTATTATTAATTCACGTTTCTGTGTTTTAAGTGAGTTTAAAACAGTCTGGGTGATTTTTTTTTTTTTTAGAATTACGACTGCAATGCAATGAATCTTAAATAGATATATGTGAGTAAAAAAAAGGCAATTTATTGCTTGGTGTGGTTACAATGTACTGCAATAAAGCAGGTGGACAAGAAGGTCTGGGAAAGCCGTCTTTTACAGTAAAAAGGAGTGGAGCCCAGGCGGGTAACACATGCGCTGGAATGTAGAGCTGGAACACTTTGAACTCTGATGTATTGTAAGCTTCTTGGAGAAGGTTTGTTCGAATTTCAGCTCAGGGTCACATTCCCTGACCCTGAGCAGGCATTATTAATATTTATAAGGATTTAATGCTGGTGCAACATTCTCCCTTCCCCAAGCCACACGGCTTGTAGAGGAAAATGTAATTTTTTAACGGCATGTTTTGATTACCTCATTAGAAAACTTTACAAGCACTCATTAAAAAAAGGAAGAAAAACATGTGAAATGTAGTCGACACTTTATAGAGTAGAGAACGTGGTCTATTTCATAACTAAAATACAAGTAGTGTTTTGTTTGAAACAATTTGTGCAAAGTACATGCAATGTTTATCTCTTCTTAGTTTGAACTTTAGCTCTGTTATTTGTAATTAAAAGAAGACCAGGAGTGGTGTTAGTTTTTGTTGAACAAAACCTACTACAGAAATAATAATGAATACATTTCCCAGTGCTGCTGGGCAATGTCCCGCCTTCCTGACTTGTATCTATCATTGATTTGTTCTGAATACTATAAACCCACCCCAACTACTGAGTGACAGCACATTCCTACATTTCTATTGGAGACTCCACTTGCAAGATTTAAAAAGAGATTACAATCAGGATGGAAGCTTGTTAGCGGGATTTAAATGCTGTATTACAGTTAAGATACGGAGGATTTAAAACAGAATTGTGGCGAACTGTACAAAAATGCCTGCCCACAAAAACCCCAGAAGAATGTGCCTGTGACCATAGGGATTTCATTGTGGAAGACAGCAACGGAAAGAAGGTACAACTTAAGTGTTCAAGTACTGTCGAGTTACTATACATATTTTGACAGAACTCAAGCATTTTGGAAAGTACCGAAAATTAATTTTATACAGTATATCAAAAACTAAAGCCCCCCCAAAAAAAACGATTTACATAAAACTCGAAAATAGCTCAAAATAAGCACAGAAAAATACAATTACTAAAACTCGAAAAGCAGAAGCCCTAATTATAATCTTTTGAACCAGCATTTGAAAAAACGTCAAAAGCAGCTTAAAAGCGGTGTTGGTCCGGTCTGGAACCTCTGACAGGAAAAGAGCCCAGGATAATAAGCCTGTCCGATTTGGTTCTGATCTGCCAAAAGCATTGTGAAAATGAGCTAGGACAGAGTGATCTCTATAGGAGCACATCGCAGACTGCGGCATTTCAGATTTGAAACTCTGTTAAAATTTCATGCGTCTGATTCAAGTCCATGTTTGACTAATACTGAAGTATAAAAAAAGATCAACCTTATATGCCCCTTTTATGGTAAATAAGAGAGCTCACGCTGATAGAAATGCACAGTCTGGTGTTTTATTATGTTAGTCTATGACCCCCCCCCCCCCCCCCCCGTCTAAATCTGAAAAACAGGGTTATGCAAAATTCACATTCCTTAAAAAAAAGTCTATGCCGCCCACCCCCCCAGTCTAAATCTGAAAAACAGGGTTATGCAAAATTCACATTCCTTAAAAAAAAAAAAAAAAATAATGAAAAAAAAAACTTGCCATAATGTTTAGCTTGCCTCAATACTTTAACCGAGTCTGTGTTGCAGTTCTTATCTGTTAGCATTGTAATTTTTCGACTGGTTTAGCTATTGGTGCTGCTGTGTTGTGTGTCTTCATCTTCATCACATCACCATGTAGCATTATGCTTGTCTACTTGATAGTCTTATGCTAATCAATACATATGATCCATCCTATAATTTGTGTTGGCCGCAAGTGTAGATAGATTGGGAGTGTTCACAATTTTTGAATTTGTAATTGTGAACTACAATGAAAAAAGGGATAACTCACACTATGATAGTTTGACATGAAATACAAATAACAAATACAAATAGATTATTTTGGTTTAATAGAATGCATGTGAACTTTTATTTGACTGTTGTCAAAACACTATCCCGGAAGCGCGTCTGTTTAAAGCTATAGCAGCACACACAAACAAATCCTGTCAAGGTACTTACTGTTGAGAATCACACAGGGAACCCATGAGTACAGAGAGGACATTTAGTCTTCAAGTTTTATGAAGACATTTTTTTTAAAAGGTGGTTTTGTTGAACTAAGGGTAACTATTAGGGCCATGCCGAGCAACAAGTACAAATGACTAATCGTAATGAGTATGAAGATACAAGCAATACACTGACAAGTTTGCTATTATTCATTATTCGTACTTAGTCATATTTTACTATGTATTGTACACAGGCATCCCGCCCACCCCCAATCACAATAATCCTAAAATGACCTAGTGAATAAATAATAATAAATAAATACATCTTGCAGATTTGCAAACAGGTCTCAGTGGTCTCACCACCCCAGCATACACACCATATCATTTGATAATAAATAATATGTTTTGCACAACAAGAATTCAAATCACACATTAGGACTTCAAAAGAATAAAAAACAGTATTGTTAAATAAACTTTCGGATTTAACCCCGCCCACTTCCAGTGATATCATCTGAGTAAGAGCTGTGAATGGGTATTGATTACGAGTATGATGACACCTATGGATAATGGTTTCTCTGCACACCCCCACTTATTATTCAGTTTGTTTGTTGTACTTTATTTTATTTTTTTAAATGGAGAGAATGTTACATCAGTATTGTTCTAATTTTTGAATAAAAGACTGCAGCTTGACTTGAAGTCTGCATGCAGCATGACCCTGATTTATTTATTTATTGTATTAATTAAGAAGAAAAGCCAGATGCAGATTATTACTAAAATTAATATTTCAACGTCTCTCATAGCTCATAACACTTGGAAAGAGCAGTGCATAAGAATGGAAATTGGGTGGAGATGTCTTTAAAGCTCTGGAACATCTGCATTTTGTTTGTTTTATAAAAACAAAAGCACTGTGGTACGTGCTTTGTGTATATAGCCCAAGGTATTTTACCCTTATAATAAAACTGTATCTTTAAGTCTACAAGGAAGCTAACCTGTCGATTTAGTTCCCAGGTAGATATATCCACCCATGCGTGTCAGGTTGTTACATAAACGTTAAGGGTTTCTGTGATGTTAGAGGGAATGTTACCCTGAATCCATAGCATGTTCCAACTTGATAAGCTATTACCCAACAGCAAATGATGATTAATTCTTCCTATTTGTTTTATTGCATATATGCTGAGAACAAAAAAGCCTGGGATCTTTTTTTTTTTTTTTTTTTAAATCAGGTGTTAATTGTCAGCATTGATAATGCCAACCAGTTGTGGCTTCCTGAGTGCACAATGAGAGCTTAGAGCTCTTTTGTGAACTGTATCGAGGCAGGATTGTTACCATTGGCAAGCCCCAAATTTAGTGAAATACAGTAAGGGTGGCAGGTTACAAAGGAATATGTGGCTACCTCTGTGTTCTTTATGATAGAATTGGGAATCCCCAAACATTCTATCTAGCTTTCAGACAAAGGCCTAATAGGTGAATTCTAAAATATCCTGCCAACCGTCTATCTCCAGTTGTAAGAATCTTATAATTTTCCAGAGACTTTATTTTTCAATTGACATGTATTTATCTTGTCATTACACTATAGAGTCACTTCCTGTACAGCAGGAAATATGTTCCCAACTGAAGCACAGAAAACAAAGGGAAAATAAAGTCTAGAGCTAAATTATAAGGAACATTAAAAAAAAGTTAATGTAGATCTTAAACTGTGTTTAAAGTCTTGCATGACACCTTTAAGAAGGAAAGAAATAATACACATATGTAGTTTGAATATTTTGGATATAATACAGCACAATTTAGCCTACTGCAATAATAATAATAATAATAATAATAATAATAATAATAATAATAATAATAATAATAATAATCATCCTGCTTAAAACTGCCCTTTAACTTTTCTTCAAGTTCAGGGTCCATCTATCAGCATTCTGGAAGGAAACTTCCTGCAATCCCTATTTCCATTGGTAAAAACAATTTGTAACTGCGTTATGTAAATACAAATATGATGATGTCATAAATCATACAGAAATTTGAGAATCAGAAGTGCACTGCTAAGTCCTAGAAACAAACATCTGAAGGACTATTTATTACTAATAAAAAATTCCTAATAAGCGAGTCCTCCAAGGGAGGAAAAAAATCCTCAACAAGCCTGATGTATAAATAATGATCTCAGATTAGGGCTTTTCCTCCTCAAATAAGCATAAAAATAAAATGTATTTGGATGTTAGGGAACTTTCATGACAGGTTTGTTAAGAAGGCTATTTGAAGCCATTGTATGCAACCCAAATGACACTTCAATGAAAGGCAGAGAATATCTTTGAAAGTCTCATGCATTTAGACACCTCATGTGCTTAAGGTTTAAAGAACTCTCCAAAACAGTGGTTCGCAGTTAACTTGTTGAGACACATAACAAGTGATTTATTATGTAAGACATGCAAAGTGTATGCAAATTGTTAGCTAATGTAGACCTTGTCATCCAAGGTTTCTCTTCCCAAGCTCAGAAGTCCTGATGCAAGACTGAATTTGCTCCAAAAAGATCCATTATTAAAAGCAATGTCTTTACAAAGTTCAATTCACCTTACTGTATAACTGACAGATAGAAAAAAGCTTTCATTGGGCCCCTCCATGATGGAAAGTAATCCCTGTTTAATGTACAGCTATGGCCAAAATCTTTGCATCACCCTATACAATCAACTAATTTTGCTTCATAAAGTCAAATGAAACCTGCTGAATAATGTTACATTAACATATTGAATGACATACCACTTTGTAGTTTTCCATATACTTAACAAAAAACTGACAAAAATGGAAAGATTTGACATTTTAAAATCTAACATATTGTACTACTGTTATGACTTCTGGTAGACTTTTGCGATATCATTTTCTTTGATTACAATGTTAAATAAAAATGATGTTCATTATATATATATATATATATATATATATATATATATATATATATATATATATATATATATATATCTAGGTGATGCAAAATGTTTGGCTGTAGTTTGGACCAATTTCAGGTTTCACGAATGTTTGATAGACAGAGTGGGATCAAGTTTAACAAATATGCAAAGATTTAGTATGAGCTCATTTGCCTGCCAAAATTCACAGCAATACTAAGCACACATTCACATAAATATACACCTTTGTAAAATAACTCTGATCATCTCGTAAGGGAATGGAAATCAGGAGAAACCATAAGAGACCCTACCCTACAAGCCATGTTGCTCACATTAAACAAATACATACATACATACATACATGTATACATACATACTTATATGCATGAATTGACTTAAAAAGGTTATACCCGTGGTGTTCAGTATAGGTAACCTAAGATATAAGAACTTTAGCTTGCACAAAAACATTTTATATTATAGTTCTAGAGTAGAATACAATAAATGTATACTTAGTTATAACCATTAAACATGTGTTCATTATATATTTACATGCATGCTTATATACCTACATACATACATACATTTGTCCTCTGCAGCACTGCTTTGTTGCTTTTTCAAAGTAAAATGGGCCTTACTTCCAAAACAGTGCTTTGGAAAAAAAAAAAAAAAAACATAAAACAAAAACAAAAACTAATAAACCCTCTAAGGGTTTAATGAACTGCAAACTTTATTTAATTAATCAAACAGTTTTTTTTTAAGATTTGTGAATATGGCCCTAAGATTTAGTATTCTTTCTGTGCAGAAGTACTTACATGATCCATACATTACAAATAACAAAGCATGCCCTGAAATGCATGAGCTATAAATGAGACTCTGTGGGAACAGTATGTGGAAACTCTGCACCATACTAAACACCCATTTAAAGCAGTAGGTTGCTATTAACAAATGTAAAGGCTGTATGGCCATAAACACAGCTTAAATATTATTGCTGTACACAATGTGCCTTAAAGGAAGGAGGCATTTACACTGGGCGGACCAGGACAAGCAGGTGATAACGAGTGTCCTTGACAACAGCCATGCATGTGGCAGTGGTGGACGGTCTTTCCCCTTTGTGTGAGACAAGATAAGAGAGAAAGAGATAGAGTTAAGAGCCACATTCAGAAGCAAATGAAGAACAATTACCCAGTGCTTTAGCAAGCCAAAGGTTAGAATGGGAGATACAAAGTTCCGTCAACACTCTTTGGAGTGGATAACGATATATCATTATTAATCACAATCACAGTGGTACACAAAAGTTGATAACAAAAAAGGCATAGAAACCATGGGAGATCATTACAATGGCAAGACAAGCTAATTGTGTAGTTTTAATCATAGAATGAGTTATGGTTTTCCCGAAAAAGATTTTCAATGCTTGTAAGGTTCAGGGAAAAAAAAGAACACACAAAAATGCCATTAGCAGAAATCAATGGTGGGATTTAATCAGTTTGTTTATTAATCTACATGGTGTGCATCACCTGCTGTCTTGTCAAATTCAAATCTAAATCCACGTGCAGTGCTTCTTGACATCAAACCAATGCAATGGGATCCTTTGCAAACCAGTAAAGGGAATTTGCAGCTTTTTATTATTATTATTAATAATAATAATAATAATAATAATAATAATAATAATAATAATAATAATAATAATAATAAAAAATGACAAGCAAAGAACCCCTTTTAGCAGTCATAATTTTTAAAACTTGAATTTGGTCATGTACCAAGTGAACACTGAGCATGCATTTATTTTGCATTCTTTAAACACTCAATACCAAGTAAGATCAATGTAGATTTAGTTTAACTTTTAAAATAACAAATACTCAAAAATGTGAAATCTAGTATTTGCAGAGCATATCAAATTGATATGCTACTAAAAAATACTTGAAGACATTGAGAATGAAATTCGGTCAAAACGTTTGTCACTGAATTTTGTTTCTATGGTGTTTCTTAATGTATAACTATTCAGTGTTTGTCATTTTATGAGAAATACTAAGAGAATATTATATTAGAAGATATATTTAATTTTTAAAAGTACATTTAAATAGCAGCAGTGGATCCAGGGTGGAGAACATCATAGGAGAAAATAGCACCAGTGCTTCCAATGGCAGAGATGCTTGAGATCTGAACAGTTCCGTTGGTGGCAGATGTCGATCAGCTCACTTCAATTGATAATTTGACATGTCACAGGATATCTGGAGTGAGTTTAGCACAATTAGCCCTTATGTTTGTCTGCAGGCTGCCAAGAGTCCTTGGGCAGTTGATATTCATGTCAGACTTCAAGTGTCTCCAGAGAAAATAGTATAAAGGTGTAAGATAAGGTGACCTCTACAACCATTCAATGGTGTCTTTATGACCTATCCAGTGACCAGGATATCTGTAATCAAAGCCCAGAGACTAGGCTACAAATTGAAACCAACACATAGCTTGATTTGATTTTCCTGTCACAGCAGTAATTTGAATAACGTACAATTTGGGGATTTTTGGTTGATTTGCAACAGAAAACCCTAAAAGTTAATCACTCTGCATTACCAATCTACAATATCTGATTGCATGGTTTTCCAAATCAAGAGTCAAGTTCTCTCTTTACATTGAAATAGCATGTAATGCAGCATTAAAGTTGGTCCTGCAAATAGATTGATGACTACATTATTTTGTTCAAATTGGCTTTAAATCTTGTAATTTCCCATCTGTGCCTTTCTTCATTGACACCACAAACAACCTTCTTGAGGCCTGGAGAATAGCAGCGGCCCCCAATTTGGAGAATAAGATGTTCTTATCAATCAGTTAAACTTTGAGACCTTTTAGAAAAGTTTCTTTTTTTCTTCTTTTTTTTTTGTTGGTCAAATCAAATCATCTTTATTTTGGATTCAGTCAGAGTGTCTACTGTCACTTTGGCCTCTTTGTGAGGCCCCAGTACATTTTCAAGCCAGTGGGCCACACTAGCTGCTACAGGGAGGAAGCTTCAAGTTCTTTCTGCTTCACTTGGCCTTCACGCGTCTGAAGCACTTAATGTTGCTGCTGCAAAGCCAGCGTGGCAGGAGCTGTGCTCTTGCTGGGGCTCCCATTGTCTTTGGTTTTCCTCTCGTTAGTCCCCTTGGCCTTTCATTGTCTTGTTCCCCCAGTGTCAGGTCAGGCCTGGTGTAGGCACCCCCTTCACAGAGGACCCCCTCCTTTACCATTTGCGGATCACTAAACAGGACAATTGCTCTATCCATCTTTTCAGGGTCTATTGTGAAGCCACCCTGGGCTGAAAAAGGGGTTCTTTCAGTGGGAAACCTTTTCTCCTTCTTTTAGGTTAAAGAAAACTCCAGACTATGTGTCTCTTTTGGAAGCCCTTCTCTTTTTAAACACTGACTTTGTATCCAGGATATGAAGAGGATTCGGGACATCAAAGACTGTTTTCGTGGAGAAAGAGGGGGGGTGGGGGGTCATTATAAAATCTCTGGACCTTCAATGGGAAAACAACCCCAACAATGGCTGTATTACACCATCCCACACTCAAACACACACACACACACACACACACACACACTCAAACAAACTTGGTAAATTGACGTCTCAGTTTTCCAACTTTTAAGCGTAGTGGTTATAATAAACACATTTCCCATCCATCAAGGAAGAGATGTCGTCGCCTACATGCTAGCTCCCCAGATGTTCATACATTTTATGAGGATTCACTGCTAAATTACATTTTATTAAAAACGTGAAGCAATTATGCATCATGGACATGTGGCTTGGAAGGATTTAATCTGGGTTCTTTCATGTGAAATCCTTCCCAGACCACAGTCTGAGGCATCTTCAAACAAGGTAGAGCGCAATTGCAATTGCTGTGTTAAAACATTTTTTTTCCAATAAGAAACTATGAAATCGGTTTTCCAGACTTATTTAGTCTAACTCTAGTCTCTGTTTTTAAAGGACAAAATTCCATGATAATATTACAAAATGAAAAAAAAAAAAAACAACAACTTGAATTTACCAAACGTCCCTATATTATATTTTTTAATTGTTCAATTATAGTTTTTTTAAACGAAAAAGTGTTTTTTTTCCTTTAAAAAAATAAGAGTTATTAAAGACTGGAAGAAACATTTTTCAAGCTATGTCCCTGTTTCTCTTGTGAGGTGCAGATTGTAAAATTCAATTATCCCGAAATAGTGAATAAACACACAAACTGGAAATCCAGAATGGAAAGATATCTTCCATACTATATATGTTTATTACCTTCTAGCCACATCACAAGCACATAAATACAGTTCAATCTTTTTACACTTCAATAACAACATGTAACACCCAAGTTACCACCACCATGCTCACTCTCGCTTGAAACCAGCCTCAACCTGTAATTTAGAAAAGGGAAAACGAATGCTTGGTAAATTGTAGTACCCAGGAGTAACACAAGCTATTTTTATTTCAGGACAACCCTGACTATGTTCACCACATACCACTGAACTACACGTATCATCCAATAGCGGGAAATATCTTAACCGAACCTAATACAAGCATTATCTAATATCTGACATACTCAATCCTAGAATTTGTTTCCTAGTCATGTGATAAAAGTATCTATTTGTAAATGGAATTTCCAGCTAAACTATAGAACCCTGTTTAAATAAATCTCAATACACTTAGCTAAACTAAAATCTGAGGAGCCACGCTGAGGCTTGATAAAGAGCAACTTGTGCTTATCAATACCACGCTGAAAAACCTGGGTGAATGACAGAGCTTCTACTTGGATTTCTGCCTCGCCTGTCAAGTTGAATTTCAAATTGCTCAAAATTGGATTAGCTTTTCAGCAACGGGCGAAATGAGATACTTTTGTCTGAATTGAGGAAGTTTTATTTTTTTTTTATCCAAGGAGCTGTATCGCATATCACAAGGGGCTTTGATGAAAATAATGCAGCGACTACATTTAGTGGGAAAATCAATGTCCTTCCCTCCTCAATACCTCATTGAAGGGAGACGCCACATCAAGCACCTGAAAAATGCTCCCATTCTGCGGTTTAGTTTGGATTGAGGATGGGTCCTTTTCCTCTCCCAGGTGGCATAGTGGGACTGGATGGGTTAAAAGCAGATAATGCATGGGATCTGAGATGCTTTGCTAGATCAATAAATTAAGATAATTAAGGATTAGGCTTTGACTGCATTCCAATTCCTTTTATTCCACTAGCTGTTTCTAATATCTTGGCTGAGAACACACAGGCCCAGACATTTTTAAGACATTCTCACAGATTACTTAAACACCATGGCAAGTCTGGGAAGATGATATTTCTTCGTCTAAAGTTCTATCTCGCTATACAATCTCTAAGCACAGGAAGTTATCTGTTAGCTAGAGGCAATGAAATGAGCTTGTACACAATCGCTCTGGTGTTTTCTGGGAGACATTTAAGAAGACATGCCCCCTCCTCTCTGACACACACACAGGCTCCCACAGCTATACCCAGGCAGGAGCCTCCTCGAGACCTCTGGCACAATGCAGTGTTTCCAGGAGGCATCAAGTCACCCTAAACTTTAGAAGAAAAACAAACTTACCGGCAGATGTTAAAAAACAAACACTTAATTCTGATTGCTACAGTTCTTTAGAAACATTAAACCATTGGATGTTGTTTGGAGGATTTGTAAGCCCCACCCTTGACACCATGTAAAGGCACTTAACTCTAATCGCCAAGCGCTTCACGATTATTTTTTCAAAATTTTTACAATCACTGTTAACCATATAAAAGTAAATGTATTTAGTAACCTCAACCAATTGATACATCCCCTGGGCTATAAGCTATGCTACATATACTCATTCCCAGTGTTCTTATGTTCTTATGAACAACTTATATAGTATTCAACATTCAGTATGCAGCAGTTTATTAATTGAATTGTATTTAAAATAATTGCAATATATTAACGGTACAAAAAAAAGTGAACCAACATGCTCTTAGCACAATAAAAGTGGGACCAGTAATCATTTTAATAAAGCTAATAAAGTTAGCACTCTTTTAATATAATAATACATTGAAAACATTCCAGTGTTCCTAAACACCTTTCTGCTCAATTTCTGTCATGATCCTTAATATTGGGGATGATTAAGCTTGATAGACATAAAAAGATGATTTTACTTATTCACACACAGATTGCATCTCATTTCAGTGTGGGTTTCCAAAACACCATGAGCAAGATATCTGAGCCATCCTATATTATTTGCCAGCCCAAACCTATTTGTTGCATAGCCTACTTATCAACATTATATTACATCAAGGTATTTGGAACTGTCAAAGCATTGGTTGTATCCAAACTTCCAGACATCCTGTGACCCAGTGCCCCATTCATTGATGCGTACATGCAGGTACAGGAACAATGCAACTATACCCTGGGATCCTAGAGGATCAAAGTTGTTTGTAATAACTTGGGATGAAAATGCATGAGCAAGTGAATGTTTTGTTCTGCAATCAGACTGACAATCGCATTCACTTATGCAAGTTAAAACATGGAAAGTGTCATATGCCATTGCATGTGTGTAAGTATGTACAGTGTGTATGTTTGTATGAATGGATATAGTATATTTATTTAAAATAATTCTGGACATTTTAGAAAGTTAGGGCGAAAGATTACAAAGGCAACAAGGTGTCTGTCACAATCGAATCTCCAAAATGAATGAATGATCCTGCAACATCCTCTTGCCAACCCTAAACCCATGTTCCAGCACAAGCATCACTGGAGATTATTCTGTATATACAACTGTTAATCTGTACTCTTCATGTTGAAAGGAGTTTATTTTTCCACTGGTGCATTAACAAAAATTGCAGAAAGTGACCTGTGTGCAACCTATTCCTTTCAACTGGAGGCTCTTCAGAGGCTTTGTTTAGTAGCATGCTGTGGTACTTTTTGTATGTTTTTTTGTGTCTTACAATCAAATCAAATAAGGGTTTCAGACTAATTACATGAAACAGTGCATGCACACAAAAAACAAGCCTAAAATAAGGAAATGTGTAATTATCATGTACATTACTGCAGTATAATAACTGGTCAGCAATTATTTTTATGGGCTCATCCAGTTGATATTTCCTACAATAACCATCCGGTTATTATGGGACAAACGTGCTCATTAACACCAGAGCATGACCACGGTTCGAGCTAATAACTCACTGATCTAGACTAAGTAGAGCAAGCCCCCCACAACAAGCAACACAGAAATTTAGAACTCTTGCAGGACAAAATTGCTCACCAGAGATTATAAAAAATACTGCACTGGGTAGTGTGTGATAAATGAGAATTTAATGCCCAGCCTTGGGGTGGGATGCTTGGATAAACCCACTGGGATTCGCCCTCTGGGTTTATGTAGCATCCCACCCTTGAATTATGTGTGAATGAAACTAACTTGTTATCTGTATGTACATACCTACTATAAACTGGCACATAGCTCTGAGTTCTGTGTGCCAATGAATTAGCATTGGAATGTTCTCAATATTAGGTGTACTTCATAAACTCCATGTACTATAAACTTTATAACAATGTAAAAATACAGTAATACTAAAAAGATAGTAAAAACATTTAGACAAAAGAGAAGTCTTTACCAAAGCTAAATTTGACTGAAATCCTTCAAAAGAAATTGAGCGTTTGGTGGCTATCTTTGCTTTAGCTTTAAGTTCACAACTAATTTTTATACATCTCTAAGGCTGAAAAAGATTAAAAACAAAACATTAAGCTTTGTCAATGGGAAATTTTGTGTTTTTAAACAAAAACGCTGGTATCTTTTAAAAACAAATCTCTATTTTGTTGCATTGGATTCTCTTTTTTCCCCCAATGAAAAAAGCCAAACTTATTTAACCTTTACATATAACCAGATGGCATACCAGAGTTCATCCTTTGTATGAAACCTTTCAGCTAACATGCATTCAAGATATATCATTTTTATGTTTATGTTGACTCAGAAATGTCTTCAACTAGACAAGAAAAGGCCAACAAGATGCTCAGATATATTGTGAAAAGTGTTGAATTTAAATCAAGGGAAGTAATGTTAAAACTTTACAATGCATTAGTAAGACCTCATCTAGAATATTGTGTTCAGTTCTGGTCACCTTGTTACAAAAAGGATATTGCTGCTCTAGAAAGAATGCAAAGAAGAGTGACCAGAATTATCCCAGGTGTTTAAAAGGCATGTCATATGCAGACAGGCTAAAATAATTGAATCTATTCAGTCTTGAACAAAGAAGACTATGGAGTGATCTGATTCAAGCATTCAAAATTGTAAAAGGTATTGACAATGTCGACCTAGGGGACTTTTCTGACCAGAAAAAAGAAACAAGGACCAGGGGTCACAAATGGAGATTAGATAAAGGGGCATTCAGAACAGAAAACAGGAGGCACTTTTTTTACACAGAGAATTGTGAGGGTCTGGAACCAACTCCCCAGTAATGTTGTTGAAGCTGACACCCTGGGATCCTTCAAGAAGCTGCTTGATGAGATTCTGGGATCAATAAGCTACTAACAACCAAACGAGCAAGATGGGCCGAATGGCCTCCTCTCGTTTGTAAACTTTCTTATGTTCTTATGTTCTTATGTTCTTATATCAGCTCCAAACAGATCAAACTAGAAGTTCAGGAGAATAAAAGCGATGAGCAAACAACCACGTCAGTGCTTTCAAAGGGGACACAGGATGCAGTGCAAGCAGCAAAAACAAAAGTGCATCATTTCATCTCGATTCATCTCGAAGTTAATGTCTTTAAGTATACTCTCTGGGCCTCCCGTGAGGCTGAGAGGAATGTTTCTGCCATTCTCTGGCACCAAGTTCATCTTTATCATTATCAGAGACTACTGGTAAATAATAAGGAACCAAAGGCAGAGTGGCGCCGAGGGAAGTGGTGGTGTGAAACAAAGCCCGGGCAGATGAGATGGAATCTGGAAGCATAAAGGTATGCGAGTGATAGTGCTGGCAGCCCTAGAGTGGAAGCAGCAGACAGAGTCAATAGGGGCCAGAGACGTAAAGCATCCCTATATTATGTAACTTTAAACTGTAGTACAAGATAATGCCTGTTTTACTGAGCTTTGGGTAAAACAGTTAATGTACAAAGAAAAGCCCTATAGGAAATCTGGTGTCATTTTATTTGTTTGTTTTTTATTTAGCAGACACCTTTATCCAAGGCGACTTACAGACTAGGGTGTGTGAACTATGCATCAGCTGCAGAGTCACTTACAATTACGTCTCACCTGAAAGATGGAGCACAAGGAGGTTAAGTGACTTGCTCAGGGTCACACAATGAGTCAGTGGCTGAGGTAGGTTTTGAACCAGGGACCTCCTGGTTACCATCCCTTTTCTTTAACCACTGGACCACACAGCCTCCTATAACCTGGACTTGGTGCATGCAAGGGTTTATAGTTATACTTCATTGTTCTTTTTTAAAGATTTCTTTCATTGTGGGAATTGTAGAAAAAAGGTGTATTGATTGTGTGGGGTTAAAGGGTCCAAAGACCATAATTAGTTTTTTTTAAATCCCACAAAACCAATTTTTTTTTTTCCAAAGGTGCGGTACACCATTACATTTTTAAGAAGGTTTCTATATCACCCTGAAATATTAGCTTGAAAGGTGATTCTTGTCAAAATGTTATCACAAAAAACACCAAAATGTAAATAAAGTGAAAAATAGAGAACTCCTTCTCTTTCTTTGTTTACATTTTTTTTTGCTTCCCAGTGCTAAAACAGAGCCTGCATATCACTGATACCCCGCTATTGCTACAGGAAGTAACATGAGGGTGCCTGTCTAGTGCTCTGGGTGACATTGTCCAGATCTTTCAGGAGGGATGAAGCTTTTTAGCATTTGTAGAGTCATCACCACCACCTTTACAGGATTTGCAGCCTTGGTCAGCTTTTAAATAAATATTTAGGAATATTTATTGTGCTAGACTGTACAGGAAGTGACTTGCTACCAGGAAACAGCAGCTGCTTTTACTTTTGTAGTGTTGTCTTTTGAAGTATCTGGCTATTCAAAACTGAATTATAAAATAAAAGCAACTAACCAAACAATGGTTATAATGTTAGTAGTGCTAACAACAAGAGGTAATAGAAATATATATATCACTCCTGTAGGTCCTGCTAGTTTTTCGTTTTTTAGTTACTGGAGCTTTGCAAATCCCAAATCAATCTACACAGCTCTCTGCTTCATTGTCTGCTTCAGTTTTCAATACATATTTAGTTTAAAATCTGTGAGGCAGAATATGAGATTTCACTCCAACTTTGAAATTATTTAAAGTATAGACTATAGACAGACCGGGTGATTTACTGCTGGAGGGTGGCTGTGCTGTATTCAAAAGATTGAGAAACGGGACCATTAATCTTTGGTTCCTGTTACATGGTATTTTAACACTCCCTATGTAGTTTGTTTTCCATTATTAGCTTGATTTATAGTCATGTCAAAGCTTCCGCTATTTTTAAGGCTGAAATGTATTTTCAAAGATGTTCCATGTCGGTATGTGTCCACAGCACACAATGAACAGTTTAGCCAAAGTGATGAGAAACTTTTTTTGGATGTAAAGTCCGACTGTATCATGGGGAACCAGGCACCTGCAGAGCCCACGACCAGCTACATGTCCCAATTTAATGGTAAGGCATTTCTGTACACCTTGCTCAGCACTCCTGGGAACTTTATTTTATATTATCCTACTACTAGTCTTATATTTTCCTATTATTCAATTCTCTACCTGTTTAATATCATTCTATGTTTGTTCAGTATGATTTTCAGTTGTTGTTTCTGCTGAGGTAATTATTTGACTGGATAGATTCCTCTAGGCTGATTGTGGGAAAGTGGGGTGGGGAAGATTATCTGTCAGCCTTCTAGAGTCTTTTTCAGAAGCATTTTTAAGTGGAATAGTCATCAAGCATGGAAAATGATTTAAGCAGAAACAGCAATAGATATTACAGAATTAAACAGGCAAACAATGAGATTTTAGGAAAATGTGGAGTATGCCTTTAAGCCATCTAAATGTAGTGCAGGGTTTCCCAATCCTGGTCCTGGGGTGCCCCTGTGTCTGCTGGGTTTCATTCCAACTGAGTTCTCAATTACTTAATCAAACCCTTAATTGAACTATTAATTATCTTAATTAAACCTTTTTAATTGTTTTCAGCTTTTAAACAGTTGGAGATTTCAAGTTAACTGTACAATTTTATAAGAAACTCGAGGAGCTGAGAACAATTAAAAAAGTTTAATTAAGCACATTATTAGTTCAATTAAGGGAGTAATTAAGTAACTGAGAACTCAGTTGGAATGAAAACCAGAAGACACAGTGGGTCTCAGGACCAGGATTGGGAAACCCAGATCTAGTGCAAGCTTCCAGTAAAAGGTGTGTTTGATACAATTTCATTTGTTTGAACACACTTTACCTAACTAGGAGTGCATGGTGTATGCATGTAGGTATTGTTCTTTGCCTCTGTCTCCAGGATATCGTTGCATCTCTTCTGAAAATACTTTAACATGTGATGATCAGGTCCATTGCCATGACTACACTAGCACCACTGCCTCGTGGTCAGTGCTAGTCCAGGACATGGAGTCTACATGTTGGATTGCCTCATGGGCTATCAATGGTAAATCCTCTTGAATTATTTGCGTGTCCCACAGTCAGTGGATTCAGATGGACTCTATAGACAGACCATAGTAAATCAACAGTCCTATGTGATTATCACTGCACATAGTTGTCTGATTGGACGGCATTATCGTCTGGTAGTTACCGCGTTGGTGAGAAAGAGCTACTGTTCAGACAAGGTCAACTACTAAGATAATGAGGGTTTTATTGTGATTATAAACTGCTAAACAGTGCCTTTATTGTTATTTCAATTATTTTAAATCTCTAATTTACAGATTTATTTACCTTCTCAATGTGTTGCTTTTAAAGCTAGACATTCTATCTGAATGTTCCACCATCACCTATTGTGTGGCAGCGCCCTGCAGCAGAGCTTTCTGATTGGTGTATGAAAGTTCTGAGGTTTCTAATTCTAAATAGGAATGGTTACTATCCCCTTTGCCAATCACTAGTTCTCAGTCCAAGACCGGTGTATACTGTCTGTGTGAATGTGAGCAGTATGTGGAGGTGAACGAAAACAGGATAGAACTTTACACCTGCAGTCATAACAGGGACCACAGATTCACCTCATGGCAAATAAACAGCAAACAAAACAAACAAAAAAAACATTTAAGATTTAAAAAAGGCATCTATAAAAACTCTTGGCAAGGAAAGCAAAAATTCACAGCATACCTGTGGCTGCCCTAAGCCAGGGAGGGAGACATTATTAGGCTATGGGAAAATTGAAGTTTTCCATCCCACACTCCTCCTACTCAATTTTTTTTACGATATCTTGGAACCTACTTTTAAGTGAGGCCTTTAAAAACACACCTTGAGATTATCAGGAACTTCTCCAGACAAGAAAGGAACTGGATAAAACAGGTCACAAATATTTCTGTCCTTAAGCTGTCATGTAAAGAAAAGTTCAGTTGTTAGAAAGCCATTCAGATATTCATAGCTGGGGTTAACTTCAAAAAGGCATCTAATAACAGACATGTTTCTCAATAAACGTAAAATACCACATATCAGCTGTCTACAAAGCCAAATGTGACAGGGGTGCTAGGTGGCATTCCAAGACGCCATTCTTCAGGATTGCATTTTTACACATGTGTAGTATGTAGATCATTGTATTGCACAAACCACTGTTTAATGGCAGGTACCAGCAGAAACACACTTTGCAGGATAGTACAGGAGAGCTGTTTGTTCTTTATTGTGCATGGATGTGCATCTGTCTGTAGGAAAACCATGAGGCAACTCCCAAGTGCTTTAACCTTCATATTAGTTTAAGTAGATCAACAGCATCTTGTAATGAATTGGCATCTCAGCCCATTGAATTGAATGAAAAGGTAAAGAAAAAATGTAACAATAATTATGATTAGTGTGGCAGTTCAAACTACATCTTTAACTACTGGTATATATGTATTATATATATATATATATATATATATATATATATATATATATATATGTGTGTAACTTTAAAAGCTGCCTGCAATAGTGTGTGATGTCATTGCCTTGCACAAGGGCAGCAAATCATTTAGGTTTATTTGGTGGTGTCTCGGAATCTGATTTATTCAGAAATTCCTCTTGTTATAATCGCTTTATTGCTTCTCTGTAGGTGGGCGAAGAATCACAGGTAAGACACATTAATTGGGAAACAAATGCATTTCTGAATAACTCAAGTGAGCAATACCACCATAGGACTTAAGACAAAATAACATTTATTGTACAACACTGCCACTGTCAAAGATGTTATTTTTCTGTTTCTTTTAAACAGTTGTTAAAAGCTTGCAGTAGGGAAGTCCTGTCAGATAAAATAAAACATGCCTTACATAATTCAAATTTCAAACAAAGTCATCTATTTCAATAACTGCTTTGTTTCATCCTCCTATTTTTATATTTTCCCTTTTATTCAATCGAAATAACAACCACTATCATCAAATCTGAATTATACCCTTTTAATCTACAATTGAACATCCATACCTAGTCAAACTCAAATGAGTAGATGGTACTGGATAATATAAAGCAGAATGAACTTGTAACAAAAAAAAAATGTATTCACTCGCGAGTGGCTCATCCAGTAAAGGCGCTCCACGTGGAGTGCAGGATGCGTCCTATACCCTGGAGATCGTAGGTTCAAATCCAGGCTATGTCATTGCCGACCATGACCAGGGGTTCCTAGGGGGTGGCGCACAATTAGCCGAGTGCCACCCGGGTAGGGAGGGCTTAGGTCGGCAGGACAATCCATGGTTCACTGCACACCAGCGACCCGTGAGGCCGATAGGGTGCTTGCGGGTGGTCAAATTTTATTTATTATTATTATTATTATTTATTTCTTAGCAGACGCCCTTATCCAGGGCGACTTACAATCGCAAGCAAATACAAATACATTCAAGTGTTAATATAAGTCATACAATAAGAACAAGAAATACAATAATTCTCAAGTGTGACAAACCACAATTCAATAATACAGCAGATAATAGTGAAAGTTATGTGCAAGTGCAAATTATTTGCTAAGGTAGATCAGAACATCTGCAAATATTGATAACTTTTGGCTTTCAGCCCTGCAAATGATGATCAATGTGCTGCCCTGAGATGTCTGCTAGAGCCCCAGGCTGTGAAATTCACCTACTGGTTGATTCTGGAACTCAACAGCTCTTAATCCAGCCATCCAACAGCATTCAGTGCATTAGATTATATTTGTATGATCCCTTCTGAAAGATAGACTACTTCAATGTATTTAAATGAAAGCCCTGAGGAAAATGAGTCTTCTCAGGTATGACAAATTGTTGCTTAAAAATATGAAAATCTAATCTTTCTTGAAGATATACGTGTTAGCAGGGTTATTGCTAAAATAAACACAAGAGCCATTGAAATGCTAAATAAGTGCTAAGTGACTGCCAATGCAAATACTGTGGAGTCAAAGTATTTGCTGTTGTAGAAACTAGAGAAGAGAGCATGCTGGCATGTCTGGAGCCTATTGTTACACACACACAAACCTCAAGACCCCACTCCTCCAAAGAACACAAAGTCAGATCCGTAATTACAAGTGTTGTACTATTATACCCTTAGCATTTATTTTATGCATTACAAATGTTCTGTATTTGTTTATGACAACCCCTGGAGTTCAAAGTAAAGAACTCCCTAAGTAAAGTTGTCCAACCAATTAAATATATATTCTATGTACATTAGCTTCTCTCTCCATGTTTTCACATATTCCAATATTCTCAGACAAATTAAACTAAAGAGCCTAATTGTTTCAAGAGTTGCTGTATGTAGATCCTTCATTACTTTGGTCATTTGTATTTAGCCTTTGATTTGGAGGTTACAATAAGAATTAACTTGTGAATTTAATATTTGCTTTAAGAAAAGTTTTGCTGAAGAAATGGTTCCAGAGTGCAATGACTTTTACCTCTAAAGACTGTAAAATCCCATAGTTTTTGTAAAAGCATTGCTAAACTATTTAATCAAGGGAATTATTTTAGGAGTACTGTACATAATACTTCCCTTTTACTCTTCAACCGATAAGTACTAGCATAAGCAGGACGCCATGCAATTTTCACAAAGGCCTTTGTGAACTTCAGTGCTTCAGCAAATAAAAATCCACCTGCAGGGTTTCTACTGTAAAATACAACAAACTAAGATATATGCCTCACAAAAAGTTACCTCCTACATTCAGCTGGAATGGGAAGGTCCAGAGGGCAGATATCAGTAGTACAGAATTTCCCTGATGCAGGTACAGTTACCAAGTCATAATGTATTAAATACTCCCACGATGTTCTTCTCCAGTGTGGCATCCTGCAGTCATTAAATGTGGTTAGCTTTAGGTTTCACTTTGAAACAGCAACATGTGACCAGTATTGCAGCAAGATTTTCAATCTAACCATTTTCACCCATAAGCATTGAAACTCAATAACTTCTTAAGAAAGGTCTTTTTCATCCACAAGTTTCACCAGGATTGTTCAAAAAGGGTTTAAGATCGTATACATACAGTAGACCATTTATAGTGTCTTAATTTATGCAACTTTTTTTTTTTTTTTTTTTTTTTTTTTACAATTTAGTCTAATGGCAAAATTGATAGTTACTTTATATATTGTTTAGCTGTCTATTGTATTCACACACACACACACACACACACACACACACACACACACACACACACACACACACACACACACACGCACACACACATGCCCACACAGAAACAAAGGATTCTGCCAGATTTGTTGTGACAAAGTACTACCCACATATGTCTTCTGGCCATCAACATGTCTGATTTTCAACAGACTGCATTTTCAGTATACAGCAGCAAAAAAAGTGTGCTTTTTACATGATCCGAAGGAAAACATGTTAAAGTAATGTTGTGAACACAGTTGGGTGAAAATGCTTCTGCTCCACAGTGACCCCTACTGGTAGAGACAGCTGTTAAAACTTCCATGTTATGAGATAACACAGCACATTATCTTTATCCACAGCAGCCAGCCATGTAGTACATCTGATATGTGTAACCACCACATGCAATGTTATGCCAACACACCAGCAAATAAAAGAAATCCCCTGAACTAATAATAATTGCTGATCATGCTATCTAAACTAAGCAAACACAGGGTCTAAACAATACCCTTACAATGTGGCTAGCCTAGAGCAGGTGCTGTCTCTTTGCTGGGACCTGCATGAGGAGTCATGCTTGAAACTACTGCCCTTAGTGCCGGAGCGATCAGGAAAGGATCCGCAGGCATGGGGTTTCCAGATCATGTGCATTAATTCACAGATGCAATAAGTGTGCATTATAAGCGTGCAACACAGAATAAAAATGATCTAAACTAATCTACGAATTTCTCCTGTTATATATTTTTCCCCCGGTTGAAACTCAAACAATTTCTACCAGAAAGGAACTTGTTTGTAAAAGCTAGCATGTCTGTTTTAACTATCATTTTATTATTATTATTATTATTATTATTATTATTATTATTATTATTATTATTATTATTATTATTATTATTATTTCTTGTTTTTAGTTATGTAGTCCTTTTTTCAATGTATTTCTCTGTCCCTCTGTGTTCAATCATTATACAGGTGAGATCCTCAAAAGATTAAAGTAAATTATATACTAATTGTAATCACTTCTAATGTGTCCATGGCATAGTTTCGCTGTACTGTGCCTTTAAATGGTCTCTGGGTTTATTTGTTTGAACTGCCAACCCCTTTACCGTATTGTACTGTATAGCTATGTTGATTGAAAGTCATCTTGGTTGTTTTTTAAAACGTAGAGTCCATTGTTGTTGGCTTTAAATGAAATGCATATACTGTGAAATACATGTTCTGTTAGATTTGAATGGCGTTTCTAATGTTTTACACAAATACACATAGATTTTTAAACCATGTATATGCTAGCACATACGCAATACTTTCACTAGTGTAGTACTGTACTATATTACTTCTTTAAAAATGTATATCATATTTTGCAATAAAGTTTAAATAGAGAATGAATAGCTCCTGATTATCAATACACTTATTTGTATTTTCTGTAAATGTATTATTATTATTATTATTATTATTATTATTATTATTATTATTATTATTATTATTATTATTATTATTATTATTATCTAATTTACAATTAGATTCTACACAGGGACCCCAATAAAACACCAATATTAAAGGCTTGTTTAATGTATTTATGTGTATATGTGCTTTAATGTGTTAATTAAAAAAAAAATCTAATTTAAGTAAAAACGAAAAAATGATTTTATAACATAAAAATGTTAGCTTATCCAATCAAGGAGATAATACAGGAATTATTTTGAAACAAAAACTGTTGTATATCTAAAACAATGATCTATTAATGTATTCTTGTTTGGGGTTTATTTAACTTCTGTAGAGCTACAAATATAGCTGGGCTAACTTGTGGGCTTTTTTCTCACTTCTCTCTCTTGTGTATGCGCCTTTGCTAGGTGTTTTACAGTAAATTGAAACCCATGTGGACTTGCTAACATGGGTACAGTCTGGAATTTGCGGAATGTCCAAGACTTCAATTAATGACCGGCGACTGGACTCGATTAAAGGGACAGTGTGACATATTTTAGTACACCATTGTAACGTAACAACCCATTTTCTTGTGCAAACAACACCATATGTATCGTTCACAGTTAAAGATACCGACAAATGATAGGATAATGTCATTGGTTTAGAAGACTAAATATATTCTGTAAATATATTCTGCAAAGAGTCTCGTGTCTGTTCTAGAACGACATGGAATACTTCTCAAGAGCCAAACTTACACGTGATGCAAATGGAGTTCTTGAGAATATTCGTGTTATGGATTCAGACACTTTTTGATGGCTTCACAGACGGCACTACTGGTCGACGACCATAATTAAGTTAAGGTAGTCCAAGACTATTGCTAATCAGAGTCCCGCAAGTAAGTCGTGGGGAAAAAAAAGATAACAAATGCTTAAAAGCATGACTATCTTTTGACACATTTAAAATCTAGGAAGAAAAGGTACAGACAGCATTTATTCAGGAATGTAATCAGAAGGGCTAATCCGCAGCCATAAACGTCGTGCTCAGTTTACATTTCTTTAGCTGTTCTTAACAAAAGGTGAAGAAAGGGATAAGGGGGTCTTAATCTGGCTTTATTCAAATTCAAATAAACGTGGCAATTTGATAACATGATTTGCCAGGCCTGTGGCAAACAGTACTGATCTAACGAATCGAGCTGGCATTAAAGGAGCATATGTTAAAGATATATTTATTTAAGAAGAATGGCTTTACCTGTTCAGACACGATTGTGCATTTAATGATTGTACAAGACTTTCAAACGATTTCATGTTTTCGTAAATCAAAAAGTAATTACTTTAAAAAAAAAAATGTTAACAAAGGCGTCAAATTCATAATGCTTCCTCTAAAAACAGAGATTTAGAAATAGTAGTTAACATACCAACGTTTTCTTTTGTATAAAATTAACAAGATTTGTATCATCCACCCATTATCCAAGATTAATATAACATGTGATAGAAAATTGTCCTGAGGTAAATTTAAATACCATACAAACTTTAAAGATGTAAGTTCTGTGGTTGGGTAACACATTAATAGTTATTTATTATGTGTCATGGGTTTTAATAAAACTTGGCAGTCTGTACGTGTTTCTACGCTTTTGAATTCTCTTCAGTTTTTTTAAATGATCCCTTAGATATCCAGAGGAACTGCCAGAGTTCCTGCTTCGAGTCTGCCTGGTAACAGATCTTGCCCCCATTGGTTTAAACTAATTTGAGTTTCCTCCCAGTTTGGGGAGGGTGTTTGAGGGACGGGGGGGACGGGGGGGACGGGGGGGGGGGGGGGGGGGAGTTCCTCGGAAATTACTGCCAAGTTTCTTTTTCAAGTGGGCGAGTTCGTTTATGCAATATTGCCACACACAGAATAAAAGCTGCTTAGCACTTTTTTTTTCTTTACTTTCGCATGTAAAATATATATTCAAAAGGTTTGACATATAACACAACATAGCATAGATAGATAGATAGATAGATAGATAGATAGATAGATAGATAGATAGATAGACAGACAGACAGACAGACAGACAGATAGATAGATAGATAAGTGTTCTGCAAAGAAAAAAGATTATTAAGCTATACTACTTTTTATTTGTTTTATTGTATATGTCTTTCTGCCAATATGTCTTAACAACTATAGGTACTGGTAACTTGAGCAGGGATCAAAAGTATATTGAGTGTATTGCTATAAATTACATTATTCAAAACCATTAGAAGAAGAAAAAAAGCGCTCTTTGCAAAGTTATATGTACTGAAAGAGCTCTCTTTACAATGTGTTACTGAATAATAATAATCATAATAATAAAGCAATAAACTAAATTAAATAATTGAACAAGTCTTTGTTGTTGTTGTTGTTGTTGTTGTTATTTTTATTGTGTTTACATTGTTTGCTCACGCAGCTACACAAATAACCGACAAGAGGATTTAAAGGAAATGAAAAGGGGTAATGAAAATAAAATTAAAAAAAATAAGAATCCCCTTAAGGACAATTTTGTGAATGTGTCTATTATCGAACAACCCCCCAACCCTCCCCCCCCCCCCCCCCCGAAAAGAACCCAAGCCCTGTTCTGGCTGCAAAGGGAAGGACTAACAGCTCGTGGGATGTCTCCGCCCTCCTCACAGTGGCCTCTTCCTCTCTTATGCTCACAGAGCTTTGATCTTTGCTTAACAACAGTAACGTCATTGCTTAGCAGGGAACGAAAGGGAGTTTTGTTGAAAGGAGCGAAGTTTGAGAGCCTCCAGAGGGCTTAAGCAGCAGCGGCAGCAGCAGCAGCAGCCAAAGCAGTTCTTGTAGCGCCTTTCTGAGTCCTTCGAAAGCCCAAAGCTTGAAAAAAGTTTAAGACATGGAACATCAGCTGCTGTGTTGTGAAGTAGAGACCATCAAGAGAGCCTACCAAGATGCGAACCTTCTAAATGACAGAGTTCTACGGACATTACTTAAAGCGGAGGAGAACTACCTTCCTTCTGCAAATTACTTCAAATGTGTGCAGAAAGAAATTGTGCCTTATATGAGAAAAATTGTTGCCACTTGGATGTTGGAGGTTTGTGTGAGAAAAAAAAAAACTGCAAGTTGTTTGTCCTGACACTTCGCTTTATCAGCCCTTTGGACCCACTTTTAATGCACATTTCAAATAATGGAATTATTTAAATATGAAGTTTTGTCATCTTTCTTGCACTACGTGCATTTTTTTCTCGGTTTAATTATGTGGTCTTTTTTGCCGATTATATATATATATATATATATATTCTTTTAGATACCAATAACTTATAAAGCCCGGAGAGAATTTTTTTTTTTCCTGGCTTTCTAAAAATCTCCCAATTCGATATACACCGTCTTTGTAATTGCATTACAACGCAGTGGCTGCAATACTAAACTTTCGTTTCATGTCAAGGACTGAAAGCCTTGTGAATTATTTTATTTGAATGTATTTTAAACCAATATCAATGTACACGTATGCAGTGTAACTCGTGCCAGTAATATGCGCCATCTTTGTTCCTCACTGTACTAAAGTATTTAATATATTATAAATTTATAAAACAGAATAGATGACATAACCAATATCCATAAATACAGCAAGGCCAGTTTATCTATATGCTATATGCTATATATAAATATATTTATATATATATATATGTATATATAATCTCAGCAGATTTTGATAAAGATAGCGTTAGGTTTCTTTTGTTTTAAGTTTTACAGAGACCCACCATGCGTAAATGACCAAACTTCAGATGGTCGCAATTCAATATCTATTTATAAAACTATTTATTTCACCTACATATTTTTTAAGACAATAAATGTAAACTTCACATATTTTGCAACATTTTCATGTATTTTATGTGTGCCGTTTCACTTCACTTATATTTTTTATTAATTTTTCAAAGTGCGTTTTGTCACGTCTGGCTAAATGTCGCACGTTCCTTAAGAAAAAGCTCTCCCTCACAATCTTAGTTCCCTTTTCCAAGAATTTTGCCTCAAAATCAAAAACGATCGATTGCATCTGATAAAATACCTTTTTTAGTTCATTTTCATGTATTTTGTATTCACCAGAATAATTTTAAAATATTTTAAAACATTTTTTGAAAAGATGACGAACTACAAAATTCACGCAGAAACGTTGCTTTGGACGCCACCTTGATGTTTTGAAAAAAAAAAAAAAGATAGCTAAAAAAGAACAAAACGTCGTTTTACATTAGACAAAGACTTATTTAAGTGATTCAACTGTACATTTGTATGTGTTTATATAGTTTTAGCACATAGATGTATATGTTTTATTAAGGGTAGAATCTGTATCAATGTAAAAGCATTCTACATGTTTTTCACCATTGTAGAATTACAAATAGATTCATAAAATGTATATTATACTATAAATATATGTATTTATAGATTCTATTTTAATACATGTTCATGTAAATGACCTAACATTTTTATTCTTGTTTTTTTTTTTTTAATTTTCCTAATTTTAGGTGTGTGAAGAACAGAAATGTGAAGAGGAGGTTTTCCCATTGGCTATGAATTATTTGGACAGATTTTTGTCAGTGGAGCCCACAAAGAAAACCAGATTACAATTATTGGGCGCAACTTGCATGTTTTTGGCCTCAAAAATGAAGGAAACGATCCCCCTTACCGCTGAGAAGCTGTGCATTTACACCGACAATTCTATCAGGCCCAGCGAGTTATTGGTAATTGAATTTAAATATGGTGTATTTGTGCTTTTATATTCAACATAAATAGAATAAAGCATGTAATTTCATATACAGATGAGTTTATATTGCAAGCTGTACTGAAATTCACTTGAACTAGTTAAATCTTGTTTATTAAACGTTTTGACAGTTTTATATACAGTAATTGGCTTAATCCAGTCTAGTTAATTATAATCTACAAACACCTAATTAATGACGTCTGTCAAAACATATGCTATTTGTTGTTCTCTCTAACAATATGGACAATCCTAACATGTTTTGTTTAGTATATATATATACACACACACACACACCATAAAAAATGCACAATATCTTTAACGTGGTCATGGGTTACTGGTGTTACACATAGAGCGCTAGCGCCCTCTTGTGAGGATACTGTAGAAATAAATTACAAACATGCCTGCTTATTTATTTATTTATTTATTTATTTATTTATAATTAATAAGTGCAAAACATTAGGTAAATCAGTTTTAAACCCATTAACTGAATTCAGTTGTTTTGTTAAACAGACATATGTATATAGCCCGTTTTAATGATTGTTCCTTTTTCTTATTTATTTTCTTGAACAGCAAATGGAACTGTTGGTGTTAAACAAACTGAAATGGGATCTGGCTTCAGTGACCCCCCATGATTTCATTGAACACTTCCTTTCCAAACTGCCAATCCACCAGGACACCAAGCAAATTCTCCGCAAACACGCACAGACTTTTGTGGCTCTTTGTGCTACAGGTACGCATGGGAGTCGCTCAGTTATCCACACATATTTCAGGGGGTGTTATGTTTGGGAAAGCACATTTTAAACCCTCCCCAGATTTAAGTGCAATACGCTTTGGTAATGATTTGTGTTTACCTTAAATTGTAGATGTGGATTATTTAATCTTTGGCTAAAAGGTAAGTACCAGTAACAAGCAAGTATACCGCAGGACGAGCCCCTGAAAGTGAAACACAATCTATGGGATGAATAATATTTTTACCATTTCGGTTCACGAAAAACGATGTAGACAAACTTAATGAATATTCATCTTTTTAATGAAACGACCCACTGTCCTTAAACGTACGGTACTTGGTGACAGAGGTGCGTTGCATTCTGGGATGAAACTGCGACCACTTCCTTAAGTTGCTTCATAAATGGTTTTATTTTTAAAAAGAAGAACTAAGAATCGAATAGACCAAGAAGACGAGTTAACTGTGGTAGAATGCACATCTTGATGATCTACACTTCATTTGGAAAGGGTAGTTTGTTTAACAGAATGCGTAAAAACTCTGAATGTTAGATCTCTCCGTAGCACTCTTGTAGTTTATGCTGGAGTAACACTATGCTGGTGTTGCATTTTTAATGGTTTTAAGTGTTTCCAGCAAAACATAACACATATGGAATTTTGTTTTTTAGTTGTTCTTGTTGTATGCACAGCACAAGCACTGCTGCTAAGTGTTCTTACTGGGCATGACAGGTTGTAAAGGGCAGAGACATCAATGTGTGGGTGCTAAACTATTGCCAATTGCTTTATCTTTTGCTCTTTCTTATAGTCCATTATTTTCATTTTAATGGCGATAGTGTATAGGCAGCCATGGTTGTCAGGTCAGGGCTACGTTCTTGAAATATTTTGTCAAATCAAGCTTTTGGGGGAATTAGCCTTAATACTGTAAATTCATGATCTTCTTGTTTTTCAATGAAATAGTCAGGATTAAAAGGAGCTCTTAAAAAAACAATAGTATCACATGTCATATATTGTTCTCCTTATACTTTACCACAGTACTAACTTTTGGTTTTGGCTGCTGTCTGGTCTGGTGTGCAACCCCATTGAAAGTCACAAGAATTTCATTTACTGAGAAACCCAAAAGCTGTTAAAAGGTTCAAGCATTGTTAAAATACCTGCATTTTGATCGATTGCTCTTGCTATTGTTTTCCCTGCATTGTCGTAAATAGCACATTAACAGTTGGAATAGGTTCAGTCATGGTTATTTTTAACCCTCAGCTTCCTACACTGCCACATACCAGAAAATATATTTGGATTGCATACAAATGTTCTACTACTTCTATTGAATTGAGGGTGTGCAATCGACTAAAGCTCAAGGAAGGGAATGCAGTTAAGTGCATGGGTTCCTTGCAGCAATTTCCTCTTTATTAAACCAGTTTAGCTGGGCGGGGGCAGGGGGCCTGGAGGCTTCACTAATTTAAACAGGAGGGATTACATTGAAGGTACTATTAGGCAGAGTTCCTTGTCTGCACCCCTCCAATAGTTTTCTTAATAGAACTGGATTTGTGCTAAGGAAGCTCTTTTGTGCTGTGGTAGATCAGGGAGAAAAACTTCAACTGTTTGAAGTTAGCACTCAATTGAGGTCAATCAATGCTCAAGAAAGTACAAATATTAAGAACAGCACCCAAGACAATGCAGTGTTTAAAGGAACGTGACAAAGGTGACTATTAGTGCTGTAGATTTTAATTACATGTTGCTTGTTGTGTAAATACATTAAGTATGTTTGTAAGGAGAAAATAAAGAGAGCAGTTCCTGTCTGTGCGCCAGCTCAGGTATGCAACTAGTTCAAACCTGTTGCATCTCTCTCTCTCTCTCTCTCTCTCTCTCTCTCTCTCTCTCTCTCTCTCTCTCTCTCTTTGGAACAGTTTCTGTAAGTCATTTTGATTGGCCTCAATGAAATATTTTCAATCATAGCCCATAGCTCTTGTAGAGACGGATGGAACTGCCCCATTTAGAAATGAAAAGAGGTGACTCGCTTGTTCTGTTTTTTTTTTTTTTAAGAGCTGGGCTGCTTGCTTTGTCTTCCCTTCAGGGTGGCTGGGATTCCAGCTTCTTTTCAACAGCGCTGAAGTTGTTTATTCCCATTTGGATGGAGTCTAGGATAGGTTAGTGGGGATATGAGCATAAATGAATGGGGCCCCCTTTCCTTTGTGCCTGTGTCAGGTTTAATTCATCTCACCGCAGCCTCCTTGTTCTTGGGCTTTCAATGGTGCGAAATGAGGCGATGGAAGCTGACAATGATGCCACACTCTTTTACTTATGGGGAGAGGGGGCATCCAATTACAGGCTCGAGGGCCCCTAATTAATATGCTGAAATTAATGGACAGTGCTGTAAATAAATCCTTGTTGTTTTTGACAATAGGCAGGCCAAGTCGCCTGTCTGAGGTGGTTCTGGGCACAAAACAGGTGGGGCTATGATTGGCTTGCATTAGAATTATCCACGTCAAACTGAAAGTTTCTTTTTTTTAATTAAATTAAAAATGATTCAAGATTATAAAGCCTTCATTTAAAAAAAAAATTAAATTATATATATATATATATATATATATATATATATATATATATATATATATATATATTATTCATCATAATACATGATACACTTTTGGAAAGTCATTTTAATAAAATAAAAAAAAGAAACGTTTATCTTTAAAATTAAAGGAAAGAAAGCTTTTTAGAATATTTTCTCTGGCCTTATAAAAGAAAATAAATGTGAATGGCAGAGGCTGGCCTCAATAGGCTTCATGGGAGTGGCTTGCAGAGACCTACAGCATTGCAGGCTGGCAGGGCACCCAGCCACTTGTCAGCATGGTGTCACATCAGAATGTCGCTGATTGTTCGACAGTTCTTGAGGCCCCCCCATTACTTAGTTATGCCACATTATATGACCCCCCCCCCCACCCCCACCCCGCACATCAGGTTGCAAGGATGGGGAACAGCCAATGAGAAGAAGCTTTAAGCAAAGATTTAGCTGTTCAATAGGCACCTTTTTAGTTATTTTAATAATTATCTCTAAAACTGCAGTGAACAATTTTTGTTTGGCCTTAAATATAATGGTGGTCACTGGGGCTGCAGGTATACATGTAAGTTGCTGAAGTGTGCACAGAAAAACTAAAACATGTTTTCTTTTTCTTTTCCAGATGTCAAATTTATTGCTAATCCCCCCTCCATGATCGCAGCTGGGAGTGTAGCAGCAGCTGTTCAAGGCCTCCACCTTAAGAACATCGAAATCATGTTATCATCTCGGAACCTCACAGACTTTCTATCACAAGTCATAAAGAGTGATCCGGTAAGTGACACGCAACAAATCCAGGTCACATGCATAGTATGCCATTGCCTTTGCTTATTACTATGTTGGATCTCGTTGTCAACAAACACAAAGGTTACCATCATTAAAAAAGGAAATGGGATCATATAAATGTGCTAAACAGAGCTCATGGTGTCTGTGACCTTTTGTCCCACCCCTCTTACAGACACCTTATTGTGTCAAGTGGGGCCAAAAGTCTTTCATTCAGTGTATTCTAATTATCTAATTGGGGTTTATTATGTGTCAAATCCACACTGGAACCACCACTGAATACACACAGTAAGAATATGTGGAGCTGCAGTCTGCAATAGCTGCCACGTTGCTTGGCTCGGAGAGGATCTCCCATTCTCTCCGGTCGCTAACAGGAGATTTGCATCAGCAGGTAGCTGGGCAATAAACACCTCACGAGTCAATGGGCCAGGAAGAGAGCTTCCAGCCAAGGCTCAAATTCAATGATCCGTGTTACAATGATGTGTAAAGTCAAGCGAAGCGATTGCCTTTGTCTTGTCAATGAAAGGGTCGGTTCTTGTGAGGTCTGAAAAAAAAGAAAACTCCCAGAACGAATGCAATTTACCCAAAGTGATATGGTGGCTGCTTGTTAATCAAAGTCTGTCAGCTCTGAAGACTCCAAGTCTGCAGAGGGCTTTTCTCTGAATAATGTTTACCGCCTTTAAAAAGACTGGTTCCTCCTGAATTTGATTTTAAGCAATATTTTAAATTTGCAATCTTTATAATCTATATAGCGGTAATGGTTTATTTGGTTTAATGAAAAGGGAAATTCATTGTTAAGGGATGTTAAGACCTTTTGGCCTTCCTTTTACACCTACAAAGGCACATATAGTGGACAACTGATGTGGAAAAAAAAATGCTACTTGATTAGAAGTTCTGTACGGCCCATGTTCACCTTGGTAGGGCTCCAGTTTCTTGTTTTCACTTTGATCAGAGGTAATTAGAACCTGAACAAATCACAATTCTGGCCCTTGGGTAATCCTCCACATTTGAATGGTTCCATCCCTCTTATCCCAAAGCGACTGAATTGCTGTACCTATCATTGTTTTCAGGGCCAGGAATTTGCTAAACCAGATTGGGTTTCTATCCTTTCATGGTTTATTGTCTTCAGCCTAATCCCCTGCCCACCCCTTGAGGGGACACCAGTGAATATACTTCCATTGTTCTTGGTGTACCAGCTCAGCAGATAGCACCAAGAGTAAAATGGAGTTGGTTGAGGACCTTATCAAGAGTATTCTGTCAATGACAAATGGTTTTTCCTGGAGCTGATTTTTGTTGTTAAAGGTTTGATAAAAGAAACCTTGGGAATACCTACTAGTTTTACTTGGATAGTGGAAAGTTGGTGGGAACATGCAGCCTATTTTGGTGATAAGCTAAGCAGGTAACAGATTTGTGTCAAATTTGGCTGATAGCAAAGCATGATAGTGGAAATGCATGAGGAACTTGTCCACATTTCTAATGCCAACTCCTGTGATCTGTGCTTCTATTTCATTTGTTTTACTGCCTCTAGGGAAAGTGCAACCATCTAAATTAGTTTGAAGTAGGCCCCTTTCAATAATCTGATTAAGAAAAAAAAAAAAGATCTGTTGTCATTTGTTTCCACTCTCAAATCACTTTGAAGAGGAAATATGGATTTGAAATGTGGAGAATGCAGGTCGGGGGTCATGTGGTTTCAGTAGGTGCGATACGGTGGGTCTAGTTCATTGAGAAGCCAGGATTAATCTCCCTAGAAGGGCTCTGTCTTTGGGTGGAGGAGGGGGATCAAACGGAACAGAAACCCACGCCTTTACAAATGTAAAGCTTCCAGACGAAAGCTTCAGAGAGGGGGCATAGGAAGGAAGGGGGCATTCTTACAGGACAGAAAGAAAGCAGCAGGCCAGGCTCCTTCTTAGGGAAACAACATTCATTCTCACTCATGCGGACGCTAACACTTTTTATGGCAATTTTTTATGGAAGAGTGGCTTCACTACATGGACTGAGGCCTGACAGAGGTCAAAGAAAATGGCAGTGAATAAGGGGATATATCAAAGTCTTAACTTGAAAGAAACTGACTGTATACAGGATAGCTAATGATGTTTAGTTTTAAGATATAGGAATTGACCAACAAGTGGCAGCTGACGCAGTGTTGCGTGTGGCATTCAGTAACAAGGCAGCAGGGCTGTGTATCAGAGCAGGAGCCCAGTAGATTTGATTGTGCCGTTGCATGCTGTGTTTTGTCTTCCTTTTCATTTTGTTTTAATGTATAAACTCTTAATGGCTGACGGTTTCTCTAACCCCTCAAGTCATGGTGGTTGACTGCATGCTGGCGTTCAAGAATGCTTGTATCACACAAGAAATCAGAGATTATCTGCTCATTAACTGGGCCTGGTAGTGTTTCCCCATCTGGACACGTAACAAGATGTAAGATTGATTAGTTCACTTGATGGGTGGCAATGACCTTATGCAGCAAGTGCCCATCCTTAAGTGACATGGCTTATTCAGGAAACTAATTTTGCATAGTAAAAATAATCTGTGAGCATTGTTAATAACAGTCAGTGCTAAATGGCATAGTGATACTTAGTTTTTCTTAATTATTCTTTTTTGCTTAATGTAAAATTATTAAAAGTGCCATACAATGATTGCTTTTTTTAACAACAGCAATGACACAGAATGTCCAAGTACTGTAAAAGCTTTAGTATTGACCATTTTTTACTATTCATTTCTAGGACTGTTTGAGGGCCTGCCAGGAACAGATTGAGTCCCTTCTTGAGACAAGCCTGCGCCAGGCACAGCAGCACAACATCTCTTCAGAAACAAAGACTGTTGAAGAAGAAGTGGACATCTCCTGCACACCAACGGATGTGCGAGACGTGAACATTTGAGTGGACTATCCGTGGAGTTTGCCATGGCAACTCAACAAAGGGCTTTTCAGGAAGGACATGATGGCCTAGCGTCCCCACACAAAAAATAAGTAACAGAAAAAATATCTCCAGGATGATTAATACAAAAGAAGGGGGGGAAAAAACGCTTCGCTCTTTGATTCTCCTCGTTCTTTATTTAATTTTGTTTCCCTTCAGCCTGTGGCTTTAAAATAAAAAAACAAAAAAAAACAAAACTTTTAAAAAGTCCAAAACCTAAACAAAAAACAAACAAAAAAACTGTGTTTATATATAAAAAAAAAAAAACAAAGAGAAAAAAAGTAGTATTTGCATAACTTACATTGTGCTACAAAAATAGACATTTATACAAGACATTAATCAACTAGTTTTTTATACAGAAAAAGGGTTTGTGCCTATGTGTTTATTAAAAATAGGCATAAACACAGAAAACATGTCTCCAGGGGAGGTATTAGATATTTTTTTTTATATATAAAGTGTAAAAGAACCATTTTTATAGTAGAAGAGGGTTTGTTAGATAGTACAATTTTACATGTTTCCTTATAAAGTTGAGCTTTATTGCAGCCTAGGCCTCTCTGTATCTGCTTATATGTTTAGTCACTTTATTATATTTTTGTCTAGCCTTTTTTATTCCATTTTTTTTAGAGCTTATCCTCTTTTGCTTTGAAATGGTTAATGTAACCCAATAGATCATGTATTTTGTTTTAGCATACATTGTTATATGTTACTCTTTAGAGTCTGTGGATTGCCTAAACATAAGGCTTGAGGTGTCAGCATTAACACTGCCTAAATAGACCAAATTTCTGCTCATACATAGTTTATTATACACATGGGCAGATGAGCTACTTTAATACATTTTATTGTCATTAAATCTCCACGTCAGCAGTTATATATGTATTTAAAAAAAAAAAAAAAAAAAAAAAACAGACTTACTAAAGTCATTTAAAGCCCCCTGGTGCAATCCACAGCCGAGTTTTATATAAGACAAAAACAAAAAAAAAATTCTGAGAAACAATTCCATTTAAAAGCACTTTCAGTCAATTAGATATTACTGACTCTTCTGGAAAACAATGTGGGACGTTACTAAAGAAAATGGAATGGTTTCAGAATATTGGAATCCTGGTGTTTGCAATGCAAAGCAAGCATATTTATCTATGGGGTTATTTAGGAAGGAAGCAAGTTGTTAAAAATGGGAGTTTCAGTGAATGTCTTCCGGGACTGCTGGCATTGCATCCTTTTATCCTTCTTGCGTAAATGGTGTTTGAAAACGTTTGGTGCCAGCTTTATAAGTGGGGTCCAAAAGGTGTACGTAACATGCACACATGATGACTAGGTTAACTCCAGAGTTACCTTCTGTTTTGGCGACTGAAGCATTTAAACACAAGAAATATGTCATTTATAGTCAAGATTGAGTACTATTTATTGCAAAATGTGTGGTTTTTTTTTTAGGCCAGTATGGATTTAGAAATAATGCTTAGATTTTCATTTAAGATTATTTAAATCTGTTTAGTTCACATTTGCTAACAACCTGATACATTGTGTACTTATTGTGTGTTTTAATGCAAACACTTCAGATAAATCTACGGGCCCTACTTGTAAAAAAAACAAAGGCAATGCAAGATAAACACCATAATTAATAATGGGTGGAATTGGTGTACTTGAAAACAAAAACAAGTGTCGTTTCAACGTGTTCCCCCATCCTTAAAAGTCCATTTAGATACAATTAGAAGATTTGCACAACTTGGAAATATACCGATTTTAAGGTATTCTTTTAGAAAGTAGTGGGGGGAGGAGTTGGAGAAATATTTGAAGTTGCTGTGTGAGGAATATGTGATGGCTTGATGTATGTGAATAACTACCGATTATAAGGTGTTGATTGTAAAAATGAAAAAAGAAAAAAAAAAAACGGAGTCGACACTCCTTTTATTGAGCTGCTATGGAGGATTTCCCAGCAAAAGTATGAACAGTTTAAAAAAAAAAAAAAAAAAAAAAAAAAATTACGATGCTTTTTTTTTTTCCTCTGATCAAGTCATTATGTTTGCTGCTATTTTGTGGATCTTTTTTTTTTTTATTACCATGTCAATATACTGCCATGTGACAGGTTTTTAATTTTCTCATAGAAAATTATGATATTATTGACATCTTGTTTTGTTTTTTTGTAGTTTTTTTTTTTTTTATGTGATCAGGTTTTACTTAATGTGATTTCTGTGCTATTCCAAAAAAAAAAAAGAAAAAAAGAAAGAAAAACATGAAAAAAAGACAAAGTTTTCTGTCCCACCATACCTCATGCTGCAGTTTGTCAAACTTATTGTTATTTAGACCAGGTTTTTACATTTCTATTTTAACTCTGTGCCTAATAGTTCGGTTTTAAACTGCAATCTGAAATGCATTTATTATTATTCCAAATGGGTCCTGCAGTGTGCAAGTAGATTACATAGATTGAAACTGGTGCCATATAACTCTGAGTTTTAAGCTGTTTCTTTGAAAGAGACTGTATTCCCCCTTATTGGCCATTAATGGCCAACTTTTATATATTTATAAAGTGTTTGTACAAGTTGAATGCAGATGTGATGGAAGTTTTATATGTCTTGTCTACTCATGAAGCCATAGTGTGTTTTGGGTAATAATTTAACATTGATTAAAATGTACCTGTCTTTATATTTTCAACAACAACAAAAATGACCATAAGCTATACATTTTTAATAATAATAAAAAAAAAAATTAAAAATGTATATACTGCACAATAAATTAAGTAGACACGATTTAAGCAAACAGCTTTTTCTATTGATTTTTATAATAACTATTAAACTACTATTTTGAGTTGGAAAGTCAGGATTGTCATTTAATGGGTCTCTAATCTGTATCGCTAACCCTATACTGTACACCATTTGCATGCAATCTTATCAGATTCTCTGTATATTTTTTCTCAGTTGCAGAAGTATTAGAGAAACAAACCCAAGTTTTAGTGACCACTGAGGGTATTAAAGACAACTGTCCTTGCTTGTAGGAACATGCATTAACTTAGCCATCGTCTATTATGCTGCTACCCTTATTTGTTTGTGGAGAGAAGAAGGAATCAAATGGTGAAACATTTCCTTTTAGCGCTCTAAGCTATTATTTGCAAAGCTACTGGCAAACACAGGACCCAGGAGGACTGGATATAATCGGTCCAATATCAGGAATGTTTGTTACCTCAAAAAAAGAAAATTGTGTATGTGGCATCTCTGTTGATCTGGACCCTAAGTGAATCACAAAACAAAGAGCCTTCCTGTCTGAAGATGGTGTGCAGATCAGGCCTCAGGGTCTCTGTTGTTTCAGGACTCCAATGCAACCCCTCAGTCCTTATTGGTTAACAATGTAGCCCTGCAGCCAAAACAATGCTGGGATTACCCCTTCAGAATGGGAGCTGACAAGAAAAAAAAAAAACATGGTTCTGTCTGCACTTTAATTCAGACTGGAGGGCAACAAAACAGTAATACCTGGGTTCCCTTCTACTTTGTTTGGAGGAGGTGTTTTATGCTGAATGGCCAAAGGTTTGACAGAGAGCCCACATACTTAGAGATGTATAAACCTTTGACTTCTTAGCAGTTACTGGTCTGAAATGCACATTTTTCACCAACAGACCTGTATTGGGCATGTTTCCAACAACAAAAGTAATCTAGAATCAAAAACAAAATTAAAAAAACAAAAACTGTTCTTGACTTGTGTGTTTCTGTTCAAGGGAGGGAAGGGGGGAGTTGTCTGGGATTAAAAACAGCTTTGAGCCTCTAATGATGTCCCCATCTTTGTGCAGTATCTGTAAATTCACCACCAGTTCCATCTGCAGTCTAAAATCCATTCTGCAACTGGGCATTACATAAAGGTCAAAGACCACTGACATGTATCCCCTTTCGTAGTTACCATTTACCTGCTCCTGAAGGAAACCCACTGAATGGATATCTAATCTATTTCAATTCAATCCCAGTGGCAGATGGAAACAAGGTATTTAACTAGATCAAAGGGGCAGATCTAAAATAGTATGTGCACTTGATCTACAGCCTATTTTGTTGTTTCAGAAATAGTAGGTTTTAAACCTAATGAAGTTATTAATACTGAGCATGTGTTACAGCTGCTGATATTGACCTTAGTTACAAAAAATTAGATTTGAATTTCCCTTTAAAATCCCTGCTACAAGTACAACATTCAGTCACAGAGTGGCACTGTATTCAATGTGAAAACTTTGAGGAAATCTGCCATCCACATTCCTCAAGTGACTTGCATTTGTTTTATTTATATCCCTGTATCCTCGTTATCACAACTACTTTAATTTAATTTAAACTATACTATATCAAAATCTGAGAATGGATTTTGCTCAGTCAAGTGAAAATCACAAGCCAATTACGTCTGCTATTTCCCAAAACTACTGTACCATGGCAAGGAAATGCCATTAATTATTTACACTACAAAAAAAAACAAAAGAAATAATTATAACATTTGTGGCATTAAAGCAGATTTTGGAAAAGTACATAGAAGTTTACATGGACTGAAATTCTTTAAAAAAAATGTTAGCTTCATAGAAACTACTGAAGGCATAATTTGGGGTTTAGCAGGAAACACTGGGCTATGACTACACCAAAGAATGTGGATTGACATGGATTCAAATACGATATTATACGATTGACAATAATTGCACTCCAATCATTTCATTTTGTAATTGAGTTTTTTTAGAAATAACTTAAAACACATTTGTTAAGTCTAACATAGGTATCTTTTTATTAAGTCCTTCTGTTTGTGCATTCAGGCCTGCAGTGTGTGTGTGTGTGTGTGTGTGTGTGTGTCTGTGTGTGTGGTGTGTGACACAGTATACACTGTTTTCTTATGCAAGGAATGCCTTTGATCAGGGGTTTCTGTAAAAAACCATGAAACTCTAATCCGTTCCCACAGTCCACTAAACGTGAGCTGGACAAACAGTGGACAATGGGAGCCAGAACTGAGGGAGATTGTAAAATAAAGGGCTGCTGACTCACAGCACTTAGAATTAGGCAGTCAGTGATTTTGTGCAGCATGTCTCACTAACCCACTGTTATTAAGGTAGCTGAAGATTAACGCTTTGGAGAGAGGTTCAGGAATTGTTGCTTATGAAGGTTTAACGTGTTCATTTTAACTTTAGATTGAAAGAAGAAGAAAACATGTTTTCTGCTTTCGTAATCATTTAGTAGTCCCAATTAAGCAACGCTAGTAAATAGAAAAGAAAGCACAATGTACATAATGCACCACACTTGGAGAACTCTCGTTTAGCTTCATGGCTCTGACTCTCTGGAACTCTCTCCCAGCTTTGGTGCGTGATGCTCCCACCGTCGCTCGCTTTAAATCAACTCTCAAGACCCACTGGTACTTTCTTTCCATGCTCTTTAGCCTGATATCTGTTATTAGCTGCTATGTTGTTGCTACTATTTCATGTATTCTGCTACTTTATCATGTATTATGCATTTTTCACTGTATTTAATGAATTATGCTTTTTTTTTTTTTTTACTGTATTTCATGTATTATGCATTTCTCTGTATTTAAAGTATTATGGATTTTCTTGTTGTTACTGCATCTTGTAAAGCGCTTTGTGATGGTGGTCCATTATGAAAGGTTCTATATAAAATAAAGATTGATAAAAAAAAAGTGATGCAGCAGGTTGATCACTTTTTTCTCATCATCCAGTCCACGAGATTGGTGGCTGATTCTTCCCTTGTGACTGATCAAACGTCATCAACGACCTAAGGGGGTCATGCTCTATTTAAAAAAATAAATAAAATGGATTCAGTCTAGGAACCAAAGACCACAAATAGAGCTTCGTTCGGTGGTGGTTTTGTGAAAAGGCACAAAGAAGGCTGGAATTGTGGTGTTAAAGCTGACCAGACATCTTATTTAGTTATGTTCGCAAAGCTTTCTCTCAAAAGATGTTCATCTCAAAACTGCATTGAACACAACTGGCAATGCATGAGAAAAGGTGAACTGGGAAACACCAGCAACAATTGCAACTGTTTAAAACGTACTTTCAAACAAATTGATGCAATTGCCGTCAGCTTTAGTACATGTCATTATAATATTTGAGAACACTATCTCCACCCCATTTTTGTGAATTTATGCAGGAACGCTCATAATTGCATATTTATCTAAGCATTTAAGCATTCCCTAAAAAGTTGCCAACACCATTGCACCTGTTTAGTACATTTCACCCTAGACTTCAGACTCGTTTACAACTGGTTTGCGACACCCGCAACACTTTAGCACATCTATCCGTAATTGTCTTCAGGTACTGTAATGTAGAGATGAACTGTAAATTAAGATGTAGAAGGGCCTTTCTTTTTCCCTTTTACTTGCTAAGACTCACCCCGTGAAATATCAGGAATTTACATCCTCATTTGTATCAATTATTTTTCGAGAAACATTTATATATCACTTTAAATCTCCTTTTCAAACCTGGTCATGCTATAAACCCCTGGATCTGTGGTATTTGTCTAATAATGGAGAGCCCTTGAAACTACATTAAAAATGATACTACTGTTATTTGTCAGTCGTCCCCATGTGAGTCTAAATCATCATCTTACAAAACCAGACATGGGGGGTGGGTGCATGAGCTACACCCGCTCTTGGTTTGCAGAAATTTGGTTCACCTGAGCTGTAAACAGTCTGTAATTTTCATTCCAAGTACTGCGCCCGACATATGAATACCCCTCCCCTCCCAAAACAAATTGACAGAATTATATACTGAATTGGCACGATAGGTCTGTGATTAAGTGGAGTTCAATAAAACTTTAAAATCGCTGTTATCTTTATGAAACCCATTTACCATCCAAAAACGTACTAAACACAGTCAAATAAATAAATAAATAAATAAATAAAGTTTGCTCTTTATATTTTTATTATTATTATTATTATTATTATTATTATTATTATTATTATTATTATTATTATTATTTCACATTTCGAACATTAAATCAGTCTTTTTGTCTCATGAACAGCAAATGCCAAATAATCAGTGCCAACCAGCCAGCTTCAGAAGAGGCATCTGTTCCTTTCCTGGGCAGAAGCACTTTGGTGTGTAAATCAGGCTCAGATTTTAATTAATTTTTTTTTTTTTTTTTTTTTTTAACATTTGTCATTTTTTTATGTCACCACTGACCACCTGCTTCTGAGATTCCTCTGCATTTACAAAACAGAGCTGAAAAGAAACATAAGAAACCCCCCCACATTTTCTTTTCTAACAGCGTTTTGAATTAGTTACAGAACGTTTTTCCCTTTGGATCATTTTTCTCCTTCGTGAAACAGCGGGGGGGGAAGGGGGGGTGTTTGTGAGGGATTACTAACGGACAGAGCTTGATGCTCATCGATGGAGCAATGTTGTTTGCCACAGTAATGAAGAGGAGAGACAATAAAAAAAGAAGACACCAAACATAACCACCACTTTTCAGAGATACAGTGTAGCTAAATAATAGGTGAATCCTCGTGTACAATTAAATGTGTATGTGTTTGCATGTGTGCTGTAAATAGCTGCTGCATGCTAGCTAGCTAGCTAGATACATTGCTGCTGGTTATTTATTTATTCCATTATTTATTTTTTTTACTTCAACCTTTGTATCACCTGATTCTGGAAATCCCCTTTTCATGAGTATTGAAACCTTTTCTACTGCTTAGGTGTATATATATATATATATATATATATATATATATATATATATTCATTGCATCACATGACACCAAATCATACAATAATAATCAGAAACAGGTACTGCTGCTCTCAATGCACTTGGACATTACTAGATGTTAATATATATTGCAATTACAAACGTAGCTGTGGAGTTACACTGCAGGTGCTATTTAATTACTAATACAGCGACCTGCGTATTGTAACTGCAATTTAAAACACTCTATAGGAGGGCAGTGTTATTACATCTAAAATTCCAGGTACAATGAAGCCACAATGAAGTCTACCAACACTGCTGTTCCTTTACGGCAGTTTACAAAACGAACCCTTTTTTAAAATTGTGATTATAGTTTTAACAGGACCAGCAGCTAATTATATGTGCCTTAAGTTTTTTTTTTCTCCCCCTGTTCATTTCACAGCATTGAGGTTGGCTATTGAGAAATGATATACCTGTACTGGAGCAGAGAAGTACAGTACGAGCCAGAATGCTAACTGCTTTACAAATTCACCAACCCTACTGGGAAGAGCAAGTTTGATCTCTCTTTACGTGAGCGCCGTATCCTCGTATCTCACCTGCTGTACACTGCATATGCCAGCTGTCAGGCCTCCTTCTTGTTCATTTGAATTTCGATATGTTTATTGAGGTGGAAGGCAGACGGTCAGAAGCCGAACAAAAAGCAGCTTTACAGACCATCAGCTCACCTTGTGCGCTTCTCTGACTATTTTAACCCTATCTTGCCCTTATATTAGCCCCATTCCTTAAGATATCACATATTGGCCATTTAAACATCTAAACAGGAACCGCCAGTTGCAAGCAACAGTTCTGTAACATACAGTTCAAGGAAAGTTGTACTGCATCCTTGGAAAAGCACAGGGTAAAGGGTAACTGGTTTCAATGACTGTGTCATACTAGGTACATTTACATAATACTTGATTTCTTCACTGTTTAATAACCAGGTTTGTTTGTACCATACCATATTTCAATTATGTCATTATTTGTTGTTTTATAACTACTTTGCTTTGATATAAGGCATATAAAGCATATATATATATATATATATATATATATATATATATATATATATATTACTATCAACAGTGACACATTTCTGAATGAGCACTGTATCAGGACAATTAATTTGACATGGTAACAGGCGTAGCCACTAACTACCTCACTAAACCACGATTCAGTCAAATTGCTTATCACATGCTCTTATAAATAATGCATTTCAGTTCTGCTTTTGACCACAAGAGGGCTATGATCTAAATATCAGGTCTGGGTGGGATTGTAGGTATTTACTTTCTCCACAAGATGTCAGTATTGGGACGATTCTAAATAGGTCCTTGTCACATCCACCTCAATTTCATTTGTAACCTGCAATTTTAGCGCCATGCAGAGCTCCATGACTTCTCCCCGCAGTTATTCCAATGCGGCTTCCCTCTTCACAGCCTTCCTGAAAAAAGAAGACAAAAAATACTTCCTTGCTTGCTTTGTGTTCCACAGGTTGGGACGTATTCGAATTTACCCGTTAACAGCCAACAGAACGGTATCAAACAAATCGTCGCTTCCTGAAACAGATGCCATTTTAAGCAGTAAGTCCGTAAACAGAAATATGACCAACGTATCAAGCTGTACACAATAAAATGATAAAATATTAGCTAAATACACCAGCACACACCAATGTTTATCCCGCGTGGTCACTCATGCCATTTGTAAAATTTTTTAAAAAGCGGTTCCTCTCCGCGCTGTACATTCAGGGTAGTCTGACTGTTGTAACTTTCTTAAAAAGACACGACTTAAAGTTGGGTTTGTTTAGGTCTAGTGCAATCCTGTGGAATATTTCAATCTAATCAAACAAGTCACCAGTATTACGATACTATATTATGCTATTAAATGTCGGTGACAGATATTAATATATTTAAAAAAGTGTTTTAATGACACGAGGTTCCAGTGAGAACTTTACATACTCGAGTTATAATTATACATTGTGGGACACTTTAAAGTTATTTTACACCCAAAGCGGCTATTGCAGTTCTTGTTTACGCCACGAGATGGCGAGATTTCACTAGCAATACAGCTTCCAACTCAAAATGTTATATAGACACATTTTGTGTTAACGTGACAGTTTGTGACACTTTTTGTTTGTTTGTTTTAATAGGCTTAACTGCAGGTTATGTACCTTTTGCACATTTTTCTATTTTTTTTTCTGAAGACATTTATTTTTGTCATTTCTCTTTCAAATGAATAGTCTCTTCTTAAATATCACCAGAGCTGCTTTTTTTTATATCCCTTACATCACAGAAGCTATAGTTCACTGTGGTGGTAAAGTCCAAATCATCTAGAATGTACTGTAATGCACTTTGGAAATTTCTGAAAGTAATGCAACTGGTAGATAAAGGCTAATAGGTTATATTCTAGTGCCTTGATCTCTGCTTGGTTACACCTTGTGAAAGTTATTAACTATGTCGATAGAAGAAATTAAGAGCACTTTCTGGGAACTCTGGATGAAGCTTACTGGCAGAAACAATTTCATGTTCTCTTATCTGAAAATACTGGCTTCTTCGTTGTTTCAGATAAAGGATAAAAAGTATACAGTGGAAGGAGAGTTCACAGGGGAAGATTACTACCTAAGTAGTTTTCAGGAATCACAAGTGTAAGTCTAAATGCATCATCAACAGAGGGTAACTGGGTTTAAACAAAACATTTTTCAGGAGATCTACTGGAATAAATACTGTTAAAGACAAGGTTTGCCTATAAGTGGCAGCCAATATGAAATGTTTATTGTGGAAGTTGTTTAATGGAACCACTATAGGGTATATGCCATATTCTTATTATTATATTCATGCATATGGAATACCATGCGTCTTAATGTGAGCCTCGGACCTTTTTTAAACAACTTTAAAATGACTTCTGTATGCGGTTTATCATTATGTCATGTGAAAAATATTAAAAGATGCTATTGTTTAAAGATAGCACCCACGTTATAAAAAATACCTTAAAAAAGAACAACATGTGGATCTGCAGTTTCCTTTTTCTTATTTTTGACAGCATGCAAAAACAATGTCAATGAAGTTTATTGGCAGCACACAAATGCTAGTTAAAATCATTTTAATGATTAACAAAATGCTTTTGTATACTACAACACTGCTTTGATAAAACACCACCTTGGCTTGAATGACAGCTTGGCAAACACAAGGTGTTTGATCAACCAGTTTTCCAAGTCAGTAGTCCTGCCAAGTTTTCTGCAGGTATTGACATGTCACTGTAGGGTTAACTTCCACCTTTTTATCCAGTTTATCCAAGATAAGTTCAACTGATGACAAGACAGGACACTTTGAGGACCCATCTTTAGATTTCAGCAGAGCTCTCCGTTTTATTCTCTCCACATTGCCTTTCTGTATTCTGAAGATTTTATTTTTATGACTGTAAGAACATAAGAAAAGTTTGGAACTAGAGGAGGCCAATCACCCTGTGTAGGCTCATCAATTTACCTGATTCCTCGTACTTGATTGATCCCAGAACTTTATCCAGTCAGCTCCTGAAGATTCCAAATTATTTAGCAGCAACATTGAAACTTGATAACCCCAAAGTGTCACCTAACCCCCGTGCTAAGTCTGTGTCCACTCAATTTCCAACTGTATCCTCTAGGTCTGGTCTCTGGGTGGTGCTTAAAATAATGACTAGGGTTAACTTTGTCAAACCCTAAAGACTTTAAAAACTTCAATCAAGTCCCTCTAACCTTTCTTTTTTAAAATTCTGTTCACCTCAACATGTCTTCATAACTCAAAACTTTTAGCAATGGGATTAGTCACGTTGCTCGTCATTGGACTCCAAAGCCGCAATGTGCTTGGAACGTGGGAACCAATCAAACACAACCCAGAGTGAAGAGCCTTACTGTGTGTGTGTTCATATTACTGGCAATTTTGTTCACATAACCAAGGCCATTTCCATCCTCAGAAACCAAACTTCATGCTGGTGCTCATGTGACTGAAAGATCTTTAATCTCAAGTGTATATCTTGTCTAGAGCTCTAGTGTAAATGAGCTAGTCATTTCCCATGGAAGCAGAAAGGTTTCTTGTATTTCTTTTAGACCCAGTGTGATGACCTTGCTTGCTGTTTTCCTGAAGTCCAGCCTTGGACTGGGGCTACTGGCTGATAAGATTTCTTAAGACAACTTTCACAAACAACTTTTTGTTGAGAAAAAATAAATAAATAAAAAATAGTTTGCTAGTTTATTAGTCTTCAAATTGTCTTGTTGGTGCTTTTCAAATGAAAATATATGATTCTAAAACACTAATACAGGAATGTTGCAAACATAAATACACAGAATTAAGATTGTTACTTTGGTTTTCTTCCCAATAATGAAAATGTAAGTAAAAAACATGCACGCTCCAGAGGTTTTATTTTAGCTCTACAACTCATACACAGATCAACATTTCATCCTATTAGGTAAATAGGAAAATAGTAAATATTAGGTAACAGTATTAGTTTTCATACAAGTTATACAAAAATAATAACTATATACCATGACATATATGTATGTATATATATATAAACTTACACACTATAAATACATATTTGTTGATAACAAAAGACAATAACAAATGGGGATGTTTAAATTAAATGAATGAATTATAAATATTGCTTTGAAAAGCAAGTGCTTGAATGAGGGTAAACAAAGACAGGTTCCTTCAGTTTCCTGAAGAATAAAAAGCTTCCTCCACAATAGGTTTTACTGTTCTACATACATGAAGGGGAGTGGTACATGATCATTTCAGAGACACATGCAGCATCTCGTAAGTCATTTTCCAGAATGGTTTTCAGAAAACCATGAGGCACTTGGTAACCCATATACAGTACAGTACAGGTGCTTATATAAACGTTCAATTTCCACTGGGTTTAGTTTGGAAAGCAAGTAACACCGTGCCCTGTTCAGTGCCCTGGTTCCAAGGGTAGCCAAGCATTAGTCTGTGTAAGACGAACCTTTTAAAAAAGGATGGTCATTTTGTTTACTTCTTGTGGAAACTGGGGCTCTGCATATAGATTCTGGATATCGTTCCAAAGGGATCCATGCTGTCAGTCTCTGGGGGAGATGAAAGTCCAAACCCCAGATCAGAGGGCTGGTCCAGATCTTCAAAACCAAAGTCTACTGGCTCCTCAGGAATGGTGCTGACCATAGGCAGGAACTGAGACAGGGGAGGCAATCCTCTCCCTTTAGACTGCAGTCTTTGTTTGGTGCTGCTCAAACTCACAGGGTCCTTGTGCTGCTCAGATGTATACACATTGTACCCGCCTGGTAGAATACGTTCAACGAAGGAGCAATCTTCTTTTGTGTATGTGTGCTTTTAAGAGAAAGAAGCTCATCAGCATCTTGTAGGGATGTGCAACACACCGGGTATTATGGCTGATATACATTCACTTTTAATAAGTGAATGTATATCAGCCATATATATATGGTGGATTTTTTGTTTCTTATTTCATTTCTCATGGTATTTTTTGAATAACACACAGTGCCACCTGTGGCCAAATGTTGTAATAGCGTTTTTTTTTTATCACTGCTTGTTTTTCTATTTTAACTACTGAACTGAGTGTTCTTTCAGATGTTGACAAGTTTATTAGAACGTTTGTAAACAGGTTCTTAGAATTAACCATATTTAAATACAGTACCTGTTTTGACATATTGAACTAGCTTGTTTATTCAAGTGGGTTATTGTTTGCTGAGTGAGTCCAAGTCTTGTTATTTTTGGCTTGGTTTAGAATGGTGAATGAACCCTTGGTCAGTCGGCCAAATCGCTGTTCTGTCTAACTTTTGATTAAATAAACCCTGTCTAAAAGCATTATACTGCAGTTGCAAAAGTGATAATACAGAATTTAGCAATTTGAACTACCACAATACAAAAGTGCACTGAATTAGAACAAGCACGGATAATTAATTTTGTTATTTTCTTTGAGAAGGAAAGACTGGCTTCAACATATTAATTAATTTTCTTTAGACCACTGTGTAATAAATAACAAGCACAAACATAAGCAGAAATATGCAGTTATCGGGTATACAATGAATGGAAATACATCCTATTTTACAGATTAATGCATACGGTTTACTTAAATTTGAATTGCAGCCGAGATATTTCATTCCGTCACTTACCGAGCCATGTAATTTCCCATGCTTGTCCATACAGAGATACCGGTAACTTTTAACTCCTTTGATTGCTACAGATCCAGAAGAGACGGGTCGGATTTCTAATAAACCTAAACCGAACAAAAATAAATGATAAATAAACAAATGAATACATACATACAAATAAAAACTACCCGACTGCTGGACTGCATATGTGTCTATTTATGGACAAAATCAAAGTTAAATGCTCGTTGGTTCAGAACAAGCTATCCAAATCTCCAGGTCAAACAGATCATTTGCTGGACTTTGAGATACGCGTATGTTCATTATTACACATTACCGATACATTACAAGCAAATACATTACAGCTAATTGTACTTTGATCAGACATGAATTTAGATGAGGAGACTGTAACAGTGTAGTTATTCATTTAGTTACAGCCGTACTTTGTATTTATGCGCTGTATTTTTAGTTTGTCAGTAATAATGCCTGTGAAAGTCTTGCAAGCAAACATAAAAACGCTGAGTTTACATAATAAATTATTGTTTTGTAAATCATACAATACTTAGTTTACAAAGGAAGCCTACACACAAGTGTTTAACAAATTATAATTATGAGAATGAATAATACCCAGCCATCCCGTTGAAATCGTCTTCCCTAATATCTATTTACACTGTCCATATTTACTTTGAACAAACTGAAAGTGTCAGCAGTCAATCTCAGTTGAATCCCAATCCTGAAACAGCAGTACAAGCTCTATCCGGTGGGCTACTAGCTACTTACTGTAAGAACTTTGAGAAGTGGTTCCATCCACTCTGCCATCTTCATTTATCTGCAAGTAGTAGCTGACTAGCCCACGACTGTTTGTTGTGTACAGATGCCTAAGTCTCACAGGCTTTCCCCATCCATTGATGATATGCGGCCCAGAGTCGGGCACAGGAAGGCAGTGTCCCACCAGAACAAACAGAAACGTATCGATAAAAAAGACGACACAAAGTCCGAGCAACATCTTTTTTTTTTTTTCAAGATTCCTTGTCAAGTAAGATGAAGACAGGCGACACCAAAGCCAACGCGCTCTTAGACGTCAGAGGTAAACCAACAGCAGCCGCCTCTCTCTCGTTCTCACTGTGTTTCTGCGATGCAGAATATAAAAGCACCCATTATCAGTCCAATCGATAAGCTTAGTTTTAGTGCAATTATAGACACGGCATCAACATCATAATAAGACACGCTCGACTAAACAGGATACCGTAACCTTGGACAGAACCTAAAAGACTAGTCTTAAGTTTCTCTTTTGACTTCTTCTGCCATTATTGTGTAAACAAACTTTAGAACCACCCCCTATAATGTTTGATGGTCGCTCAGGTCATTGGTTATAACACGACGGCTGATAGAAAACAGACGGCATGGCCCAATTTAGTACAAGATAAGAAAACGTAAATCTAAGATTCTTATCTTTGGGAGTGGACTGCGAGTTACAAATATTTAGTCTCAGTAGGGAAAAAAACAGGTCTCGATGAGAAATCACACACATTCGGTTCTTTAACGATGTACTTAATATTGTACGCTATATTTAATTTTAAAAATAAAAAAATACTCGTACATTAGGTGGTTATAAGAAAATACGTTTAGACAAACGGTTTGGAGAGTGCCCGACGATGTATTTTGCTTCATTGTGCACAATAATGAAGTGTTATTTCAACCGATTGTATTAGATATCGTGTGTTAAATGTAATACAAAGTGTTGTTTTTAATTAGATTTTTAAGGGGATTTGACAGAATATGTGTTTGCCTTAATCCAACACACTCCACGTTCATCAGACAAAACGTTTGTGATAGATTTGGTATTTTATACAGGAATATTGGGAACAATGAAACACATGATTTGATAATGGTTTTTAAGGCCAACATGTTTTTTTCTGAGTGCAGCTGTGTAACTAGATGATTATTATTATTAATTTCTTAGCAGACGCCCTTATCCAGGTAGTTGCCTTTAACACGTTTCTTTAACAGTACACAATAATAAATACAAACAGGTTCAGAGTTGTTTTGCAATTGGTACTAATCAGACATTACCGAGTTGGATTTGGGCAATATGGTACTAAATTGTCTTTCCAGTAGATGGCGCTGCATCTCACCAAAAAAATCTCCCAAAAAAAAAAAAAAAGTACTGCAGTAATAGACACCTGTAAGAAGTTCTTCACATACAAGCTGAAGTTCATATGATTGGAGTTTGTGTTCAGGTATTCGCCAATAAGGAGACGCAGGGGCGTTAACAACCGGCGTCTTAAACAATACTCTCCAGAATTAATTTACCCTCCTGAATTAAATTTGGTAATGGACCGGACGAGCCAAGAAGTTTGTCCCTGAATAAAACGTCGCTTAAGTTTAGATGATACATTTTTTTTACATGCAAATTTTTTTTTTTTTTAATACCCTAAGTAGTACTACGGAACCCCTAAAATGTCATGTTGTGAATTAAATCATTGTGAAAAAGGCAAAACAGTTGGTAATGTACTGATAAACAACATACGTACAACGTATGTTTTTAGTTTTTAGGCATTTTTTTTTTTGTTATCCATTAGACATAAAAGGACTCCCCAACTTTTTTTTCCCCAGCTGTACTAGACGAATCGTGTTGGCTATTTGTGATAGGTAAGGTACAGGGGTCGAGATCCGAAGGGCAAGAGGTATTTGTATCAATCTGTCATCAGCTGCTATTAGGCTGAGTCAATTTGACAAGGCAGAAAAGACGTTGAGGGCTAAAACGCTGGTCAAACATCAAATCTGAACAAAGACACCCTGGTCTAGTATGGATACCAATTAGATAAAACGTAGGATACGTTGAAGATCAGAAACAGAGACATTATCACTGCAATAGCCATTGACAAGGTATTACCTATAGGCGTAGCTACTGTTTCTTATATATTTACGTAAAAAGCTTGTCAAAACAAGATGAACGAAGCAATTGTTAATGGCATAATATGGTAAATTACTCATTTCTTAAAAAAAAACGACTTTTGTTGTCAGGCGCTTTGGCTCGTCTTCCTCATTGAAGAATGGTTGGAATTAATTTGTTATGCTCGGCAGTAATTCGGTTTTAGTGAGCAATCGATTATCTCGCGGGGTTTCCTATCAGCAGAAAAAAAATAAATGAAATAGCGCGTGGCACGCAGCTCATTAGCACCAATTATAATTAAGAAGACGAAATCATTGACCCAATCAGGCGACTTGAGCTAGCCAGAGGATGGAGGTAGCCTATATTTTTGTATAGGCCTCTACACAACAATTCAAAATAGCATAATTAACCTTAAATAATCTTACTGATTTTATATGAACCCCAAATCTTGTTGCAAGGTGACATGGTCTTTTTCTAAAAACATTAGCCTGAACCAGTGGGCTGAAGAGACTCCTGTATGTTAATTTCAGAACTGCTGTAGGATGGATGTAGGTTTTGTGGTTGTGGAATTGCAATTCTAGTGTCTTCTGAGACATTTGTATAATTGATCATCAAGACTTTTACTGAACTCAGCTACCATAGGAATGATGCTACTGTCCTAACATATACTGGATGAAAATGAACTGGTAGTAGTAAAGGAAAGGGGCGAGATACAGATGTTATTAACATTGACATTTATATTTTCTTTGTAATTTAAGAAACAGTAATTTGGCCTATAAAAAAAAACCAAAAAAAAAAAACAACAAGCAAACGTTTCACAGTAGCAAAAGTTTTATACAAATTATGAATCTATTTCATTAACAGAAAATAGCAATGGAACACGGTTTTATAATATGACCCTTAATTGACATCGGAAATAGATTACATGCAGAGATTGTTTCATTTATGAACAACAATTACTAATTAACCTTTACTTTGTCGTTGAGTCAGTTGTTTAATACAGTATTTGCCAAATCTGATCTCACATGGGTGTGATTGTGAATAGATGTCTTTGTGCCTTCCAGTTTGCCCAAAATGTGCAAGGAAGTGGTTTTTGCTGACTTCATGCCGACAACCTATGCAGTAATAATAATGTGCTCATCTTGATTGCAAAATATTTAATTTCTTTCTTTTGAAGTCAGGGGTTCTCAGATACACACAGAACCTTGGTGACACCATATCTTTCTCAATAGGGTAGAACTAAGGCTAAACGGTGAAAACAGTCATTTTGACTAAGTCCTTCTCTGCTACAGTATTGTCTGATTTATATTGCAGCTAAAATGACTTATTTGGCAAGAAAACAAAAAGGCAGCGATAATCACATCTCTTGTGTTATTCATTTTTCTAGGGTATCCTGGAAAAGCTTGGTACAGAGAAGCAAGGAACCAAAAGAAAAGCTGTGTTCAGTATCACCATGTGAAAACACAAAGTAGGACTAATGTCGGCAGACTAAAGTGTTCTGGTAAGTTCAAATACTGTGTGGGGCATATCAGCAAGTAAAATTGATAAAAAAAAGGCTTTATTCCACAGTACATACCTGGTTTTGTAATGTTTTAGTTATGGGGTATGTCAAGCTTTGATGACCATAAATGACCATATTTCCTGCACTGTGAAACAAAAAAGAACACACCAGGTCTGTCATGTTTCATAATATTCAGTTCCTGTATATTGAACGTGCCCTGTAGTTGTCTTAAAGTGTAAGTAGCAAGGTTCTGAAAAATATAGCATTATACGTCCGTCCGTCCGTCCGTCCCCCCCCCACCAACGTGAAGCTACAACTGTTTAAATAATTTATCTTTTCATTGTTAACATCCTGACAACTTTTTACACTTATAACTTTAAAGTCTGTTTCAAATCTCTTTTCAAAATGGCCGCTCTAGTGCACTGGGGTTTTAGATCTGTCCTCTAAGTCACTGCAGGAAGAGCAGTTTAAGAAAAGAAAAAAAACATAGCATGTGCTCTGGCTTTTCTGTTCCGTACCACATTATGGATCATTATTGTTGTTTTACCTGTTTGACAAAGTGGGCAATAATCCTTACACTATCAGTGCACTAGAGCGGACATTTTGGAAAGAGCTTTGAAAGTATAATAAATGTAAAAAGTTGTTAGGGTGTTAACAATGAAAAGAAAAAATACAGGCACGTTATTTAAACAGTTGTAGCAACACCTGGGGATGTGTAGCGCTATATTTTTTGGAACATCGCTACTTACTCTTTAAATATTTTCTGACAGGAGATTAGAGGATATACCTAAAAAGTAACAGGTGAGATACCTGTTGTACTACTGTTTTTTTTTTTTTTTTTTGCAGTGTTTTTCTGCCCTCTAGTGGAAATAATTAAACTGTTTTCTTGTCTTAGAATTGCTAGAAAGCATTACAAATTGAAGATATTGGAAGAAGACTCTCACATCATAGCGGTTTGAGCCAATCCAGGTTTTACTAAATAGCACTTCTTAGGTGTGTGTGACTTCTGTGTTTTGTTTAAACTCGTATTGTAAAACCTGGAATGGCTTACACTGCTCAGAAGTGGGAGTGTAATTTCCATCCCTATTTGTTCAACAGATATTTGTTGTATATATCTTGCTTTCTTTTATTTTTTCATGAGAGGGCATCTAAATTGGTTGTTAATACTAAAAAAAAAAAAAAAAATGTTTGCATTCCATAGTCGTTAACGTAGTATAGTTCTCAGGTTTGTTTCATGTAGAAGCTTGTCAGAAGGGGCTGAATTTACCAAACTGTATGCTAATGTGAAAAATAAATGTTGTGACGTCTCTTGCTCTGGCTGTGAACATATTCTATTTTCTTATTGGTTGATTGTATAGCACTGCTACAGAAAATTGAGTCATATCCCCCAGACAGGAAGACTCAAACCTGGTAAAAGATGGATAGTATTTTATGTCTCTCGTATGAAAGAACAATAACTTACACAGGCACTTGGCTCTTATAGTGAAACTTCTTAAAGCATTTAATAAGTCAAGGTGCTCTTTTCTGCGTCTGGCATCTAACTTCTATATATCCCAGTCTATGTAGCTTAAGGAATAGTAGCAATCAATAACAGTAGATATTGCATCCCCAGAGCTCGACTTGCAGTGACAAATAGTGACATACATATATGAATGAATGACTGGTAGTGGGATATCTGTGGTAGTCTATGGTGGAATTTAAGCTAAAGTATAAAAGGATCTATTTAAACAAATAATAGTAATAGCCAGTAATTTCTTTAAACAGATCTTACCGGATGTTTTCACTTGATCTGGTTTATAACACCCCCATAGGCAATGTGGTTCGGCAAATGAAACTTTTGAATAAGCATGCAGTAAAATCGTATTGCTCCTGTCATTAAAATGCCCAACAGAAAATGCAGAATTAAATTATTACATCAACAATGATTCATTCTTTTCTCATCCTGAGCGTTCTGTAACAAATATAAGGCTTTGTTTCCTGAAATGTTGCTGCATTCTGATAGGCGGCAACAACAATACAGAAATCTGTTTGATCATCAAGTTCTTTAATGAAAGGAGACATTTTCTTATGCTTAACTTACGGATCAGATATGATACATCTTCCCCCAGTGGGTGGAACAGCCCTAATGTCTTTGATAAATGAAACATGAAGTTTTGCCCTCAAGCTACAAGTCTTCTGATATGAACGTGGCATCTCCTTATCCAACAACACATCTTCAGTCGATGCCAAGACTTGCCAGGGAGTATAAGATGGGTGCTTTGGGAAATCACATCCGCTCTTATGTGTTTTAATACTGAGCTTTTTGTTTACGATCACAAGAGCCTGTTTAAGTGATTCCTCTGTTAATGTGCCAATTACTGTGATGTAACTTCCACGAAACCTGCCCAGTCTGTCTGTCATGCATCGGCTCATTCTGTTGTGCAGTATACCTGTACACCTGTGTGGAGCGGAGAAACGTCTTGCTGAGTGGAGCATGCCTCTGGAATGTTTGCTTACAGATCTTCTCTCGTCAATACCCCGGGCCGTACATTTTTTTATTTTTAGCACAAATTGTTGAGGGGCGATGAAAAGAGTCTGTGCTAATACGGTAACAAGGCACTGACTGCTATGTCATTTAAATCAAAATTGGGGCAAGGGCTCCAATAAGAATGGGACCTTTTGACTTGATTGGAGAGATCATACCTCCCCAGAGGTTGTGATAGGTGATGACAGGCCACTGGATGTGATTTTTGTTTCACAATAATGTTAGTTGATAACTTTGGACTTGTTTGTTACTGTAGCTGGACCTAAAGCCTGGCCTCAGAGGTTAAGGAAATGACTTTGTGCCACCATGCCCCAGTCTCTTCCTGCATATATGGATCAAAAATCTAAATGCTTATTGCCTTAGTAATTGTGTAGGCCTTTTATTTACATGGCTCAATTACATTGGGGAAAAGTTGTTTTAGATTAAACATTTGTCTCAGTCTTTGTGAATGTATTATGCTACAATTCCTCGCTTCTGTGTGTGCCAACCAAGAATAATGAAGACTTTTGATAAGTCAAACTGGCAAATCTGCAAACATGTGAAAGGAATGCAATGGAAAACGCCTGACCTTTTCTAGAACAAAAATCTCATTCTAGCCACTGTAAACGGCTTGTCTCACTGGCTGTTAGATGTAAAAATTGAAGGTGTGATAAAGCACATGCTCCTTTTTCCTTTTGTTTTTCTATTTTTCTGTTGCTGTTCAGCATATAAAATTGTGAGACTCTATCGATCTTTACTTTTCATAGCCATTCTTAAGCTAGTTAGCTAAACTAACAAGAAAGCACTTGTTCTTCCAGGAGATTAGAACTACTCTGAAGTGGGGGGCAATGAAATTACAACATTTATATCACTAAATGTAAACCTTTGTTAAATTACTAACCATTCAGGGGCTCCCGAGTGGCGCATCCAGTAAAAGCACTCGCTAGAGTGCAGGATGCGCTCTATAGCCTGGACGTCGCCGGTTCGAGTCCAGGCTATTCCACAGCCGACCGTGGATTTGACGGCTTTAATATTGTTCATTAAAATAAGGGCGTAATTTTTTATTTCTTTTTTTTAAAACAGAAAATTCAACCACACATAGAATAAAAGAGGGTGAGGGAGCAGTGCTGCTGGAGGCAAGAAAGCAACCCATATTTTACTGTCCTTCTGAAGCCTTGTAGTAAGATTTTCATGTTTCGGCTGTATGTATGGACCTACTGTACAGTACAGAAAGTGACAATGGGCCCCCATGTACAACTTTTTCTTCTTCTTTAAACACCAGCTTCGAGACGATGATTACAGGATGAAAGTCCAGATCATTTCCTCTTTTGAAATCCGCGAAGACGGTGTCCAGGTAAAAGAGGTTTATATTTCATGCCCTTTGATCTTCCCACCCTTTATAGTTAAACATCTGGAAGGCTGTGTTCCCTCTACAAACAGACAGCGCTGTGCACACTTCACAGCTGGCTCTACAAAGGATCAAGAGGACAAACACCATGTCTAAATATACCTTTTTTTCCTTGCTTTGGTTTTATCACAAGGTGCATGTCGCTGCGTGTCTTGTTGACTGTATTTTGGGCTCATTTGCCGTCCGTGCTGCATAGAGCTACTTAGAAAAGCAGAAGGAAACATGGGCTATAGTACTAAATTGCTATTTCAAAATAACCTAGGCTTTCATATTTAAAGGGTAAACTTTACTGTTTAGCTGACACTATTTATGAGTCTTTCCTTGAAGCACTGAAAAGTGATCACAGACAAACCTATTCTGTAGAAGATCGAACGCAAGTAGATGCAAGCTAAACTGTTTTTTTTTCATTAAAAGAAATAAAACTAAGGTGATTCCAAGGACAAAGGGATTAAACAATCAAGGGACCTTACATTCGTTACAATTACAAAACACAGATTTTTTTTTCTTCTAATTCCCCATAATTATAGGTTGTCTTCTAACCCAGTTAGCTGCTGTATTAATTTTCATTCTTTGCCCTCCACCTCTCCCTTTCTCTTTTTAGTCATGGCTTTGTCTGCCTTCATTCAGCAAATTAGGATGGAGGCCAATATTTTACAGTATATCACTGCCCCAGAGCCAGTCTCTGTCGCTCTATTTGTGGAGTGGCAGTCATTCTTTGGGGATGTGATAAGCGATACTGTGTGTAATACAGTTAACAAATGCAGTAAATTAATTTCCAATATCACAAGTTGCAGAGGAAGGCCAGTTGAGTGTTCTGCAGTGTCTACAACGTAACATTATTCAACAGGTTTCATTTGACTTTATGAAGCAAAATTAGTTAATTCTGTAGGGTGATGCAAAATTTTTGGCCATAGCTGTAGGTCGAATCTAGTAAGGACAGCCCTGATCCCTTTATCTACAAAATGCAGAGCCTTGGTTCCACCCCACCTTTACTGTCATCATAAGCAAGTCTTTTTTTCAGTTCTCAGAATGGAAGTGGAAGTCAATTGAAGCTGTTTGGTAATCTGAATTGCCACCAGGCCTTATTTTATAAAACTATCAAAAAGGGATAACCATAAATCCACTTGCGGCTTGGGCTCTGCTTCAAATAAACTTCTCCTTCATGCAAGTTCATATTACTCACCTGGCTCCTTTCTGAAAAGATAGATAACAAGCTGCCTGCCTGTCTTGTTTGGCTGTTTGTTGCAATAAAGGTAAAACAAACAAAAGCTGAATCTGTCGGTGTCATATGATCTACCTTGTGAGGGAGACTGGAGAAACAAAGTGAGCAGCCCTGCATGCAAAGCACTGACTGCCTTTTTTTTTCCAGAGTGCATATTCAAGTGTTTGTATACGGGAGGTGAAAATAAGGGCAAATGCATTCCCTCAAATTGCATGACATAGAGAGGACAGTGTCAAGATTTATTCATTTAATCATTTTTTTAATTTGTATTCATAGTACACAAAGTAGAGTCCGTGTTTGCAGAGTTGGCCCCATGGTTTCGTTTTGTAGGGAATTACTCCAGGATGTTTTGGCTTATTGGCTGAGGGATTTGGTCTCCTAAGACCTTCTGGACAGCTAAAGCAGATTTTGTTAGTTCCCACAGATAATCATTTAACAGGTTTGAGTGCACTTCCCAGTGCAGCACAGTCCTGCGGAGTGCCACTGGTCTCTTTGTATCTCCTCTTTATTTGTTTTGGCAAGTCACGCTGCAGATAAGACCTGTCCTGTCGTGATCAGTTGCCATCACTTGTCTCATGAGTGTTAAAGTTTTTGTTGTTGTTTGGAAACTAGATAAAGAAACAAAACCTATAAGCTTGTGCTTAATGGCCTCATAGGTGCAGCTTCCATGGAATGTTGTGCTTTCATTATAATGCCTTGAATGCTTAAATTGCCTCCACTGATTCAAACATGGAATGTAAATGGTGTGGCTGTAGCAAAAACACTTTCAAAATCAAAGACATAGTTTGAGTTTTACTCAGCCTAGCAGACAATTAGCAAACTATTTAATCAAACTTTATGGGTTAATGGTACTTGCATATCTGTTGAGCTTATTTTAAAGTGAACAAATGATGTATTAAATAGTCTAAATTGAAAATGGGTGCCCAGATTGACAAGGCTTTGTCATAGTCTCATTCGTATATTCGGTTTTGGGAATTTGATAACCATGTCAAAACAAGGTGAAGCATTGCTGCAGGCTTTCTATGGATCATTATTATATTAGAGGATCAATTAAGGCATCAGCCATGCATGCTTGATCGGGAAGGATAAATTGGGGTTATGAACCTTGGCACCCCCCCCCCCCCCCCCCCATTTTACACCTGGCTTCCTGGATGGAAATTGCTTGTCCCACAACATTGTTCCAGTGGAGCTGACCTGTTGTATTTAGATGCACATTCACAAGTGTTAGTCAAAGGTGTTGAGTACCTATCGCTTGCTTCATACTTACGGTGTGTCTGCTGTCACAGGGTTAAGGAGTGAAGAACAAATCATGTGTGAAATCCAGCATCTCTCCCTGCTGTGATGGCTGTTTATCCACGTCACTGATGTACTAAAGTCAATTACTAGCAATACACTTTCTGTTCACAAATGCATTGTTGTCAGTTTCCTGAGATGTCTGGTTTTTTGAAGTCTTTGTATATTTCAGGACTTAAAAGAACTAGTTTAGAATATGCACAAGGTCAGGACAAGGTCTGTAAGGGTAGAATATCAGATCATATATTATGTGTGCGTGTGTATATTTGAAGATTGTTCCTAGAACTGTAACTAAAAAGGGTGAAGGGGGTGTTACGTGTCAAAGAGATGCCTATAAATTTATATCAGAAGTGTGTCTTAAAAACAAACAAACAAAAAAAACCCTACAAACTGGCCTTCTCTACCTTCAGCTACTTTTTTTCTCCATTGCTTTATATGAATGACTTTATCTTCCAGAAAAATATAAAGTTGCTATTTAGGAGATATAATTTGCTATAACATAATTAAATAAATGGATCAACAAAGCCTAGTTCAATATAATCACCAATGTGCTGATGAGTCCATTGATACAGAAAGCTAGCAAACAATTAGATGTCTCAAAGACCCAGACAGTCAGTTCATGATATGATGCAAAAAGCCTTTTGAAAGTGACTTGTGAGTGCTTTATTTATTTATTAAACTGTATTGATGTGCTTGTTTTGCCTTTCTGCTTTCCAGGACACCACTGTAGATAATATGCAACATCTCAACAGCCAATTTGTAGGTAAGAATATAAAGAAATGAATATGACTGCACCACAGTCAGCTGATGCAATACCTGCCATTTTGTTCTTTATTGAGGGTGGGGTAGCAGCTTAGCTTTGAGGTCTATTGTGTTTGTTTGTTTGTAGGTTTATTTGTTTTAAATATGGCCATTTTCAATAGTGTGCCTTTTTATGTATTTTCTATTGGATTTGCTATTGGAAACGCTTTACAATAATCAGTATGGTCATTTTATAGAGCTTTTTAAAGAGGAATATTTGAATGGTGACCCAGGGGGAGGGTGTTTAAAATGCTTCCCAGTCTATCAACCTGTTTCGCACAGCCTAATATCGCGTATAGTCCATATTGTAAAGTAAGTGCATTAAAAATTCACCATTAAAAGTTAAGGTAAAAAAATATTTTAATCTTTGAGTCATCATGTTACTGTGTTATGTTGCTTCAAGTCACCTGTTCCTTTGTTTAGCAAGATGCTTTAAAAAAAAAAAGTAACGCCATCCCTTTAAAAATGCTGCTGTTTGCACGCATTTAAGCCCACTGCATCCTCCTGCTTCCTCACACTATGTTTTATTGACCATTGCTGCCTACTTCATTCACACTGTCTCTTCCATGTCACAGAGAGCAATTTAGCAATGTTTGACCTTATTTACATAGCCAATTTACAAAAGGGCTTGGAATCACATTACCACTTGAGAGTAAAACTCTTGCCCTCTTGAGCTTAAATGTAGTTGGAAAATGTTGTGGTGACCTATGCAGTACACTAGAAATGCTCTGGGCTTAAATAAATCTGAACTCAAAGACAGTGTTTATTATTATTTAATTTAACAATTTGCTGAACAACGAAACAGGTGTTTTGAAGCAACATATCATGATAAAGAAGAGAACTGTATTTGTCTATAACATGTCAACTCATGAAAAAAAAATGTAAACCAAGTTTTAACTTGGATTTAAACTGCAACTAAAGTTGGACAGTCTGTGAAGGATTGGTAACCTCGTTCCATATTGTGACAACAAAGTGTCATGAAGGTGCCTGAACAGCATCCTTATTAGTCATCTTTAAAGAGCAACAGCCCTCGGAGCATCTTGTCATAGTTCTTTATCACTACAGGACCTTAAAAACACCAGCAATGCAATCTGCTTCACAGCCCGAAAGCTTTGAACTACTGCATCTGCTTACTGGTATGTCCCTGATCATTTTAAATTCCAAGTAGCGTTCAGATCCACGACCTTACTTGCAAATTGGGTTAGAAGTGTATTGGTATCCTGACATTTTTTTTAGTAAAATTTGCTATTCAAAATTTAGATCTGGTGTGGTACAACCACAAGGTGACAGACAGAACTTAAAGTGGAGTTCAACTGGAAAAAAAACACCTTAGATTTGAAACCGACAAATGATGGCAGCTATGACGAGCAATGAATAATATGGTAACAAAAATAACTAGAAACCTACTTACTTTTAGTGGGCTTCAGTATCATCTTTGCCACGTGTACCTGTGTGTTATTAATCTGTCCTGCGTCAAATATTGCAATGAAACAACAAAAAATCTATTTTTGTAAGTTTAAATTTCCAAGTGAGGATATACTGAAAAAGCATAGTGTTCCTTTTGTATGTAATGACTGTCTTTGACAGATTAAACACTTGAGACAAGGAATAGGGTTTTCCAAAGACGGTTTATTTACTTCTTTATAAGTCATTTTTATGTGCACAGCACATACACCACAATATTTAACAGCACCTGTATAAAACTACAGAACAATTCTGATAAATGTTTACAAATTAAATACATATCACATGACCACAGTATCCAGTCAAACACTATAAAGCCTGCCTGAATGCATGAACAGAAATTAAAAAGTGGACAGGTATTGCATAGGAGGTTGGTTAGTCTGGATAAGCCACAGATGGAATGTATTAAAGGATTTTACAGTAGCCATGGGTTTCCCAATATTATATAGGGGAATTCCCAGGTGAAGTAAAATTGTCTAATACAATCTACAAAAAATTGTTTTTATCCTGACAGGGTGTATTATTCACCAACTCAACTCCTTAGTCTCCTTGACATTTTCATCCAATGCCTTAGTTTTAGATACAAGAAGATACATTTTTACTACAATTTTTTAAAAATTATTATTATTATTATTATTATTATTATTATTATTATTATTATTATTGTTATTATTATTATTATTATTATATAAAAACTAAAGAAGTTAAACTAATATTTCTTCTTGTTCATGGACATAATTTGAATTTGCCTGAGGGAGTTAGATTAGGCAAATAATGCCTATTGCAGAAGCTGTCCAAACTAATGCAAATAACGTTTTGAGCAGAACAAATTTGGCACTAATTCCTGACACTGGAGATTAGGGAGGGCAAACGTTTGCAGGAAGCCAGGTTCAGATTGGCTGCAGGTATTAGTTGGGTCCATTTGTGCATTCAGGTGGGGATGATAAATTAAATCACAACAAGTGAAAACACGTAACAGTACGGTACAATTAATATCGATTACCGAGAACAGAGCACCACATAGTATTAGTAGAAGCGGCTTCCTATTTGAAGTTTGAACACTGAGCAGGAAATAATGGGTCTGATCTTGATGAATGTTCTCCATATTTCCGTACTGCCATTTTTGTTCTTTGTTTTTTCAGTGTTTACTATACCAAACAATTTGACTTTATAAAGAAGTACACCAGAACACACATTTAAAAAAGGAATGTTAACCCTAAACCCCAAACTTTCTCCAGTCTGCAAGGGTTGTAGGTGTGTGTAAGTCAACATGCAGGTTAGCTAATTTACCTCACAGCAATGGACTTTTATGTAACATATATATTTTACTCAGCTTAATATATATCTCTCTTTAACGTTTTAACTTTTGTGTGAGTTTTTTAAACTTCCAAATATAACCTAGACTTCAACTACATTACACTGGCTACTAGGAGTTATATTTGCAAAATATATAAAGAAAAATCTAGGGTTACTGGATGGCCATATAGTACAGTCTAACAGCTGCCTGCAAATATTTCCACCATGATTATCCTTACTAAAAGTAAATCGCTGGGTAAAGATAGCTCAAACGTGACAAGGCTCAACTAGGACGCAATGGACGCCTGGGTACATTTGGCTACATATGGAAACTCAGCGCCTCAAGATCCGTCTGCAATTTTCTATAAATTTAAAATAAACTAAAACGTTATAGCAGATTTTTGTAAGGAGATTCACGTTTAGATATTAAGTTTTTAGTGAGGTAGAGAAATATTCTATGAATTCAGGGAATGGAAAAAATGAAAAGCAGCAATTTCTTTCTCCTTCAAAATACTGCATATTTTAAAACAAAAAGCATTTTTACTAATTTATTTCAAACGTAACGTGATGTAGCCTAATCAAATATTTGCTCTTGTTAGTGTTCTGTTAATGACGTACTGTTTGATATCCGCTCGTCCTCTTTGATATTATTTCATAAAACAAATGATAAACATGTTAGTTGTCAGCCTTGACACTAGTCCAGTATATGTCCTTATATCCTCAGCGTTTAAGAAAGCATGAGTTTCCAATACATTTTTTAAATGACTGTACTCCAGTTAAAATGCCTACTGAAGAATCCACTTGACTATCCTTTAAAACTCGCTGCTTATATAATGGCTGAAGCCGAAGAGGTCTCTCCATCTGATGCCGTATAGATCTGACAAAGATTGACTGCAGAAAAGTTCAAAGTTCAGCCCATGCAGAGCTAAAAACAGATTTGTGGGGTAGGACTTCAACACTGCACTTTCTGTACCAGAAGTAAACCGATACCGCTTCAATTGAATAGCAACTCTGCACAAAGGAGGTCAGACATTGTACATTTGCTGCAAACTACACTACGAGCACTGATAACTTTTTCAAAAGTTAGAACCAAAGACTAAGACTTTATCTTTTTACAAAAAAAAAAAAAAAAAAAAAAAATACACGTAGGCCTTCGAAGCTTCAAAGACGCTTACTGTACAACATAATTTATAAACAGTGCAAAAACTCAATGTAAATAAAGGAATTTCATTTCACTTGTTTGAACACGTAATAGCAGCACACCTGTGATTTAAAAAAAAAAAAAAAGTTAAATAAACCGTTCTGTAGGAGGACGCCTACAATTGCCCAGTGAATTGAAATGCATTTTTCCGGAAATATAAAATTCATGAGAATTATAAATAATAATCTTCCTATATATATATATATATATATATATATATATATATATATATATATATATATATATATATATATATATATATATAGATAGATAGATAGATAGACTTAAATAATTAATTTAAATATGATACACCTACTCTTGCATAAAACGCTCCGTTTGAAAGTGCACTGTTTTGTATCGCCCCACCTGTCTCTCTTCGTTGAGGTAAAGTCTGAAACGATCACTCAGATTCTGGGTAAGAAATGCGTAACTGTCATTGTTGGGGAAACCCTGTTTCCTTTCTTTGTTTTGCCGTTTTTGCTTATTCCTATATACATCCCGGGATACGCTCGGGATTCGTATGCGTTGTAGTTATTGGCCAGGAGCATCTCTTTAAACGTGCACTCGTCGCTGAAATGTGTCTGAAAATAAAAGAGAAAAAATGTGGTTATTGTCAGAGAATAAGAACCAAATAGTTTCTGTGTACTTACTGTGCGCAAAATAAAGTAATTGGCATATCCCTTTTATTACGCCGTTATTGCTACACACTCCTCAATGTTGAATTACTGATAAATTCCAGATGAAGGTAAACATATTAGAATATTGATCAACTGGCTAAATACCTTTGACTTACAAAAAAAATAATGGGCTGGTCATTAGAATTTACAAAGATGATGGCTTTCGCAGACAGGTGTCTAAGTTGATCCAAGCTACACCCATATCAGACGTCTTAATAAACATCATTAAGCCTAAACATTTGTAAAAATTACTACTTTTTTTAAGAATGATCACAAATTAAACGTGTTTTGGATTAGTAGACACAGTTACCTGTAACGTATTGGCAACAAGAGCAGTTGAGCTGTGTCAAAAGCTTGTGGAACAAAGGAGGGTGGGGGTGGATACAGGACTACAGAGCGCAGCACGGGTGGTCCAGGTTGACCAATTCAGCGTTACATGTGTTGGCTGGCAATGCAAAGAATGGAATGCACAGACTAGATGATCTACGGCAATATCCTTCCATAGTTTATCGGGCTCACAATAAAAACACAGCAAAGCACTACAGGCGTGCAATGGCTGCGCCTAACAATGCGATGTAGAGAGGGTTTCACAGGGATGTCATCAGCCGATGATGTGAACATCTACTGCAGCAGCAGCACATATTAACTAATTTGTCATACTTACAGATCCATAGAGCTTGCCTTTGCTATTCATGGCCACGAACAGACCACTCCTTACACCAAATAGTGTCACAACACCTCTTTCCACAGGGGACACTTCAAGAAGACCTAGAAACAAAAGTAGATGATAAAAATTGCATTGCATTTGCATCGATTTAATCTGTGGACTCTGTTGAATTTACAAGTATAAAACTGGTGCTTTGCTTGCCTACTATATGGTTAACTTTGACGTGAAGGAGCTGTTAAGTTTTCTTCAGGTTTTTTGTTTGTATTTGTACTGATTTAGACTGTAATGTATAAATTAGCTGAAACTTTTTTTGGATTCCTAAACGGTCCAATGTAACGGTCTGTGGTCTTCTGTGGTAAGTCCCTGCACATGCAGAACATTAAACTGCACGGTCTAGCCATTTATGGATCGGTCCATTAATATGTGTGGTTCTGTTTACTGTCTGCATACTTTCCTCTGACATTCTATTGTCTCAGAAGAATATTAATTAGACGTGTGGGGCCATGGGGTTAAGCCCCTAGCAGATGCTCTCCTGTATAGATCCTAACTTAAGAACGGAAGGAATGACATTAAACGTTTAACTGGTTTGTGAATACAAAGTCGGTGTGTGTGTGTGTGTGTGTGTGTGTGTGTGTGTGTGTCCAGAAGTCGGTGGATGAACACCTGATTCTATCCGACATCAGAAAATATTGCTTTGAGCATTTTTTTTTTTGATCCACAAAAAAGAAGCCACGTATATTGTTCAAGCAAGCGCATGATTAGCACGGTCTTCAAGCCCGTATACACAAGTCCTCTGTAGTTACACCTCAAAACATTAACTGTGTCCTCTAGCTATCTTGGAATATACTGAAGAACCCATTCGTCTTAATTTATTAGACAGGAAGCCTAATGGTGCCGGTTCGTATGTGTGTAATCAAACTAATTTAAGATGAAACCTCACATGCTTAAGTTTGTTACGTTAACCGATTGTGACATTGAAATAATGTTCAATATTTTGCGCTCAGCTTAAGTTAAAGAATATACGACTTTCATACGACTTTGTAATATGCAGTTCTAAAAACGTTCATAATAATCTGAGAATCTTACAACAGTGTATAAAGTATTTGATCATTTTGTATATGAAAGGCAAAAACGCATTCAAAGTGAATGTATGAACTATATGTTTATATACCCCCCCCCCCCCCCACACACACACACACACTGTCACTGCTACAGAAAATGCAATGCTGAGAAAACGTAAACATGACCTGCCTTCAAATACAGTACATTTAAAACATGTTCACATTTTTATATTGTGCAAATCAAAACCATGGTCATAAATTTGACCTGAAACTGAAAACCATCCCTAAAATAAAACTCCATTAAATAACCACAGGCAAAAATCACACTGTAGGCTACTTACTGTATCGATTTTCGTTGTGCACTCCGGTTATCTTTCCATCGGGTAAAACCTGAATGTGAAATCCAATGCCTACATTGCAGTAAAGGCGCCGCAGCCTTTTAATGCCAATAAGATAGTCACTGTCCCGGTTGATATCCCTCCTTTCCCCGGGGATCTGTGCCAAAGAGCGGGAGTAGAGGGTCTCCCAGTGGCGCTCCGGGGTGCCGTTTTGCCTGCCGGGGAAGGGACCGCAGCGCACTAAACTCGACACCAGTCCCAGGACCAATATTGGCAAGAAGGCCGATTGACTGGACATCCTGATCAACATGGGCACACGTGGTTGAAGGAGTCGATCGCACTAAAAATACCTCGACTTCTAGCTCCGCTGTATACTAAGACCAAAGAAATAAAAGGAAATAAAGAAAGCAAAACGCTCAGTTCCAAACTGAGCGGTGACTTTCTCTTTGGTGCTGCATGGAGTTTCCGCTGTGAAGGGGATTCGATTCTGTGTAAGTTTATTCGAATTTGATCCCAACTTGTTGTGAGCCACAGGAGAAGAGCTGTCTAAAGAAGTGTTGATCGTCTATACCAGCCCAGCTCAGCCATGCCGCTCTACCCTGACCAACGATATTTATATCTGCTTCGTTACCTATTACATCACACACCACCTACTGCAGCATGGGGCAGTATTCACTTTAACACAATCGTCACCCACGGATGCTTAACAACTCTAAACAGACTGATTCCTTTGGTGAATATTCTGCTAACATTTAGCACTAGAAAAGAACGACTAGCTTTGAACAAATGTCAGAATTTACGTTGATCAGATAAAATCCATTTGCTTGCAAATACTATTGTAGACTGAACTTTGCATGCATTTTATGTCAGCATTAAGCACAAAGTCAGACTTTGTGAAACCCTGGAATTTAGCTTGTTACAGTACACTGGCGAGGTGGTTAATAATTTTCTTTGTATAAAATGCCCTTCATTAAAAGCCAAAAAACATAATAATTTATGTATGGGACGAAGTAAAATGGGAAAGCAACAGAATGCAATTACCATAAGGGAGAGCTTTATATAACTGAACAATAACAAGAAAAAAGAAAAAGCCTATTAAGTATTTTAAATGTTGCTGTTATTTAACTTGACAAAACACTGATTTCTAGATTTCTGGACAGAGTTTAAGATAACAAGCCAATTGATTAAAACGCGTGAACATATAGTACGTATATGTGTGTTTTCTATTAAGCAATGTGATTTTTTTTTTATCAGATGTTATAAAGCACAAATAGATTATTAGAATATACTGAGAACACAGACGTAAAGTTATTTTCTTCAGATGCGCACTTTTTCAGATAAGATTATGGCATAAACACTGCAACCGCTGAATCATAAAGTTAAAGCGTTAATAATTGCATGACAGAATGTATTAGATAATATATTTGGAGTGAAGTAATGTATAAAGTTTATAGAGCATAGGTTGCTTTTAAAGTGCAAAGATGTCAGAAGTATTTGGGAGAACTACTGATTTAACGCATCACGTATCTGGTCATAGTGAATCAAGGTCTTTAAGCCTTAGGTAGCCTTGGCCTTTTCCCGTCGACAAGATCTCCTGCTGTTCTGTTAAAGGATGCAAAAGATAGAATTGCTATTGGCAAGGTGAAAGCTCACGTAGGTGCGAATACTATTGACTTTCCTGGAACACGTGTAATGGAATCGCATGGTGTGTGTGTGTGTGTGTGTGTGTGTGTGTGTGTGTGTGTGTGTGTGTGTGTGTGTGTGTGTGTGTGTGTGTCTATATAGACATTTTGTATGGTAGCAACCGTTTAATATGTGGCAGACATCAAAGTACCATTTGCCTGCTGTTTGTAATTTGGAACAAAGGTGTGATGTACACCACCGTAATCTCACTGTCTACTAACCTTTTTATCTATTAGTAAAATCCAGGTGCGGGCGTTAACTGTCAAAGACTCAACAAATTGGCACCCTGTTAATTATCATTGCGCTATATATCTGAGTTGAGCTCAGATTATTCCATGGATTGTAGACTAATTATCAATCGCTTATAAACTCAATGAAAACTATGCCTGCTGTAACAGTTCAGCCAAGTTAGTTTTTCGTATTGTGTGAGGATTGTATCCATGCATGGTAACTTTAAACAGCTTTCTAAAGCATATACAGTACATGCTTAGGGTTTGGTTAAGCATTACATTTGTATGGACTTTTCTGCATTTTGCGGGTTGCTGGGGGTCTCATAAAACCAAATGAAATTCTACTGCATTGCTAATCTACCCCCGTCCATAACACCTGTTCATTACTGACGCATGATTTGTTTTAATCATAAATTATGTCATGCCATTAAAGAGACAGTGACTACTGTAAGTTAAGTGGACCCCAGTTCCAGACTGCTTACCTTTCCGCTACATATTAAAAACATACATTTTCAAGACCACCATAGTCAAGTGACTAAATAGAATTTATGTCTGTTGACTCACGCTTGCTGATGTTTATTTCGAAGTCTAATTTCAAATCTATAGTTAAGGAACTGTTCACATAGTCTTAATGTATGGTGTGCGATGTGAAACAGAGAACAGATAGACAGATGTGTCACCTGCGAGTTGTTATTTATTTCTAACGTAAAATATCTAAACGCATTCATGGACATACAGTCATTCAGTTTATCCACAACTACAATGGCATTTCTTTGATCTATTGTATTTTTTACTTCCAAGTATTGCTCACTTCGAACCAATGTTTTTTTATGTTTAAATTTAACTATCCAAAGCAAACATCTATATGTGGCTTTTAAGAAGAAACATGAGTCACCTGGCAGAAGATTCGCATGACAACGTTTTCTCACATTCACGTCTGGGTGATTCTCTATATAAAAAGTCACTTTTTTACATGGTTCAAATAGGGGCATGGAATGCCGTCAGATCTGGGGGCCGTACCCCAAATAACTCGAACTGTCGCTGGGCGACCCTCTCTTCTTGGGTCCGCTGCCTCACTAAGTGCTGCCCGCTGGCGAGCCATATGCACACAAACCACGTCTTTTGCAGTCGGTTTATTTGATCTCTGTGTGCCTTCATAGAAACCCTCTGTTTGTATCCAGTAGTAAAGCTTTGCGGTGATCAAAACCTCCCATTGTAACGCACGATGTTGTGATGACATATGTTGCAAGCACTGGAGTAGATCAGCGTGACAGTGACAATAGAATCGAAGTGTAGCAGAAGTTCTAAATAATTTGACAAGAGGTGACAAAATAAATCCTGGAAAATAAGGATTCCATTTATTTATTTATTTATTTATTTATTGATTGGTAAATTATTTTTTAACTCTGGATTATACATTTATTTTATTTTTTAATACTGTAGATGGAACCGAATGGGGTGTACTTTGTACATCACCCACTTAGAGGCGACTTACAGTACATGCATTATTATTATTATTATTATTATTATTATTATTATTATTATTATTATTATTATTATTATTTTTTTTTTTTTCTTTGCAGCAATTTTAACAGTTGAACGTTTGGGATAACGTCAGGGTTCTGATTTGTAAGTGTTTTCATTTACATTATAAAAAATGGGGGGCGGGGCGAGATAATGACCAAAATATGGAAATAACGATCACACCACATTATGATTTGAGAGGGATGCCTGGTTATATATATATAAGCAGGTGGGTGTTGTTGCTGCGGTTTTTTTTTCTTCTTCTTTTGGTTCACGTTTTGAATTCTTGATGTGTTTTGAACCATTAACAGTATGTTCGGCTTTTTTAAAATTATTTATTTTATTTATTTTAGTGTCGACTACTTTTAGAAAAATATGGAGCAAACATTGCAAAAGCTAGAGGATAAATAACTTTTGATTGTATTTCTACGTGAGAAATGTCGTTTGAAATGCCTTTTGGGCATCTTTTAATATTCATAAATGCACCACAAAACTTTGAAGACCTTGGGCCGTTTATGCGTTCCAATCTGGGCTTCACTGGATTCTGGGCATTATAGTGTATGGAACGACATTGTCTCGGTCGAAAATACTTAATTTTCTTTGCTGCCAATATTTTAAATTCAAGTCATGGGCAAAACAGATTTTGGGTATTGTGTTATTTAAGAAAATAAATATTAAAGTGATAGTTTACTTATATTCATATTGTCTAAAACAATTCGTTTTAAACAAAATACTGTCCAACGCAATCGTAGCGCATTGTAAAAAAACGTGTACTATTTAACTGTAAGAATACAATAACATAAACAATGCTGTTACCCTATATATATATATATATATATATATATATATATATATATATATATATATATATATATATATATATATATATTTTAAATGCAGTGTGCGAAATAGTTTTTGAAAAAAAAATGTTGATTCTTTAATTGCAAATAACTTTTCTGCGAACTCTGGCTACATAGCCCACTCACATAAACGGTATAACAGTCATAACAATGAGTCACTTTCAATAAAAGCATAAGCCTGAAAGAAGTTTCTTGGTCTGGTGGTTTAGATTTTGTTTTTGTTCTTCAGCATCGTTTTTATTATACCGGTCTTTGAAAAGGCTGTGCTGATATTGGTTTCAGATTTCTTTCCCCTTTATTTGTCATGCTCTGATAAATGTATAGTGATGGATGTGCATAGTTAACAGCTAGTAAATTTAACATTATTCATGCTTAATTCATATAATTTAATATTTCTAGTATTGATTGAGACCGTTAATTGTCACAAACGTGACACTAAAGTGCAAAAACAGTATTTCAGAGAGACATAATAAATAACATTATAAACTACAAAAAAACTGCAAACTGTTTATTTCCCGTAGAACTAAGATTGCCCTAGTTTTATACCGTTATTGTTTTGATACACTCAAAATGTGCTTTTGCGTTTGCACTTACTTCAAAATATGGCCTAGTAACGTGAGTTATATATTCCGCAGTTCACATGAATAAGGCAAATGAGGAACAGTTGTTCATTTCAGGATATAAGAAATGTGATTCAAAACCTTTGAAAACAACAGTGTTTCTTATTAGTATATGCAACATTGAAAGTTTTATTTTCCTTCAACAAAAATAGTTTTTTTGTCCTGCATTACACATGACCCACTGTCCTGTACATTTTTTTTCATTCTGTTACTCCAAATCCAGTTATATTTATTCTGCCGCTGAAGGTTAAGTACCTGCTATCCATGGTCCTGTAACCCTTCTATTTCATAGCCTTGGTCAGTTCAATTCATAACTTTCTGTCTTTTTACCTATTTTCATTCCTGTATATTCCTCATGTTTCACAAATAGTCTGTTTTATGTTTTTGGCTTCTTCTATTCTCTGTGTATGCATCATCTGTCCTGCCTTTGGAGAGATTACATTCTCTTGGGAGGTGAGGGAGCAATTCAAGCTTCATGGCTATCCAATCATTGGCTGTGATAGTGTCCAGTGCCAAATATGTCACCAGTGACCTGAGCTGGATTTGAACCCAGGCCCAGAGGGGAAATGCTTTGCATTGGCCAACTGCCTCACTTAGAACCTGATCTGTAATACATGTCTGATTGTACTTGCATCACTTCCATAATTTCAGCACATACTGATTATCACAGTTCCCCTGTGAGAAGGTGTTTAGAGATTGCCCATATCCCTGTGCTTGCGGTCAGTCATCACTGCCACATAATGACTTACTTATATCTCTGGGATTTACTGCACTTCCTTTACACATTTTAGTATGACCTGCACCCTTGGGGAAGTTGTTGGGCGGCCTTGACTTTAACCTCCTCCAACAGTGGCTACTTAGTTGCCATGTTAGATTTTTTTTTTTCACAGTATTGATGTCTCTGAAATGCCAGAATTAATTTTTTTCAACCTTTTCTTTTTATGCCCTTTCCTGCTAAACCATGTTACCCCTTTAGCTCTAGAATAAGTTGTACCTGATAACACCACTAACCCTGTATCTGAATTGATTACATCAACTAGCCCATACTGCCGTTAAGCTATGTGCGGTAAATGAAGTATTTACAGTCCGATCACAGTTTGTTGTTAGATGGTTATGGGCAGGAAACTATGTAAATAAAAATGACTCTACGTTTAGAGTATAACGTATTTGTCCCAATGTTAGTTCCATCAATGTTTCAATCAGTCTGCCACAGTACAATCATTGCAGCCCTACTTTGTAAACTTAACACAGTTAACACATTTAGAAGATGGACATGAAGGTATGTATGGTTTTGAGAAGAGCTGTTGTTTGCTAAGTGTTTGCTAGGAAACGTAAAGTTGGCACAGAGTGGTTACATTGAGTATGCACATTATCTATTCCAACACGGTGATCCCTTCGCTTCAGTCATCTCCTTCTAGCAATAAATGTAATGGAGGACAGATATAGAAATACATCTTCATCTTCCTTACAAGTAAACCACTCGGGGGCAGACTGCATCTAAATGTGGTGCACAGTCTTAGCTGAGGCAAGTACTACAACAAGAAATTGACTGTGCTTCTTGCTTGGCATTAAAGCGAAACATTTTTTTGAAACTGTATAAGAGAAACCACAAATTGGAAAGGCACAACATTTTCACAGTTTATTAGATTACAGCTTTAATTTTAGACATGTATCTGACATGCAGTGATCAAAGTTGACATTCAAGAAACTGTTCTAGAATGTAAAGAACAAAAGTCTAGAACAGTTTCATGAATACAAAGCTTTTATTTTATCATAACAGACTTTAGGAAAAAGAGCAAATACAAAAAAGCACAATAGTATTAATTAAATAGCTCCCTGAGTTAACACTTTGTGAACAGGGGCTGCAGAGTCTTGGTTGTTGCTGTTCATAGCCACTCAATTTCAGACTTTGTGTTAATGTCAGGTTACAAACTAACCAGGCTGTCTTCTGTAGTGCATGGACTCGAGTTATGAAGACCTGCATTTATAAACAATCACATGCTATTGTAGATTTTATAGGAGTGATAACTACAGTTTTAACATCAATTTTCTTATCTTTTATTACCACTAGCAACGTAACATTTTCTTGTGTTTGAATATCTGTTGCTTGTTTTAAGTCAGGATATTAAGTAATCGCCTCTCTTTTTTGCATGTTTATTTCAAAACACTTAGGTAACAGTGTTTATTGCAGAAAACAATTGGGGCCCATCTAACAATAAACAAAACAAGTTAAAATAACAACCCAACAAAGGGACCAGATAAATGGGCCACTTCCCCAAGAAAGCTTGAGAGCACTTGCACAAAAGGGAGGAGTTCTACTTTTCTTCCGACTTTTTACACTAGATACACAATGGCATCAACACAGAAAGAGAATGCAGTCAAGAAAAAGGGTCTCCACAGGCTACTGAATTATTTTGTCCTAAATTCTCCTGTAGGATTGTTGAAATCTGTACTTATTTCTTGCTACAGCATCAGAAACCTTTCCTCCATTTCCAGGCTATAGATGGCATCACAATCTGGTGACCTGGAAATGCACCCCCTTCTAGGCAGGCTGTCTTTGTACTGTGTACTGTGCAAGGAATTTTGTGGATTGTGTAATGTTCTTCATAAAAGAGCAATTCTTAACTAAAAAACACCAGACCTTGCTTGGGCTGATTTGTTATATCCTCTGACACTGTTTAAAAAAACCAAGGGGTCCTAAAGAAGTGATAACCAGGTTTTATTAGATTTTTTTCCCAAAGATCTTTCAGTCCTTCAATGTTTTTTATTTCAAATACTGTATAACACTACAAAAGAATGTTTAAACTGTAACTAACTGTGTGTTTTAAGTCACAAAGTCAAATGGTCTTATTGCTGCAAGACCATTGGAGTAAGAATAGAGAACTGCGATACAAGTGGAATTCACAAAATAAATTAACAGCTGTGTGCATACCTATTGTTCAGTTGACAATACACATCTCTGGTTTCGCTTACAAGAATTCGATGTATTGTCATGGAGATTTACAAAAACACTGCAAAAAATTCAAATTAAATATATACAGCATTTAAAATGCAACCTATTATTTATTTAATGATGAAATATAAATTAGTGGCAAAACTAAAACCACATTAAGTAGATATGTTTCACTGGTGGGATAAAAGGAGTATTATGTAGAAAAAAAGGAATTGCACAGATTTAACATTCTCTTATGAGTCTGCTTTTATTAATATACAATACCTACCATATATGAGTCTTTGTCTGCTGCTCATTAATTTAGGTAATTTGAGCATAACAAGTTGCTTTATAATTTGGGGTATCGGCACAAATGGAGTAGGATCTAGAACCTGAAAGCTGCCATGGTGGAATTAACATGGAAGAACAAAGAGTTGCCAGTTTGGAGGCAGATTGAGTGCAGGAGGCATTCCTGACCAGACCAATTAGAAGGGAATGCAGGCTTGGGTAGGTGGAGACCCGGGAGACTGCATGGAGAGAGGCTGAATAGAAATAGTTTTAATTGGACAGTATTTCATCAATGTTCCGGAGTTCTGAATACATTCTGCCTTCTGCCATAGATTTAGGGCATGGAGGGTTTTTTAGCATGAGATTGATTACTGATATGATAAACTGAGCAATTGATGCTTTTGAGAGGATGTTTGTTTTAAGTGTAATTATTTGTATTTCTGTCTTTGTGTCCATTTTTTATGTTGTAAGTTAGCTTTTGCATTAGTTATCGGGTGCTAAATACATACTATGAGTTTTAATCATGAGCATGAATTGATATAACACTTCCATTTTTGTAAAGATGGAAAGAGATTCGATTTTGCTTGAATAGGGTATAAATATAAAAATGTATAGCTACCTACATACCTTGAAATATAGAATAACGCCCCCACCCCCACGACTCCTTTCCGTTCTTACTAATTATAGTTTCATTGCCACCTGTTATAAATAGAGTATAATAGGAAGGAATGGGTTATGATGGCATTCCACAAATGAGCAACAACTGTGAGGGAAAATACTCCCGCCTTCCATCCTCTAGGGTGCAGTGTCTACAAGTGAACCCGAGACTCGGGTCTCCTACAGATTACAGCTGTTAAAGGGTTACCAAGCTCCTATTATAGTGTCTGCTAGACTCTTTTGACTGGGAATGCTTTGAACCGCAGGGTGTCATGACAAAAGTAAGCTTGCTCAGTCTTCGCTGGGGTAGCTGGGGTGAGGGTGGGAGGGAATGTTTCACAACTGTGCTAATGAGCAGCCATGACCCCTTGACATGCCTGTATCCATGTTATTGTGCAATAGGTCAACACAGAATGCTTGATCAAGACCCAGAACCCTAACCCTGATGCTCATGTTTACCTGTTGAATGTGATTGAACTAATCAGGGTGTCATATGCCAGTATACTCTGTTATGAGTTCTGTCGTGGTTGAATAATCGGCATAAAAACATCAGTGTATTTTCGTTTTTTTATGTTTTCACAATGGAATGCAAGGTCCTTTTTTGATTATTTAATTGATGTTGTCTTTATTGGAGTTTTAACTAGGTACCAAAAAAGATGTATTAAATGAAGGAATACCTTTATGAGTTGGTGCATTTTTTTTTCTCAATTGAGTATAATGTTCAAAGGTAATCCAGTCTGAATTCGGTTACGAATCAATGTAACAAAGAAAATGGTAACTCAACTCGCAACATGTGTACTAGGGTGTCCAGTAGAGCTACCTGTTTTCGGTGTGTATTCATGCACATCATGAGTGATGTAACCGGATACCCGTACGAGCTGGCCAGTGTAATGTCTTAACTGTGGCACCGGGGTAGAGTAGCTGTGAAATTTGAGCAATTAAATGCATGGTGGAAAAATCTAGTTGCTGGTATTTGTATTTCGTTTCCCACAAAAACTCCTTCAATGCCTGTAGAAAAAAAGTATTGGACCAGAATCGGAACAGCATGAGCCCGTTTACTTGAACTGGATGCAGTGGTGCCTGTGGAATGCCACCGCCTACCACCTGACTGTGTCTTACTAAGAGCCGCTACATCATGATCTTTAAGTTTCACTATGGTATAAAATACTGGTCCCACCGTGTCTTGGGGGTTCGTTTCAGGTTTATATGCGCTGTAAATCTAACCTCACAGACATATTGAAATAAGTAGACTCATTAATCTCATTCACGACTTTTTATTTAACTGCTCTACGTCAAAATATATTTGTAAAGCCACGGTGTGAAACACGAAAAGTTATACATTTGTGTTTGTTATTATTATGTATAACGTTCGGTCGTCTACAAATCCATGTAACTGGCTGGAGACTGAGAATTCAGAGACCTACAAAAAAAAAGATCTAAGAGGTTCAGTAGTTTTCTTATAATTTAAGTAGAAATCGACAGATGCAAATCCTGCAAAAGAGTAATCAGCACTAAAATTGTTTACTGGAACTTTAGGTTCACTTGTCAGTTGTTTGCACAGGAGAAACTGTCCGGCGAACATATAGTTTCACACGTTCCCCTAGAGATATTGTCATTGTCTGAGCCTTGAGGACGTTTTCAAACTTCAAAAGTATAGAATAACTTTTTTTTTTTTTTTTTAGTTTTCAGTCAAATCTTTTTGGCTACAGAATTGTAATTTCTGTTGTCGCTGTACGGACTGCACAGTTATGTTGACGTTGCCTTTAGCAACCGAAATAACAACCTTAACTTTTTTTATGTTTGTAATAATGAAGAAAAAGATTCCTAAGTGTAACCACACCCACATAAAGGATGATGTCACCTGAAACAGTGTACAGCACAGTAACAAAGGACATTCACCAATGGTCTCAAGAGAAAATGCTTAATTTGGAATTGCAAGAACACTGCAAGAAACCGTGTTTAATCAAACCACACAAAAACAGTCCTTTATTTTAACTGTAATAGCCCGTTTCAATAAGAAGACACAGCAACATTGGTATTGTGTTTATTGGAGACAGTTACCGAATTATCGAACCATGTTTTACATCTTAGTATAAAATCCACAGATTATAATGACCCTACATTTTAACTGTATTGATATATTTTTGGAAACATCAAAATGTACTAATACAATATTTACCTTTGATAAACCAAGACATGGTACTCTTTGCTTCTGAAAAGCACTAGTTTGGCAATTAATTTGAGTATTGTAGTCCAACTTTCAGGCATAGACAATCATTTTAACTATAAAAGTTCAAGCATTTAAGACAATGCAGAGATTTTACAGGTATTTGTCAAATGTTAAATACTTACCATGAGACACTTCATAAACTCTAAGAACACTGGCACGTTGTAACTCTTCGGTCTTTAGGCACTTGATAAGCTTTGTGATATATGATATTTTATAAAGTAACATGGTCAGACAACATACACTGTAAAAGAAAAATACCGTATTTCTACAGTAAATGTACCTTCATATTGACAAGTTTTTTTTCAGTTTTTTTTTAAATTACGGTAAGAGTTGTTCAATATTAGTGTAAAATACTTTTAAAAAATTATGTTCCTTTTAATAATACGCTATAATGAATGTATAAATTAAGTGTATAAATACAGTTTTATTAAGTCAATATTAAGGTAAATAAACCGACTATATATATATATATATATATATATATATATATATATATATATATATATATATATATATTACAGTGTACTGTTACATTAATGTGGTGAATTACTACTAATGTATTGCGTAACTCCTTGCATTTGAGAAGAATGGAACACGATTATTTCAGCACATCTCTAAACTGGTAAATGACTGGTGCCTTCTTGGGGAGGGGGGCACTAAATAGATATGAATAACATTAGTAAGACAGCAAGTCACTTGTTGACTTGTTGACTTCTTTAAACACAGTAGGCTATCGCATTATAAGTAACAACTCTGGAATTGCTCCGCGATTTTTTATTTTTATTTTTTTTTCCAGAAAAAGAGCTTCGCTATTTACTAGATTATTCTTCATGGATAATTTTGCTTAACATTAACATAACATAAGAATATTTCAGTCTATACCAGAATAAAAGTCTATACATGGTCCTAAAAAAGCCATCTATTTGTACATACAGATGAAAATGTTCAATCATTGACACAACAATATAAAAAACGAATATACACACACGCACGCACGCACGCACGCACGCACGCACGCACACACACACACACACACACAAACACACATTAATTATTTAGTAATGGTAAAACAAAACAAAAAAAAAACTTCTACAAATAAATGCATTTGATATAAAAAGTAGACAAATCCAGCAGTGTTGATTTTGGTCACATTAACTTAGTTCTGTAGTATCAGTCTATAGCTTCTTCAAGTTGTTTAACAAAAAAAAGAGTGGTTCAATGCCCACGTCTGCTCCGTCCGTTCTTGTTTGAAGTTTTCAGAATGCTTTCCCTATGTTTGGCGTTTGTGTGGAATAACCGTACCATTTCGTGGTCCTTATTGTCAAGTACTCTGGGTAGAAACAGAGAGGACTTTTGTGTTCTACGTGTTTTGAAACCTCTCCTTGGTCGCCCTTTGCCGTTAATAGACATGTACCATAGTCTTTCAGCACTGGCTCGTCGTTTTACCCCAGACGTCGCGTTTGGCACCGTCCGGTAGGGGCGTGAAGCGTACGTGTTGTACCCCAGTTCGTGAATTCTTTCCACAAACTCGCATTCTTCGCTATACGCGTCCTGTGGGAGTTAAGCAAAAACGAATTAAGAATTGGCATCCTTCAATATGAGAAAGCAAAAAAAAGAAAGAAGTCACTTGCAGTAGAAACCCATGGTAGCCATAGCATTTTAGGTTGTGATTTAATAGTTGGCAATCGTGTTTTTATTTATTTATTTCCTAAATAACAATCTGTAGTTTCTCCTATACGTTACTCATATATACAGATCTATATCACAGCATTTAAAACACGTGTAACTGTTCCTTTTGTGGCTAGCTGTCTATCATGTGTTTACAAATACCGACGCACCTGCGCATCGACAGTCCATTGCTGTAGTACTGCAGATGTTTTACAATAAATATTTTTTATGCCATTCCTATACCAATATATCCAACTAAACGAATCGCCAATGTTTGAATGCTCTCAATTTAAAAGCAATGTTTTCAGTTCAAATAAATCAGTATACTAAAATATACTAAACAACGTTTCAAAACACGTCGAGTTAGGGGTTGGCCTACACATTATTGCTATTTCGCTATATTGTCTGCAGAAACGAGGCAACGTGCTTCTTGTGAGAAATGGAGGGGAGACAAACAGCTTTTGGAAATTGATTAAAAAACCACGCAGGAAATGTAACCTCCACCCCACACACTATCAAAAACATGACATATCAAAGGGGCAATACAGTAACATCTTTGTAATTTGGTATAATTTGGCGTCCTCATTATGTGGGATATATGCGCTACACGAGAGGCATCAAAGGGGAAAAAAATAGCTTCCTGGTATTTGAAGTTTTCCCCAAGGCTTTTATCTTAGACTTTTGTGCAATGTGATGTAACTTACCGAGGCATAAAGGCGTCCTCTTTTGTTCATGGCAAGATATCTGCCCGAAAACAGCCCCTTTATAGCCACCACTCCCACGTCAACAGCAGTGATCTCTAATATGCCTAGAAAGAAACCATGAATACATTATTTAATACTGTACAGCAAACTGTCCGTATACTTCTAGCTTTATAATGCTAATATATCATAGCAGTCATTTTAGCACATTTTATGACAGCGTATAATAGGATAGTAAAATATGCTATTTGTGTGCAGCTCACTACAGCGGGCAATCATGTCGCCTAAGTAGCGTTAAACTTTCAAGGGTCTTTCTCAGAAATATTTTCTTCCCCCGCTGAATAGCCCACAGACTAACTACCGCAGCAATTATATGTCTGAAGCCTCGTATGAAAGAAAAAAGGCAGATTAAGAGAATTCCCTCTTTGACTTTAACAAAGATTCCAGACCATGAAAATGTATTGAGATTTAACATCACTCCAAGGAAAAGCTGAATGACATTGAACTAGAGGTCCAGTTAATCCTGGAAAAAGGTTTAATCCCTTCCTAATGCCTGACATTTTGTATTCTTTTTCCTAAACGATGAAATTTAGCTAAATCTGGTCAAATGCTTTACACCCTGAATCTTTTGAAGCATCTCTTATTAAGACACGTTTTGTCAATATAGTCTTGTTAAAATGAGTGCTTACGTTACTAACAATATTTCATAATTTAGTAGAACTAAGTATAGTCATAATATATTTGCAGAAAGAGAACTATACTATTTTAGGAGCACATGTGCAGTGTAGCATTTGGTCATATAGTCAACCATAATTTTTACTACTTCAACACATTTTAGAAATAATTTTGGTTTAAATAAAAAATTGAGCTTGGCTTTCTGGAAGAAAACAGCGGTTATCCAAAGTCGCATTCCTTCAGTGTGTGAGGTTTTCGGTTCGCACATGCTTCATCATTTAAAGTATCAAAAGGCCCACTAGAAGGAAACACTGAAGGGGGTGTCTGTTGGAAGGAGACACTTCATAAACCTAAAACTGTATCCTTTGGCGTGGTCCCAGTTAAAGGAGCGAACTTATTTTAACCCAAACATTTAATTATGTATTTCTTTATACTGGTAATAAATAGAATGTTTACTTTAAGGGTCTATTTAAGTTTCCATATGGTCACTGGCCCTCTCTTTTATAAAGCAGTTAACCCTTTTTATACTGTATAAAAGCCCTTCTTTAAGTTCGACAACAAGCGTCAATTATTCGAAGAAGCTTGTAAAGTACCCCCTAATAATAATAATAAAGAAAAATCGGAAAGGCTTAAAAGAAAAGCTACAATCTAAAGCCCCTTTTTGTGATGTTAAGAAAACAAACGTTAAGTCTTTGGGCTTTTCAGATGGCATTTTGAATTAGCATTGTACCTGTCCATTCTGTCACTGAGCTTTTAAGGGAAGTGACGCGTGCTAGGGTAAATCCCTCTAAATATAGCAAAGATTGTGAACCGGAGTGACAGTTTACTGGAGTTGGCTATTGTTACAAAACTACTTTATCCATTTACAGTTTTTCTTAAAACAAGCATGGTATTCTTAACAAATCACCTGCTCTAAAACATTAAAATATAGAGCATTGTTTGTGTTTCAAGGTTTTTTTTTTTTTTTTTTTTTTTTTTACAAATTGGTGGTTGGTACATATTGGTAAAGATCAAACTTTCACATAGGCGACAACATTTCAAAATAACTTAGGTTAAAAAGTTTTCCTGTAAATCTATTTTGAAGAAAAAAAAGCATTTGCATCGTCGATTGACAAAACAGGATTACAGTGACGCTAACATGATCTATATCCCAATTAATGTGACGCATTATAGAATTGAAGCACTTCTGATGTAGTACACTAAACATAAGACATGTGTAAACGTTTTGTTTGAATCTTAGCACAATTGTTCAAAATGTTAAATGCGTTAAATATAGAATGATACAATTATTATTTTTTGTTTTGTTTAATCAAAATGTATTCCAACTGAACTGTGGTCTACGTAGCTAAACGTGTATATTCAAACATTAATTAAAAGCTAAAGTCTAAATTAACAATGTCGAGCCGTTGATTTTACTTAAACGTGATAATATTAGTTCACAATAAATAAACAAAATACAAAAATTCAAATGTAAAAAATATATTTTTACAATATATTTTCCATGTTAATGAAATAATGCATCTAGCATAAATAGGATTTTTTTTTTTTTTTTTTTAATGGACGTCAATACTTACTGTACGGACTGTTCTTATCAAGAGTCCCGTCAATTTTCCCGTTTGGGTGAATCTGGAGATGATACTTTGTAGCACAGTACAGCTTCCTGCGTCTTGGTGCTCCCCCGAGGTGCTCATAGACTCCGCCGCGTCCCCCAGCATCTCTGCGCAGCCTTGGGTCACACGACTGGCCCGTGGCACAAGGAAGCTTTGGTGTCCTAGCCAGCCTGCCAGAAAATAAATTCTGCTCACTGGGGTCCAAGAAACTCAGCAACAACAAAATCAGAATTATTACCATTGTGGCATGGCCGGAACACTTAGTCGTCTTGGTAGAATAGGGGAAAATGGCATAAGGGGTCCCATTAAAGAAGTCTTGCTTGCTGCAGTCTTAGTTGCAAAGCACACTGATCCAGCCTAAGAAACATTGGCGGCTTTATCTGTCTCGATCTGTTCTTTTATCTCCTCAGATCTACTAAATCAATAGTCATTGATTATGGCCACCACGTTTCCAGCAGCTTGGATTAGACTTAGTGGTGATCATGGGTCTCCTTTGCTCTCCAAATAGACTGCCTCTGCAAAAAGCCACTGCATTTCACCGGGAGGCTATCGTGAGATTTCGTTGATCGACAGTGCTTAGAAATAAAAGAACCTTCCAGCAACAATAGCCTGAACTCCGACCAATTGATACAAAGGAGAAGGGAGGCAAGGTATCAGTCTTGTGTGAACTATGAGAGTACAGCATGGATAAAATTACACAGCATTACACACAGTGGCTTATTGCGGAAAACCGCATCACAAAGAACAAGCCATCGGAGGGCAGAGCTTCTTCTGAGCTCTTCTTTTGAAAGATCCAAAAGGCCAATTATACATTCGAAAATTATACACTGTGGGCTTCGGATGAACATTCCCTGGGGTATGTCTGCTACTATCAATCCAAAATCACAATGCGTGCCAACTAGCTTGAGTGAGGCTAAAAACGAAGCAACTTACAAATGTGATTTGTAAAGATGCTCATACAAAACAGATGCATACTAAAGAGGTTTTGATTCATTCACACTTTTGAGTTTCTTGCAAAACGTTTCTTTTTTATAAAGAAAAGGAAAGAAAGAATATAGGTCTATTCAAATCTGATAGGATTGTACGGCGTAAAAACAAAGTCAAAATAGATTTTCTCCTTTTTTATATAGCCTACAATTAATGTTTTGATTAAACTACTCGTCGTGTCGTTTTTTGTCCCTAACCTTTTTTATTATTATTAACGCCGTTTGTTCCTAAAAACAACTATACAGAAGCACTGAAAATTGCACACAGATCTAGCACAATTGCCCAGTTTTATACCATGCCAATTGTAAACAGGTTTATTTGAAGATAGCCTAATGAAATTTGCTTTCAGTCAGAGTTAAGTGTTCCTATAGGGATGTAGTAGCGGCGCAAACAATATACGCGGGATGCCTGATTTATTATATTAACACTATACTAAACATGTAGCCTTGTGTTTTTTTCTTAGTCGCACATAACTAAACTGGAAACTACAGGGCTCTGCTAAATAACCTTTTGATCTAATAACCAATTTTGAATTGAAACAAATACGACAAAATTACAGCAGTCAGTCATTTATCTCTGTCTTGAGCAACACGATTTTTCTTCTTAGTAGGCTCCTTTTACAGCACGATTCTAAAGAGACTTGGCATTCCTGTGTGGAGTATCAGTTTGACAGATTTTCTTACACTTTAAAGGCAAACCCAGTGAAAAAAAAAGAAGATGCTTTTACTGGCCGCAAAGTAACCGAAGGAAAACGTCGGATCAAGACCTTTTCTGTTTGAATGGCACTGTGGCGAGTCATTTTATAGGACGGTACATTCATAGAAGCATTTTACACTTGCTATTTTTGTGGAAAAAGAGTGTATTCCATTCTGAATGTTGAATATAGACGAATGCATAAAACAGTCCTTGCACGTGCTGTCTCAACATAAGCTATTTAGAAGATCCTCAATACCAACTACCATCTGATAAGTTAAGCGTTTTTGCGCACATTTGTTTTCTCTTATGCAGCTCATATGTCTCCCATTATGATTGTTTATGTGCTACAGTAGGATCCCCATTTATTGTTTCATTCTGTATTAAAGGTTGTATGAATTCTGCAGTAGGCTAGCCCCCCTTTTAATATTAAACCTTCAGAGTAGCCCGTGGGTGGAAGATTAACACGCAAATGACTTTTGCTTAAATTGCTTCCATCTTAGTCGCATTATGGTTACAATTTTCATAATTAGCACCATCATCTGCAAATCTCTGTGCCCTTTGGCATTATACCTACATGTTCTTAAAGCTACTGAAAAGCTCTAGGGAGCATTTGTCTACACCATTAATTTGTCTTCTCCTCCCATACAACAAATATGTCCTCGATTGCACGGATTTTAACTTAACTGAAAAGAACAGGAGGTGGCAAAATCTCTTGTCTAATGCAGTGCGCATCACAACAGTGCTTCTGTAAGTCAGACATCAGCACAGTAAAACATAAACTGACTGATGTATGTCATACGTTTTCTGGTGACCATTTTCGAAAGAGGCGCGTTTGATGTGGTTTAATTCTGACAGAGGGTGGGGACAGATGTGGTCGGCTGTTTCTTTCTGGAAGTTTTTTTTTAAATTATGCCCTTTAACCACCCACAAAGCACTTTGTGGCCTCAGAGTAATAATCAGAGAGAAGCTTGATTTCTGTTCTTTTCCTCGTAGCACTAAGTAGCGAGAGACCCATTGCTTGAAACTGTGGCAAATCAAGTAACATTAATTACGATTATGGAAAAAAAGGTTGTAACCTAGCATGACATAACGTGATCAGTAATGTAATTGAGAGTAATAAATACTTTCTACTCGCATAGTTTGATATCCATCATTGCCACCCACTCCACCCACTCGACATTTAACAGTTTATAAAAGTAAAACTAAATCTGTTTTGCTTTACAAATAAGTGTTTTATAGATACTTGCATATTTGTGAAGTACAGTGCCTGTATATTGCAATTGTAACTTATTTGTTCATTAAAAACATTTATAATTAGAGTGCACTCTGCGTAAGGAGCGTATATTGATTGTTCTATTGGATACAGTTGAAGAAAAAAATGAAAAGAATAACCAGTTATCTCGCACTTTAATGTTTAAGTTGACAGAAACACAAAACAGCCATTCGGGACTAAAACATTTCAGCATGAATAAGCTGGAGTCTGTGTAATATAGACTAAACGAGCCCGCATTCTACTTTAACTTTTGAATTGGAATAAGTGTTCAATTAAACATTGTAATAACCTGATTCATTTTCCCTGTGGCATCAAATCCTGTAAACCAAACCTCCCCTCCTTCAGCTCACGTAAATGATTTACGGGTTTAAGTCTTCGTCTGATGATAAAAAAGGAAGTCTCAATTTGTAAAAGCAATAAAATACCAAGGAGGAGGGAGTGGTAGGTCAATAGAAAAATCACCCTCCCTCTTCAATTAAAAAGCCATTACTTGTTCAAACATAAAACATCACCGAGTCCCAAAGACGCAATATTTAAGGTAATCATTGGTTGTTTGTTCACAATTATGTTAACAGTGTGATCGCGCAGGTCTCTTAGTTGAATGTCAAGAGTGTTGTCCGTCTCCCGAATAATGTTGAAGAAGTCAAGAAAGACTTCACGGTCATTAAATGCACAAAAAAAAAAAAAAAAAAAACCGTCCACCGTATATTTCACGATTCACGCACCTTTCTTGCTTGTGTTTGTTCAAGAGCCTAATTAGGAAAGAGACACATTCATACTGATCAATTATCTAATTAGCAAGGAGCCATTTGGAACATGCTTCTCTTGAAGAACATAGACAATTGTCCAAAAAGGTCATTATGCCGTTTTTGATACAAATAATCTATTATTTTTCTGCTTTGTAAAACTGAAGTGATTCTTTTAGTATAGGACCACATTTGCCGCCAAAATGTTTTTCAAAAAACAAACTAAATGTGTATAACTGGGTATAGCTAAACAGAAGGGGACAATATTCTATTCAGAGTAGAACTACTTACTGTTTACGTTTTAATTGCACATTTTCATTAAATGATTACATAATGTTTTGCCATACTTGGTAATAACAACCAAACTGATTCTGAGTCTCTCTGAAAACCTTTATTTCAATATGGCTTTGTTACAGGACTATTACTTCATAGTTCAGTGGGGGTGGGGGGGAGGTTATGGGCCCCCAAACTATCTTTTAATTGTAGATACACTCCAATTAGATATCACAAAGGTTATTAGCCAATAGTTATTTTTTCTTGGCTCTTTGTTTTGAAAAGGAGGCTCCAATAATCCAAACCAAATCAAACTGACCTTTGAACCTTTTTTTGCTGTACTTTTTCTCATGCCATGCTTTCTTTAGTGTGTTAGTGATCTGAAGGCCCGGTCTGGGCTACAGCCACTTTCCCAGACAGAATTGCCTTTCGTCCCCTGACAAATCACTGCTGAGCCCCTTTTGTCTCGGTTCACTTTGATCTTACCTGCCTGTCAGGAGAAAAAGAACTCCCGTACAGTTCGAACGTATTGCAAACAAATTGGCAGCCGTTTCATTCCCATACACAATTTCAACAGGTCAGTTTAGAAAATCTTAACCCTTTTATTAACCTCCCCCCCCCCCCCCACCCCACTTCATCGAAGTGCTTGTTCAAGCAGCATGTTGGGCTGATTAAGTTTAAGATTCAACCTTAGTAGAAAAGTGCACACAAGAAAAGGGATAACATAAAAGTAGCCAGTGGTGCAGGGATAGTGCTAAAACGATTTAGACAACTTAAGAATTCAATACACGGCAATTAGCCTGTAAACCTACTTTTTAAAACAACATTTTGATTCCATTAAAACAGAAAACCCCTGTCTATTCCTATAAAAAAAGATAAGGTTTTTTTTATTTTTTATTTTATTATTTTTATTAACATTTTCAATTATCTTGAATTGGAAGTGAAATATTTAGGAGATAAATACTCATTTTGATTTGAAATGCAATGTATCTTGATGGACAGACGTCACAGTTGATTGAGCTGTAGTGAAAGAGTTAGGAGATAAGTATTCCTTTTCCTGGTTGAAGCTCAAGCAATACATTTTAATTACATATTACCCCCTTAAGAGAGTTTGACAAATGCTTATGTTAAACATAAGCATTAGGGGCCAGGCTGAAAGCTTGTTTCAACACTAGGCTATCCTATGGGTGTGATTGTCTTAAAGGTCACATTGGTCCATGGTGTGACGTGATCCTGTGTTGCTAGTTGCTGCCTGGGTCCTGTATGAAGTAATTGTTTTATATTAGTTCCTTGCCAAAGATACTATAGCATACTATAGCTATAGCATGTGATAAAGCTCATCTGATACACAAAAGAATTGTTCAAACCAAGCAGCTTCTAATATACATGGTGAATCAGAAAGGACGCACCATAGAGACATAACCTAATAACAATAACATTGTGACACAACAATGATCTATAAGGTCATGTCCCTATGGTGTATTCTTTCAGATTTACTCTGTATAGCTAAAAAATGTAAGCGTGACATACAGAGGTTCATACAGAATGAACAGACGCCAGGGGGCATTCACCCCCTCCCCCACTCCAGTGAGGGTAATAAGACATTAGCAACAGCAAGAAGATTAGTAGTGTGGTGTACATACCATTGTAGACAAATACTTGACATCAAAACAAATGATTTGACATCAAAAAAATTATTCCATACAGCACCTAGTTTCCTGTGGTATATTTGCATTGGTTATTGGTTATTGGTCATCAGTTACCGTGATTCAGTTTATTTAGTACAAAGTGCTCTCCAGAAGTGGAGAGGAGAGAGAGAGAGCGAGAGAGAGAGAGCGAGAGAGAGAGCGAGAGAGAGAGAGTGAGAGAGAGTGAGAGAGAGCGAGAGAGAGAGCGAGAGCGAGAGAGAGAGCGAGAGATAGAGAGAGCGCTGTGGCCACAGGTTTTGCATCACCTAGAATTTTAGGATTGAGACATAATTAAAAAAAATAAAAAATCATGTAATCAAAAAAACTACAAAATTATATTGTAAAAGTCTACTGGAAGCCATAATAGTAGTACAGTATTTCATGTTAGATTTTGAAATGTCAATTTTTTCAATTTTTATCAGTTTTTCGTTAAGTATATGGACAAGTACAAAGCGGTATGTAATTCAATATGTCGAAGTCATTCGACATTATGAAGCAAAATGAGTTAATTCTATAGGGTAATGCAGAATTGGCAGCTTTTCACTCAAGGTAATGTGTGCATGAACGGATCCTAGAGGCAACATATGAGATCACGTTGTAGCTGCACCTTTGTGAGTGATGTTATATATCAGTGTGGTGGTGGTGGTGGATTGGAAAGCAGCACTTCAAACTATAGTATGAAAGGAAGGTCCTCTCTCGCTTGAAATCGGATAGGCTTTCTTATACTCTCAGATCTCTTTGATTCCTGCCTCCAGGTTTCAAATACCTTTCAGAAGGCATTCGAATACTCTGCGCTTTCCAACAGTAAAAACATTGTGATGGTGTGTAACCGTATCAACCCACTGGTGACTGTCACACAGTGCAGCCACAGGTATATGTGATTTTGGGGGAGGAGGGGATAAGAAACAAATTGGGTGTTAATTACATGTTTATGGTGCAACATTTTATTACAAATGTGAAATTTGGGTTCACAAATGTTTATTTATATGCAATTTACTAAGCTTTTGCTCCAGTGCTCCACAAAGAAACAAACACAAAATAAACAAAAAGAACAAGTGTTACAGAAAAAGACCTAAAATGCCCAGAAGAGTCCTTCATTCACGCAGTTAAAAAAAAACATGTTAAAAAAAAAGTATTAATACACTCCCATGCTGATAGAACTAAGCAGGTTTTATTAAGAGATGGACTCACAGCATGCAAATGAGTCAGTGTTAAGGGGATTGGTGAAAATGGCTGAATGAATAGAAAATGCATTTTGTGTTGTGTGTCATTGCAGCTACTTTATAGGTCCAAGTTCATGAAGTATTCATGTCCCCAAAGCAAGAGAAGCTACAACATTCTTCTCATTCCACTGTCACCATAAGAATAGTTCCAATGTCTCCCAGGCAAAGTCAGTGGTCCACATAGTGCAAATTACACCCATTCTCTTACATTTCTGGTCTTCTTGGGTGCCCTTGACCCCACTATTGATTTGGATGTGCCCACAATGATGGGACAAAAAAAGGGACTAGTTGTCACAGTGCACAGCACAGGGGTGGGCAGGCAGCCTGACAATGATACAGCTGCTGTCAGTGGTCATTTGAAACTGAATGTTACCTGATTTCCCTTTTAATATATTAAGTCATTAACAAAATGACACAACTCTCAATGGGAGTTTTTTGAATGACAGTGGTGCTTATTTATAATTAAAGAGATGGATAGATGACAGCAGTATGGAGGGGTACTTTTAGAATGCTTATTGTTAGTGCTGCCCTGAAAAGAACATAATTTGCAGTGGAAATAAAGGACTTCAACAGAACATTTAAGATGCAGGGTTTTTATTTCTTATTTTTAGGTGAATAAATAATTCTCTTATTGAGGCTCCTAAATGGATTCTTAGAACTTTGAACTTAAAACATTGCTGTAATTAAGAAGCATGTCATGCTGCTGCGTGAAACATTTAGTATATATTTCAATAGTCATTCTTTATGAAAGTGTTCGATAATATGTTTTCATGCTTTCATATATATATATATATATATAATATATTTATTTATTTATTTATGTATTTATGCCACGGTACCATCTATAGCCACCAGAAAGTGATGCATTGCTTGGTCAAGAAGAACAGATGCCTGTTGCCATCCAGGGTCACACAACAGTTGTGGCTGAGCGGTGTAGCAAATACCAGGGACATGGTCTTGTGCAGACAAATCAGCCAAAGGCAAACATATTACCAGCTTTTACCAGCTTTACCAGCCATCTTAATGAGTGTGCTTTCGAATGCAAGCCCCTTTGTGGTTCCAGGCTCAGACGAATGGCTTAAGCTTTAAAGCAACCTGCACATCCACAGCAGCCACCCCTATTGCCAGTGGCGGCTCACTGCTGGGCAACTGATTTCAATCAGGCTACTTTTCTGTTACTGCGTTGGCTGCTGACAGATCTATTCTAATGACTCTGGTACTTATCACTTTAGCAGTATTTGCAAACAGCTTTCAAGGGACCTTAAGCCCACAACACTGAGCATGCAGTGCAAACACCAGGACTCTGATTCACAGCACACACACAGTTCTTACTCAAACTTTGTCCAAACAATCTAGGTTATGGCAGAGTTGTCCAGGCTGGTCAAGTCCAAGTCTGAAATATTGTTCCACATTATTTACGTTATACTTCACATGATTTAAAAGGGTTTGGAAGAATCCTCAGATGTTTACAGTACATCTAGATGCCCATATACCTGGCTAATACAATGCTGCAAGCATAAAATGTGTTGTTTAAATGAAAGGTCTATTATTTGCCTGTAGTTTGCTGTTTTGTTTTGTGTATTTAAGAAAGTTCCTGCCATAGTGAAAATATCTGCTCAATAGGTATTTGTATTGTCTAAATATAGATGTAGAGAATGGCACTGGAGTGATTGGGAATAGACAGTTACAGAGGATTTAAAGTAGTGCAATCAAATAGAAATTGACTGGTAGTTTACCAGGGTTTTTTGTTTGTTTGTTTTAATTTTTTATAAACATATTGCAAATAAATTAGTTTACTATAAGCATACACCAAAAATCTCCACTGCATATAATCATTAATCCTTTGTAATGAAAAACACAGTTTTGGCAACTGAGACCCTAGTGGACATTTTCATTGTATGATAATGTAATGATGAGAAACTGCCAGCGGGTCAGGTGCTTCCTTTATGTTGTCTGTCACTTGACAGATTATTTTAGCACAAAATACTGTGAAATAATAGATTGTCTAGCTAGAAGGAATTTCTACCAAATTGAACTACCATCACATCATAGAAGCAAAGATGTAGGTAGCTGTGATTTACTGAACCCTTAACCTCAAACAAAATTACCAGAGGTGTAGATACAGATTTCCAGTTACTAGACACACATTTATTATCGGGTCATTAAATATGACAAGGTTTTGCATATTTTGTCTGTGTAGCCAACCATTAGTAATAGATAAGAAATCCAATATGTGTTTTAGAGCCTTTGCATTCCTTGTGTAGGAGTTAATGTTTGTCTTATTTTATTTTTGTGTTGCAAAAAACAAGCTTATATGTGTTTTTGTCTCAGTTTTGGCAACAGATGTGCTATGGTGCGTATTTTTGGTTGGTTTAATATTTTTTACCCATCGTCTGCTGAATCGACAGCTAAATGAAATGAAGTCGCAGAGTAATGCAGTGGCCAATCTACTCAAAGAGTACTGTCTGAGTTTATCCAAGTTAGACATAACATACACGTCGCATACAGAGAGAATTGTGGGAAGCACAACCCCCACCAGCACCGGCACTGATAACACTTTCTACAGAAGGCAAGAGCCCAAAGATCTCGTGCACAGAGGGGAGGACAAATCCTGCTGAGAGAAGAGAGCACTTTCAGGGAAACTGGAGCTCAAAAGGTCACTAACCCCCAGGCCAGAACTCTGGGTGGGCAGCCACTAATATTTTATATGTATTTTTTCACTTACCTAGTTACAGTAATTTGGTACCCCCAAAAACATAATTTACATTGAGCAAATGTATTGTAAACTATATGCTTTAGCCCACTGTTGGGCTGTGGGCTTCTGCCTGGGCTTTGGTTAAGGAAAACACAACACTACATTTGGAGAGTCACGGGTGACCAAGGGGTATCTGATAGACGACAAAAGATAGACGACAGGGTGCTAGCCATCCAAGGGGCTAAATGACCAGAGCCAAGTTCAAGGGAAAGGTGGAATAACAGGAACACAATAGAACAAGGAAGTTTATGCATGCAATCCTGCAATTTTAGGATCTAAAAAGGGTTAAATATGCAAAGAATAGAAAGGGCTGATCTAGAGTAAATGACAATGTTTGGCTTGGGGGGGGGGGGCGTGTAAGCTCTAACAAAAATGTGTTAAAATGAACACAAAACGTGTTTGATTTGGGACAAGAGACACACCACTGAGTTTGTGTTAAATGTCTGATCGTGCATCATAGTTTATGTTAAATATAACCTAAGCTGAGCTGTTTGATCAGACATGGAACACAAACTGTGATGTTACTGTTGTCCACAATCAAACACGTTTTGCGTTCATTTTGACGGATGTTTTTTGGAGTGTAGTAGCAGATACATGCTGTCTGGCTCTGAAGTGAGATTAAGAATGATTAAGTATGGAATTTACTATTTACAAAGGAGGAGATTTTGTGCTTTTCAGGTAGCGAAAGACAGACCTTTTGAAAAAAGGACATTCTTTATAAGACTTTCAAGATCAAACATAATAAGGAACGCTATTTGGTCGACAGAAGGACATCTTTTCCCCCACATGCACAGAGCAAAGCACTGTCAGCATTTCTACCATACAAACTTAGACGTAGCTTCTTTACTACTTCCGTTATAATAATAGTTTAATACTGTATGTGCCTTTGAATATTGGATTATTTTTAGTAAGTATATCTGTTCTCTAAAACACAGCCAGTACAAAATAAGTCTTTCATTGTTACAGATGGATAAATCCACAATTAGTGTGCACTATACAATTAGCACTAATTGATAGTCAGATAAAAGTGTCATATTTTTGGGTTCTTTGTAGTGATTAGGGCTTTAGGACCAAGGGATTTAGGCTGCCAATTCCGTGATGAATAATGACATGATTGTTTGTCAGTCAGACTGAACAGGTGTTTTGGGACTGCAAACTGTAAAGCTATAGGCTAGTCTCAGAACTTCACAGCGCCGAGCTCCGGTTACAGCTGACAAAAATTCCTATTATGCAGACTGATGCAGACTGGCCACAAGAAGAGAATACTCAATATGACTTGAATGAGAAGCCTACTACACTGAGCAAACTGGGTGGTAACTTTAGAATGCACACGCATTCTTTTTTTATCGAAAGTTAATAAAAAAACAAATAGCAGTGTTCTCCCTTAGGATTAAAACATTATCAAAACAAAGCAAAACAAGCAAACAAACAAACAAAAAAGGTCATGGTCTATGAAAGTGCAATACAGCCTAGGGTATGTCTGTATGTGTTCCATTGTGAAGCTGGTCATTATGGGTTTGAGCGTGTTTTATTTTGCTTCTATTTAAAAATATTTTTTAATGAGCGGTTCATTTTGTGCTCATGTAGAATATAGAATGCAGTATATTGTAAGATTGGATATACAGGTACAGCGGTGGTAGTCCTTTGTGACATGCAGTCCATTGCAGTGCACCAAACCTAGCATGTTCAATTAAGCAACTGAGGATCGATGTGTAATGTACTGGAGCCCCCAGTGAGTATCGTCAGTATAGAGTTAAAAACGTCAGCTGTCAGAAGGAATCAGATAGTATTAAATTGTATGAGCAGGAAACCACAGCAATGCAAATGTTTACAAGCGTGAGCCTTCCCCAGATACTTGTCACTCGAAACGTTTGGTAATTTATTAAACACCCTGCCCATCACAGACATCTGTCTGAGAGCTGAAGGCTTATTGTACAGATCAGTGTGTATTTATTTTTATTTAAACTAAATCAACCTTGGAAAACACTTGAGAAGTATTAACCCCTTACCCTCCAAATAGTTTTATACATCAGCCACACCATATCTAGTACAGATTCACCACAGATTACCTGTTGTCTTAAAGGGAGCAGTGTGATGTTGCCAGGCTGGAGATATTGAAAATAGACAATACAGGATAAGGGGTTAAGAACTGTTGGTTTCCTTTAAAATAGTGCTTGCTATCCTTAAGTGTAAGTTTAAGCATAAAGTAATCAGCATTAAAAGATATCAATCAAAGTAAAGCACTGGGTAGATTATAATTAATCTACTATACTGTTGGAACAAAAACTTTTTTTTCTTCTTTTTAATCCAATTCTGCTGGTCTTTTAACAGATAGCGTTTGCTGCAGAGATGATTTCTAAAAGCTGAATGAAAAGCAGAGATTTGCTCAATGAGCCATGTGTGTGTAATCCCTTTTAAATGCCTGTGAGGAAATGGGATGTTGTAATGCTCCAGCATACACTAATAAAAAAACTGAATACATTTGGGTGTAAGCTGTGTGTTGTACTGTAGCTGTTTAAAAAATTAATTAAGGACATTTTTTGGAAAAAATAATAATACACATTCTGTTATGTTAAAAAGTGCTTGTAATAATTGAATAAACCCTCTCTAAAACCATTAAAAAGTGTTTCCCGAACTGCAAACTTGATCTGATTAATCCAAATTGGCTTAATGGGGTTAAATAAAAAAAAAAATCTTAAAAACAGTCCTTAAAGTTTTGTGAATAAAGTTCATAGTGATGTTGCTGAAGGCTGTGGCAAAATGACATCTGGAAGAACACCAGACATACACCAAAGCCTCCTAATATGGTGCACAGACCTTTTAAACATTATATAAATTAGACAAATGTGGAACCATTGTGGCTGGTATGTAATTCCTGAGACATATTAAAAATACCCACATATTAACTGCCTGGGTAATGCCCCTGAATTGTAAAATGTAACTTGATTAGTGTGGAGAAGTGGTTAGGGCTCTGGACTCTTGACCGGAGGGTTGTGGGTTCAATGCCAGGTGGGGGACACTGCTGCTGTACCCTTGAGCAAGGTACTTTACCTAGATTGCTCCAGTAAAAACCCAACTGTATAAATGGGTAATTGTATGTAAAAATAATGTGATATCTTGTAACAATTGTAAGTCACCCTGGATAAGGGCGTCTGCTAAGAAATAAATAATAATAGATAGCAATGCTATACTTGTTAAATGACTAGTAGATCGAGAGTAAAATATTTCCTTACGTGATTATATAATCTTGGCCCTTTTTAAACCCAGAGGTTACTTGTATGTGTTGTCTATTGTCAGCCTTCTGCCTCTCTGTCCCTCACATGCTCACTCCACTCGCTCCTATGAAAGGCTTTAAGATGAATCCTGGACCCTTACAAGAGTCAGTGTGCTGCTTTAGAGTAGCTGTATTGAACTCCAGGATTGCACTGACTAAAGTGAGCTCTATTATCAGAAACACAAACAGACTCATAAACTCTATCCAATCCTGTTCAAACTGAGAGGAAGAGAAACACATCAAAACAAACCCCATTCCCATCACAAAAGACTGACACTTGAGACAAATAAGCTGCAAAAACAATTTAGTTGTTTAAATGGCAACAGAGAGGGACAAACTCCAGCAGATACTGTTATAACCAAATGATCCGTTTAGTGCATAGATTAAACTGATGCTGCTTGTCAGGACTGATAGGTCCAACTGTACTTTTTGATATTGAAATTATTCTTTTTTTCTTTTAATCATGACGAGTCTAGCGCCTTATTGGTCTGTGCTATTAAATTCCTGTTTGAGCCACATTTTCCTATGATCATTTTTTTTTTAAACACATGCAAATTCTACTTGCACCAATTTCACCAACGCGCTATTTATAAATGTCAAGAATGGACATGGCTACCGTTGGTATCCAAACAATCTGACTCTGACTCTGACACCTGTCTCTGATATTGCAAACTGTTTTTTGCTGCTTATGCACATTGTGATTAATCTGTACAAAACGTGGTGCTGGAGACTTTGCAGAATCCTTTACCGTACATGATGTTGCATCCATGAACGAAATTGCATGCATGAATCAAATTTTTGGGCTAAAAGGACCCTTCGTTGCATGCACTTGATTTAGAGCTTCCCTGGAATCCCATCCGTACATCTCAGAGGCATCCCTGAATGCTGAGGCCCGTCCCGACATCTTGGAGGGTGTGCCTTGTAAGTGCATGCTGTGTTTTCCTAAAAGTGCTTGTAATTGCATTTTAATAAAGAACTAAAATAAAGCCATAAATCAGTTAACTACTTATAAATGGGGGGTCCCGGGAAGATTTATGACTCCTCTTGAGGCCATTAACAAACTCTTAATGCAATGCATGTAGCACTATGGGTGGTCAAAAACCAGTGTCCCACTTTTTGGCCGCCAAGATAGAAATGCTTGTAACTGAACGTCCGCAGGTCATGAGGCACGATAATAATTTTTTTTCTTCTTTCTTTTACATAACAACAATGATATACAACTACACAAAAACATCCAGGAGACACCAAGACAATAGCACTGCTGTGACATTGTGCCTTCGGGGGGATGGTTACAAATCAAATCCTTCTCTTTCTGCACAATGCAAGGGGAATACTGTCCTCCACCTTATGGATTCAGGCGTGATGTCTCGCCTGCAGGCAACCTTTCTTACCAGGGGTCGAACGGGAAAATATGCAAATCATGTTTTCCCAAAATATCATGTAAGAATGAGGTGCAAGACGTCCACAGTTTTGAACACAAGCAATGAGAACCACAATTTATTGTTCGATACAGATCCACAAGATTGGAATTCGGCAGGTGAACCCTCCCACAGAAACTGAATAGGACTCCTGGGAAAGAGCTCTCCTTTCGGGCAGATCTGCTCAAGAGCTTCGAAGCCATTAGCAGCTTTAATATACTGCATTACCTTTCGAGCCATTTGTTGTTCCTTTGTTGTGATACCTACTTAAAATATCAAAGCTATGAGAGGCTCAATAAGATATTTGAAAACTGAGAAACGCAGGCTTTATGTGACAACAGCAGATCCCCTCCCTCTCGTCCTTTTTAAAGAGCTCTGTGCAGGTATCGCTAGATGAAAAAGGAGTACAAAAAGCTGATGGGTGGGACATCAAGGGCTGACATGGTAGAGGAAGAACAAAAAGGAAAAGCTATGTTAAAAAATCAAAGCGTTTCAACAAAAGGTACAGCCAAATCGTATTCTGACACACATAACCTAGATGTAACCTGCTTGATAGCACCAACTAAATCCCTCAAATAAATGGGAGCAACAAAAGCCAAAGCTTTGAGTTTATTTTCGGATTCTTTGTGGACTCCCCCCATTGAACAGGTTGGAAGTCGGCAGGGACGCAGTCCGACTTCTCTCTGATTTCAGGCTCTTCCCCATGGTAGGTTAAGGACAAACCAGGTCTTGTTTCAGAGTGGGTCAGAGTGTGTAGTATACAAATTACATTTTCACCCTCAGGGTTTTTAAGCAGCTTCAACAAAATAAAGCATTGAAAATGTTCTAGTGGACTTTCCAGGTGATGCTAAACTTTTGACCATAGCTGTAATTAGAATTGAAAAATAGAAGCAGTACACTTTAGTGTTTTTTTAGCATGTTGGTACCCCCCCCCCCCACCCCCCCCCCCCCCAAAAAAAAGGCCTTGATGTTTATTGGCTAGAAAAAGAAAGTAAATAGGTTGCTAAAAGAATACACTCATTTTAAGAGGATTGTTTTCTGTCAGAATATATTTTCTTGCATCTGTATACAATTTTATCATATACAGCACATGCAGAGTAATACCCACAGTATTGACACCCTCTAACTATTGCAATACTATGTCCCTGAGCATTGATTTTTGTGAAAAAGCTAACATTTTGACTAACATTTTCATGAAATGGAAATATATATATATATAAACAGGACATACAGATTACAATTGAATAACAAAGTGTGATTACCTCAGCAAAAACACAAATGTACAGCTAGTCTCTGTATTTGCACAAAACACCAAACATGGGAGAGCCCCACATTGTTGCAATATTTTTTAATACTTGACTCAAAAGTCTTTAACATTTTTCAGTTTTCCAAAGATTTTCAGATTGCAAATTTGTTTTATTGGGGGTCCAAATCTCAGGAGTCAGTCTGTGTGTTGATTTTACGTAACGTGAGATGAGATCAAATTTGCACTCTGGGGGAAAACCAAAAAGTTATTAATAAGTAGAATAAGGCTCGTAATTGTTGGGGTGTAATGAGCGTGAGAATCACTCGAGACTTGGGGAGTTATTAAATAAAGATTTTATTGGGGGCTAAAATCACTAGTGCATGCAAGAACAGTGTTGAGCCGAGCTAAACAGCAAATCCAATCCTGAGCTAAAAAACTAAACTTTTATTCCTCCAGCCTACGATACAACACCCCTTCACGAGCTGGCTATTAAAACAAGGATTTGCTTAATCCTAAACTTTTGTATGAAGCGGGCTCCACCTGTCAGTCGCAGGCATATGGATACAGCTGTCTGCAGACAGAAGCAGCCAGTATGTGCTGTCCTCTGTACCCGCTTTCGAGTGAATTGTGCAAAGTCCCTTTCATCTTAAAATTGGATGTTACAGGGGAGGCAATTCAAGGTAAATCCTTGTTTTCAGTACGTGGATTAAATGAAATATTTACACCATCCGTCTGACTTTGGACAATAAAATGACACTTTACTGTGCCACCGTGCTGAGTACTAATCTTTTAATGTTTGGTAATCTTTTTATCTTTTGTAAACCACTTTTGCTTAGAAACATGGCTTTGGACAGTCTTTGATGTGGTTGCCTCTGTACCATAAAAATGTGTTTACTGAAGCCTGTTACATGACCATGTTTACTTATCCTTGTACGAAAATTGGAAAGCCACTGCAAAGCCAGGAAAGAAGGAAATGTGCTATGTTTCTGCAGGTAGTGAATCTAGTGATTTCTGGCTATTATTGAGGTGGATAACAGACTTGAAAACAGGATGATTCTGCTTCCATGCATTCTTTCACAGGTGAAAACATTTAAAACACACACACACAAACACACATACACACATGCTGCTGCTTTCACAAAAGCAATAATAAAATGATATTTATAGAGGCCTATCACTGCAAGCTGTCCCAAGGCGCTGTACAACACCAACGGATCAATTATGAATATAATAATTTATGCAGTGATCAATCCTAGAGAAAATGAAAGCATGCATCGGTTTCTCTGCATCGGATTTAGACCACATATTAGTTTGACTGTTTCCAAATGTTGTTTTTTTCTCTAGAAAGTGTTTAACCCATGATCCTGAAGTAACTTTGCATGCTCTCCTGTCCAAACCAAAGACTTTGATCTCTCCCAAAGCACACAGAGGTATTCAACAGGAAATTGATCTATGTGTAGAGTGTCTCTTATTGTAGTGAGAGATGTCATCTTGTTCAGTTTGGGCAGGAGGACAACAAATCAAAGCTGACCGGTTCTGTGAAATAATAATACTCAGAAAGTAGTCTTACACAGGAACTTTGATTAAATATCAAATAGTGCTGCTTGTATGTTCTATGCACAGGATGACGTCTGTACACAAGATGAGATGTCATGGAATTTTGACAAACCCTAAACTGCGATTGGTTGAGTTCTCGTACATGTTTTATAAGAAGTCCTGTTGAAGAAACTGCACACTAATTGAGAAAAAAAAAATGAATTCCACAGAGTTCTCAATATAGCCTGTTTGAAGTGTTGCTTCTGTTTGTGTGTTATTACCTTTCTGTGTATGGGAGGGAAATGAATCACTGTAAACAGCAGGTGTGGCTTTAACCTGGTACCTTTTGGTCTTTTTTTTTGTCTGATTTTCATTTTATCAAAAGAAGAAAGCTAGATGCAGGTCTCTTTCATCTATCACAGACAATACCAGAGAGACCTCTCCCTTGTGCTGTGTCTTTTGGATTTGTACTATTAGTAGATTGAACTATTGAGGCTTTTTACAAGTGTTAATATTTTTCTTTTGCAATAGAAGAAATAATTCATCCAGCTCTTCACCCACACCTGCATGGAGTTGGATGTGTGTAAAAGAACAATCCATGTGATAACATTCTTGGGGTTCTTTTCAAAACTTAGGAAGTGGATTTGGAAGTGATAAGGCATGACCCGGAAGCCCAGCAAATAAAGCATTGCAATAGTGAAGCTTGGATGACACCAAAGCATGAATTAACTTCTCAGCATCAGGGGAACAATGCATGAAGATTATGAACATACTCTGCAAATAAATGAACCTCTAAAATAGCTATTTTACTCCCAAGCAGCAAGGGAACTGGGACAAACGTTCAAAGCAGAATGTGTGTGGTGTATGAAAGCAGCTCTTAAAACAAGAAGAATGTTTTTATTTAGGATTTTATGTTTACACTTTTACACCTATTTACAATGTTTAGAAATATGCTTTTTCTGTACAATAACAACCGAGTAATGGCTAGGAAGAGTCCTAATTTAACAGTTCAGGGGATTCGTTGTTTTACCAAGAAATAATGGGATCTGTTTTGAGCAAACCCAGTCAAAGCAACGGAAAGGGATTCAAGTGTTCTTCAATGAGCTCTACTTATTAGATCTACCTTGTTTTAGAAGTGTTAACAAAATGATCAGGCGCCAGCAATCTGAGTGGCCAGGCTCTTGCCAAGTCTGATCTGAAATGACTAGAGACAATACTGAAGTGACCCAACCTGTAAAGGCCTTGTCACGCAAGCACCGTTTGTTGACGGCAACAAGAGTGAGACTTGTGTTGCCTTGCGTGCTTGTCAACATGCTGTCGACAAGCTGGCAACATAATGCCCAGTTTAGGACACGGTTCTATTTTAGAAATAAGATTCTTTTTTTTGGGGGTGTTTTTTTTTTTATTTTTCGATGAATCAATTTTTATGGCATGCAAAGCACAAGGACTATTTCAAGAGTAATAAAAGGATTTGCCTTTTTAAAGGTTATACCAGGAATTTAGGGACGCCATTCTCTGGTAAATCCAATCTTAATTTAATTTCTTCCTGTCCAAGTTACAGTATAAGCTATATATTAACTGTACTGTAAAACTGTGACTGTACTTATTGTTGTACTAAACCGTATTATGTTTTTGACTCGTCATTCTCCAATTCAAAATAACTGAACGTTAAGTAAAAGATACAGGATGAAAACATTTTGAAGTCATTCTTAAATTACTCAGGGGTAATGGGACATACACATATATTGAATGCACAGATTTATAAAACTGCAAAGCTGAAGAAATACAGTATGTAAATGCACCCGCATCACAAGCCAAAATGAACGTATCTTGAAAATTAAATTGAACCCCTTTCTGTTATAAAAATGATTCTAGAGACATAAAAAAAATCCCATCCAGAGTTGCTGCAGGCTTGTCTTTCTGTCCGGTCTTGATTGACTGTAATGATGCTTTAAACAGCATTGCACTGTAACCAGAGGAAGCATCTTCCCCCATAGAAAAACACACCTAATTGTTATGTATATCCCCCTCCTACTCCATGCAATCAAGATCACTCACAGCCCAGGCAGTGTTAATTCACATGCCAGCCTAAACTATAGTGTACAATACATCATCATCACTCACAGTACGGAAATGTAGCGTTCTATAACATTAAAGGTCTATTTATCACCAAGAGGAAGATGTGCACAACCATCTACATCAATTTGACATGTTTTATCTTCATTTTTTATCAACCTTTGATAGTAGTTATTTGGTTTACCAATGAATTTTGTTACATGCCAACTTTTCTACTTAATGAAATCTACTTATAGTAAACTGCACTTCAAAGACATGGCTTTCCTTCTGATCTTGTTTATACAGAAAGGGATGGAAATGGGGACAATAAATCATACATTTATTATTATTATTATTTATTATTATTAACCATAACTATTTAACAATCAATATTGCTCAATTTTTAAAAACTAAGAAACATATTAATGACATCAGAGACACTGAGAAAGACTTCTAGTTAACGTTTCTCATTGAATTTAGTACGTCTATTATTATTATTATTATTATTATTATTATTATTATTATTATTATTATTATTATAAGAATAACAAGAATAAGAATTGATTTAGAACATTGAGTATATATTGTCATGTAACCTACAAGAAAACTGATATAAATTTACATACATTGGCGTCTGAGTTTGCTCATTGAAGCTGACTGCCAAGTATCCAGGCATGCTACTAGCAGGGCATAGAAGGCTCCAACAATACACTGATAATTGTCCTAGCCAAATTGAAACCTAGTATATAGAAAATCATATTGGAGGTAAAGACTTAATCCACCAATCCCCAGAGTACGAGAGGTTTGATCTTTCTAGAGTTACACTTTGTGCACACGTATGTATGTATCTCTATACTCAAATATATTTGATTAAAAATACCTTTCTTGACTACTTTAAATAGAAACATTGACAAATGTTATTTATGCCAAACACGTACTTTTGAAAGGAAAACCACACTTTACAGCAATCTGACGAGATTTCCCTTTGCGTTTCTTTTGTCTGTGGTCCAAAAAGCCGTGCTTGAATTCTGTGGTTTAAGTGTTTAGTGTTTTATTTCACAGTCATCTGAATTCCAGAAATGTTTGGCACTAGAAATGAACATAAACAGCATTACAATAATACAAAGTCTAGTTTGGGAATGTCAACAAGAATGTGAGGAGTCTGTTGGGTCACTGCCTAGTGTTGTCATGCTTTATAAAGACTGTACTTAGGGTTAGAAAAAACGTCTTATACCCTGAAATGTACACTCAGAACACAATTGCGTTATGAGTGTAGATTGTACAATGGATAGATGCGACATCTTGAAGTATGGTTTTATACATCTTGAGGTACTGTTTTAAACATTTCTGAGTGTTAGCCATACGAGTCACAGCCATACAAGAATAAAATCATTCTCATGTTTGTAAGACTTTCTGTCTGCATGCATGTGTGGACTGTTATAGGAGCACGCTTATTTTAATTCTTAATTAAATTAGTCTTTGTATTTATTGATTCATTTATTTGTTTTAGTTTTTTGTTACATAGCAATACAAATGAAAATTACTGTCGTAGTTAGTGTTACAGTTTTAAGACAGCCTTTGGCACTAAACTATGAATTTGGCAAAAACTGTATGCTGTTTGTAACACCAACTGTTAAGCTTACCTTACCAATGGCAATAATTTGATAGCATTCTTCCAAACGGTGTCAGGAAGTAAGAAAAGTTATGGTTGGTTTATCAAGTGACTGCTGCTAACAACAAATGAGATTGATGTCGATGTGCTGTCCCCTTTTAAAGGAAAGCGACACTGTTTCCTTTGGATAGCCAGCTTGCTTCAGGTTGCTGCAAAGTGGGAGTTACATACATTTATTGTCCTCAAATCAAATGTCTTAGTCGAGCCAAAGGAAATAGCATGGTTTTTGTTAAACTATACTGTATCTCGTCAAGAAAATACAAGTAGCAATTGGGCACGGTGTTCTCCCATTTTTTTCCCTAAAAATGGCAATGATTTAAATTGATCTAAAGCTATTTATATATATTAAAAAAAATGAAAATAATTCCAATTGAATCAGTACGGTCCAGTTGTATTTTGTGCGAGTGTTAACAAGCCATCAACAACGTTGCCTAATACAACCCAGATAAATTGGGTGTCAAATCTATAACATGCTGCACACACATCTGATCCAAATCCTGTTACTCGATTTGCTTTATGTAAAGTTCTCCAGGCCTCAGAACCTGTATGGATTTTAAATATCAAAGCTAATTGATGCCGCCTTAACTGAATAGTTGTTTAGTCCAGACAGGATAAGTGGTGGGCTTTGCTGTATTTAGTTGCTGTGTAATGCGAGATAAAACAACTACTGACTCTCCACCTGGATGCATGCCAGCAGCATGGCAGAAGTCCCTTCGGCAGCTGCTTGACACTAGATCACGAGGGCCTGCACCAGAAACGTTGCATCCTGGTGCCAAGCTGGAGTACAGGCTTGGAAGAATGTGCCCACATTATTACTGTGAAACTGCGTGCACATTGTACTCCTTGATTCCAGTGGTTATTGTTAGATGGAAAGCAAACATTGCTTATTTAGTTTAAGACTCGGGGTTGCATCAGCATTGTGGCATCAGTGGCGATGTGACTAAAAGTAAAATGCCAAACTAGTTTTTCTGTTTGCTGTCTGGGTTTCGCAGTATTTTGTAGTTATTAGATTTACTCACATTTCCTTTTATCAGCAAGCTTCCAAGCTGATAAGATATAATGGAAGTTGAAATCGGTGATTACAACACACCAAACTGTTCTGCTGCTGGTAGTAATAAAGCATGGTACTCCATTAACTTGATCAAGTCTTCCAGCTTGTCAATGTGTGTGCTATGGAAGAAGCAGTGTGGAATAAAATATTATTCACCATCATTTGGCATCCACGGGAGTTGGCCACAGCCTTATTTTTACTGAGATCTATACAAACAGTTTCACATCATCAAGAATAATCTGTTCTTGACCAAGTAGAATATTCTTTAGATGTCAAAAGTATTTCTTTAAGAGGAAGCTATGATATCCTGAACAGATTCTCCCAGGAGGCAAGTGACACGGTCCTTTGAAAATAGGTTCCTTTAGAGCCAGCTTTGTATAAATATCCTCCGATACATCAACAGATACAAACAAGCAAACACAAAGGGGGCTCTATCTGCCACTGACAAGCTGCTGTTATCTTACAGAGCATGGGAAATCAAGGTGCAGTGACACCTCATGGCGAGAGTCACTTCATTCTTTGTTTATGAACCTCTCTGATCTTGGTGGTCTTGGGAGGTTAACACACAAGCCTTTTGTCTCTGGAAGCCTGGGTTTGAATCAAGCTGTTATACTAATGGTCTCAACTGACATAGTCCACACGATGACAACACCAAACGTCACAATTTGGGAAAATTGGCACTGGGCATTCTTGCAGGTACTGTAATATCAAAAAGAGAGGCCAAGGATTGCATGGGTCTGATCCAGGGCAGAGTTGTGAAGCTATGTTTGTGCTGTCCCTGCTTTGTGGATGAATAGGGGTGGCCTCCATCTTCAATGCTGTAAATCTATGAATGTTTATGAGGCTTTCTAATTACAAAATAGCTGTTTGTAGCAATTTCTAATTACAAAATAGCAATTTACTGAACCATCATTTAAACAGTAGTAAAATAAAATAGAAAAACAAAGTGGAAAGTAGTTTTATAAGCATTCTAATCAAAAGAGTACATGCATCGATATAGCTTTTTAACTGAAATTCCTGCCAACCTAGCTTTCTACAGGCATGCAATTAAAGACATACACAAGCTTAAGAATTTTTTTTTATTTTATTATTTTTTTTTTTTTTACTGTAGTTGTCTTTTTCCTCTGTGGAACCAATCCGCTAGCTGTCTTGAGGTTCAGAATGTCTAGGTTGGCTTAGATCATCGATATGCCACATTTGCGCTGGGGATCTGCCAAAACCCCCAACCCCCGAAAACACCCAAATCTCTGCAAAAAGGCTGTGATCTAGCAGCGTGTCTGGTGATGGTACATGTGATTAAAAATGAAGACATTTTACATAGAAGGGTGTCCTTCACATCACCTACATAATTCAAGTCAATAAAACAGAAATACAAGGACTCTATCATACACACATTTTGCCCCAGAAAACATTTTGCAATGTAAGTGACAGTGACTTATATTTCAAAAGATCATACTTTATATCAATAGCCATGTCAACATTTTTGCCCATGAGGCAGCTGAGCTTGCACAGTTTCTTGACTATGTAAAGGGATGGGGAGTTTTCAGTTTTGCACAGTGAAACCATGTCTGTGACCAGCAGAAAGGGGCCATTTGCAGGGAAGTAAATGTTAGGTATCACATTGCAATCTGTGGCTTGTTTCCGATGTTGTTGGTCTACAGTTTTAGCAGTGAGTGAGAAGCAAGGCTAAACAGCTAGCATGGGAACACATATTTAAAATGGGATCTGCTTTACAGCAGGGTGTTGTGAAAATTACTGTTTACTGTACATACCTCTGAGGACAAATTTCCTGAGTTTATTTGGTAAACACAAATCATTTTATGTACTTCCATTTTTGTTTGATGTTTATTATGTTTATATTTGCAGTCACAGCTGCTGTAGACAAAAAGTCAGCACTATTTGTTTGCACTTAACTTGGGATAATCCCTTTTTTTAAGTCTTTAATGTAGCACTGCTTTGAGTTTGGACAAGTGGGCCTATTGTATCGTTTGTAATGGGAGATATAAATGCAGTGAAGTTAACCCAATGCACAATCTTAAAGGAGCTGGGATTTTATCTGAGTTTAACGATAATTGCTTCCACACACACACACACGTACTAGGCTACTAATCTTTACTTCCACCTTTCAGTTAGCTTTAGACTAAAACCAGAACGTGCACTAGTAGGTTCACTGGACTGCAAAGTGGAGAGGGTTAAGAAGCATGAGACCTGAAATCTGCCCCCCACCAGGGCAATGTGGGACAGTTGAGATGGCGATTCTCATGTTTCACTAATTGATCAGCAGATTCCTCCAGCTTGCATTGATGAGGCCTGAATCGGGTGGACCTTGTTCAGTCAGCCTCTACCCTGTCATCAGTCTTGTCCTACTAGATGCCTCTCACCCAGAGCCTGCATGGGAGAGTAACCGTGACACTCTGCTGTCAGCCTGCGAAAGGGCTTCTTTTTCTATGGAAGAGCAAGGAATACAAAGTGGCAGATTCCTTGCATAGCTTCCCATTTTCATGCACTGTTGCCAGTGGAGGAATGAGTGTGTCCTCCTGGCACTTAGCCAGAGATTTCATCTCCTTTTATCTACATGAAAAGGTAGCTTTATACCTAACATTAGTTGCTAAGTTGAAATGTATGTGACCTTTCTATCAGGTAACCCAATGCCATTTTGTAAAGTTTCTTTGTTTACACAATAGAATGCCGATCTAATAATAAAAAAACAGCTTTGTACCATATACCATATACCAAAAAGAGGTTAGGCGTTTTAGAGGACTATTAAAATGGAAAAAATGCAACAGTTACAATGGTATATCCACCCCACAACACACACGAAAATCCATTGAGAAGAGGTCTGCTATTCAAAATACAATGTATTTTCTGAACTATTAATTTGCAGCCATTGTTTCGATTTTGTTTTACACCAAAGGAAGTTGAAAATAAACCCTTTTGTATATATTATTCTGGTTTAATACCAACTGACGTGATGTATTGTTTGCACTGTTCTGAATTGTGAACGATAAAGAGAGCAGAAACAGGAACAAACTGCCAGAAAAATAGGAACTAAACCCAGAGTAATGAGCTCTTATGGTAACCTCTCTAGTGGTGTATTTAAGTTCATGGGTAAAGTATGCATGATATAATAACTTATTAAATTGACAGCAAATGTTGACATATGTTGGTCCATCTGGTACATGCTTGTTATTGGTGAAATAAAAATCTTGTGAGACCAGACCTCTTCAGTTCATTACTAACCCACCTGTAAATCATTATTTTGTTTCAATTAAAACAGCACATTGGATGCAAATGTAGGATATGTGAATGGTATAAATGTAGCAGGAAGACTTTGAAGGACCTTGGACTTGGCATCTGGGAGTAAAGGTGTGCAAGCAGGAAGCCTTGGTGTGCAGTTTGTTCAACACTTGCTTGTGACACAGTTACTATAATAGAAAACAAAAGACTCTCAAATATTAAGTTTGTAAATGGATACATTATGAAAATGTGCTGGTATGATCCATGTTGAATGCACTTGTTGGATTTTGGCATTGTCACACATCATTTGAAGAACTGTCGCATGCATAGTTCAGTTTTACAAGGTGCCACTTGCCACACTGTTTTAAGCCATTGTTGGTGTTCAAGTTGTAACAAATCTGGAGTAATTAGTAACAGTTGTCTGTTTTCAGATTTGTGCTATCCCGGGCGTCTTCTTGTCTATAAATCTGTGTACATGTAAATTCAACATTGGATTATTCAAATATCAGCAATAGTCAATTTTAAAGAATGAAAAGGTTTTGTTGAAAACACATGTTGGTGAAATGCTATCTTTATAAACTTCCTTGGTGACAATTTAATATATTCACGTTGTGTGCATATGGGCTTCGTTTTTACGAACACACAGTACAGTTGCGTGCTGGAAGGCATATGGCAGCAGACATACTGTAGTATGTACCAGTAAGCTGTTCTCCACAAGAAAGTGTTTTTATGAACTTTAAGCCCTGACTTCTGCATTTTAGTGTTTTAGCTGCTGACCATGGCATCCCCATCTCATTAAGCCTGTTTTATAACTTGTGGGGCCCTGTATTTGGTTTCCCAAGCATAATGGACAAATATGAATTTCAAATTGCCATAGGGATTTTAGGCCCTTTTAATAGCAAAACCCACCTCTGAACAAGTGCACAGCCTAAATGCAATTTAAAACCATGTCAAATGTGCGTTATAAATTTGCATCCCTTAGATTGCCAAATTTCGTTTTGTTAGTTATTTATTTACAATGTCTAGTATATGAAACATATGGAATGTGCTGATTTTAAGCATTGAATCTACCTTACAATTTGTTATTGGTCCAATTCCACATTACGTGTGTTACAGCAACATCAAGAAAATGTTCCTTTAGGAAGCTTTTGGCAATATAACTTTAAAAATATGTGTTACACTAGTCTTCAGCCTAAATTACAATGCAGGAGGGTGTGCGCCAAACTGTAACATAAGTAATATGGAATGGGCCTATCTGAAGACATTTAGACTGCATTGATCCACTGAGGGGAATCCTCTTGTTTAAGGGGATGTCCAGTCTAATTTGTACTGCGGTAGGTGTGTTTTATTAACTTGCATTGGGATTTAGCCAGAGCACCAGAGTTAACTACCCTTCTTATCTTCTAAAGAGCGCAATTAGATATGTATTGAGATCAGACAGGACCTCAACGTAACGTCTCATCTGAATGATGATTTCATATGAGTTGCCTTTGGCGTGTAATTTGTGAAAAAGAAAGCTTAATTGCAGTTAAACACAAGCATACCCTGCATCTTGCTAATCTCTCTCTGCTTAACACAAATGATGAAAACTACAATCTGCACCACAGGAAATGTTATCGAAATAGCTATGAAGAAATAAACTGCTGTTGGTCCAGACTGGGCAGATTAGAGCCTAAGGCCTTGTCGTGTATGACAACACTGCTTTCCTATAGTGTGTAAACCATTTAATGTGCTAGACTGAATCTATCTAAACTGCTTTATTTTCTCACAGGCTGCTACAGTCATGTAAATAGCCATTAGTCACAACGATATTACTAACAGTATAAAGGTATGGCTTTCAGACTATACACAAACTAATGCCACACTGTCCTACTCCCACTGGATTGATTGACTTTGTGGCAGAACCCAGTCTCTTGCAATGATATTGTTAGTATATTGATTGCCATGCAAACTACCACACATGGTATGCCTTTAAATTTTTTTTTTTGCAAAATACCATATATATATATATATATATATATATATATATATATATATATAATCATTTTAGAAACTACAGTAAGCTTTTGAGGTGGAAAGACTTGTGAGTCCCTATTCTACTGAAGTGTTGCTGCAATACATTGTGTTTTTTACTCATTAATCTGCTTATATAGACAGATACACCTAAACTTCTCTCTTATTAGTGCTACAAATGATGGTCTCCTAAAACAAACATATGTGATATCCACAAATACTCCATCAAAGTTAACTAATACCCACTGGTATGTAAGTTATTGTGCTTTAGTTTTTCATTCGACATTTTAAAACAATTCTAAGTTCTGCAACAGCTCTCTTTTATTGCAGAACTTTGTCAAAACATTGTATTGGTCCCCAGGCATTCTGGATAATAGTACTTGTAGATTTATCCAGGAGAATACAGAAAGCTTCGTCTTTCTAACGTATCTATTCTACAGAGCTGGTTGTTTTCCCTTGTAGAGAAGAGAGAAAGGAATAAGAAAAACTCCAGCTGTAGGAACTATTTTGTCATGCACGGGGCTTTCTCTAGGAACAGCACCAGCCTGCTGTGGGATTCCGGTTAACAATCATGATGTGACAGACACTCTCAAAAACTGTCCACATCAATCAAGTTGATAATGAGGTGGCAAATTGCTGTCCCAGAGCATGCTGAAGAAAGCACCGACTGGGGTAGGTGCAGATGAACGTGTCAAAGGCCTGTTCCCAGGGAAGGTCTGGGGAGGTTCCCTCAAGTCCTCGAATTGTAAAACAAGAATGCAAAATACTTTTTTGATCACCTAGAAAAGTTTGCACAGGCATGTTATTTCCCCATGGTGTTTGAAGCTTCCCTTTTTTATAGAGCTGGTATTAAGCAATAGTTTTCTGCTTTTTCCACTCAATGTTCCAGGTTATATTTTAACACCCGGATACTACACAGTATTGAAATAAAGACACATCCGTGGGATTTGGTATATAAATGACATCATTTCATTCATAAAGCACTAACATGTAAGATTATCCACGAAATAAATGTAATTCATACCTGATTGTAAATGTTTATTATATTACAGTTTTTTTTGTTTTGTTTTGTTTTATTCATGCAATTCACTTTAATCTATAGATCTTAATGTGTAGATTTCAAACACCCATGATACTGTAATCGATAAACAGTAGCTGTTCACACACAGTATCGCCCTCTCCAGACTGTTCTAACATACTGCAGTCTATTTTAATGATTAAACAGTGGCAGAAGCTAATGAACTCTATATAAATCCCACAGCAGTGATTTAATGACGGCCCCCAAAAAAAGAAATCCTGAAAAAACAAACCCTGTGGTTTCTGTGATCAGAGCGATTTAAGATTTGTCACTGATCATTCAACTAGACTTTACTATGTGTTAAATTCTATCTGGTATATTTACACCAAGAAAGCAATAAGGAGTAATTTTTTTAAACTATATTTGGGTGTTAAATGAATATTTCTGGTGACACTGTACAGCAATGTCCAAATATGTGTTGGAGTTTAAGCCATCAGTAGAAGAGAACATTCTCCACAGTAGAGAATCAAACACAGACAGTTATCAAAGATACAAAATAACAATCATTTACAAAAAATGTATACTTGTATTAATTTGTAACTTTTTTTTTTTCAACCCAAAACTGAATATGGTATTATTATTTATTTCTTAGCAGACGCCCTTATCCAGGGCGACTTACAATTGTTACTTAAAAAGATATCACATTATTTTTACATACAATTACATTATTTTTTACACATTATTTTTTTTTTACATACAATTACCCATTTATACAGTTGGGTTTTTACTGGAGCAATCTAGGTAAAGTACCTTGCTCAAGGGTACAGCAGCAGTGTCACCCACCTGGGATTGAACCCACGACCCTCCGGTCAAGAGTCCAGAGCCCTGACCACTACTCCACACTGCTGCCCTTATGGTACATACCTCCAGTGAATGGGAGATTATTTTACCCGCAGCAATATATCACATAATAAATACCTTTACAGATAATAGATAAACTGAATTATGGTAACATTGCCCTTATTTTTTAACCCAGTGCTTTTTTCTTTTTCTTTTGGAAGCTAATACTCTCTTTTAGTTCAAAAGACTCAATGCTGTCGGGATATAACAAAGCAGCACCTGTGACAACTATCGAGGCGCTGTGCTGTGTTTGGGCAAGAGGGCCAGCTACCTTATACAGCAAGTCACTAAAAGGAAGCATAACATTTGTTCAACTACTCTTCTCCTTGGGCGCTAATTATGCTTTTTATTGAATCACAGTGCTTACAAAGTGGAGAAGGCTGGGAAGGTTCTATTTAAGTAAACATTCCATTTCCATGCTGTACCAACTAAATGTAAACCTTGTAGGTAAATACAGTACAATACAGTCATGAGTAGTAGACAATGAAGATATGGTTAAGTGAAAATATATATGAATTCTATACATTACCGGTTTGCGTTTCAGACTGAAATATGTATGTACAGTTCTCCAGAGAGGAGACATGCTATAGTGTTTTATTTGAGCAATTACTATCGTTATTTTTGTGGTTTTGTTCAATATTTTTTATCTGACCACCAAACTTTAAAATGACGTAACAGGTCCATTACTGTTTAGAATGCTTGCAGGTGTACTGAATGGGTGCTTTTAAAGAAACCTGGAGCTGCATTCATTTGGGCCTGGTTGTTTAGCCATAAATATCGGGTTCTCTTTGATTTATTGATGAATAAAAAAGATTGTAAAGTGGTCAGATGTAAACCCACCAAAGTGCACAGCAACTGTGACTTGCCAGCGATACAAGAACAAAACAATCACAGTAGCTGTGCAATAGGTGACACTGCCTCTGAGCACTGCAATAAGCTACTAACAACCAAACGAGCAAGATGGGCCGAATGGCCTCCTCTCGTTTGTAAACGTTCTTATGTTCTTATGTTCTTAATGTATGTCTTTGACACCACCTGAGAGCAATGAAATATAGGAGAAAGGTAGTTACAGCTGTTTATCCACTCCTGAAGTCAGCTCAATTGCTATTTGAGAAACTCAATGTGTGTGCAGTAGAGTTATTCAGAGTGATGGAAAACACTGTTAAAATGTAATTGAGGGTACTTTTAAGGGAATGTTTGTTGCTTGAAAGAATTGCAAGTTTCTATGCGCTGAACAACCTTTACTGTCCTTATATTATTTCTAGGATTTGCTTATTTCTAGTTCTGTTTTTTTTATATTTTGCATTTTATTCTGTCTTTTTTTTATATCCTATGGATTTCTGCCATGGTCTGCATTGTATTATGTTTAGGAGTGATGGTCTCCAAATTCAAAACTAATGAGTATTTTTTTTTTTTTAAATAAAGAAGCAAAGCATTTCAAAGCCAGTAAGATTTTACACTCCAATGTCTTGTTGAAAGCACCATACCAGTGTTTCAAAATTTAAGTGAAATATGCAGTTTTTGTATTAAGTAAAAGATCAAGAAGCCATTCTATTTCTTTTTTTAGTTTGTAACTATATGTTATTCTCCTCATTGTATATAATAACGTACCTTCTATTCACTCAAAGCTTTAGAAAAACATTTCAAAAGCTTGGAGAAGGAAAAAGTAATAATTTGCATTATGGTACAATGTGCCACTCAATCAAGAAGAACTGATGTGTTGTATGTGTTCCATTTCAGAGCTTATACATACAAGTAATCTCTTAAATGCTCTTGTGTTGTAGAATACAATCTTTTGGGGTGGAGAGGCGGGACAAGCAGAAAGACTTCTCTTTAATCTTGTAGCTTGTGAAGTTTCTTATTATGAATAAACGCAACACAAGGGACAGATGGACACTGGGTGCTCTTTTTAAGAACCCTAATTGCTATTTTTTATAGCAAGTCCTTTAAAGCGAAGAAAATTGTTATTAGATAAAAGCAGCAGACTGAAACGAGTTAGGTGCCCACATGAAATGAGCGCTAAGTCTGGAGGTGGGCACGGTGTGTCCTATGATGTAACAGCTTTCTCATGGGAAAAGTAACACTTTACTTGTAGAAAAGAAAAGAAAGCCATAATAGTTACAAGCGCAACCAGTTTACTGTTTGATGTAACCATGTTATCTGTTCCTTTGGGCTTTTTTGTTTCTATTCAAAGCATAAACGTGATTATTGAAGTGGCCCGTTTTCGTCTTCTCAGAATACAAAAGTCCCTCACTAATTGCTGCCACATCAAATAAGAAGGGACACCCCTCCATGGAAGCCTTCAAACTAATGTGAAAAAATTCAAGCATTGCTTTTTTTGTTTTGTTATTTCCCATCAAAGATTAGGTTTCTGGGTTGGGGAGGAGGAGATGCGGCTTATCACACAGGAAGACCTCTCTGCAGATTAGTTCTGCATCAGCGGCAGTTTGCTATTCCAGTTTTGGCCACAGCCAATCTACCGCTAGCACCTTTATTGTTTTCTTGTGCTACGCAAGAACAGTGGACTGTACAGAGAACAAAAGGGAAGACCGACAGCCCTGTGTGTTCCCAAAGTGTAACTTCTCTCCTCCCAGTCATGCTCCAGTGATATGAGTACCCAGGCTCAGGCCTTTGCCGCACACAGAGCGAGAAAAAGCTGTCAATTTCAGGATTTTCAAAGAGCATCCCTTTTGTGCAAACAGGGCCCAAAGGCACGGTCCATATACTCCTTAAAGCATGTCAAAAAGCCATTGACTTTTTTTGCCTTAAATGTGATTCATTTATTCTTCTTCTTTCACACAAGCATACTCTTAACCGACTCTTTAATGTGGCGGGGGGCGCAGTATTGTGTGAGCTACATTGGGTCTACTACATTTTGCAAAGGCGGTGACCTGTTGGCATGTGGTCATACCAAAATAAGCAGTAGTACCTTTATCAGTGTCAACAGGTCACCCTAATGCTTACAAAGCTCATAGATAAACATATCTGGCAGACACAATCCAATCTCTCGCCAAGGCTTCCTTTACATCACTGAACCATGGAGTGTTGTCGCTCACAGGTAAGTAAGCTGTTAGGAGCGAACATAAATAATCTTCAGATACCTCCATGTTTCTCTATTCTATACTCTTTCATTTCTGTCTTTGCACAGATATCAAGTATAGTAAGTGCCTCCTTTAGGATGTGCACCCCCACCCCCATGGTACAAGGCTCTCTCAGTGAGCAGAATTTAAAATAAACAAACAAACAAATAAAACCTGTGTTATCAACAAAAATTACTTGCAGACTCCCCTGTTAAGCGAGAGGTCTGCAATAATGGATATTTAATCCTCCTCAAACATCCTTAAAGTGGCGTTGGATGTGTGTAAACTTTAGATCTGTTTGCTGTGGTATGCCTTTGAATTAAACAATGACTTTAGCCTTCCGTGTTTATTGTGGTATCTCTGTCTGTATTCCAAACTCGACACCACGTCTCAATACCCGTCTACTACTGTGCGTTTTTAACAATTACTTCGATTTAGAACTGAAGTTATTACTGAAGTTTTCATGCAAGTCTATTTAATTATTCAGTACAGGAAATAATGTGAGGTGGAAAAGCAAGAAGGCTATCACTATTTATACAATTAAAAATAACCAGACTTATTGACAACTGGCTGGCATTGTGTGCTATGCAAAGGCAAATGTATTAGGAGCATCATAATCAAATGTTTGCACGTTTACAATACATGATATTCTTTTTTTATGAATGTGGTCTTCATTGAGCTGAACATCCACATGACAGCTCAAAAGAGCTACATCTGTATAATATTGTAAACAATATTTACAAGCACCAAAAATAGTCTGGGGAAACTGACAAGCATCTTGCATAGCTACTGTATGGCTCAGAGTACACATACTGGATGTAGGCTATAAATATGGAAAGAACACATCTGAAACTAACTTGTGAAGCTTGCAAGCTCTAAAAATAGTTCTACCCGTGGGAAGACAGAGTTATTAGAGCTGCAATTTGCCAGTCTATGCCGTTCAGACACTCTGGAGAGTTCTGTGAAGCCAGATGTACGGCAGGTGGATGAGATTTAGAAGAGCACGCCTCCCCTTTAAAACAAGCGGTGTTTCAATTCAGAGAAGAGTGTTTCGAATTTGCTCATGTAACTGTGAAGTTTAAATGACAGTAATTGCTGTTACAATGCATATATTATCTTGTCTTAAAAGTGCAGGTGCCATAATTATGGGGATCTTTTAACTGCTGCACGATAGATTTAGTTTCAACGCAGCTTAACCGCAATTTAGGTTTTCATTTGATAACCAATGGACTACATAATTGATTTTCAGTGGTCCTGAAATAATTAAATGTACTCATAGATAATACTGTATAACATATGCAATAAAACTATATTTTAAATACTATATTTGTTGCTGCTCAGTGTAAAAACATGTAACGTAGCTATTTAAACATTTATTTTTTATTTTTAAGTGGTAAACACCAAACTGGTCATAAAGGCGATACGTTCGGTGCTACCTGCATCAAGACAAAAGCTTCAAAAACCATTGAGGGTAATGGAGCCTGCTATAAGGTGACACGGTGTTGTAAAGCAAAACAAAACAGTGTAGCCAGTTCTGGGGTTAATTATTTTATGGTTGGCTCACACAGACTAAATGTGAGGACAGAAGCCCCTGTCACAAAGAACTCTGAGCTCATAGTAAACAAGAAGCCTTTGATCTGGCAAATGGTTTGACAGCGCTGTTTCATACCACCACTGCAAGCACAAACAGCATTATTGAAAAGCTATCGCACAAAACACCTTGTAACTACTTAAGGCTTCGTGTTCATGAGAAAGCACTTACATGTGAAACTGTGCGTACCTCCTCTAGAGGAGCAGACCTTACACCTCCTGCCTATCTGTCCCTTAATCTCTTATCCATCTGCAATTCAACGAAATGGTTACATGTCGTACAAAAGGAATTCTTCATGCATGTCGGCATCAGGCTTAGTCTTTTCGGACAAGAAAAACATTTTGTCATGTAACAGAACACCAGGATTAAACGTGTAATGAGCTGTTTATTTAGTTAGCTCAGGGAAAAGGGTGGCAAGGACATTAAGAATAGATTTCCTAGAGGAGGTAGACTGAAGAGCCACTGATTCACACATGTGTAAAACACACACACATGATACAAAGCAGTGTTTACTACCTGTTTCTCCATTAATCGTGCATCATGCATTAACAACTGTTTGTTTTAAGACAGTATTGAACTCTATTCAGATGTATGTAGCAAGAAGAAAAGACCATCGCTGGACCAAGGAGACACAAGACTGGATCCCAAGAGATATAAAGCCACTAAGAAGAATAACTCCAGGAAGATGGCAAGATGAAATTAGGAAACACGCTGGAGCAACGTGGATGAGGGATGCAACAGACAGGCTTTTGTGGAAGAATCTTGGGGAGGCCTTCATCCAGCAGTGGATTGAAAAAGGCTGAAGAAGATGATGATGATGATGATGATGATGATGATGATGATGATGATATATATATATATACAGTATAGAGAGAGAGAGAGAGAGAGAGAGAGATAGATATGCCCACTTGCCCACCGGGGAGAAAGGAGGGTGGAAGAGATGTTAGGAAATTATCACAAATCCTTTAACACTAATTGCACAGCGGGTCAGAAATCAGGAGCAGGCTTTGAAAGACACTGACCATGGGCAGGGAACTGGTTACCCCAGCCTACTCTCTCCATTCAGTGTCAAGAGGGCAGGGAAAGCGACTACACTGGATTAAAAATCACAGAAGACAAGAAACGACTCCATATGGGCCACAAACTAAATCACAAAAATGATCAAGCTTCAACAGCTATTGTAGAACTTTTTTACAAAAGAAATGTAAAAAAAATTAACAGCACTTCAAAAATACAATTCAATTAACAGGGCAGCAGTGTGGAGTAGTGGTTAGGGCTCTGGACTCTTGACCGGAGGGTTGTGGGTTCAATCCCCAGTTGGGGACACTGCTGCTGTACCCTTGAGCAAGGTACTTTACCTAGATTGCTCCAGTAAAAATCCAACTGTATAAATGGGTAATTGTATGTAAAAAAAATAATGTAATATCTTGTAACAATTGTAACATCTTGTAACATCTGCTAAGAAATAAATAATGATAATATTAATAATAATAAAACACTCAAGTGTAACATATACAGAGGCAGGATTTAAAAAAAAAAAAAAAAAAAGAAATTTTACAAAACTAGAACCAAACATGTACGTAACATAATTCACAATTCACGTCTCTTTTAAGGACTAAGATGTTTGTTTCTTAGTTTTGTACATTAAGACTGGAATAAACATAGAGCTACAGTAACAGTACATTGATAAAGACCTCTGGCCAAAAAATGTTCATTCAAAACTTTATCTAGTTTCTTTTTAGCTCCTGTATTTACTATACTTTTACTTATCGTCGGCAAAGCATGGGTGACAAAAATCAGAAAGTCAAGTTATTTGTTCTTTTTAATGTGTCAAACAGTGGGATTGGTTTGGGATGGAACAAACAACTGGCTGTCTTCCTGGTTTCTGAGGATTTTTGGAAAGTGTTTAAAAAATGTTCCCAGACGTCTCCGCAAAATTTCACCAGCCTCAAATCTGTAATTGCATGATGTTAAAATACCACATTGTATAGCAGGATAATTCATACGTTTAACCAACTTGGCTGCATTGTACTACTAGCAAACTAGCTACATGAGAGAGAAAAATTGTCTTTTTGAATTATTATTTTCTTTCTTCATTTCTTAGTATTATTTTATTTGTTACTTTCAACGAATACAAATAAGCAAAGAACCAAAAAACGATCAATTTCAGTTTCTATCAAGCCTGTCCAGGTGGTTAAACAGTGGGGTTATGTGCACGGCTGGGGTGCGCTCATATTCTACAAACAGGTTTTCAGCAAACAGAAGTTACAACTCCGCCACACCTTCATATGATTAAAGGCATTCCTTTGATGAATCCTCATTCTTCTCCTCCCAGTCGAATAACTGATTTTTTTCTTTACTCTTCACTATAACTTGACTGTAAAGGTTCACGGTTTCCAAACCAGCTGGATAAAGCTATTAAAACAATGCATCTCCACATGCTGAAACAGCACAGCTTAATTGCATCAGAATCGTTACATAAATCAACCAAATAAATCAACCAAATAAAACGAGAAAGAAATGAACTTGATCTTTCGAGCCCTATACACACGTAGGGTGCTATACCCCCAATAAAGAAGAGAATAAACTGTTGTGTACATTATACTGTACAGTAAAACCTGTGTTTACAGCCCCCTGAACTCAGGGGTCACTTGTTCTTACCAGTCTGGATTTCTCTGATGATGATTTTCTTTTTCATTACAAGCCCTAAGCAGGCACAAATGTTCAGTCTGTCTGGGTGACCGGTTAATTGTATTTGCTATGTTATTTCTTTAATCTATGGCAATTCAAACAATATTTCTAACCTATGTAACAGGACATGTCCCCAAAAACACCCAACATTAGCAAAACTATGGAACTCTTGATAATTTAATTTAAGTCATGCAGTGGCTTTTTTTTTCATGGAGTCCACCCCTAAGCGGTTGGGGAAGATGCTTTTGAATGTAAAGGTCAGTTCTGGTCACTCCCCAAGCAGGGTTTGTTGTAACCAAAGCAGAAGTCTAAAAATGAACACAGTCGGGCAAACTGATCCTCTTTAATCCCCATGGGATCCAAGTCAAAATTCTTTAGATTTAGAAAGTATTCATTCAAGATTACAATGAGCTATGTTCAAAATGGAGGGCAAAAAATTACATATAGAGAGTAGAGAGGTCTACTGCTTACAGTGAACGTCTAATATCCTGAATAATTAAAATAACAGTGGTAAAAAAAAAAAAAAAATTCATGATTATCTCAATTATCTGCCTGCCATCCATTAGTATTTTTTAGCAAGCCATTATGTATAAAGCAGCCAGTAGGTGGCAAAGTAATACATACTTGTAGTTAGTTCTGGTGCGATGAAACAGAGCCAAGAAAACAACCTTTAATGTAAATAATTAAATTATTTACCAGTACCGATAATCTTGTATATAAGTTGTTGAAGATTACATACAATCGGGTTTTGCATAATGTTATGCAGTCCTCAATTTACCATCATTAACCCTCTGAATCATTTAAAAAACAAAAAAACTCTGTGGAAATTATAAACCACAAATGAAGTGCCTTGCTCAAAAAAGGAGCACTATCGAAGAGACCTTTACAGATGTTTCCTTTTTAAGACATAAAGAAATAGCACTTAAAACACATGCTCCCACTATATACTTAATAAAGTAAACTTTAGTTCATTCATCTGCATTATATTTATATATAACCTTCCTCAGAAACACAACTATAAATTACTGACTCATACATGCATATCTGATGGACCTGATTGTTATATTTAGTTAATTATACTGAATATAATTGATATAACATTATAATTTAGCTGTAAAGAACATTTTTTAAAAGTGCATTTAATTTTTTTTAATACTTCGTAATGTTTTAAAATGTCAAACTTAAGCTAATACAATTAAACCAGCTTTGAATAACACAGAAAGCTTCATACGATTTGCTCTTATGATGTATTTACGCTTGTTTTTACATCTGACACTGGTTAAAAAGACCTGAGAAGACCACAGAGATTGTCAGCTCAGAGTAAAGGTAAACATGCTGCCATCTAGTGATATCTCTATGTATTTCGCTTTGTGTTTCAACCTCTGTTTTTTATAACTTTTGCCTCAGAGTAAAACTTTTTTTTTTTTTTTTTTTTCTTAGGGGAAAATTTCAGTGTTTTGCACAAATAAGTCTAGCAGTTTCATAGTTCAGCACTGTCAGTTGCCATTCTTATTTATTTATTTTTTATTATAAGCTGTCATTGCAGAAGACTATACAGTTCAAATATTGACTTTTTCTTTCCCCCTTTACTTTTTAATGTAAGTAATAAACCTCTAAGTTGTTACTTTTGCGGTTTATATACTTACACTTTTCCCTTATTTTGCACTTTTAAAAACCAGGCCTTCTGTACATGTACATTGTATTTGTTTTCTAGTAGTAATCTCCCCACACAACCACATATTACACAGAAACATCTCTGTGCCACCAGGAGCAACGGCCATGAGCATTTGTACTGCTTGTTCACCAGTTTGTATAGACTACAAACTGTACCAGACCATGTTTTATTAATATAAAAACCCTTAACTGACTATAGAAAGGCGATTTATAACTTTTAACACTTGGTCACAAAAGTTTTGAAACAAATGCAGTGCCATTGGCTTGACATTTCTCTTGAAATATATGCCTGCTTGACTTCTAGTTTTACTTCAGAAGTTCGATACCTCAGGCTACAGCTGTATTTGGTGTCCAGTTGGTCGAACAGCCCACTCCTATTCTGGTTCTGCATCGTCCATAGACATCAGAGTCTAAACGGAGATGACTCGTATGCAGATACAATAGCTTCGACGGAATCTATTTCGAGACTGGAGACTGGCCTCTTCTTGCCTTTGAGAGGTGAAAAGACATGAACAGTGAAGGCGCACTAAAGATAGTAGTTCCATGAGTCAGAACCCGCTAGCTACCTGTCCTCAAGTGTCCCACAGGGTCTTTTATATAATCTCCCCAAAACATTTCTTCTATTCAGCCTTCCTCTTGTACTGGGCTGTTTTTACAACTTTCACATCTGTTTTTAATCAGAATAAAAAGAAAACAAATTGGCACAAAAGGTGTGGTGTAAACTGGAAGTGAAGGGAATGTGAAGAGCAAAGTGAGACTGTTGAGATCTCACTGTTGAGATATTTAATAATACACGATTAGGAAAGGAATACATCCCTATATTGCTGTGGGGTAAAAAGGACGATTGCACCTGTAAAAAGGATGATTGCACATGTACACATTCCATATGTGCTTTTGCGAGCTATTCGGAAAGCGTTTTCTTGATTGCTGTTGAAGTAGTAGCAAAAGTAGTCAAAAGTAACTTAAATATATCTGGTCAACAAAAAAAAAAGATTTCTTACTTAAAACAGTGGTGGACAAAAATCAAGAATGTTTAAAGTAAATGTTTCCTTTGATTTATTTTTTATTTCAGTTTTCTTACTTCTTTAATATAAAGAAAGATGAACATTAACTTTATTATCAAAAGTTAACTCTAATTCAGAACAGTAACTCCAGTTCATGTTTTACCGTAACCCTATGGCATAGCATTATTCAGAACCATCTGTGCAGTTTTGGTGAAACTAACCTTGGGCATTTCTCATAAGATTGACTTCATAATGACATTCAATTTCATAGTACTGGCACATATAATGTGTTTTACATCCTTTGATATGTGTATATGTATGAACAGTATGTATGGCTTACATCATTTTTGTTTGAATTTGATGAATGTTGTTGCTTATTAAAGCAGCACAGAGACTATTATTCACAAAGCAGGCATTGCAGCGATTTGAGCTCCCCTGTGCAGACTCAAGCCTGCCCTGCTGGGACATATTCTACTAAGGTCAAACCTGCTAAAAAACGCAGTCTGCAAAGATTTTTTTTTTTTATCTGATGGAAATCATCTATCAACACCAGTTAATCAATCATATAATAAACTTCATATTTTTGTTACACGCCTAATTTGACCGTTCTATTAAAGTTATAGCCTACAGCCTTCACAGTAAATAAGTTATTAAAAGGCAAAACATTTTAGTGATGTACACACACTGAGCAGCTTCACCAAGTGTTTCACAGCATCGTTTTGACTCATGTGTCACCAAGGTCTCCTCAGGAGCATAGACCTTTTGAAAAGCAGTTAGCAGAATGACCATGCGGCCACTGATCTTTACAAATGCCAGCAATGAATCACTCTTTCACCGTTCACGATCCACATGAGGACAATATACCTGAGGACAAAAAGCACTGAAAAAAAATATTAGACATGAGTTCAAGCTTTCACACTTTTTTCTCTCCCGTACTGATATGACAAAGAAATTGATTTGAACACCAAGAAGTGAGGCCGCATGCCCAAGGCTTTGTACAGCGCATTATGAGTGGACGCCTAAGTGAACCTGCTACCATTTTGTATAGGTCACCGTACAGAACATCAGAGCACTTCAGTCTTGCTATATGTCACAAAGAAGGTAAAGGAAATTGTAGGTATAATGAGTCACTGGCGTTGGATACTACTCATAAAAACGTAAAACTAGCTAGAACTAAAATTAACCTTAAAACTCAGTGTTAAGTGTCCAAACTTGCTGGATATGCCTTAAGTCTAGGTCAGAAACTTCAGCAGCCAATTACTACTGAATTCTGCAACTATAAAGGGAGACTGGCTGTCTCGGCACCAAGGGAAAGCAACCAAGTCACAAAAGCTGCACCACAATACGGTGCATTTGTTTGAAAATCATGAACATTTTGTTGTTTGTCAAGCTGAACATTTCTTAAGTTTTTGTTTAGATAAGAAGACAAATACCCTCCACTGGGAAGAACCTTGAATACTTTATTGGTCCTACTTCAATAGAATGTACAATATTTATTATCTATGACAGAATAATGTTTCTGATTTTAGGTTTTAACAGAAGCACTGATAAACCCACCCTGGAAAATTAATAGAAACCAGTGTTTATCCTTTAAATATGGAAAACAAAAATACTAGAGACTGCTGATTTACTTTTGATGTATTTTGATGAAATAGATGTATAGTGCCCTCATTGATTCCCAATGTTGCTGTGATTTTGATTATAATAATTTAAAGGATGCCTCAACACATCAAAACGCCAGAAACGTACTTTTTGGGACCAGAAAGAACCGATCAAACTACAAAATATCTAATGTAAAAGAATGTATGAATTTTCAAATATAATATACTGTATAATAAGGTATCATTAATTTAGGGTGTTTTTGTTTTTCAGCTCCTGTTTGAATCTACAGCAGGGTTAGATTAATTCAATATGCTCAAATATCATATTCATTATACATATTTCAATAAATATAACAATAAAAAACAAAGATATATCTTTGAATCCTTCAATTAATATTGAGAAATAAGTATATTAATTCCAGTTGATTTTGAGGCGTTTGATCAAGTCAACAACATGCATTTTGAATTGATCCTTTTGAGAAGCCTTGTTTTACATTCTTTACCCATTTGAATGTTGTACAGCCTTGCATCTTGGAAAGTTCCATGGAATGTGTGGATGATTGGAATGCAGTTTGAAAGGGTGACATCATTGGTATCTGTTTGTGCAAAGTGAGGAGACAGTATTTCGAAGGCACACCTTAGTCACCGGCACTAGTTATCTCTCTTGCTGGTGTTTGTTGCTTTTTCGGGGCTGGTTGATGTCATAACATGAATCAGATCCCAGCGCTGTCAGCTTACTATAGCGTTGCACAGTTATGATGTCATTCTTCACTTAGCTCCTGTAGTTCTGAAGACCAACTGCAGGGACCGGATAATCGTTTGGCCAAGCCTCATGACGCAGCCTGTGTCCCAGAAAATGTGCTTCTTTATTTGCATATTGCAATTTAGATTGGCCGCACTGAGGAAAGGCACTTGCCACATTCCATTCTGAAGGATTTTAAACTATCCACAGATAATAATAAACATTGTATACAAAGTATAGTATATATAAATAAAAAGGTAGATTGTAGATTGTTTCATTATTAACTATGTAGTAAATGACCTCACAAACACATTCATAGATTTAAATAGAAATAAGCGAGTGTAGTTGCCATGGCGTCAAACCACTATATTATTATTATTATTATTTGTTTATTTAGCAGACGCCATTATCCAAGGCGACTTACAGACTAGGGTGTGTGAACTATGCATCAACTGCAGAGTCACTTACAATTACGTCTCACCCGAAAGACGGAGAACAAGGAGGTTAAGTGACTTGCTCAGGGTCACACAATGAGTCAGTGGCTGAGGTGGGATTTGAACCAGGGACCTCCTGGTTACAAGCCCGTTTCTTTAACCACTGGACCACACAGCCTCCTATAAGTACCTCCACTGTTTGTTTTCAACCACACTTTCCCTTGACAAAGGCGTGTTAAAGGTACCGAAACATTGGCAAGTTGTCTCTTCAATTTGAATGCTTACATCCACGTTACACTCTTGGTAATAAAGACAAAATGTGTTTGATTAGATATAGTAAAAGACAGTTTGATTAAGGATACAACATTGTTTGATTCAGTTAAATATACTCTGTTGTACACAAACTAATTTCCTCAATCAAACTGTTTTAATTTGAGCTGCAAGTGCATAAAGATATCATGTTGATTGTATTTTACTTTTGGCTGCTGAAGATGGCTACTTCAAAATAATAGAATAAAATATTGAATAAGCTAAATACATTTTTTTTAAATAGTGATTGTTGTTTAATTGAGATATTTTTTTTTTTAAAAAAGACATTTTTTAAGGTGTATAACACTGTTACAACACTCGACTACCAGATGGTGCTGTGTTCTATGCAAAAAATATAATTAAAATACACTGCCATTACTACTGTTGGCCAAAGGTTGGCACTGCGCTATGCAAAATCCAACAAGAAGTAAAAATAAATGGCGTTTTAAAAGAATTTGTTTCACTTTTAGAACTTTTTGCACAGATCCAACACATGTAATAATGCCGGTGAACAGTTTCTCATGGGAGCAGCCAAAAAGCCTCATAGTGATGAAGAGACTTTATATAAAAAGACAGTGTACATAGCCTGCAACACAGTATAGACTACCACATGCAGCATGACTACCAACAAACGTCAAATATTTAGACTACCAAAGGGTTACTCTCAGAGGTGTTTGAAATAGAGGCCCCATACTAGCTCCTGCATGCAGCAATGGGCCGTGTAGTTTATCTGTCACAGGGGTTTGTCCGATGCCACCATGGATGTTATCAGACAACAGCAGTCGGGGGGGGCTCACTTGTGCTGCCAGACCGCAGAGAACTGCCACCACAGCCTGTCATCACTGATCTGACGCGGCTGAAACAAGAGCAAAGACCTCCTAATTGTGCAGTGCTATGTTTAGCGTGTATATGAGAGGTGTTTTACGCACTGGGAAAGGGGGGGGGGGGGGGGTATGGCCAGTTCCCGCAGGAGGGGCCAAGCTACAGTCATCGATGACAGAACGTCAAGACCAATTTGCTTGCTTGGTCTTGAGCTCAAGTGTGAGCAGGCCTGAGCATGTGCTCAACAATAGCAATGGGAAGTGCGTCAATGCAGTTGAGCTGTGATGGGTTCATATTTAAATTCCTTATTTTTTTAAGCAGTTTAAACAAAACAGAAATGTATGTTTGTACATGAGGGCTTTGGATTTGTGGGGCACATATGCACACATGTGTATTGGTTGTTAACACGTAGACAAACCTGAAAGAAAACCATTTGAGATTGACATTTGCGTAGTGCACTCTAGGTATTCGTTGAAAGAGTAGAAAATGGCACAGTTATTAAGTGTGTGAACCACAATTTAGAAAAGATGCAGTGCATCTAGTATCTAGTTGCATTGTTCACACATTTACATGTGCAGAACGGATGGGTAATTAATACCCACTGTGCTGCGGCATCATGCCATTACTGATGAATGTACATCTGTCTGTGTGCAGATTTCCATGAAAAGAGACAAATCCTCACAAAATGATCTTCAGTGCTGTGGCACTCCAATAGTCCTTTATTAAGGGGCACACACATATGAGCCATCTAATATACTTTACATTTAATTATTTATACTAAATTAATTAATGGGTCTAGTTAGATACCCATTGCATTGTTACTGGGCGGAAGCATAATGTTTGTACATCACTGCATGAACACTCTGCACTCATTTACATATTCCCATTAACACACCTCCACTGTCAGCATAAACACGTATTCTGTTTCATAGGAAATGACTCCCTGACACTTTTATCTGCGGATCAGGTCTCAATGTTATAGAGTACAGCATGTCAATCAGGCTATTAATATCTGTTGACTTTTTGGAATGAATATAGAATGGTATTCTAGCTGAGTGCTACTCTGCAGGTAAAATCAAAGTTTCATTAGCTACTGTTTAATTTAGAGATCGAGGGACACCGTGTCCCGGTGATTGTTTGGTTTCAAACGATTGTTATTTCTACATAGCAGCTGTATCTAATGTAGTGCATCATTCTTCTGTTGGTAAAACACATATGACGTAGACTCCACTTAGTTAACGCTCAACAACACACTGATGTAACCTGATAGAGTCATCTGTCTTTTAACACTGACTTAACCAGGAGAGGAAGGTCAACAAAAGTCATCAACAGAGATGCTTGGCAAGACTGGCTGAAGAAAGCGTGGAGTTAATGGAGAGGGAGGTGGGGGGGGGGGCAGTTAACACATACAATTAACTAGGTTTCCTGGGAGGTTCCAAACCTTTCTAATAGCGGGATTACAGCAGCTCTGAATGCCCCACTCTGATTTATTGTGAAACATTCCATTTCAAAAGCTATTCAGAACGTACTGTATACAATTAAAGCGATGTCTTCATTTTCCACAGTGAGGCAGTAGAATAGGGTTTACAGGACAATCCTAACATACTGACACACAAGTCATGCCCTGTCCTCTCATCAGAAACTTAGTAACAGTATTTGACAACTGTTTGTCTTTCTCAATGTCTTCAGTGGTGAAATGAGTAAATTAGTTGTTTTCACCATTGAAGGCACTGAGAAAGTTATCATTCATTGTTACTAGTGGTAGTCAGCACTATGCAATCAGAGAGGGTGACCCTCATATATAAGGGCTGAGATATTCATTGAACAACATCAGTAAAACAATACAGTATCTCTGTATACACAATGGCAGAAGAATTTGATGACATTTTGACCATTATTGACTTTAACACATGGAGAATATATCCAGGCAGACATGGGTTGTGACACCTAATCACACAGCTTCTCAGGCTGGTGGCCAAGCTAATTGCATTCTCACCTTTGGCCTCTCCCCAATGCTGTTATAACTGTGCACTTTATACAGGGAGGGCCTCAGTCCATGTGACCAGCCATGTGCCCGACTACTCCACACCCACAGGTGTTAATAAAATGTGGTGATTTTTACTTTTTAAAAAGTTATAATATTTTGATTGATTTGTGACACTACAGTAGCCTGCACTACTATGGTTCAGGCACAGTGCTATAATGATTAATAATTGCTTCCCATCCTCTAGTAGAACATACCTGTATACTTCCTAATTGATTTTGTTTTTTTATGTATTATACTCTTCCTTTATTCATCTCCATTTAATGTAGTCCTGTGTTGAGACCAATTAAGAAAGTATCGTACCTGTTCAAAAGGTACAGGATCTACAGGGCTTGACCCAGCATAGCTGATGTGTCGTTAGCCTTGCTGATTTAGACATAAATACAGCCCACATCAGACACTGGGCTCTGTTATCTGTTTGCAGATCACACAGATCCACCTCAATATGGAAATGTTTAATGGGGATTATGGTTTGATTCGAAAATTTAAATATGGCTTCATAATGGCATGAGAACAAAACATTATTATAATTTTAACCAAAACATCTACCTACTGGATATTAATCGATCTGTGCATAATTATTTGTTTTTATTATTACTTTTAACATTCAAATAAAACAGGGTTTGTATGTGCTAATCTTGGTAAGCCTTGGTTGGGTACATTGAGAACACGAGGATTAATTCTAAAAAGCAACTGCTGTGTGACCCAATGGGCTGCGTTTCCTTTTGAAGTGAGCATTGAAAAGGAACAGTTGGTATATATCTTTCTAAAATCAACCATTGCTCTATGGCCTGTCCTGGCGTAGTCTGCCACTATCTATGTTCTAAATGGCAGGCATGTTTTCTTTCACAACAGCTTCACATTATTTATGCTCACCTTCAGTCATTCTTAGTAACTGGGTCAGAACAAGTCTGTCGCTGGATGTAAGAAAACTTTCCAAAGTATGTGCTTTACAGGCTTGTGTGCATTGCTGAGAGTCATTTGTCACCAGCTTGAACACTGAAAGACTTCCACTGCGAGCAGGATCACTGTGTTGATATAGTAAACTAAAGAGACAAACACTTACTAACACGGGTGACCAATTAAAAGTTTATGTGTCCAAAATAAAGTCACCTTGAACAAATTCCATGCCAGCTACTTCATCAAAGCAAAACTAGGGTTCTCTTTTACAGCTATTTATGATACTTCTTAAGATCCAATTGAGTAAAAGGCTTGGATATTTCTCTGGCTCCCAAGTAAAATACAAGGGGCCCCAGTTAAGAAGGTAGCATGCTAGTGGGGACAATGCTATTATGGATAACAAAAAAACATATTTAAATGACTCTTGAAGCCTTTTTAAAAAATAAAAGGTAAGTCAATGTATTTACACAACAGTATTTGCAGTTAGGAATGCTATAGGATGAATTTTGACATTGCAATAATCTAATGGGTACAAAAGACCTCTTTAAGTCCTATTAATTGGCAATGTAGGTGGTAAAGGAGGTGTAAGACCCCAACTGTTCTGTGCAAAGCCTGAAGCAATGGAAGAGATGTTCAATTTAATAGCGCTAAAGAAACCCTGCAAAAGACTCCTGTGAGGTGGAAAGCAGGTATTCACAAGGTAATAATCTCTAAATTAGAGAAGCAGCCAACACAGCAGTGCATTTCTATTTACGTCAACCCAAAAAAAAGAAGGAATGTGACTTTAGAATAGAATGCATGGAAAGGAACGGTGCTTGCATTTATATAGTGTATTTAATACTGTACAAATGAATCGTTGAGCCACCACTGAAGAACATCTGGCTCTGGGGTGGAAATCAGAAGCTATTTTTTATCTGCACACCACAAAAAGTATTAATTTGGTGATTATTCTGGAGAGCATGAGACACGAGATCACCTGGACTAAATTATATAAATGTGGTTGATCAAAATTCAACCCAGATTGACTTGTTGGCGGTGATAGAGACAAGCTGTGCTGTCTTGCTGTGGTTCCGAAATCATGATGTATACAAGTCATGTGCACTGCCCTTATCTGCAGGGAAACAACTAGACTCAAACAGAATGCCTAATGCCTGTTACTCCTTACACTGGTAATGCACAAATGTGGCAGTTCTTTTTAGTTTTGTTATGTTTTGTATTCTGTAGTTTACTTGATTGAACTCACAAGTAAAAGTTTAAAACATTGTATTCTTTGCATATGTATTTCTTTCCCAAAGGTGAATGGCATTAGATTACTTTGTTTTAAATATAACAGAAATCTAATACCACCCTCAGATATGAAAGAGTTCCGGGAACATAAAAACCAACTCAGAACAAGCAGTGCTGAAGAATGGGATTTATCTCCATTGCCTTCTTGTTAGTATTGCACCCATATGCATGACAATGTTGTCTTTTGTGCATATTGTGACATCTACTGGTCAGTGGGTGGCACTACCAAATTTCCCCGGTATTCAGGCTTACAGCAGCTCGTGCAATATTAACATTGTACCCAATATTGTGCGGTTTGCATTTAAGTGATTCTAAAAAATATCTTGCTCCCCCCCCCCCCCTGAAATTTGGGGTGCAAATTGTGCGTCAGTGAAATACAGGTTGAAAAAAATACACCGTGTCAAACAAATCTAATTCTACAAAAAATTTGACTTGCATATAACATGTAATGAGTTAGTGATTGATTACAAACTAGGTACATTGATAAAAAAAAAAGACCATTCCAGCATCTATATGGTCTGATTACCATTGTATATTTTTCATTTAAAAGGTCGAAAATGATGCTGTACATGCTGCAAGATGGCACCAATGTATTGTACAAAATAAAGAGCATACACCGCCAGGGCTTGGTGCAGATGATACTACTTTCTCGTGATCTGAAAGGAGAAGAAAAACAAAAGGCATTGCAGGGTTGCTAAATAATGTGTGAAGAGTGTTTCCAAATTAAATGAGGATATTGTAAATTTGTTACAGCCACCAATTGCTTCCCATACTCATTGTTAATGAACAGATGTAGCACAATGGTGGCAGTTCAAAATGGGGAATATGACACAATTCTAAAAGTCTGCACTTCAGCTGTTATGCTTCAGCTAAATGCACAACAGGAAACAAATGGGATGTATTATTTGTCTATAACCCCCACACACTCACATACACACATCCCAGTTTAAAAGTACACCGTGTACTGTGGGCCCAATTATAAAATAAAACGGTAGCAAAGCACATATTTGGAAACCAAACCAATAGTAGGAAGTGGTAAAGGAATAAGGCTGCTGCTGTTGAGAGACATTAATGCACAGTACACGAGGGTAGATTCACAGATCAGTGGCATTTACTAGAACAACACAGTATTACAAAGAAGAAATGTTTTCAAATATATTTAAAAGAAGAAAGAAAAAAACACACACACACACACACACACAGAGGAGTAAAGTAAGAGATCACCCAATAGTAATTGACATTAAACAAATACTATACATATGGTCTCACTTCATGGTTCTCACGAAACAGAAGAGACAGGGTCAGCTGTATATAATACATTATATTGCAATTACCTTTAACATTACTCATGTAGAATATCATACCATATAACTTCCAATGCAGTGTAGTGATAGAGATCAATGTAGTGATAATTAACTCAGAGTTTTGAAAATACATTAAACTGCCATTTATGTAAACTGCAAATGATGTGCATTCTTAAAATAACACTAACTGCAGTAAACCAGTATAAATACAGTGATCAGTCACTTTCAATTCACATAAAACAACAATGAAAATTTAAAAGTAGGATTGATATGCTAAATATTTGTTATTGTAGCGAATTCTTGTTCTTAGCAGAGTACGTTAATTGATAGAAATGACAGTGCAGCTTGCCTATAGTCTGTCATACATTAACCCCTGCAAGTACAGCGGTTATGGAGATTAATCTAACACAGTTTATACAGTACTTCATGAACATATCCGCTACCTAAAATACAATAGGTTTCCTTTAAATAATGTAATTGCACTAAACATTGGAAGCCAATATAAACATTTTTCATCAATTAATATAAAAATACAAAAAAAGAAAAAAAAATGTATATATATATATATATTAAAAATGACAGATTTATATGAAATTATACAGCTTTATCTCAAAACTCATTTATTAACTCGGTTCTTTAGCAGAAATCTGAGATGCTTCCATTTGCATAACATTGAGCCACATTTACATGCTTTTACTGGCTTGGAAAATTGGAGTGCAATACAGTCAGTCGCGCATGGAGAGGCTTATACACTTATATATATGTTCCACTTTATAAACAGAACTGCAGCTTATTTATGTCATCTTCCAGTAAGCCAAGGCACCCGTGAGAACCCCAGCTACAAATATTGCCACATTGTGCCATCTAAGATTTTGGAAATAATACTGGACAGTTTCCTACAAAAAGACAAAATTAGAAGTTAAACACAATTATCCTGCTATATATAAAAAAAAACAACAACAACTCATAGCCACTGTGGTATAAAACCTTTGAATAAAATACAGTATAGTACAGATGCTAAACTATTAATGCAAATCATGGATATACTTTTTTCACAGTTCCAATTTCTCTACATATTGCATTCTATATAGACATATGTATTTACACTTGCAAAAATGTCTGTCCTTAACAAAGCAACTACACTGTCCATGAGAAGGGTTATATGTTGCTAAAATCTCATTTGCTTGCATCACTGTGCTTCAGTGCAACTGACCACAATGTACTTGATACTCTGAGAGGCTTTGAAGTTTGCAAAAATATTGCTTCCTTTAATAAGCATGTCTGCATTGGAAACCAAAAAGGCACCCCCACAAGTTATAGTTTCAAGACATCCTGCTGTGCATATGGGCAAAAAAAGGAAGGGGAAAGAAAAAGTATAACTCACCCATCCTCCTTGCTCTCTGATCCACTGAGACACATGACGCCTGAAGAAATTCAATGCCCAGCCCATGATCTTCATTACTATGTCCCTGCAGTTTGTAGTTACTGCCTGTATAGCAATGGAATTATCAATTTTGGTTTGTGAACTCAGTTAAATAACCAATAGTCCTCAATCATTCTCTTGGAGGCCCAAGATGTCTATTTGTTTTGCTTTATAAAAAATCTACTGAGAAATCACTGTTAGGATTGTATCCAGTGTATAGAGATCACCCCATGCATAGAACACGCAGCGTAATTCTAAAGTAAAAAAACCAAAAAAAACAACACGTTTTATTTTCATTAGCAGTTCGTGAGTACAATCTTCATTTTTGTGATTCATACATCATGTGTAGGATGTCTCTTATTGTAACACAACGTTTTAACTATGTGCTTTTTATATTGGTATCTTCTTGCTTGCATGTTCTATTGACTTGTCACTGCTCTCCTGTTATAAGTAGATGTACTGCACTACACATAAGTATTTAAAAAATGGTATTCATTTTAATGGACTTTAGTTTCTGTACTACACATTGAAAGCATTAAATAACCAAACACTTACCTTATATATAAGTTTGTAAGCAAAATGAAAAAGGGCAACAACTCTTCCCCAATTAATACCATTTTCAAAAATCCTCTCAGCCACAACATAGAATAAATCTGCTGAGTCAAGCTGGATGTGATCAATCAGGCTGTTGGGGGATGGGAAGAGTAGATTTTGTTAAAAGTCAGAAACCTGTCAACAAAAAACGTAAAGCTTCAAATACTCCAAATACAGATATTGCCTTTGCACTCCTACAAGGCTAGTTACCAATCTGAGGTACTGTAAGCTGTATTGATGGGCTCTGCAGTACTTGTACGACAGCAGTGTTTAAACTGCAACGGCCTTAAAACTCTTTTTCAGAAGCAAATAACATGATTAAAATAAACTTTAAAAAACAATAAAATGGCGAGCTCTGTATTCATCAACATTCACACGTTTGGCAGTCTGACCTACAACTAATTCCATATCACCTAACAATGCACAGCACAAACATAATGTACAAAGGATTCACCATTTCATTATCCCCTGCGGAGATGACCCGCACACAACTGTAATGCGTCATCTATATCCTTGGTCGGGGTGATGTTAGTACTACAATAGAGCTTGAACACTTCATGAAATAATATTATGATGGTACAGTAAAAACACATAAAAGTACTAAAGAGCAACTTGGTAAGGGTGTGAAGTATCACAGTTAATCTTCTTTTCCCTTAGAATCACTTTGTACAACTGGGATATGCAGATCTTTCAAATACAAACTACAGGTAACTGCTGTACTTCCTGTGCTGCAGGTCAGACACTGTAGTCCTAGTCTCTTTTTCGAGACAGGAAATAGTAGTTGAAACTTTCAAAATCAATTGTGTTGTACTTGAAAAATATGTATATCCCTAAACTAAACCAACAACAAAAGGAACAGTTTAATGTCGCTATTCTGATAAAGGTCAGAAGATTGATGTTAAAAATAGGTTTGAAAACTGGACCTGTTCAGTTTTTAGATTATTGTACTATGTACACAATATGTAAGCAAGAGTTGGAGATGGCTTTCTTTTTTAGGCATATTGGCATTTACCAGATGATACAGAGCAGTGGTTTTCAACCTGCGGTACGAGTATCAGTACTGGTACGTGACAGGCTTGCAACTGGTACGCACCGACAGGTGTTCTTAATGACAATATGATTCCTCAACCACAATAATCCCTCAGTCGCTCTGTCTTAATGCATCAATCTGTTTGCACCACTGAATCACAGAGAAATTAGAAATTATGATGAGAGGTATTTGTTGTGAACTTTCAAAGTTACTGATGGGGAACCAAAGCAGCCACTCTGTGTTGTCAAAATAATTTGATGACGCCGTCACATTTTCAGTGAGAAAACCGGTTGTAATGGGGTAGGTCTCTGCTTTACAGAAGCCATTTAAGATTGCACATCGTTACTGGTACACCTGGTGGTCCCAGATGGAAACATTGGTACTTGAGATGAATAGGTTGAAAACCACTGATATAGAGTGTATATAGCAAGCAGTGAATTGCTTACATTTCCTATGTACAGTTCCTCATACAGTCAAACACATGTAGGACCACGGGTGCCTGATATTAGTTTGACAACACATCAGCTGGATTTGGCCATGGCATTTCCCAGTCAAACGTTACTATCGGATGGTTTCACTATGAGGTTTTCGTAGGCAAGATTGTGCTGATACAGCAGTTTAAAATGGCAACTATCCCAAAATGAACAGGCTCTCCAAAGTTCAAAAAGCAGAATTAGGCATTTTGTACATATGTTTGTTACTTACTACTGAAGTTCAGCATTCCTATTCAGCTCGTCTCCTATTTGAATTAAATTTCTGACAATCTCTTTCACTTCAGGGTCCCGGCTTTCACTTTGACTTCCACCCAAATCCTCTTGGCTCAACAGGACATCTGGGTCGTCTTCATGGGCTGCCTGCACAATGTATCTAACAAAAGAAAACACAGTTTAGAATACTTTGCATTAAAAATTACATTTCTTTCTGTAACCATACAGGGTTTTTTTACTGCTTGTTTCATTGTTAATCAGAAACGTGCTGTATTAGTGGGAATAGAGACTGAAATAGTCTTTACATTGGCATTTAATTGAATTGTTGTTTTAAGTTGTGGACTTTTTAGGGAGAGAAAACAATATGCCTTCAAAGATGTTAGATCACAACATTAAATGAGCTACTCACCCACGTAGGACAAATGCTGCTTGCTCATTGATTCTCTCATCTACTGAATCTGCAGCTCAAAAAAAAAAAAACATTACAAATAATGTAATTATTATTATTTATTTTTTTTAACAGCAAATTCAATCCAGTACCAAAAAGTGATTTTTGTAAAACAGTATCAAACTAATCTGCATACAATATTTTGAGGGTCCATTTGTGGACACTGATGCTCTAATGCAGGTTTAGCTTGTGATGTGGCACAGTGTGGTTGCTTGCTGGTTAAGGCTTGCTTCAGGTGTACTCTGACAGCCCTAATGTACTAGGCTGGGAAGGACTGTCCTGAACTATACCAACAAACGCATGTCAGCCCCAGACTGTAACTATGCAGTCTGGGGCACACCGTTTCCCAGATCTATACACGCCATCTCTATAAAGCATGGTGCAACAGGGTTCGGAGCGCCACAGGATGGTTGTCCACTAGCATCACAAAAATGTTCTCCAACAAAGAGCAGGCAACCATGGTCCTTCAAGAGGTCTTTATTCCAAGCATGCCCTAAATTATAAACTGAAGCAGTTACACATTTGGCTAACTCATTAAATTATGCATCTTCAGGCTGTTCTGGAATTATTTAAGCAGGGCTGGAACAGCCTGCCATTGGGCTGGTCAATGTAGAGGTAAGGTGACCACATAGTTCCATGTTTTGCAGGACAGTCCAGACTTTTCAACACACAACCCAATGCATTCTGGTACGTTTTACCTGTCTCAGGTACCATTCTTGCCTTTAAGAGAAGCAGGACTACGTTTACCAGAATGCATTGGGTTGTGAGTTGAAAAGCCTGAACTATTCCAAACTGTCCCGCTGAACCCAGAGCCATATGGTCACCTTATGTATAGATTTATATATGAGGTCATTAATGTATGCATTGCATACATTTATATTTTGGAATAACGTTGTACCATCAGCAATCACGGATTACAAAAACTGAAATAAACAGTCAGCAAGCATTAACAGTCATTCAGTCAAGTTCAACTGGTGTGCCGAACTTCCGTGTGTTGTACCTGCATAGGTATAAAAAATAAAAAGTGTCGGCTGACATATTTCTTTCACAAAGATAGGTGTATTTTTTAATAATAATATTAGAACAAAGTACACATTACATACCCTCGCCGCCAACAGCTCCAACATCATTTTTGTCCGAACTTTTGCTAAAATCTGCCATTTCCACAACTTTCCACTGAACTTCCGAAGTTTATGTAAAGTTGACGCTACTCCACAATGAATTACGACGGTAGTGACTGTTGTGTTGGGTTGTTACAGGTCTCGTTCTTCTGTCGTTCACGAAACTATACAAACGCGTTCAGCTTTTTAATACTTAAAACAAAAATTAATTTATTTATTAATATTTATGAAAAGGTGCCACTTTTTTCCCGATTCTGACACTAAACACTCCGCTGTTTTGGACTTTAGAATCTTTTTAACTTCCACTGCATTGGCTGATAACTGAGATAACACGGAAGTGCGCTTTCCGTTGGTTAATGTAAACAGCAGTCAAGAAAGGGCGTAACCCAGTGGGCAGAGATATGTCTTGGCATGAATGTACAGTATTAATTTATTAGTCAGGTTTGCTTGTGGCGTTTGCCTGTTCAATGAATAAACCGAAATACAATGTTACATGATTGTTTTCCCAAAGTCGTATTTTTTTACCTCATTTTTTTTTTCTATAAACTAAATTGGAAAGAAAACAACATCCTTTATGTCTTGAGGTAACCAACTTCTGTGTGAGTTCTGGCCTCTGCTGAGGAAGTCAATATCTTAAGAACATTTAGACCAATTCAACTTGAACATTTGTTACAAGACGTTACTGCACATACTTGGAATGCTGGCTATCCACATATCATGACATATGAGGCTATATCTAGGTAACCTTATGTTTGTTCTGTAATGCTATTTGAAATATTGTTGAAATGAGTCATGCTGGCCTACTGTTACTAAGACAATTGTCTTTTTTTATGATGTACTTGTCAGGTGATTTTATATATATATATATATATATATATATATATATATATATATATATATATATATGTGTGTGTGTGTGTGTGTGTGTGTGTGTGTGTGTGTGTGTGTGTGTGTGTATATACACATATATATATATATATATATATATATATATATATATATATATATATATATAGACAATCGTGTAAATGTAATAAACTGTGTTTCATGGGGAAATCATGGGATTTGTGATTGTTAAAAAATAAAATTTAAAAAATCTGTCAGTTGGCAAGTTTACTGCTTGTAAAATGCCAAACATAGCATACATTTTTTTTTTTTTTAAGCACAGCATGACCTTGGTTAAGCAAGCCAGTAAACACCAAAAAAAAAAGTTGCCTCAACATTCCATTGAAAATATTTAAATTCTATTCAGATAAATCTTTAGGTCTGTGTGGGTTCCTGTCTTGAACCGTATAGTGGGCCTAAAATGTGATGCAACTGCAAACATTTGTAGATTCTGTGTTTGTAATGAAGCAACATTTATTTGCAATTATTATGTAAGATTTTGACATTATTCTTCAAATAAGTGTTACACTAGACTTTAAGGTTGCCTCGAGCACACCTCATAACACAAACCAGCATTTTTAGAGACTTGAAGTTTAAGTCAGTGATTTCTGGAAAACTGAAGTTAAATGCGTTTTTGATAGGACCTATTTTGTCGACATGTCAAATATAGTTGCTGTGTTTTTCCAGTCGCATGTTCTAGATTCATCTTATCATCTCTATCATTCAAATAAGGAGCATGACTTGGATAGATATTGAACCATGCTGCCATTTAAAAATGTTGTAACCGGATGTAATTGTCTCACAAAATAAACAGCAGTGATAAAGGACTCACAAAAAGTTCATACATGACAAAATTGGATAGGTTTTATTTTTTTTAGATCATTTCATTTCAGTTATTGTGTGCAGAAAAAAAAGTTTTAAACTTGAAAGTATTCAACTGTACAGATTTCATATAGACACATCCATTAATAAAAGAATGAATTAATCTACAATTCATGCTTGTCATATCTTTGTATGCCAGTAGATGGCACCTGAAAACCCATGTTGTCCAAGACATTTCTTGGAAATCATTGAAATTCAAGATAAACAATTAGTCACAGTTGTAATCCTAAAATTACTGAATATTACATATTACAGAAGGGGTGTGTCTGAAATGGCGGACCGGTTTTTCTTATTGTGTTGGCAAAACTGATCCCTTCTCATTGTTTTGCTGGGATATACCTCCTTCGTCAGATGATGAGCTGATGCAGGTTACCGTTTGGTATAATGATGTATAGCTTTTAATTTCTAAGCCTGGTAATGCCCAATTATTCATGTGCTGCTTTTTGGACCAATTCATTTAAAAAAAATCTTAAGCTCATTACCTCAGTTAGAGATGAAATCTGTGTAATACCACTGATATCCACAGAGTGGCACTACTGTATTTTTTTAAACCAAGAAACCTCTTTGAATTCATTGTATAAGTGAGATCTCTTTATACTTTCACCTGCTTTTATGCTCTACTGGTATTAAAAACTAACGAAGACCAGTTTATTATTATTTATTTATTTATTTATTTATTTATTTATTTATTTATTTATTTCTTAGCAAGACACCCTTAACCAGGACAAGTTACAGTTGTTACAAAGTATCACATTACAAAATATCACATTACAGATAACAGCAGTTATAAAATACAATAAAATCAGTAGTTAATAAGAACAAATTCAAATGAGAGAAAATAAAAAAATACAGTAAATAATTACATTTGAGAGCAATTTTGACTAAGAGCAGTTACTAATATTTGGTTATAAGTAGAGGTCGTCACTGGTATCCGAAAACCCAGGTACCCGTCGGGTTTAAATTACCCGAGCTGAACTCGGTCTCTTTTTACTACCCGGGTATCGAATATTAATTTGAGAATTTAAGGAAAATGTAGCGAATATGACAATGCAGTTGTAAACGCGGGTCTCTGACCAACGTAATAAAGACAACAAGCTTTCCATTAGCGGCAAGTACACCTCAATAATAATAACTGTGGTGACTATTCTCAGGAACTAAATTGGAAAGAAAACAACATCCTTTATGTCAGTGATAACTCTTAATTATCCATTAATAATAATAACCGTGTGGCTTCCAATACAGAATGCTTTATCTGCAGTTATTGCGCAGATATAGTTTCTTACCAAAAAGATAAACTAAGTAGCCTTTATTTCAAAATAAATAAACAAATAACTGAAGTATTGTGAGCGGTGTACCCCATAAAACAGACTGAAAACCGTAAACATGTTTTTATTTTATTTTGAAGAAGTAGATTTATTAAGAAAAAGCATGCGCACTCACAAATGCGTAGGTGCAAAGTACAGAATTAAATCAGTACGAGAAAAACATTACTCACAATGCTTTGCTTGGATGCCATGTTAATGGAAGACTGAAATATTTACCTTTATTTATCAGTTCGGATTTGGAGGACTGCACCTTTAAGTTTCGTTTTGGACTATTGTGTTTGCCAAAGAGAGACCGGTGAACAATAAAGTTAGAAAAACCTGATGTGACAGAAAGGGATAAACAGGAAAAGTGAGTGAAAGAGAAAGATATACTCCATGCACATACTTTTGTTTTGTGTAAACCAGGATCCAAACTTTTTTTACCCTCGACCACAACTGTACTTTCGCAGCTTATACACTTTTGCCTCTACATAGGCTGTCTATCTTAATCGTTCTCCTCTAGCCAGCTATCTGTCTTAGCTCTGGCCTCTAAACTGTCTCCTATTCACAGATTCCTTCTTATTCCAGGTCTGTGACCTTTCTGTCCCTGTGTTTTTCCAGTCGCATGTTCTAGATTCATCTTATCATCTCTATCATTCAAATAAGGAGCATGACTTGGATAGATATCGAACCATGCTGCCATTTAAAAATGTTGTAACCGGATGTAATTGTCTCACAAAAGAAACAGCTGTGATAAAGGACTCACAAATAGTTCATACATGACAAAATTGGATACGTTTTATTTTTTTTTTAGATAATTTCATTTCAGTTATTGTGTGCAGAAAAAAAAAAGTTTTAAACTTAAGTATTCAACTGTACAGATTTCATATAGACACATCCATTGATAAAAGAATGAATTCATCTACAATTCATGCTTGTCATATCTTTGTATGCCATTAGATGGCACCTGAAAACCCATGCTGTCCAAGACATTTCTTGGAAATCATTGAAATTCAAGATAAACAATTAGTCACAGTTGTAATCCTAAAATTACTGAATATTACATATTACAAAAGGGGTGTGTCTGAAATGGCAGACCGGTTTTTCTTATTGTTTTTCTTTCTTATCGCCGCCCATACGCCTACATGGCTGAGGTTCTCTTGGGAAGCCAGAGGGGACCCCCGACCACAACTGTACTTTCGCAGCTTATACACTTTTGCCTCTACATAGGCTGTCTATCTTAATCGTTCTCCTCTAGCCAGCTATCTGTCTTAGCTCTGGCCTCTAAACTGTCTCCTATTCACAGATTCCTTCTTATTCCAGGTCTGTGACCTTTCTGTCCCTGTGGGTAGCCGAGTCTCCCCAGGCCACTAGAAAGTGGTCCTCCGAGCAGTAAAGGGACTCTCCATGTGGTATATGTTCTTCAGTTCCAGCCTTACCGGAACCTCTTGCTCTCACGGGTATCTTGCTCCCAGACTGCTGAGGAAGCTCCTCACGGTTCTCTAGTAGTGAGAGTCAGGTCTGTCTGTCTACTAATACTCAGCCCTTAAAGGCGCCCCGTGAATTTTTATTAAATTGAATACACGTAGAATAAAAGCAAATCCTTAAACAGGTTTCTTTTAAACCCTAGCTAAGGTGAGCAAGCATACTTTATTCCGCTACAGACTTGAACTGGTTAATAGCATCTGAAAATATATCTAAGTGCATAATTAAAGTACAGGTTCTCTAACCTGCTGTGGCACGGTGCCCCGGCCCTGTACGTATTTTATGTTTATATGTATGTATGTGAGCAAGTCACTTAACCTCCTTGTGCTCCGTCTTTCGGGTGAGACGTAGTTGTAGGTGACTCTGCAGCTGATGCATAGTTCACACACCCTAGTCTCTGTAAGTCGCCTTGGATAAAGGCGTCTGCTAAATAAACAAATAATAATAATAATAATAATAATGTATGTAGTGGTGCATGAAGAGTGGGTTATGTGGCACTGGTGATTTAAAATGTGTATTTGTATTTAGGCACAGGGATTGCACAATCACTTCACATGCGGATCAAAAAGTTATGTTGGTATGTGAGCACAGGAATGTGTGTGTGGAATAAAGGGTGACAAGGAGGAAGTTAAAATCCTCCCTGCAAAATCAAGTGGGAATGTGGCTGGAGCCACGAATTGAATAAGTGATTAAATGATTAATTAAGGCTCCAGCCACAGATGTATAAATAGGCTGATCATGGGTGATAGTGTGTTCAGAGGCAGAACGAGACATGAGTCGTAAGAGAAGAGAATGAATAGCAGACAGCAATTACTACCCGTGCTGGTTTATACCAGCACAATACTTGTTTTTGTTTTGTGTCTGTATTGTATGTTTATTTTGGACACTGTGCCATTTTGTTTTGTACCAGTGTTTTGTGTTTTGTTCAGACTTTTGCTTTGTTTATTTATTGTTCAATCTGTGCACCAGCGCATTTCACTCACCATTCTGTGTCCTGCATTCCCTGGCCTGATGTCACCACACGAGCCATCTTGTCACACCTGCTTATTTAAGTGTCTGAGAGAAACCACAATAGATATTGCAATGCCTGCCCTGTTTTTGTTTTTTTTTTACACCGTAGCAGCCGCAAGGCAGTCCATTGTCAACTTGACTGAGTTATAGAATCCTCTATTTATAACATATAACAATGAAGAAAATGTAGAGTAGGTCAGATTCTCATATACAGTATGTAGACACTAGTCCTTTAACATTTTAGTCGTCAGAATTCAAATGTAATTACATACTAGGCGGAACCTAAAATCGTATTCTTTGCTAAATAATCATAAATTTTATATGAACAGCCTTATTCCAACATGCATTCCAATGGACTGTCAACATTGTAAGTATAATTAATACCTGCAGCATCTCAACACCAACTGCGAAAGCCAGTCTGGTGACAAAAAGCAGGTGGCCCATGTGAGTGCTGTGATCTTTCTCTTGTTCGTTCGTAAATGACATCATTAGAATGATCTTTTTATTCATAAACAAAAGGTAGACCATTTCCTCTAAATCACACTTGACTTCTTGTTCCTTTTGGTAAAGGATTCAGGTGCCAGGTCCCCTAGACATGGTGTTAAATATTTCATGATAATAAATCTGGATGGGATTTATTTCCTGTTTTCTTTTTAATGACTGCATGTTTTATTTTATAAAGAACTTGTCCAAATTCATCAGGGTTTTAAACACAGCAACCTGTATATTGACAAGTACTTCTCTGTATAAATAGAATTTTCTGCCATGGCAGAATAGATTACTCTTGGTAAAGAGGGACCTGGTTTATTTCCCATCCAATTTTGACAGTACAGATATTTCAAACAGACATAAACAATCACTCGGTTTCAAATGTCCCATAATTATAAAATAGAAGTAGCTTTTTGCTGAGTCCTGCAGTTCGAGCAGAAGTCTAAGAGATGTATGTACAGACAGAACGTATTTCATAGTGCCATCATTCACATTTATTCCCATTGAGACTGTTGTTCAACTGTAATTAGGGATTAGCAGAAATGTAGGTAAAACACAAAGACAAAGATTGATGGAATTTAAATGGCAAGCAGTCACTATAGGTAATGTTTTAATAAAAACTATAAGCTCTTCTTTATGGTTTGAATCTTTTAGTCAATCTCTGCTGTGGAGCTGGCACTTAATTAATATCCTGCCCAAGGGCCAGCTCTGTTTTTCTGTTGTCTCTAAAATACCCACAGTGTGTAATGGAAGAGCAATCTGACTTCATGATATCAGATGATGGCGCTTTACCAGGACATGTGGTGAGTAGTCTCATGCCTGGAAAGGATTTTGAAATATGTTGATATACAGTTACACCTTCTTCCATTCTCCCCTAACTGGAGTATGTTCTCCTTGTTAGTCTTTCATTAGTATTTGTTTATTTAGCAGACACCTTTATCCAAGGCGACTTACAGAGACTAGGGGGTGTGAACTATGCATCAGCTGCAGAGTCACTTACAACAACGTCTCACCCGAAAGATGGAGCACAAGGAGGTTAAGGTGGGATTTGAACCGGGGACCTCCTGGTTACAAGCCCTTTCTTTAACCACCATTGGAAGGGCTCCATTGGAAGGGCTTACTATTCACAACAGTTGTTTTTCTCACATTTCTTGCAAGTCAAAGGATATAGACTTTAATGTCAGTGTATCTATCTCCCTATTGCAGGTTTTAATAAACTGATAACATTGTGTAACAAATGACCAGCAAATTGTATGAAGGAGCTTGCTTTATTAAAAAGATCATGTAAACCACTGTAGCTTAGTCTCACACAAATCAAAGTTCTGAAAAAGCACAAAGTCACTGTACTTATGTACATTTTAAGTTCCCCCCTGATGTTTCACCATCAGCAAATAATATTAGAATAAATCAATTGCTGTGGTTGTTTGTAAACTGATACTGTACTGCCTTCATTCCAATTTCCTTTAGAGCTTTTAAATGGTGGCTGCTTTGAGCTATGTGACAGGTGTAGTGTGAGGTAAACATGTGTACATGCTTGGGCACATATCTGAATCCGCAGTGTTTCTTTTTCAAAACTAATATCTACTGTATGCCTCTGACTTTGTTTACTATATTGTTTGAAAGTTTAGCATTTTATCAGCTCTTAGAAATCTTGTTTGCAATCTAGTCTGTTCACATTTTGCAAAGGCACAGTTTTAGCTTCCTACTGAATGCCTCTGTCCTGCTACTTTCCCTGCAGTCTATCTTCAATAAGATAAAACCATATAACTTTTGTCTGAAAAAAAAACAAACAAAAAAAAAAACAATGAAATGTCTGAGGTGTTTATTTCCAATTTGGTAGGTTGTATTCAGTGGTGTTTTTTTTTTTTTTTTATCTGAAATAATGATGCTAATGACATTTTGGAGTAAATTGCTTTAGTCTAGCCCTATAACTTTAGGATGGATTTTTTAGCAGAAGGGTTTATCACATCTCTACAGCACTTTGCACCATTATCAAATAAAATAAAAGTAAGCTGTCATTGATCCTAACCAGAAGGCTGTCTTGGATCCCATGTAGTCACAATAGCAATGGCTTCTTCTTATACAGTAACTCAGTCCTACAGATGGCCCTGGTGTGTGCAGTTTAGAGAAACAGAAGGACTTCTCAGGCTTTTTCTACAAAACTCATTTGGGACGAGTTACATTAACATGCAATCCACAATTCAACTACCATTATCTGTTTCTTAAGGAGCTTGTTTTCATTATGCTGTTTACTGGAGATAACATCTTAGGCAACTCCATTTTCCTTAGGGTCATGCAGCCCTCTGTAATAACAGCAGTACCCGATGCTGACTAAAGCAATTCCCACTGCTTTCCACTGACTGTTTTACATTGTTCAGGGATCCAGGTCAATTGTTATGAGACCCCCGAAGACCACTGCACGAACAGCTGGACTTCATTAAATGTTCATGTCCATTGTTCAACAGTGAGAAAATGTTGTTTGGAAGCTCAGTGTCTTTTTGGTTCATAGCGACTTTTGCATGCTTCTCTTTTGTTGCTATAGCACTGCAATGGAATGCTCAAATTAAAGTCTGACAAGAGATTTACAAATTGGAGTCAACCTGTTAAAAAGGAACTGATAGTTTTTATTGATTGTTTGATCTGTTTATTTATTTTAAAAATGCATATTTCATTGGAGGTGGGTAGCAATACTAAAAAGTTATTTTATACAGTACTAAAATATGATAGTTCAATCTGCCCACTGCTTTATCTGAAACCAGATCTTATTGACTTTCAAGTTTTCTTATATTCCTTAAAAGTATTTTTAGCTGCATGATCAATTTAAGCCATAAGGTATTAAAGATTAAAGAATAGAAACATGTTTTTTTGTTGTTCAGTTATACAATGTCTTGACAAGACTGATGCTATGACAAGGAAGTACAAAAGGTCGTAGATTGTCAAAACCTTAGTGTTGGTTTCTGGTTGAAAACCCCATCCATACTTGAGTGGAAAACTGTTCACCTATATTCTTTTTCAACTGTCTTTCTTGAGTATCTGTGGACACAATTAAAAGTTGGTCGTTTGCCACTGGATTAAATACTATACTTTTAACATGATAATTGTTCAGAACTCAATGGAAAACCTTGGTGAAATAGGTTGGGCTTAGATTCCATGATGTGCACATGCAAGTGCATTGAGTTTTATAGGCTTGGGAACATGCAAAAACATGTCCAGCTTCCAAGCTTTTGTAAAATGAACAATAAATGCCCCACCTAGATACTATGCATTTGAACACTCTTCTTTATGGTAATTTACAGTGAAATATAGATCTAATTAGAGCAAAGGTACACAGGGGAAGATTCAATCTCCAATTTACCATCTCTGTAAGACCTTTGGTTAAGCATTCATTCAGGTTGCAGTAGCAGGTAACAGTTTCTAAAGGGTTTTTAGAACATATAAATAATCACACCCACATATCAACGGATATTATATCTGGAATAGAACTCCGTAGGGTTTGGAGGTGTAGGTGCAATGCGTAGCTATCCCAAGTCTTATCTGAAATTAAAGGGCTGCATGTATGTTTTTTGATTAAGCAACAATAGTCACCAAGGCAGTCATTACCAGCCTCTACAGACCACCTTGGATAAACAAGGCTCACTGCAACCAGCACAAGCCAGTATCATTCTTGTATTCTGAAGGGTTTTCTTTGGTGGGTGAAAGCCTTCAATGTTCGACCGGTCGCTTTTTTCTTGTTTGGGATGCTTGTAATGTGCGCTTATGTTGAACTTTATAACATTACACTCTGTGACAAGTACTGTGCATGACTCTTGTTTTGTGACACCATGACCTTGGTTTCTCCTTGGAGACTTGCTTTGGAATTGTTTAGTTAAGTTTTCTTAAGAAGACTTTGAAGAGATGAGGAGATGTCCAAAACAGGAAATGACCAGTTAAATAAAATCTATATTCATTTTTAATACATGGAAAATCCAATACCATTGCATTGCTATTGTATTTATAGTCATTAAAAATTAAAAACATCCCTTTTCCTGTGCTGGGTAAAGCTAGAAACATATATAAATAGAAATCCTCCCACGTCCTCTGCATTTTATAGCTGATTACTAGAATAAAAACAAGATAGGAATATGATGAGAAAAAGTTCACTGACAAATATTGAAATCAATCACATACACACTGAGAGCCTAATTGTTAATAGTTTCTGGTTATCCAGTCATTTTACAATTGGCATGGCAACGTTTTGTTTTAATTGAAGAACATTAATTTCCTTTAGCATTTCCTTTAAGACAACATCTAATCTTCAGCTTTGTGTTTAATGAATACTAATTATATTTCTATGATTTAATTCAAGGCCAGATTCCACAGCCTACCTTAATAGGAAGAATTGTTTTTCCATTTGTGTGAAATCTGAAATAAAAACTAAAGTATTGACATAATGGTTGAATGATAACTTGAATATTCTTTTGAGAAGAGTTTTGAGAGGCATGTTTTTCATGAGAGTTTTCCACATCGGTGAGGGCCTACCCTTGACCCTGGGGGTCAAAGTACTCCAGCGCAAGTACTGTCAGTGATCAGTGGTCCATCCTCTGCACACTGCACTCTGGCACCCGTCGCTTGACTCCCAGGAGAAGGCAGTCAGTTTCCACATCTCTGTCACGCTGGCTTGGACTTCACCGCTGCAACCCCCCGCCTTGCCGTCTTTTTTCACACTGCGGATCCACAGTGAAGCCACCAGACCTATAGTGCCGGAGGACAACACAGATCTGAATGGCTCCACTACAGACCCGCAGGTGCCCTATCAGCCACAGGGGGTCGCTGGTGCCCTGCCGACCTAATCCATCCCTACCCGGGCAGCGCTCTGACAATTGTGTGCCGCTCCCTGGGAACTCCTGGTCACGGTCGGCAATGACAGAGAAAGCAGTTGGGCTCCAAGGAAAGGTATAAAAACACTAGAGAAATCCCACACTGCCATATCCTGCAGCTTCCACATCCGAACCAACGCTAGCCATGACCAGGGTATGAAGCTGCAGGTAATCCAGCCTCCAGCAGGGGCAGTAGTGTTTGTGGCGATGTTTACATGTGAAGAGGATAAAAAACAAAGCTTAGTTAAGTTTAAAATTGGTTTGTTGCATTTTTTGTTCAATTTTAATGATCTAGTCTCCAAAGTTTGAGCATTCAATTGTGAATTGTATCACTTCACATGAGTAACAACCATTGTGCAAAGATGATATGTACCTCATTGAATTAGTTGACCAAAAAAACACCCTGGTTTTCTCTATCAAGATCAAATGGGGTTGTGATTCTGCACCCATGAGTCGATGCTACATGTTTAAAAGCAAATAGCTTTTTGTATACGAAACAGAAGACAAAAAGTCACTTTAGAAAAGCCAAAGTTCTTAGTTAGCTCACTCTCCCAGGGAGCAAAGGCGTTCACTTAATAAACCCCACAACAATCCCACGCCACCAGTTCAGACTACAGATGTTTTTTATTCACTGTAAAACTAATTAGTAATTTATATATATATATATATATATATATATATATATATATATATATATATATATATATATATATATATAATGCACCACATCCTGCTCTTCCCATAAACACGGTTGTAACAAACAAACACAAGTCTGAAGGTCAAGGTTGTTAGATATGATGTTAATGTTTGTAGCATTATTTTGAATTGTTATAAGTCAAGGTTTTATAGTCATCACTGGCACACTATTCGTCATCCAACATGCCCAAAAATGATCAGCAGCTTCTGAATGACTTTCATTCTGTACATCTAAGTCCAATAAAAGTCTTGGGTAATTGATATAATATAATACATACATCCAGAATTGATCAATAACTTGACATTTTATAGTAAGATTAATTTTTAAAAATGGGATTATGATTTATTAATTATCTCTAAACTCTAAGTGAAAAGTCTTTTTTGTTATTTCCAGCAGTTGAAAGTGCACACGCTGTGGGCATGCTTCAAAGAACAACCTGACAATACCATCAGATTCTCTCAGAGACAGTTTCTCAGTATTGTGAACTGTTTCTAACCGACTAGAAAGGCTGAGACCAGAGGGTTCTGTGAGGAAAGACAGCTTTCTTTCCCCTCGCACAAAGACCTCTCGTTGATCTACTGTTCACTGTGTTTCAGTAAAGGCAATGAAGAACAGGCTCCATGCAATTGGATTACATGACAGTGAGCCAACTGTCTGCCCTTTGTCAACTGCACAGCATTGGCAAGCTGGTCTGGACTTTGACAAGGACCATGTGAACTTTCATGCAAGGTCTCCGAGGTTTGTTCTTATTATTGACAATGTTTTATTTGAGTTATCAAAGTGGATGCTAGAGTGGTACCAGCAACAGGGTAGTGATACACCTACTTGAGGAAAATCTATTGTTTAGACATGTGCATCAGGGACTGCACAGGCTTGCAGGTCGATTCAACACTGGCGACTTGTTCATGATGGAAAAAGTTACAGATAAACTACAGTTACATCATATTGAACTGAAATTGTGATGCAGGTTTGATCGTCTTCTCCTTACATGATTCCCCTAGACTTTCCTAAGTAACATGTACGAGACATATGAATAAACTGTACAATGATCTTTTTATTGCACTTTTTAGCATCATGAAAAGGAAGTCATTTTATGCACAGGCAATCTAACAGATACTACAGTATGCTATGAAGATGAACCTGTCTGGCATTTCATGTAGATACTGTTTAATCAGCATAACTGAAAACTATTCAAGTTCAATAATAAAGGAAGAAGTAATGAGACTTGCAACTGCAGCCTGTACCCATTTCCTGACTATATGTAGAAACAGGTAAATAAAGTCCTGTTTTACCATCAGTTCTCTGTTCAGTCCCGCAATGCTCCAGTGCAAAGTTAACCCAACTCAACTCATATATGAAGACTGGGAACCATTCAAATGTAAAAAACATGTATTTGTAGGTAATACAAATACTGTGTATTATTCACATAACTACAAATAGTTATACAATTGAAAGCATACCAAGTAAAATAAATGTCCTTGTTACTTTAGTGTAAATAGTGTGTTTGGGAATGTAAGGTTGGGAGGGATGGCCATTCCCAATCGGGTAATTCAGTGCTAATTAGGGCGTGGCCACTTGTATAAAGGATAGGGAAATCATTTGTTTGGTGGAGGGTTGTTTTTTTTTATTTTAAAAAAAAAAAGTGTTTTTTGTGCTGTGTTTGGGCAGTGTAGTTTGATTAGTTGTAGTGAAGGCTGTTGCCCAGCCTACATGTTCTTGTTTGAATCTTTATTTTTGACCTCGTGCCCTGTTTATTTATTGTTTCTGTGTTTTGTATTTAAATAAACGTGCACACCAGCTCTTCAGTGCAGCTCGGGCCATGATTAGGCTTGCCATCAGGCTCCAGTATCTCTGGACACTTTAAGGCAGGTCAGGTTCTGTAACTCACCTCTCTAAACTGCAATGTATTCAGGAAAGTGAGTGTGAATTGTGCAAACTGTTGCCAAGTTAATGGAATTGTTTTACTTAATTGTTACCAAAAGCACACACCTGCCCGCGAGGATCATTTCCATCAATCAGACCTATACAGCAGCTGATTGGCTTTCTGAGTCTCTGACTGGGCGGGACTGTAGAAGCAAGAAATATTAAACAAATAGAAACTTTACCTGCTGTCACAAGGTTAAATAAAAGAGTGCAGGTGAGTGCACAGTTATCTATAATAATGGTGTTGCGCTATTTTGATATTGTTTACTGTATATATAAAAAAAAAAAAAAAAAATCAATACGATTAATCATTGTTACGTGGCTCTCCGGATAAAATCGTCACCACAATTAAACAATTAAATACATTTACTAACTGCTCAAGCAATTCACACTCGCTTTACATGTTGAATATATTGCAGTTTAGAGAGGTGAGTTTAAAAAAAAAAAAAAAAAAACCTGACCTGCCTTAGTGTTTTGAGATTCTGGAACGTGTTGACAACCCTAGCCATAATGCTATCCTGTCACAGTGCACAACATGATAAACCTGGAAACAATGACTGTGTGGGTGTGCAGATTCCTTTAAAGTGAGCTGCACAGTGTTGGCAAAGTATTATTCACTTTATAGAAATTGAACTGGGGGTAACAGGACTATCCTGATATGAAGATGCCACACCTTCTCTTGGAGAGGCATGTTGAATGCTGAGTTCAAGCCCTACCTGGCATGTGAAAGAACTCTTAAATATGATTCCCCTATTACATTCTACCACCCTTCAGCATTGAGTGTGCAGAGAGAGCTGGCCCAATCCAAAGGGAGTTTTAACTGAAGAGAGACAAGCACATACACTCACAAAAGAGACATAATAGGCTATGTGGTTATGAATTACATCTTTAAAAACAGATTTTTTTTATCACTACGTTGTTAATTGTTACATAGTTGTTTTTTTGGAGGGGGCGGTTCTCAGAGGTGAGACTATTAACAGAACATCTAATAGCTCGGTTCAATTTATTTTATTTTTTTTTGGTTTGTTTTCTCACTGTGACATCTTTGCCTGGGAAACAGAACCCCACTTTTATATGAATAATGCTGCTGAAATTTTGCTTGATGACACAATGTTGGTCTCTGGAAGTTCCTCAGAATCTCTGTCATTTCCTTGTGTCCTGGGATCTGGATATTAAAATGTACAAGCTTCTTGTCTATTTTTGGCAGGACAAAGACCTGGGGGCTGGGAGTTACTGGGAAAACATGACCCGTGTAATTTAAACATTTCTTGCAGTCATGGTTTATCATCACTATCACTGCTCACCGCAGATGTTTGTTTGCTGGAAACACAGTGTCTTGTGTGTGTGTGTTTTTTTTTTTACTCTCAAATTCGTTGTTTGTTATTCAATGTAATTCCCTTTGCAGGTTAGAAGGGCTGGAATCCAGTTAGAGATTCGAGCCAAGTTAGGCGGGACAGTCAAATTAGTGTGACTCTGTAAAAATCTTAGGTACTGTCACATCTATTTCAAATGTTGGAAAACAGACCTACCTTTTAAAAAGTGTTCCATAGTAAAAGCACAGCAAAGTGTAATAAAGCACAGTGAGAAAGCATGGTAAAGCATAGATAAGCATTATAAATCCCAGAGAAATACATGACAAACCTGTAGTAAACTATGGTAAATGCAATGTAAAGCATGGGGAAACTGCAAAATTAGCATGCAAAGGGGAAATGGAAACATTCTTCTTCATCTTCTTCTTCTTCCTCTTCCTCTTTGTTAACGTTCCCAATTTGGATTGATAAATGAAATTAAAAAAAAGTTGAGTAGCAATTATTTGTTTTTTTTGTAGAATCGTTTGGGGGTGTTCCCACCCAGCAGGTTGCTGCCTGGGTCAGAATGAATGGGATGCTATTATATTGTACTGCATGAGACACATTTCTTTTCTCCAGACATTATGTCCTGTATGAGTGCCTTGGTTACAGTTTACAAAGTTTCATCAAACACCTGGCAGCGCTTCACAACAAAGACCTAAAACTGCAGTTTATGAAGCCAAACAGTTTCTGTGTGTAAGACAAATAAAGATTCTAAGTGCAAAAAAAAAACAATCTGTTATTGTAAATGTAAATTGATGTCAGAGGGGATAGAATCCAACATTGGATATTAAATAAAAACAGACCTTTACAAGGTAATCCATTTTAAAATGTTCACATTGAAATAATACCCAGACAGCTTAATGGAACTAAAACCTTTTTTTTATGGTATTACAAGTTAGGTTTAATGCCAACATGCATTTTATTTTCTTATTAATATTGCCAAATTTAAGCAAAGAAATCCACCTGAAAAAATGACTGCTTCCTGCAATCATGGTCAGTGTTTGAAAGAAGAAGGGAAAAAAAAAACATTTGGGTTGTCTGAAAGATTTACAGTTATATCTTGGAAACTATTTGGCAGAATTTGACAAACCTTTTTTATGGACATTTGCGACAGACGTATTCCACATTACAAACAACTGACTGGCTGATCTCATCAAAGGTGTAGGTCATGGTGACCTGTTTTCTTATGTTAGGTTAGTTCAGTTTAATCAAATAGATATGAATGTAAATTGATCAAATATGTTAAAAAGAATAAATAGGTGGTGTCACCTGTTCATAAAGGTGTTTTTAAAATCGAACCCACAGCCGTTCTCATTCAGTCTGATACACACCTTTAAAGGACACTCCTAGTGTTTTGTTTTTTTTTCTTTCTAAACACAACTGAGTATGTGTAATAGGGTGTGGTACATTATGTTCTATGGTGGAAGTTCTGTCACAAAATCCCGTCTGTTCCTACAATAGAGAATTAACACATAGAAGTTCACAGTGGCAACCATCTGACAACACCCAGTGTTTCCCAATACTATTCGAGTTGGAGGGAAGCATGCACTTCAGATATTAGGTTGATTTAGCGTAGGCTACTGTATGCAATCTCTCTATTCTTTTTACATTGATGCTGCAGTTAAACTCCGTCTGTATTCTATATTCGGTACGGTGTTAATTCCATTGACAATCAACTCACAGACTTGAATAATACTTTGTTTATTTCCTCCACGGACATTAAACGTAGTTCATATCAAAGTCTCTATTCAAAAATACTTAAGGGTTGTTTTAAGGAATATTTTGCCCTTTAAGAAAATATCCAGTTTTAGAGTGGATTAAAACGTTATTCTCACTCAGTTTTAAAAGTACACTTTAACCTACATGGGTTAATAGGGTGGATCACAAATAGGGTGGATCACAAGTCAATCAAGCTACTCATGTGCTGACATGTAAGGGATTCATTATAATGTGTTTTTTTAAAAGTTAAAAACTGATGAGGGAACATGGGGAATCTTCAACTAACACCAAAAGAACAAAAACAAGATTGCATTTTACACTGTACATTTCCAGAGGGCTTCAATCACATGCAAAGCGAAGGGAGCTGAACATGTTTTACCTGTTAATAAGTGAACGCCCTTCTTGGGAACGGCTCGATATTCACAGCACTCCCGGAGCCGTTTTATCTGCATTAGAACGCCTCGCTGTATTGATTAGAGCCCATAGAGGGGGATACTACACTGCAACAGCAATAGCAATACAACACTGAAATAATTGCGTTGGGTTTTAATGTTCTATATTTAACGTTAGTCTGGTCAGTTTGTACCGGTTAAATGGGTCTGTGCGTTCTTTAATCGTTCAGTTCAAAGTCGGCTTTTAGTTACCAGTACTTCACTGGCAGTTAACTCGTCAGGACAACGGATGAGTTAAGGTAATGTACGGCTCAGAGCGTGAATTGTTCCCCTCACTCAGGTCACCGATGAAATCTGCTGGCGTTATGAGCTGCTCAGTGAGGGGCTGTTCTCAGTTACTTAACGCAGCCAATGATTCAAGTCATATTTTATTTGTGAAGCCATTCCCATTTCTCTCTTGTGTTTTCTTAATTACACGTCGAAGAGCGAGATTGCGTGCAGTTGATAAGAGTGCCAACCCCCAGGATTTAAAAAGCTTGACATACAATCCTGTGCATTTCCTCATTCTTCAGTTTAGTAGCACATTCAGACGTCCCTTGGATGTAGAAGTTTTAACTAACTGGGGATTTTGTATGTTTAAGGTGTTCAGTGAATGGATCAGAAGCAACTTGCTACAAGTTATCAAAAAGCGCCTGTTTCTTGAGGAATTCATGTGAATTTCTTAAACTTTGTGGACGGACTCACTGGACACGTGAAGGTAATATTACTCTATTTCCCAGTTTCATTATGAGGTCTTATTTAGCTGTTTTTTATTCAGTTTTAAGAATCGATTGACTACCGTATGGAATCTACTGACCATGTTGTGTGGTATGCATTATTCATTAAAAAAAATAAATAATGAAAGAAAATAAAAACCTGATAAAATAAAAATAAAAAATCCAAAATAAAAATTACTCCCACAATGTTTGTGCAAAAATATGGTAACCTGTAACAATGTGTGTCATTCGCCGTTTGGTTGTTTGTTTCTTTATTTGCTTGTTGTTGTTTTTTTTTTCCTCTCCTATTTTGAAGATGACAGGGCTGTTATTTGGAGTACTGCACCTGAAATAGTTTTGTTCAAAAGCATTTGAGCGCCCTCTGTGGATTGTCAAAATCCTAACAGGCTTGGTCATTATAATGAAACTGATGCACGAACCCACTGTGTTTTTAATTGTTTCATATATATTTTGGAACGAAGGGAATTCTGAGAGTTTAAACTGGAGTTTCCTATTAAAGACACTGAGAGAGACATTTTCTAATCAAAAAGTTCCCATTAACTATTAAATCTCCAGATAAAAGAAATGTAAAAGATCACATAACTGTTACATGAAATTAAAACTAAATTTAATGTAAAATAGTAATCACAAGAAATTGTAACCCGTGCAGTTTATAATTATCCTACAAATAGAGGATGTGTTTATTTACTTAATGTTACTGTATATAAATGGCTACAACAGTCAGTGATCTCTGTGAAGACATACAATCAGAGATCATCTACATCACCTTTAGTGGTCCATCATAATTTACACAATACTGAACAGTTCTTTTTGCCATCTAACTAGCCAGACTGATTCAGTCTACCGATTACAGTCTCACAGAAAGCTTTGTTGTGATTTTACAGTCAGTTCCTTTTTAAACTAGAATTGTGCATTGCAATACCTTAAATGTCCAGCAGGTGGCAATTGTGTATATAGCTCTGTTTCATTCTGGGTTTCACTAAGAGGGTGAGCTCCTGTTATGGTTTTAGTGCTTTATGCCAACTTGTCATTCAGTAAGTAATATCTGCCATTTCATTTGCAATGTGGTATACCTTGGTAAAAGCATAGCAAAATGTAAAACCATGGTAAATCATGCATGTGTATGGTAAAAGCTAAATGTTTTTTTTTTGTGTGTCTGTGTGTTACTATGATGTAAAGGGTAAATTTAGCTGAACAGTGTAGATAAATATAGCCCTGGCTCTGCAGAAGATAAATATTATACTATAATGTGTATACTATTTTCAGCAGAGATAAACATGCATTTTAGTAACTTCTTTATTCTCGTGCATGCCTGAGATGTAAACACTGCTTTTTCTTTCAATGGACAGAGAGACATAGTATAATACTTCGGGTAAAGGGGATGCCAATTTATTATTATTATTAGTTTATTTAGCAGACGCCCTTATCCAAGGCGACTTACAGATACTAGGGTGTGTGAACTATGCATCAGCTGCAGAGTCACTTACAATTACATCTTACCTGAAAGATGAAGCACAAGGAGGTTAAATGACTTGCTCAGGGTCACACAATGAGTCAGTGACTGAGGTGGGATTTGAACCGGGGACCTCCGGGTTACAAGCCCTTTTCTTTAACCACTGGACCACACAGCCTCCTGTCCATTTCAACTGGCAGTGGGATGATAACCTTGCAGAATGACAGGCATGTGACATTTAGTTTGGAGCTTTCACTCTCATGGTCATCTGCTTCTGTCACTCATTGGCTGGTGCTGGAACCACCAGCAAGGTCAAGCAGCCTGGAAATGCTTTGTACTGAAGGTGGTCTTGATACAATTGGATTTGTTTAATTTACACTGGCTTGTTAACCTGCCAGCGTTTATCACATTTGTACATGCTGATGGTGCATTGTTTCAGCACATGCGTTTGTATTAAGTGCCTCTTTTTCGGTATCATTTCAGAAGTCTTTTCAGTAATAGTGTTTGTTGAGCGGTTAGTACTATTTACTTTGGGTGTGTGTTGCTTTAACTGGGTTTCCACATCAATATGTTGCTTCTTGTCATTCCCACTTGGGAGTCTAACCTTTTTTTTTTTAAATAATGTTAGATTTATGGGGCGCATTCTAGTGTATCCCTGATTTTGCTTTGCTGGTGACTGTACCAGCATCACAATCGCCATGCATGACTAACACTATCATCTTAAAACCATTGCTGGTCATTGTCTGTATAGACACTTATCTACAGAAAGAGTGTATATATAATTGTCTTACCTTCAAAAAATAAGAATTGGGAGTATGTTTAAAAAAAAAAAAAATAGTATTAACCGCTCAACAAACACTATTACTGAAAAGACTTCTGAAAGTAGGTTTTTATTGTGCCGGGTAATGGTATAGCTGGTGTTTCTCGGAAGTTCACTTGAGTGATCTTAGTTAACACATCAGTCCAACGTGTTTTGTTGTTGGAATCCAACGGGAATCGTATGTCCTGGAACCGGGAATAACCAAATCTTTAGTCAGCCACTAACACCAGGTGGAACTGGGGCGTTATAGTCAGACAACTCTTTTTTTTTCATTATTTTTCTTCTACGCGTGGTGTCACGCAAATAGGAGTGGCGATGGATGAAGATAAAAACATGCAAAAGTCTTCTGTTTGTATATACCGCTAAGCGCAAGACCCGAGGGGGGTAATCATCTGGGCACAGTACACTGACACTTCAGTAACAGAAAAGCGAGCCGCCAGAGTTGAACCGTGGAGTAGTATTTAGAGGACACGGGCTATCATGGATAAGAATGGAACCGACCATCAGAAAACATGCAGGGATAATGAGTCCAGCCGGGCACGTAAGTGCAAATTACATCTTGTTATGTTTGGAGATTGTAAAAATCATCTCTATTTTAATGATCTACACCCTTTTTTATTTTTCATATCAGATTGTGTGTCTGTCGTGTTTTAAATACCAGAAAAGAGTAATGTTAAACATTAAAATGAACTAAAAAGGCAGATGGATGTTTATTAATGTTGTTTTAGTGTCGTATATGCCAATTTGAAGATAGGGGGATTACAGGGATACTGTTATGTGGATAATCTACACATATTTAATTATTTTTAAAATACAGTATTTTATTATTATTATTATTATTATTATTATTATTATTATTATTATTATTATTATTATTATTATTATTATTATTATTATTAAATTGGCTTTATAAGTAATACAATAATAACGATAATACGCCAATGTTTGCCCAGTTAGCAAAGCTGTGTATCCGAATTCCAATGCGAATATAGTGGTCTAAGATTAGACCCAAGGAAGTTCCTTATTGACTTTTTTTAAACTTTGATTCCCACGGAGACTCGTTCTAATCCTGTTTGTATGCTTATTTAAACTGCCAAACATTTCATTGGACTCTAGCCCAATATAATAAAAGTAACAGCGAACATAAGGGAGTTTTGAAAACTGAGCCATAAGCGCGCACAGAGTCAGATATATTAGTTTGATAGAAAACAGATGGTTTCTTCTCCAGCAGCTTCTTTTGTTGCTCTTTTCGAGAGAATATTCATGAGTCATTTGGATTTGGGGCAGGATTCAAACAGAATCATTATTCTGCAAGGATTATGTACACTAATTTGATTATTCTGCTTATTCTAAGTGCGTAATACTACAAAAACGTTCCAATATAAACCAACGGAACATAAAATCAATATAAATACACGTGAAGGAGAAACATCTATTTATCTACAGCATGTATCAGTGGTTTTTTTTTTCTTCAATATTTAAATACGTTTCCCAGTGTCTTTCATTACAAATTCGCAAACATATACAGCCTTAGTACTACTACGCATAGCCATTATGTAGCATCAGTAGTTATTGCCTGTGCTTGGGGAGTCAGGGGGAAAACAAATCCCAAAACACATAGGATTCCCCATATTCCCCTGTTGCTTAAATATACAACCATGACTTTGAGACATACGTGTTTTTTTTCATCTGTTCATTTGTATGGTCTTTACTATGCATACAAGGGTTCTAATATAACCATTTATGCTTGAAAGATGAAGCTATCCAAACAATAAAATTGATCAGCTGCAAGGTTGCATCAACATGTTTTTATAGTTCAAGGACTGAATAAACTGTTCACCAGAGATTCATGCTGCAAACCTCAGGGTCTAAACACATTACCTGTTCCTCACTAGATATTCTGATGAACCCCCAGAGGGCCTTTCTACTTGTAACAAACAGGCTGTTGACTACGCACTTTTAAAATATGTAATATAAAATAAGGATTTTTTCTGACATGTAATCCTTCATACATCTAGAAAAAATGTGATTTAACTTTATCTTTGCTTAGGCTTTGTGTGTGAAAAGGTCCCAAAAACTACCAGTGACACCAAGTACCCAATTAAAAGCTTGTGAGAGTTCCCAATGCTGCTGATTTGGTGGCTACATGCTAGGCAAATAAAAGCAAGAACATTAAAATGTTGTTACTGCAGTTAACTGAAATCTCTCCACTTCATTGGTGATCTAATTACTTCTTAATGTAAAGGTCTGTTGACAGACAAATTTGCCCCAGTGTATTTCAATTTGTAAACCATTTGAATGACAATAAGTTTAAGATAATGCAGCTGTTTCTGAGTGTTATAATATAACATCATTACAAATCAAGAAGATGGTGATTCAGCCAGTTGGAGTCCGATGATATGTATTGATGTTACAACCATTTAAAAAAAAAATGGTACTTTGGTAATGATCAATAAAACCATTTTGGATCAATAAAGCTTAATGCCTAATGAGTTACCGTGGAGTTCTAAAGGCTTTGACTTACATAGCCCTGACTTGTCACGTTTCTAAATGCATTAAATATTTATATGCACTAGAATGGCTGGATGGTATGATTTGTTAATTTAGCACCTTTGACTTCCTGGAACAGGGTTTAAATATAGTGAGAAATTAAATCTGGATTTCAGGATTGTATTAATCATTCGGGTCATTAAAAATACCAAAAAAAAAAAAAAAACGTGCTGGTGCCGGCGACATTGAAATAAATGGTATCTGGTCTAAAAATACACATATTAAGTTAAATATAACCCAGCTGAAGATATTGGCTGAACCAATTAAAAGTTAGTTGCAGCCAGAATTGATTTATAGCCAGTCAGAGCTGGGTGGAATTTCAGCTAACTGTGTTGGTATAAAGTTAATGTCAGTTATAAGTATACTGTATGTTTCCAAACTCAGCACAGAGTAAAATATGACGTTGGGCTGCAAATTAAAATGCAAGATTTATAAATTCTGAGCTGCATTTAGGAAGTACCTTTCTACTTGGAGAATAGCACCATGGCTCAAAGCTTCATTGAGGCAACTCTTTTTCTAAATGGGACTTGATGGGCCTCTTAATCCCAACTTTTCCTATGTTCTCCAATCTTGCACCCGCAGATAGATGAATCACCTTTAGCAAATTAACCGTGATTTTAATGTGCCATGCATGGATTCATTGCCCAAGGATGGGAGATTGTCAGAATGTTGAAAGATGGATGTGAAGTCATTTCTGGGGAGAACAGAGAAAATAGGTGGGAAATGAGGTTTGAAGTGAAGCTAATGAACGAACACAGCACATTACCATAGCGATCTATTTCTGCTTCAGTATTTTCAGTTCTTTTAAAAGGATTACATTTTCAAAACAGGTGTTTTGGTGGATAAGGGCATTTGTTGCTTTTTGACCTAGTTGAGTTGTAGAATGAGATCAGGGTTAGTTTATTTGGAATGGGTTTGGTTTTCTGTATGCTGTCACATCTTTTTTGAAATCCTTTTTTTTTTTTTTTTGGTGAAAAGTAAAGTGTAATAAACAAAATGCTCAATGAAGACAGCTAATTTAGTTCTATGAAGTTTAATGCTAGGAACCTAGTTGCTGGCTTATCAGAAGTAGGTAATTCTAAGCCAAGCACTTCTGAGTTCTCAGCTACCCACAAGCAGACCTCCTTATGAAATATGTGAACTTTAGAAGCATCAGAGGCTTGGCTTGGAACGCAACCCAAGCCGAGCCCTACACTTTATATTTCAATTTGGAGGTTTTTTGGGACAGGTGCTCTTTGTACTATGTGAGTCAGATACACTCTGTAAAACAGTAACAATAATGCATCTGACCACCGGGTGGCACTGTGTACAATACTGGCAAGTAATGTTAACTGGTAAGGGATTTCAGCCATAATGCAGTCAATTATGAATAACAAACATTTAAAGCGACCAGCAATTTTTTTTTATTATTAGTAATTTGTATTATCAGGAATCTAAGCCAAATGCATGCTTTCAGTTGTTATTGAAGTTATTTTCAATTACAGAACAATGAAAGTGTTCAATAATATGTTTTCATACTTTCTCAGCGCATATATATATATATATATATATATATATATATATATATATATATATATATATATATATATATCCCTGTCCTAACCAAACCATTTACCATAGTTTTTTTTTTTCAAAAGTACTTTTAGAACATACTATTTGTACATTGGTAAAATGAAAATCATTAATTTACTTTTTTGTAAATAGTTTTTCTTATGTAGGAGAACATACTTACAATTCTATTAAGAAGCCAGATGGAACAGGTATAAAATAATGCTGACTGCAGGATTTACTTGTTGCACCATGTGCTGATATCACCTGTAAACACTCCTAATTGTTTGTTAGTGAAACTCTATAACCCTTGTGTCTAATTACATTACCCAAAAGACGAACAGTGTTAAGGAATAATCACCTTTCAAAGCATTGTTGCTTAGCCTAACCTACCAATACTAGAATTCATTAATATCATAAAAACACAAAATAGATCTTCACTGAGAAGTTCAACATGGTAAAGTTAATAATAAATGTTATTACTTATTGCTCATTTCTACCATTACTGAATTTATCATTTAAAGTGATATTTAATAAAGCTCTGCTAAAGGGTTTTGCTGTGGTGATTCATAAATATTTTCCTATTTTTTCATCCCTGCAGGTAGAGGTAACTCTGTTCACATCATCTCAGGGGTGGTCCTTGATGAATTACAGAAAGCTTCCATGATGAAGAGAAATGAAAAATATAGTTCTTTACCTATTGGAGAAAAAGGGGTGGACATCATTAACATCAAGGCCATTGAGGACATTGGATATGTCCAAACAGATGCCATGGTAGGTCAGCTTTGGGACATCAAGAACTAATATGGTTTGAAATGACAGCAACCTAGAGCTCAGTAATATGCAAATGTGTGGTATGCAGAGAGCAGCTTCTTAAAATGTTATTCTGAACATTTATTTATTTATTTATTTATTTTCAAACACAGTCAGGCACCAAACTGTAAATACACTGTTTATTTATTTTTTTATATTTGTGGATTGTGGACCTTGCTGTGGATAATAATGAAAAAGTACTGCCCATTTACCTCTTATGATGTTTGTTTTCATTTTGAGTAGTTCTTATAACAAATACCCAAATAGTTTGTTGTCTTTTTGATATACTATGTGTTGAGGTGGACTGAGTTTAGAAGGTGCTGCTCAGTTCTAGTTCCAGTCATAGACAGTCATATGTTAGTAAGAGCCAGCGCCATTTAGTGAACACCTACAAGGGTTCAAGTTTGCTTTTGCATTGCTGGCATTGGCAGATCTAGTCTGTGTATGTCTATGGCTGGCAACTAGAACTGAAGAATAGATTTAGGTGGTGTTAAATTAAAACAAAACAAAAAACATCGTTAGTCTGAATAAAGAAGCTAAAGTGTCAATAGGTTCTCCTATACCTGACCCTGTTCATACCACACTGATAAGAGTCTTTAGGGACAAGGTTTCTACCATGCCCCTTTCTCCAGAAATCATTAATAAAGAACACGTGGAATCTATAGTATAACCGACCTGCAAAGTGCTTTGCGTCATGCACAATAACAAGCAGCAATACTACCGAGAACAAGCTTGCTCACTCGCAGTGTCAGATAATTGTCATTCTGAATGGCTTCTACTTATTGCATCATTAATTAGTTTGTCTATATTATTAATTTCAATCCAGGAACTGGTACTGTAGAAAACTTTTTGTTTTTTTATCCTTCTCCGCTTTTTTTATATTAGACTTTCTCTGCCTGCCAAAAAATGATTAGTATTGCTATTATTATTATTATTATTTATTTATTAGTCGACGCCCCTATCCCGGGCGACTTACAATTGTTACAAGATATCACATTATTTTTTACATACAATTACATTATCTTTTATACATTATTTTTACATACAATTACCCATTTATACAGTTGTGTTTTTTTTTTTTTTACTGGAGCAATCTAGGTAAAGTACCTTACACAAGGGTACAGCAGCAGTGTCCCCCACCTGGAATTGAACCCATGACCCTCCAGTCAGGAGTCCAGAGCCCTAACCAGTACTCCACACTGCAATGCCGAAAACTGCTTTAAAAACCCGTTAAAAATCCTCTAATAATCAGTGTAAAATTGATACATTATGAAAGATACCAGTGTGTGTGTGTGTTTCCACTGTCTGTGTCTGCATGAGGGTATTCAGACTACAGTGAGGTTATTATTATTATTATTATTTATTTCTTAGCAGACGTCCTGTTTAGGTCATCTGTAAACCTTGGTACTTATTTGTAAAGATTATTATCAGAAAATAACTGTTGATTTAGACCTTGTCCCCTTGGGCTATGAACTATTTGCTTTAGCATCCGTCTGTTTGACAATGAAAATGATAAAAGCATGGCATTAAAGGCATATTTTTGTTTCACTGTATTGACAAGACGAAACATACAGAAATGTAAGCTGTTTCGTCCTATAGTAGAAAGTGGAAACGCATGTGGTGCGTTCCTCAAAGCCATGTTCACACAGTAGTGCTTCAGAAGTAAAGGAGAAAGTAAGAACGGTGGTAAGTATGAGTGAAACAAGGATCAGATTGGGTTTCATCCTGACCTAGTCTTGGCTGTAGAGAGCAAAATACTGTTGGCATTGGAGAGTCTATGAATGAAGTGACGTGCCGGGGATTATAAGGCAAACCTGAATGTGGCATCCAACAAGCATACTATATTATCAATTATCTTGCACAGATATTTATTATACCTCATTTCAGACCACGTATATTTACACATTGCTTTTCCATACCACTCCAGTGTACAGCTAATGTTTATTTTATTTTTTATTGTCAGATGAAAATGGGCCTTAATGACTTCAACTGTATTCTTCAGTATTGTGTTATGATGGCCAGTATGATATTGACTTCTGGGTTGTAAAAAGTAATCTACACTCAGTATTGTGTGCAATATGATAAACAAGGGGAATATCAATAGTGATAAGGACTCTTTGTTCTGAGATTCCACACACCAGGGGATCATGTTGGGGCACAAATCTCAATTGGGAAGATTATTATCAAACAAACTAGACACCTGTTCCAAAAAGAAAACGTTTAGTTTATTAAAGAACTGGAAACCAAGTAGAATCAAGACAAGTTACTGAACACACTTTAAAAAATGATTATACAGTACAACGTTGCATATCCGACCCCCTGTGGACTGGGGTATTGGCAGATATGTGAAGCAATCGGATTTGCGAACATCTGTAGATAAAGCATTTACACATCCATAAATAGGTTAGTGAACAAAAACAACACGCAAACTGCTTTAATGTATAATTACATAATGGGAAATGTTTAAGTAAGCAAATGTAAACAAGATTAATTAGGCTACAAATACAGTGTTGCTGTAAGCAATCTCCACGCAAAGCTTTTTTTTTTTTTTTTAAATACAAAACAAACGGTAAATGTCCAGTAACCTGCAACTGATGGCTTCTTTCTTAACTCTAGAAGTCCCTGCCTCCCTGGTTCTGCTTTCTTAATATCTCTGTCACGGTACTTTGCGCTCTTTCTCGATATTGCCAACAGCCGATAAGCAGCTCAGTTTGAATACCGGTAAGCATTGCGTTTATTTGCTTAATTCAAATGCATTTAAAAGCTACAACAGCACGCTGTCAATCTGCAACCGTGTGCTTCATCATATAAACACATTGCATACAAAAAAGCTTTCTCAACTGGTTTATTCAAGCATCACTGCTACACGCAGCTGACTGACACACGCACACAGCCCGCCTCTCTTAAAGGGAAACTCACCAAAAGGCTGATTGCTATAGAGCTTTATTTCTGTTTCTACCGCAGAAGATGCATTTGCTGCCAATGCCATTACTCTCGTAGCTTACTTTTAATATTTATTTATTTATTTATTTATTTATTTAGCGAGACGGTTAGTTTATCAGGGCGGTTATGTGACGGTCAGATATGCGACGTTCCACTAGGTATATGATACCTAAAACAATAACCCCCTGGTTTACACATAGTATTGGAAGCAGCTGAGGAAATAACCCTTAAAATGAACTGGTTTCATATTCACTTAGATTTTTGAAAGTAGCCTAAAAAACAACTCTTTATATTGCTTTCATTAGGTTTGAGGATCTTGTGAAATCCATAGGTGGAATGTGTAACGTTGGAAGTCATAGGAACATGAGCGGACCTGTGTCTCGCAAAATTAAATAACAGGGCGGAGGAAAAGTACGGCAATAACTGAGACTGAATTCTTCAACAGTTTAGATTGTGACTTTATTTCTGTCTAATATTAGCTCCTAGTTTTACCGTCTTGGCTTCTCAAGTAACGCACACTGTACAGTAAGTCCAAGCCGTAGCAAGTGTATATCTCACGAGCCCGGTAACGATTTCATAGAGCTCGAGCAGAGAAGGGGTCCTGTTTCAGGAATGATACCATCCTGATGATGGGAAGATGGCAACCGTGGCACCTGAAAGCTTTGAGATTTCTGTTCATCCAACGTCCAGACGCAAAGATTTTTTTTTTTTTTTTTTTTTTTCAAGGAAAGTTTCATACAAGTAATTCATGTAAAAGTTTAAGCTTAACTTTGTAAAGTATGGCAACACCGTTATAATACTGGTATTAATAAAAACGTGTTTTTGAACAAAGCATGCATGTATTTGTGTTTTTGGACAAAGCATGCATGTATTTGTGTTTTTGAACAAAGCATGCATGTATTTGTGTTTTTGTATTATTATTTATCAATTTGTGACCTGTCTGCACGCACAATTTTAACATAATATTCATAAACCACGAAACACTAAAGATACCGTTTTGTGTAATTTTAATAAGAGTTTTGCTAAAGACAGCTTTTATGTTGTGTTGTGCTGAAGTGTAAAAACTATCTATGCATGCAGATAAATACAACAATCATTATAATAAATGTTAACTGCTCAGTCACCTGGGGCGAGATAGCCACCGTAATTGGATAACTTGACATGTACCAACTTGTTTATAACTTGATAACTGTACATTAAAGCCACGGAACCTTGTGACTTCATTTTTATAAATAGTGAAATTCTTAAATAATTGTTAACCCTGGGTTAAAATATCTCTGTTAAAATAAAATAAAAACTTTGATATACTGGACTTTTTAAAACAACAAGTAAGCCCTTTTAGTTTGTAATATCATTTTACAGTGTGTTTTATGTGATGGACTGTAGTAGTGTAATCTAATTTAGTAGTGTTCAGCCGGGTAGCAGTTTGTAGGCCTATAATTCAATTGAGAAAAGCGTTCTGCTTTGACTTTATTGCACAGTAGAAGCCTTTCTCTCAGTTTTATTAACCATGTTTTCTGAAGAACATTACAAAATACATGAATGAAATAATATTATTCAATAAATAAAGGAAACTCATTATAACAATAAAGGCAACTGAACTCTATTTGGTTCCTACAGAAAGCAAATCTGTTTTTCAATACTACCACTTTTATATAATAATACCACTAAACTGGAAATAAAATAAGCTTTTGTTATTTTTTTTTAAATGCCTCCAAATATTATTTTTTGGGCCTTGGAATTATGAACCTTAAATTAATAAACTTATAATGATATTTGAAAGCATTGCCTTTGGTATCAAATGTACCTAAACCCTGCAGTAACTCTTGATGGTCAATGTATGCGTTTTCTGCTGCAAATGTAAAACAGTTCAGTTCCATGTCAAAACTGAGGTAGTGCAGGCATGCCATGTGACACGGTTTATTGTGGAAAACTGTCAAATCTGAAAATGGTCAGAGTCCTATGTTTTACTGGGTTGAAAAATCAGGGTGGAATTCAGAGTCACACCTTTTGAAACCTACATTTAAACCTACATAGAAATGGGAACAATTTTTGAATACTTTAACAAACTTTTTCTGTAAGATTTACATTTAATTTATTTTTCTCCTCCTACCTCCTACAGATTTTAAACTCTGTGGTTCCTGAACAGGACTCCAGCTGCCAACAAGGCTTGTACTTCCAAGATGGCAGCAGGAGGGTGGATTACATTCTTACCTACCACATCAAGAAATCCGGGGCCTTCAGGAAGCAGCCAACACGCCACGGAGGCAGTGCCTCTAACCGTTCCACCAAGAAAGACCAGCCTCAACCTGGCAACAAAAACGACCCTGAGATTGGAGAGCAGGACCACATTATAGATTACCACGAGGATGACAAGCGATTCCGCAGGGAAGAGTTTGAAGGCAAGCTCTTGGAGGCTGGCCTAGAACTGGAGAAGGACGAGGATGTAAATATGATTTGTTTTTTTCATTTTATACCACTTCTAGAAATATGGGATGTATCCTTTATAATTCCACCAGAGCCAACAAAGTGAACGGTCTCTAGAGCTGGTTTGGGTTCTCTTTTTTTTTTTTTTTGCAATGGGGTGATGATCAGCACATTATTTTCTTTGAGCCGAGGTCAGCTTGTTTGCTGTCACCACAACAAAAAAAAGCAGACAAAAGATGTATTGTATATACAGTGCCCGTGCTTAATAGCTTGCTGATACATGAGCTAAATTAGCTAATCTTATCTCTGTTTCATAATATCAGGGCTACACTAAATTGTTCAGATTTCTGAATAGTGTGATGTTTTCATGTGAATAGATTAAAAATACAGTATATGCTTGATTTTTAATCACTTTGCAGAATTTTAACATTCTAATGCAGCTGCCATGCCATCTTTGGATACGTGTTTCTCCTTGTATTAAGTTTCCATGGCTTTAGAACATGTAGGCGCAAAACTGGAATTATTTCTCTGAATGAGACAGGGAAATGTATATTGTGTGTTTCAGATTCTCCTGTTGATTTCAGGTCTGGTAAGAATTAAGAAGGCAAATTGTAAAACAACATAGAAAGAGTTTTGCGGATTTAAAGGGTGTTGGGTCAGGTATGGTTAAGGCATCCATGTTTCTACTAAATTTGTCCATACACAACAAATGCAAACAGTGAGTATTTTAATCAGATAATATGTGCTGAACCTGTGTTTGCATTAATATTTAATTGCATCTTTGTATGTGTGGGCACAAGATAAATTCTGACACAATGAAACACTATCTTATTGCTTGTGCCAAGTGCTGATAGTGGCAAAACTGTCACCTGCCAGCAGCATTTCCCCACACTAGTTGGTTCATAATGTCAGTGACATTATGGATTTAATGTTCACAGTATAGCACTGTAGATATTTCTGGAGTCCTGTGTTGTATATAGAGGCATTCTCTATTGCTTGGTGTGCTACTCTCTGGAGCTTAACTGTAGAAACTCAAGATTGATCATTTGGTTATCAGCTGCAATTTCATCCTCCCTGTTTGGTTCAAAACCATTTCATTCGCCGGGTGATTTGGTCCCAGAGTACCACAACCTCTTGGCTTGTTTTAGTTAGTGGCTCGGGGATTATACATCAGCTTTCATGCTGTCTCTCAAAGCCCATCTCTAATCTGCTTTCCATCTAGTCAGCCAATGATGATACAACATTTTGATCTTTCCTTCACTAGGGCAGGTAACCCCAATGTTGTTTCTTTTAGATTTATGAGTGGTGTGAAAGTTTTCACACTAATGTTGACCAATTCCATGTGAAACTAACATTATGTGGCTACAAGCAGTCAGTGGAACTGTGATGGAATCAGTTAAGCATTGTTTAATGTCTGGGAATTTCCTACTGGATTTGGAAATGTATGTCGTTCATCCGCTAGAACAAATGTGTTGCATGGGGACAGCTTAATGGTTACACTCTGGTTCACCAGATATGCTAGTGTGAGAGTGCTAGTGAGGCCTCATGGGTCTTAACTTCTACATTTTAAATCACTTTGCCAACTTATTCAAACAATAACAAACTGTGATTGAACACCTGCAGACTAATTCCAGTATCTTCACTCACAGCAACAACCCCAGTACTGTAAATAACTCTTAGATGATTCACTGGACTGGTTAGTTTTAAGCGTATGTTAGACGGCCAGATTTTGCCCTCGTTTCAGTTTTTAATTTAGTTGAACGTTAATAATGATCAGAGGGTACATTTGAAAGCTATTTTTAGCTAGATTTGCTCTGGTGAAAACTGTTTTCTAAATGGTAACGATATAAATAATGGGGTGGGTCTAACTAATTGCCGTCTTCCAATCCTACTGGTCAAGCGCTATTTTTTTTTCTTACTATTGTGACAATACTCCTGTTTACCCAGGTATTTTCACCATTTGTTTGCACATCTTTTGGCAAACTGAGTTTATTAATAAAAACTGTCTTTTGTTGCGTGTGATGTCAGTAGCACGGCTTGGCTCTGCAGTGGAAAAACACCCTAGGCTGTCCTTAACTGCACCGTGAGGGCTCAGTATGGTCCCGGCACGGCTCGGTTGTACAGTCAAAAAGAGGCATACATTGCTCCTAAGAGCCCTCTTTTGAAACTGCCAAGACTTCTGGGAAGTGTAGTTTTTCTATATGGCTAGTCTGAACTCGGGGACTACATTTTCATGGTATCACATGGGATAAAAGCTTCTTAAAAAAATAAAAATAAAAAAAATAAAAAGCTTCTCGGCCCATAATAACTCCTGTCTAACTTTGCCACAATAGGGATATAAGCATTTTAATGATTTAATCCTAATTTTATATCTTGTGAGCTGTATTTAAATTAGGTTAATTCAAGTCAGACTTTCCATATTAGATCTTCAGGTCATTGGAGCTCATGTTGATATGATTCAATTTGTTTACAGGAGAGATTTAATTGAACTAATTAGCATCTGGAATCATTTCCATGGAAGTGTAGGAAACTTGAAAGGTATATTCATTATGTAACCAGCATACCACAAAGGAGGCTGATGTAAAGCCAACCCTGATTGTTTAATCAACTTAAATGGCCTTTATATTTCAAGAAACGGATACTCCAGGAATTTCCGTATGTCCCAAGTGAATGGACTATAAAGTACGGCTGCTGTAAACAGCTTAACCAGACCATATTCTTTTATGGCATTTTGCATTCATAAAAAGTTCAACGAAGCACAGCGATTGCTTTGATTTGTGGCTGGAATCGGATGCATTGCCTTTGCTAATGATGGTTTGTTTTTTGTTTCCTTTTTGCATAAATGCCCCTGTCGGAATAATGTCCAACTTAAAGACTTTAGCCACTATTTAGAACAACAGTGTGGCTACCGCAGCCTGTGCTGTATATATATATATATATATATTAGTATTAGCTAGGCTCACCTTCTATGTCTTTTCGTGTCTGAATATTCCCAAGTGTGGAATCATTGAATGTCTGACTGTATGAGTCTGTATGTATTCATACTGGGTTGTATCTCTATGGCAGCCAAGCACAACAACATATCTGTCAGTGCCCAGTCATTTGTTCGAAAAGGCCTATTGTGCTTTGTGTAGAACAGTCCCACCCTCTGCAATTCTAGGTAGGAGTGCCCCTGGGGATGTTAAAATGACCAGGCCCCCACTAGCATGAGTCTTTGTGACTGTAATAACATGGTAAAGATGTAATGAGTGGCTTTGGTTCAAACAAGACAAACTAAAAACTGTTGAAATTTGATGTTTACAAGATCACTCTGTTACTTTAAGTATGAGTTCAGATGCTGTAATGGCAAGTGTAAATTATATGTTGACACCATGAAGGCAGTGGTATGTATTAACTATTTATTAGATACAGCCACTCTGTTAACACACTAAGAGCCAACTACTGTGCATGGCATGTCGTATGATTAGGAGTTACGAATATGATTAGGAATACGAATGAAGGAATTCTGTTACTAGGTACATTGTTATCTATTCCCATCATACTACAGGCTGTCAGCAAACTTGTCAACAGGGATTTAAGGAATTTGAAAAGCTTCCATTACATCCTCTGGTTTATTCCTCCACTTGAGACTCCTCATAACTGAAAATTACTCTGTGACTAACCCTGTACCTGTCCTCTTTGTTTTTACAGTACATGATGCTATTGGCTTCCATTGCCAACTGCTGTTGAAATGTTGAATAGTGTACATTAGAGTGATCTGTATAGATGTCTTAAAATAATGTAGAATTGATTTCTTCTCTTTTTTTGCAGTTTGAGATTTGGGGCTTTCAGCTATAAATACACAATAGTAATTCTTGCTTGGTATAAAAATGTGTCATAAAAAGAAACAAAAAAAAAACTGTTTCCCTCCTATGCAGTACCTGTCACATGTTTTGCTGTATTGTTTCTTCCTATTACTTCCATCTCTGACTTTGCTTTCTGGCTCTGCAGTCCTGCAGAGACACAGATTCTGAGCACGGCTGTCCGAGGAATCAAACACTGGTAGGAGTATCACCGTTGCCATAGCCAAGTGACTGCAGCCGATTTGTTTAATCAGAGGGGCATTTTCATTGCAGTTACTTTGTGTCTTGTTGTTGTTGTTCTCCTTCTTCTTCTTCTTCTTAGCAAGTGTAAACAAATGACTCGTTCAAATAATGACTGGAGTACGTAATGAGATTACATATCAGTGCTTTAAAGAAAACAAGCAGACATGTCGGCCAAGTGGCTAGTTTTTTTAAATAACTGAAAAAAAGTTAGAGATGAATCTGTTTTATATTAACCTTTTTGTTTTTGTTTTAGTAACCTTATAGGCTAAATTATATGGAAGGGTTTCTTTGCACAGATATTGTAATGTGAAAGACATTCCTTCTCAAAAAGGTTATCTCGTTTTATAACCGCGTACCTATTTTCCTGGAAACAGCATCTGGTTTTATGTGTCTCTATGTTCATTATTTTGAGTCATTTTGGTGAATAACAGTATCGCTGTGTCATTGTACATCAGGGTAAGAGAGATATTTACTGTTATTCATTACTTCCTGGCAGTAGTAGTTGTGGTTAAATGTTTGTAGTTTTGTTGAGTTTGTTTATATCAAATTAGTTATTCTGCCTGGCCTGACAGTTTCCCATTCAAGACTAAATATGTTTGGGTCATTCCATGGTATTTTTTAGTGTTGAAAAAAGATGGGATGGGGGGGGCAAAAATACAATAGAATGGCCCTTTATGAACATGGGGCAAGATCCACTTTTTTGGGAAAAAAGTATTGGTGGAATAACCCTATTATTCCATACATCTCGCATGTAAAAAATCAGATTCTTCTTGCTGTAGAAGAAAAAGTCATAGTCTTGGCAAGTGCTGTGCTATTTCGGGTGTTAAGTACGGCGTAACAGCACATTTACAGTTTTACTAATATATGGTAAGTTCATTTGATTTCATGTATGGAATAATATTTCATTAATGTTCCAAACTTTATGATTTGTCTGATAGCTGGCTCTGTTCAAAAACTGTCAAGTAGAGTACAGTATGTACTGTTGAGTAATGTTCATGTAGAATTATATATTGGCCATTTTCTACTCAAGTACCACTACAACAGCAGTCCGAAGCGTTATGTTAAGTTGTGGGAAATGATTTGGAGAGCTGTGATGTTGCAAGTCATTGGTGGTCCTTTTGAGTTAATAATGGCCTATATACCATTGAACTCTTGTGTCCAAAATTGACATTATTAACTGTTTTGGTGTAATATTGACTTAATCTAAAAAAAATCTAACTAAGAGTTCAAAAGGTTGTATTTAGGATTCTTTAAATGTTTGTTTTTAGATTTAGACTATTTGATGTCCAAACTATAGTGTGTACTCCACAAACTATCCTGATTTATTAAATGATTGCAGAAAATAATTGTCCTGTAACATAAATTCATTTTCTAGACGCAAGACCAAAGGTTAGATAATTCAAGCTCTGTTACCAAAACATTCCATAATTATCTCATCCAATGTAGGACATTAAGTTTGCAGTGTTTATACACTCCCCATTCTGCACATTCTTGGTTTTAAATGCATGTGAGTTCTTTTAATACAAGTCACAACATCACAAATAACCTCTTAAATTGAATTGCATAAGAAAACAATGTCTGCCTGTAATCTCTTGTGCTATGTGATCTTTACACAAGGTCTCTGATACACTTAGTTCCAGGAGAATACTGTACTAAAACTAGACTTGCAATTCCAACAAATTCAACCGAGTTTCCTGTTGTATGTGTCAGGTTCAAAATCGATTTGATCGATTGATGTATAATTGAGTTGGTATTTATTTGATATATTTCACATGATTGTGCAGCGAACATTTTTAACAGACCATAATGCATCAGTCAACAATACATGGATAGAAAATATTATTTTCAGCAAAGTTTTGCTCGGTTGTAGTAACCGCTTACAAAAATAAATAGAATTAAAAACAAGTTAAGGTCAGGAATGTGCAAATGAGTTTATTTTGTACAGTACACTTGAGTTACTGAACTGCCTCATTATGACAATGAAAGGTTTTAAGAAAAACTGAGACGACGTTGGGGACAGTTATCAAGTATGTTAGTTGCAGGGCTGTATAGAAAATCATAAATTACAAAAAATAAAGTAAATTGGAGCTTATTGCAGTGATCCGAATAGATAAGATAGGACATAGCTGTCATTTAATAATGTATATCTTACAGTATCAGTAGCCTAACTCGTCAGTACAAATTAAACATGGCTTACACAGTAGTAATCTAATTTCTTTTTTTCAGACAAAAACCTATGGGATAGGATTTGTGAAAATTCACGCTCCTTGGCATGTGCTCTGTAGAGAGGCAGAGTTTATGAAGCTCAAAATGCCAACCAAAAAGGTAGGTTGCATCTTTCTGGTTTTAATGTTAAGCCAGGTGACGGTATTTGTAATACAATTTAGTTTTTTTTTTGTGTGTATAATTTTGCATTTTTTTCAGGTGTATGAGGTTAACCACGGCAATAACTTTGTGGAGAAAATCAACACCTTTATTTATAAAATGACAGAACCACTTCACCCCAACGTGGAAGAAAAAAGAATATCCTCAGTGAAGCACCTCTCCTATCCTTTCTCAAGAGAAAAGCAGCACTTGTAAGTGAATTATACACGGATTCTGTTTGATTGCAGTCAGTATATTTGCCTCTGTATGTAGAGACTCTTGGATCCGGGTTTAGAAGTGCCTTCTAGCCTGGCCATGTTTGCACAACAACACCTTATTAATAGTATTATGGTAGTGCTCTTATCTTTTCGTTCATCCTTTGTGGCTCTGTAATTGTTAAAGTTAACCATATTCCTCATTATTCATTTCTTCCACAGGTTTGATTTATCAGACAAAGATTCCTTCTTTGACAGTAAAACAAGAAGTACAATAGTAAGTATCGAGTGTCTAGGACTGCATGCCCATAACTAAAGCAATACTTTGTGGTTGAAGTGCAACAGGGAAATCAACATGTATTTTCCCCAATTAAACGGTGTTGCTTAACCACTTGACTCTCCCCTCTGACTTTTTAAATTGTTTTTTATTAGTAAAAGAATAATTGCTTATAAAGGCCAGTTAGTTATATTTAAGCCTTACCAAAGTTTACTGTGATTTGTATTGGGGTCAATATGGATACATCTAATATAGTGTTACCCACTGGGCTGCAGTGCTGGGTATGTTAAAAGATGAACAGCAACAAAACTCTTCTGCAGCCACACCATTGGAATGGACACATCCCCTCTCACCTCTGAGGCACTGTTTTCTCTGATATTGCAGCCTAGTTTTCTGCATTCTGTCTATACAGCAGTTTCTGTTATTTTTAGCCTTTAAGAAAACAGGTTACAAGGTTTAGAAAGTAGCCACGAAACATACACTATCTTGCATTATTCATTGTGAATATATATTTTACAAAAAAAAACAAGCAGACTTTACATGAAAAGGATGAAGTGACCTCCAATGAAAGCTACACCTTTTATCCCTGTCTCTGTTAGGTTTATGAAATACTGAAGAGGATAACTTGTACTAAAGCCAAATACACCATGGGTAAGACTCTTTCAAACGTGTGTGTGGGTTTTTTTTTTTTTTAGCAATCACCGTGTTGTGTTTAGAACGTCATTAATAATTTATTTCTTAGCAGACGCCCTTATCCAGGGCGACTTACAAGATATCACATTATTTTTACATACAATTACCCATTTATACAGTTGGGTTTTTACTGGAGCAATCTAGGTAAAGTAATTTATTTCTTAGCAGACGCCCTTATCCAGGGCGACTTACAAGATATCACATTATTTTTACATACAATTACCCATTTATACAGTTGGGTTTTTACTGGAGCAATCTAGGTAAAGTACCTTGCTCAAGGGTACAGCAGCAGTGTCCCTCACCGGGGATTGAACCCATGACCCTCCGGTCAAGAGTCCAGAGCCCTAACCACTACTCCACACTGCTCCACATTACAGCACTTACTGTTGCTGTCTTTGTCAACATAACCAGGATTGCTTTACTTTTTTTATTTTTCACATTCGCATTAATCAACTGTGGAATGAAAACAAACAGATCCCACCGCATAAGCTTGTAGAAACGAGGGTCAAACTTGAGAACTGTTCAGTGCAACATCATATCCTTCTGGCCTTCTGAAATACAAGCTCGGCATTTGTAACCAACAGTAGCCGGCAGCATCATGGCTACAGGGGAAACTCTCTTCTGAATACACCATCAAGCTTTTATCAATTCTCTATATAGAAACGTTTCAAATCCTTTTGTCTTTCTACAGGGATTACCAGCCTGCTTGCCAATGGAGTTTATAATGCAGCCTATCCCTTACATGATGTAAGTTACTTTACTGATTATTTTGCAGTGTTTAGTGCTGCAGTCAGTCAGATGTTTAATTTGAAATAGAAATTAATGAATTATTTTAAAGTTAAAGGAAATTGACTCTATGGGTAAGTATAGTGTTGTGATTTAGGTTTTCTAGTTTGTGAATTCATTTGGGTTTGAGATTTTTGTTTTGTAGCAAGTTACACGTAGAAGTAGTCTAGTCAAATGTCAATGATCTGAAATGCTGTTGGTTTAGCGTATTTATAGTTGTAGAACCTGAAATGTCACTTGGTTACTGCCATTGTGTGAGGGGTATTATAGCCACTGTATGATAGTTTTGTTTATTACAGTTTGCTTATTAACTCATTTTATTGTTCTTTGCAGGGTGATTGTGAAGATGAAAATGCTAATGACAGAAAGGTAAGGTACTGATCTTCATTTATCTTTTGGACTATGTTTTTTTTTTTTTTCTTTTTGTCCTTGGATTGTATGGAGTTGGGAGTGGCCGCTTGTTTTAAACTGTTCAACTTTTCACGCTGTGCCTTGCTTAAGGCATGTTGCAGATTTTGTGTGTCTGAGACATTTCCCACATCCTTTTGAATAGTCGGTGAAGGGACACTGTGCACAGTGCTTCAGGCTTTAAATCACAGGGGCTGGACAAGTGTTTACAAATGTGAAGGAAATCTCTTTCGGTGGAAGCAAGCCGTTTCTGTGTTCCTTCAGCCTGATTGCATGCCTATGTCTTCAGGTTTGACTTTGTTAATGGGAGAAATCCTTGAATAGCAGTGCCTAAGAGCTCCAATGAAATTCAGATCAAGATCAAAATCTCCCATTTGCAGATCTGTTTTGTATCTACTTCAAGTTTTCTTTTGAAATATTTTAATAAAAAACAGGAATAAATTTGTATATGTTCACTTCCCATTATACTTGGCAGCAGAATATCCTTTGCTGTTAGTCCTGGCAGTGCTTGTATCCTCTAATAAAATACCAGTGAGACCAGCACAGGGGCACTCAAAATCCCACACAGCCAGCACCATCCAAAATGAACAGATTGTTAACAAAGATATACAGTAAACTGCAGCCTGGCTGTAGCAAAGACAAATAAGATGTCCATAACAGGAAGTAAACAGGCTGAATTACTGAATTACTTTTTTATTTGTTTTCATGGTTCATTTATAAAAAAAACCAAACAACAAAAGTCGGTGAAATGTTTCAAAATATATACAACATAGTCAAAGCCAAGCTCACCAAAATATAATTTATATTGTGTTAGATAGTATCAGTTGATAGCAGAAATCCAGACTTAACATTGCAGGACATAACGGTTTGAGATGTGACTTGATCCATAGGGTGTAATGGCCCATTGGAACCCCACATGGTCATTACAAAAACATTCAAAAATTCTAATTCAGGGCTAGATTAAATAGGACGGTTTTGAAAACAAAATAAAAACCTCTGTGCTGACTTTGTTACGGTTCATGCAAATTAATGACTCTCCTGTCTCTCTGGAGATTAGTGTTGTGAATGATTGTCTTTATGCCTTAAGACTGAGTCAGTATAACAAACCCTAAAACCCTTCGGCTGCAACTGTAGGGAAGGAAGTGCTGAGGGGATGGGACCTTCTAGTTCTGATGTTGCAATAGAAATCTGAGTGGCTTGAGTTTCACCATAGCACATGCATACATGTAAAGATCACATTACTACCAGCGATTGATACTGGCCTGTCCACATGATGTAATGCAGAACCATATATACTGTATTTATGGCCAGTACAGAATTTTGTGCAGACACTGGGGTAGACCTGCAGTAAACAATCTCGGCGTCCTGTCCATGACGTTCTCTGTTCTGCACTTGGGAACTCCATCCATCATGAAACATTCCTAGCCTGTGTTAATAGCAGGGGCATTCTGAAATATCAAACGGACAACTGTACTGTTCTGCCCTGTGCAGATTAACACTGCCACAGATATAAACAGAGTGCACTTGTCTGTGTTGGCTTTTTCGTCCTGGGAAGTAACTGAAATCATTTTTATATTTACAGTGCACTTCACTTACAGTATAGCCGTCTCTGTTATTAGAATTGTTGGTTGATTGATAAGGGACATTTACAAACTTTCATCTGTTGTTGAAGTAGAGTCCGAAGGTATTTGATCCTCCACTTTTAAGTTGCTAAGTCTGTTGATCAAATGCATGATCTGTAACTTTTTTCTGTGATGTGTGAGAACCCAATGAGAGCCCGTATTAGAAATGAAAATCATAACTAGACATATAGTACTTTAAAATGCCATCCTAAACAGTATGCTGTGTATTCATAGCATACAGTCCCTGTATCTAAAGATTCAGTGGTCTAATTGTAGTGTTTGATTCCTGGGGAAACATCATTATTAAAGGAAGCTTACTACATTATAACATGTCTAATTTATCTGGTTTTTTTTAATTTATTTTTCTAGCTCTTGTATGAAGAATGGGCAAGCTACAGTGTCTTTTACAAGTACCAGCCTATTGATTTGATCAGGTAGGAAACAAAGGGCACTTAGCCTTTTTTTAGAACACAAACTGAAGATCAGTCTGATTCAGCCACTAAGCTGATTGTAACTCCTGCTGCTTTATTACCTCTGATACATATTTTAGTAGCTGAGCAAGCCTTGTAAAGAAGACCATCAAGGTGCATTATAAAGTGGTGATGAATAATTGGGGGACTTATGCTGCACTGAGTGTTACGTAAGATGGCACAGGGACGGGTGAAGAGTTTGAACTTGCACCCTGTCTGCATGCGTTAGATAAAATACTGTAGTGAAAGTATTGTATTTTAATGTAAGTTTAAATGTGCTCTTTGTTACATGGTGGTTTTTTTTTTTCTTTTTTTTTTTTAGGAAATATTTTGGGGAGAAAATTGGTCTGTACTTTGCCTGGCTTGGCGTTTACACACAGATGCTTATCCCAGCATCCCTGGTTGGGATTATTGTTTTTCTCTATGGCTGTGCTACTCTGGATGATAACATCCCTAGGTGAGTATACAGTACTTCCACACCTATACAGTGGGGCTTGACAAATCCTCTTTACAAGAACATCAGTGAGGCAAATAGTGGTCTCTCTCTCTCTCTCTCTCTCTCTCTCTCTCTCTCTCTCTCTCTCTCTCTCTCTCTCTCTCTCTCTCTCTCTCTCTCTCTCTCTCTCTCTCTCTCTCTCTCTCTCTCTCTCTCTCTCTCTCTCTCTCTCTCTCTCTCTCTCTCTCTCTCTCTCTCTCTCTCCATATATATACTATATATTGTTAAGTTAATGAAGCATGTTTGTTGTCTGGTCTGTGTTTTTGAGCATTTTTGCTTTACTGAAGACTTTAAGACAAATGTGAGACTTCACCTAGAATAACCATGGTGTTAGCCTAGTTTTGTTACAACTTTAAAATATGTAATATATGTACATGTTTAGAATATGTTGTACATAAAAAATAAATGACCCACACACAGACAAACATACAAACCAGGATAAAAAATACTTTCTTAATGTTGACTGTAATCAGCATGTAAATACCTGAGAAGGAACTGGAGGGTATTTGCCAGTCAAAATTAAGTCTAAGCTCTTAAAACCTGCAGATTTTATGCTATGCACTTGTGGGATTTTGTCAATGAAGTAGTTCGGGGCCACTCTAAACCACACAAATCGCACAGGAAAGTGAGTTGTGTCCAGTGTTTTATGTTTGTTTGTGTAATTTTTCAACAATTGATTGCAAATAGGCTTCTACAGTACAATGGTACCAAGCCAGCAAATTAACTTTACAGGTTGAGCAGCTGTAGTAGGGAAAGTAGGTAACATGGTGATAAACTGATGCAATGATGCATTTTTACAAAGTGGGAAATAATTATATACCTAAAAATCCATGCAAACAAAAAAAAAATGTCTAAAAGAGGTTTTGAATACAAAAAAAAATTAAGCATCTTTTTTTTTTTTTTGTCTCTCCCACTTGTTGTCCTGCCTAGCATGGAGATGTGTGACAATCGTATCAACATCACAATGTGCCCCCTGTGTGATCGAACCTGCAGCTACTGGAAGCTCAGCACCGCCTGTGCCACGGCACGTGCCAGCCATCTCTTCGACAACCCAGCTACTGTCTTCTTCTCCATCTTCATGGCACTGTGGGGTAAGCCTTAGAACGCTGTGCTCTGTGGGCAGTTTAATACCCAGACCACCCTGGGCACACCTACTGGTCTATTTTAATTATCTAAACCAGTGGTTTTTCAACCTGTGGTACCAATACCAGTACTGGTACAGGACAGGTTTGCAACCGGCAGTTGCAATACTCCCTTAATCGTTATGTATCAATCTGTTTGTACCACTGTATCACAGAGCAATGACAAATTATGTGTTTCATGTTTGCTTAGGTGAGAGTTAATTCATTAGTTCAAGGCCATTGAATCTTAAGGAACATGCACTTTGCAGGTTCTATAAATAACAGCGTACATGTATATTACTCATTGTTTGCAATTATAATCAATAGGTAAATCATTTGTTGTTGACTTTTAGTGTTTGAGTGGTTTGTGGCCATGTACGTTGTTTTCTATCGGATAGATTTTTTTTTTTTATGGTTCTGAAACCAACAGTGATTAACTGAGCTGGCCAGAGTTGCCAAGTGGAAATTGTGTAGCGTGCATGGCAACATCTCGCTTTAATAGACAAAATGATGACAGATCCCTTCTATCACACATACAACCAGTCGTTCAGGTGTAATGAATACAGTCTTTTTATATTAATAGCACATCCAAGGTCAACTTACTAGTATGGGTTTGTAAAAAATCCTGCATTATAATGCTCTGGTGGGATCTGTTTCCATTGTGATGACAGCCTGTCAGATTGTTTGCTGTCAAACAAAACTTTGCAGTAATATAAACCAAGAATAAATGATGGTTATATTGTACCCAAACAAAATGAAATCCATGCACATTGAGTCGTTGCAGTTAAGATCCGTCTTTAACTTTAGTACTGATGTGAATTAGTACTGGAGTCAGTGAAGCATTAGATCGGAGTTTGCCAAATCCACAGTGGATCACCCTGTCTCTGAAAATAGATTGCAAATAGATTGTGCTGGTGATGCCTCTGATATTTGGGACAGTAGTCCAGGTTTGACAATACAATTTCATTAAGGCAGCGTTCTATTATTACTATGTATAGAAGTATTGCAGAGCTCAAGACAGTAGCCTCTCAGTTTGTTCTGTTAGGAAGTTATATTATACCTTCTGCCTTCCACAAACCATTCCTTTCACTCCAGCACCATGCCCTTTTTCAAATAAACATGAGTGCATGACTGCGAGCTGCAAGGGATTGATACAGTGCCTGTTGAGAGGAGTGAATATTCAGCATTTTTTCATGTTTATTTAATCTTTAGAATGGAGAAGCATTTGTTCATTGGAAATATGTGCCAGATTTTACATTAAGGAAAAACATTTCAGGATTGCTTATTTCTGGTATTGGTATTTTCATTAGTTGCATTTTTCGAAAATCAAGTCCAATGTTTTTTTTTTTTGTTTTGTTTTTTTAAATGTGATTTTAATAAATTAAATTAAATTGCTAACCCACACATGATGTTTTTATCTGGGTTAATAAGGATCAGGGCAGCACTTTTAGCTAGTAACTTCTAGCTAGTAACTTCACATTGAGATATGGTTCCCGGGTCAATATCTCACTTGTAGTTATGGAGCACGCCTATTGTCATTCAATCTAGGCTCCGACAGCAGGTTTAACTGTCAGGCAGTGTCTTGCCAATAGCTCTGCACATTCTCAGAGATACAGAAGAATGTCTTTTTACAGGAGCTGGACATACAAACGTTTTTCTATGCATTCTTTTTCCCTGTTTATCATCACAGGTCACTATTATACACTCCTCAACGAAGGCAGGAAGTTTCTGCTTAGATAAAACAACAACAGCTTCTCCGGTTATAAGTTCAGCTCTGTTTTTTTTTTTTTTTTTTTTCCACTTGATTACAGGATAATGTGAAGACATCCAGTTTAAAACGACTGTGCACCTACAGTAGCAGAGCCTTTATCCAGAGGCATTGATCTAGATCCAAGATATATATATATATATATTTTATACATACTAATCAAATCCAATGTACAGTAACAGCTGTTAGTTAATCTCTTTTAATGAAGCAATCAGTAAGGGGAGAGGCCCTTTGGTTTTTAATGTCTGTGGGAACCCCTTGAAACCAAAAGCTTGAAAATTGAAAAATGCTTTCCTAAATATTGTGTTCATTCTGAAATGTCTATTTAAATCTTAAACTTTCCTCTGTACCAACAAGCACTGCAGCGCCCTCAGGGCAAAATGTGCCTCCTTCCAGTCTCTGTAAATCGCCTTGGATAAAGGCGCCTGCTAAATAAACTAATAATAATAATAACGATCTGCTTGGCGGTACCCACCCCCTGGTTATGCATCTGTCATTTAACACCATTACAGAGTTATGGTCTTTAAAGGCAAACCAATTTCATATTACAACATAAGATTTTTGAACAAATAAAAACAGGGCACTTTTATTTATGTAAAGACTCTGTGCGTGCTGTTAAAACAAACAAAACACTAATCTCTTTTATCTTTTTTTTTTTTTATCTGTCTCGTAGAGTTTACAGACAATATATAATATGCCTCCTTATCAATAAATCATACAGGGCGCATTATTATGCTACTTTGCGCCAAGGCACAACCATTCCCTGGGAATGTCAGAAGGGCTGGTGTCATTGACTTAAGTAATTTTCTAATGAAGCACTAATATGGATTGTATCTGTGTTCTTTTCAGTGAGGCCCTAGCTTCACATTTAACAATCCATTAGCAGATCATCGTATGAAGCTGTGTGTCATAAAACTGATGTCCTTTATCATAAGGAAATTCTATTCCCTCCCCATCTCCTCTGTCTACCTGCTAATAAATATTTAGGCTTATGTTATTGTTTTTAGCTGCCATGTTCATGGAGCACTGGAAGAGAAGACAAATGCGGCTCAATTACAAATGGGATCTGACAGGCTTTGAGGAAGAGGAGGTGAGAGACTAGTTTTACTTTCTGTCATCCAGTTAAACACGTACTCTCCTGAAAGTGTTTGTATTAATTTTACAGTGGTAGAATAGAATCTAGTGATCTCTGTTTGAGTGCATTCCCTTTAGACTGACCATGACAGCTATTAAAATTGGGGTTCAGCTATTACATAATGCATATGAAGAAGGCCCTTAAATGGATACTTTAGAATCTAAATTATCCAAATATTGAATTTCTTACCTGTTTGATATCCTGTTATTTATGTTCTATACCTTTTTGCAGTCTGCAATTAGTAAATGGAAAATCTCATACAAATGAAACATGTATGTAGAAAAAAAAGTTCAGTAAATGCAATTAGAAAACAACTTTGAGATGATACACATTGTCTGCTTGCTTCTGTTGTGTTTTAAAGGGACAGCAGAGAACATATGCCTATGAATAGTCTAGCTCAGCCTTGTCAGTCCAAAATTAATTTGCTGTATCAAGTGTCATGCTGTGAGCAGCACTGTATATGAGACTGTATGCATGAGGCGTGTTGTACGGTGGGTGTTAGGATACACATTGAACAACTTTGATGCAATATGAGAAACACAAAAATATATCAGTCCATTAAAATAGGTAAAAGAGGTATAAGACACGGTTAACCTGCCTATCCTGCCCGGAAGAGTCTCAATAACTTGCTTTTCTATTGATCTCCAAGCAATTAAATGTCTCTCAGGTGGTGTTAGGTAGCTTGAGGAATTTACATGAAAAAGTTTGTAAATTGGTGTCGGAAGGTAATCTAATCCCCAGTCCGATAAGTGCAGCCCAATGAGACAGCTGTGTACAAGAACATTAAACAGTGATGAGCATGCAAGTTAGAACAAAACGATGTAATGAATTATACAGAGCTTTAGTAAAATTGGAGAAGTGATTGAACAGACAAACTGCTAACGACAATTGAACAGCCATGATTAATTGGGAAACGACCTATAAATATATTTTAAGCAGGGGGGAAAACATTTGGCGAAAAAAGTAATTGCGGGGGACAAAAATCGAATGACAGTAACACACCACCTGATTAAAGACTTATTCACATTAGCTCTGTTTTTAATTGACTTTTTACTGCATTGAACTTTTTTGAAATCAGCAATCAGAATAGCATACTGTATAACAACTTTTTTTTCTCTTATGGCATACAGGGAACACTAACTTTTAATAACAGTCCCTTTTAAAGTGAATATACAGTAGACTGTCCTGGTGTGTTTCAGTTTGTTTGTGTTTTTAATTAACTGGGTGATCCAATGTGCCAAGGCAACAACTAGCACCTCATGGGCTCAATTCACAATGCTGTACATTTTATGGAATAAATTAATCAAATTAATGAGGAGTTTATTTCAAGCCTAGAAGGAAACCAGAATATAAAAGATATTTACTGTTGTCTTACAACAGTTTGCTTTTTGTGATTTTTATTTTGTTTTCAGTTTAGTATTTTTTTTCTGCCATTACTGTACAGTTTTTTCAATTTCTTGTATATTTTTGTAACAGATATACTGTAAAAAAAAAAAAAAAAAAAAAAAACACAACATGGGATAAATCAGTAATTTGGTGTTTTTTTTTTGTTTTTTTTTTTGTGTTTTTTTCTTCCTCCACTGTGGTTTCCTGAAGGAAGCAGTCAAGGTTTGGATTTTGTTGGTCTTTTATTATGGTGGTGTTTTTTTTTTGTTTTGTTTCTTCTCAAGCGTATTCTATAAGATTTCCCCTACTGCTTGCAACCCTGTCCATCAGAAGGGAATTTCAGGGACTATTTTTCTCCATTATTGATCTTGAGCTTTCCAACATCTTTTTCCAAGTTTCTAATCATTTATATATATTTTTTGTAATCTTGCAGCAGGTTTTAAGTTTTATTTAGATTTTGTTTTGGTCTTTTCCTCTGCACTTTCCTCCTTTTTTTTCTTTTTTTTTATATTTAGCAGGGCTCCTTTGCATTCCTGTGGACCAAGTATTGTCAAAAGTCTTTCTTTTTCTTTTACTTTGTAGTTCTAATTAAAAAAAAACAAACACACACAGTCAATCAAAAAGTACAGAAATACTAATCAAATGATAGTGATCAAGATATAGGGAAAGGAGAGTTTAAGGACTCATTTTGACAATGCTTAGTTGCTTCACTTTCTGCACAAACTATTGCAACTAAAGGTTCATCAGCTAAGGTCTTCCTCACACACCTCTTGTGACCAAAGGGGTTTTGGTAGTATTTTTTTTTTTATTATTATTTTCAATGCTTTTGCTTTTTCACCTCCTGTACATTGAAACATCAAATGGAAGGAAAAAAAAACTGTTACCCTGAAAATAACCTTAAAAGTAACCTGTTAACTTACATTAATATTAAATACTTCTAGTTTGCTGCTCTGAATCAGTGAACTTGGTCATTTGATTCTGTTTTTCAGAAGAGGGAGGGGCAAGTTTTAAAACCTGTTAAATGAGGAATCCTACAAACCTTATGCATATCCGTTCCCGGTAATCATTAAAACTTAAGATTAAAAAATGTTCAGTTAGAAAAACAGATACTTTCAGTGATGATTTGGGTGCATTATTTTAGCATTTTATATTAAAAGCCTGTGGAATTGTTGCATGCGCTCAGATTCATTGCTCAGTCCATAATTCTGCTGCCATTACTTCAATTTGTTGAAAGTGCATTGTGTTTTAGCTGTGCATAAATCCTCTAGTGTCTACTTTTATACAGGACCACCCAAGAGCTGAGTATGAATCCAGAGTCATGAAGAAATCAATGAAAAAAGAGCACAGAAAAAGAAAGGTATGGTGGCAGCTGATTTGATTTGAAGTGAAGTTTTGCTAACATGAAACCGTTCCATTATCATATTTGTAAATGCTTTAACATTGCAGCATTGCATCTTGTATGTCATTATCTTATCTTATATTTCAGTATTTAAATGTGTGATAGGAATGACTGCTAGCTACCTGTTGCTCTATATAGTATTGTATTATTTCTTTTAATGTTAAACATCAGTAGCAAAGCAGAAAACATTCAGATTATTATTATTTTTATCATTATTATTTATTTCTTAGCAGACGCCCTTATCCAGGGCGACTTACAATCGTAAGCAAATACATTTCAAGTGTTACAATACAAGTAATACAATAAGAGCAAGAAATACAATAACTTTTGTTCAAGTGTGACAAACCACAATTCAATAATACAGCAGATAATAGTGATAGTTTGTTCAGTGTAACTTCGATTGGTGTCAAACAATTTAGCGTTTCTGTTGGGCTGCGACTGTAAAAGAATAAACAGTTTCTTGCTGTAAGTAACTCTGAACCATAAACATAATGCTTCGACACATGACACTTCAGATCTGTACCCACCATTTAAGCCACTTACAAAGCTGACATGTAACTGCATTGATGCCTTCAAATAGGAAACAAAGCAAAACAACAACAAAGCAGTAACCCTATCAGATTTTTTGCTACTGCTGGTATTGCTTTTGTATGCTGGGTTAGTTCATGTTTGAGGTACACCATGAACGGTATTATTCTGTACTGCTTATATAACATTTACTGCAGCCTAACAGGATATTGCAGCAGAAGCAATTTATGCACTGTTGATTTGTAACCAAACCTGGATTTGCTCCAGGGCATTTACTGTAGCCCTGTAAAAGATTTACTTTAGTGAGGATTGTTACTTGAGCTTGGCTGGATTGAGCTTAAAAAAAAAAGAATGCTACTATCGTTCTTGACACATGATGAGACTCTCATTTATCAAACTTTTAAAGAGACATTTTAGAACCATATAGTTACTGCACCATCTTTGTGTGGAAGACCAATTTTAAAATCCACTGCTTTTTTTTTCAAAGGTTGTACCTAAAGAGTTGCAGTGCAACTTTAACGCGTGTTTTGCGTCGTCCTGCTTTTTTTTCTATTTTTTTCCCTTTTCTCTGCTTGACATCAGAAACACCCGGAGGTTGTGAACGAGGGAACAAACAAATGGAAACAAACAGTTGAAACTGCCATGGCTGGGGTCAAGCTGGTACTTTAAATATCAACTCTATTCACTGGTTTGTCAATAAAAAAAAAAAAATGAAAAAAAAATGCAATAATGTGATGTCTGAATGGGCTAGTTCATTTATTTGTATAATACGAAGTACAATTATTGGATGCAAATACATCAAGAGCATTTGAGCAGGTTAAGAACAATGACTGGGTAGAAAAGTGAAACTTGCGTTCTCGCTCATATACCTTAGTCATTAGATTAATTAAATCAAATCCATTCCTTTGTTGTGTTTTTTTTTTTTTTTTACTGACAAACCAATATAAAACGTAATGCAATTTGATCCCACTTCAATTTTATTTTCCCCATCACCACAGTTCCTGCTCACTTTTAGGCAGTGCACGTCTCTCTTTATTATATTTTCTCCACTTTTGCCTTGCTGTAGTGGATGATGATGAGATGCAGTGAACAGTAGTGGTGGCTGCATTGCTATGTGTCTGCGTGCATCCCATTTTACCTGCATGCCCAGTGTTTCATTTGTGATCTACGTGATGTTTTGTTGGTGTGCATATTATATACTTGTCAGTCACATGTGCGTATTTAAACCTGTTTTTGTGTTTTTCCCCCTTCTCAAATGTATGTTTTCTCTACTTTTGAGCTTTTATGATTTTTATTTTTTGTCTTGAATATGTACAAGATATGTAAAAATGGTTTGTGTAGTGCCATCATATGGTTATGGTGTTTATTTATATTAAATACTGTAGTATGTTTGGTAGTTGCCTATATTCTCCTCAGTAACTTACTTGCCTATTTTAGACAGAAAACAAATGAATATTGCTTTTAGGTTATGGTTAGATTTGGTTTAAAACAAATACTATGGTTAAGTACTTTTTTTTGGATACATCTTCAAACTTCGCAAATCATTGTGTAAACTGTACAATATTTTTTTAACTTGAAGTACATACTGTACATGAATGCATTGGCCCTTATAAAAGTTTACCATAGCAAAAGTATAGCAAAGAGTAATAAAGCACAGTAAAAGCAAGGTAAAGTGCAGGTAAGCGTATTAAATGCACAGTATAAAAGGGAAAAAAGTAGACGAGGTGCTAGTTCAATGTAGAAAAATGAATGCACAGTATAACTATGGGAAATAGCATAAACTGCAAAATGACAGTCTCACAAGAAGAATGAAAAGGATCTGAACTAGCTCTACAGTACAGAATGGGTATGCCTGCGTTAGAAATGTGAAATGTTCCATTACTGAATATAACACATGTGTCTCCCACCTGGCCTAACTTACAGACTGAAAAAGAGAAGCTGACCTGGAGGGACAGATTCCCTGCCTACGTGACAAACGCGGTCATGATTCTGTTCATGGTAAGAATGCACTTTCTCAAACCTATAAAAATGATTTACAAGTGTGTATTTCTCAATACGTGAAAATCCTAAGCTGCTGTCTCTCACCTGTAACAGCAAACTCTAGGGCATTGCCCATCCCTGAGTGCTTTATGTTACTGCTGTAATCAACATAGGATGTTTGGTGGTCCAGTGGTTAAAGAAAGGGGCTTGTTACCAGGAGGTTCCAGGTTCAATCCCAGCCATTGTCTCCTGTGTGTGACCCTGAGCAAGTCACTTAACCTTCTTGTGCTCTGTCCTTCGGATGAGACATAAAACCGAGGTCCTATTGTAAGTGACTCTGCAACAGCAGTTGTGATGCATAGTTCACACCCAAGTCTCTGTAAGTCATTTTGGATAAAAGTGTCAGCCAAATGACTAAATAATAATAATTTTCTTTTAGTCTGAACCTACGAATTGAGATTTGAAGCGTTTAATTTTATCTCATATCAAATTTAAATGGTATGAATGTACATGTTGTGTCTATAGCTTACCACAAAGGTAAATCATTTCTCTTATTCGCACCTCATTTTCAAGGGTATCTGTGACAGCTACACCCTGCACCTGTGTGTGTATGTATTTGTGTTGTGTTATTATTGTTTCATTGTATGGTTTGGTGTGTTAAAAACACAATGTTTTGTTATTATTGTTTTACAGCCTGGATGGGTTTAAAATGCCCCATCCAGATAAAATTGTGAGAATGCGTGGTGAACAGCAGTTATTGAGAAACCCTGTGTATATGAGAAACCCTGTGCTGAATGTGGCAGAGGGATAAACTAGGTAATTAAGAGCCAGTTAATCCCTTGGCCACAATATAAAAACCTGCAGCTTTGAGTGAACATGGTTAGTGTGTTCAGAAGCAGAACGAGACGTGAGTCGTAAGACGAGAGAGTCAATAGTAGAAAGCAATTTGTACCCATGCTGGTTTACACCAGCACGATACTTGTTTTTGTTTCGTGTCTGTTTTGTTTGTCTGTTTTGCCCATCGTGCCTTTTTGTTTCTGTAAAGTGTTTTGTTTTGTTCTTTTTCACTTTAATAAATACGACCGCGAAAGCGTTCTTACCCCAGTACTGTGCCTGCCTGTATTATCTTCCGGGTCTGTGACGTCACACCACCCAGCCAACTTGCCACAGTATCCCATAGCAGATACAAGTGCAAACAAAACGGCAATACCATTGTGAGTTTTGCACCAATTTACTGTACATCAACAGGATTGCCCACTGTCTTCTCCCCTTCTCCCATTCAGATCGGTCTGACGTTTGCAATAGTGTTTGGAGTGATCCTCTACCGGATCTCCACAGCTGCAGCTCTGGCTATGAGCTCCAGCCCCAGCACCAAGTCCAATGTGCGGGTCACTGTCATGGCCACAGCAGTCATCATCAACCTGGTGGTCATCCTAATCCTGGATGAGGTCTACGGGTACATTGCCAGATGGCTGACTCTGATCGGTAAATACTAGGCTGCTGTTTGTGTAATTTTGTTTGTGTGTTGCAATTACGTTTCAAGTTTTGAAAAAGTTAGCTGTGTGCTTTTTATAAAAACGTAATGAATCTGGGAATGTATGTATGTTTGTATATATGTGAATATGCAGTGCTATGTATTTTATTATTTTCTTTTCTTTAATTTTTTTTTTTTATATAGAGGTCCCAAAAACTGACAAAAGCTTTGAGGAGAGGCTGATTTTCAAGGCATTCGTACTGAAGTTTGTGAACGCATTCACACCTATAATGTATGTTGCTTTCTTCAAAGGAAGGTGGGTCTTTTAAAGAAACTAATACAATTTAGCTGTATGATTACAGGACAAATACTGCTGAACTTTTAACTTTGTCACACCCATTAATTACATGTTCAATTGTGTAACTCCTACATCATTAGAGGTGATTTTGATTAATCTGCCACATAGTTTCAGTTCTTCTACTTGTTTTTTTTAATGGACAGGTTCGTTGGCCGTCCAGGAAACTATGTCTATGCATTTCAGTCTTTCCGAATGGAAGAGGTAATGTATCAAATGGTTTTCTTTCTTTCTTTCTTTAGCGTCTAGGCTGTTGATGTTCAGTTCTCTTGATTTGTGGCTTTGTTCTTTCCTGTCGGTTAGTGTGCACCAGGAGGATGTCTCATGGAGCTGTGTATTCAACTCAGTATCATTATGTTGGGTAAACAGCTCATCCAGAACAACCTGTTTGAGATTGGAATTCCGTAAGTCATTTTACTTTCAATGTTTGAAAAGTTCCTGTTCCTGAGGAAAATCCACCCATGATCACAAATCACTGAATTTGAATTTGGTAGCTTTTAGACACCAGTTTAACGCCATAATTAAAATGTATTCCTTGTAATGACTTTGGTATAGACCCTCTCCCCAACTGTGACCAAATTACACAGACAATTGTGTGCTAACAATGTAAGTAATTCTATGCAGTAAAACACTTTCTATGCAGTAAAACACTGGGACTTATTGGCTAAGGGTAATAGACAAGCATTCTTAATATGGATATCATCCACCTCCTTATTACTCCTTGCATTACTGTGTTTTCATTAACCGATTTATAACAGTTATAACAATGTGAGGGAAGTTAATTTCTCCTCGGTCCGAAATATAGGTCTCATATTAAGTGTGTTTTTGTGGGCTCATGTAAAGCAAATAATGAGTTTCACGGCCAAATTTTATTTTCACTTAACAAACCTAGTCTCGGGACCGAGGAGGATAAACTTTACTAGCTAAACCATACAGCTGTTTTAGCAATACAGATGTTCCATAGCATACAGATACGTATAAACATGTCTTCACCTCCATCTACATCCTACATACCTAACTGACAACAAGCTTCCCTCATGTATCTGTATATAGGAAATATGCTAGAAAACCCCAGGCTATGCTTTCATCTGCTAACCTGATGTTACCGTTATGATATCGCTGCATCAGTAATGTTTATGTTAATATATCCTTGTTTCCTGGCTATTTGAGGCAGGTAATCCCCAAGAATGTCTCCAAACGTAAATATGACAAATATTTTAAATATTAAAATGGGCTCACCGTCAACTTTGCAGCAAACTGAAGAAGCTGATCAGATACTTCAAGTCAAAAAGAACGTCTGTGCCGGAGGAAGAAAATAACAAGAAGCTACAGCGCTATGAGGTTGACTACTACCTGGAGCCATTTGCAGGGCTTACACCTGAGTACATGGAAATGAGTGAGTCTTACCCACAGGGGGGCTGGTGAAAGCACATGGAAAACTATTTCAGGCAGGTTTTCTGTGTCCATTACAATATATATATATATATATATATATATATATATATATATATAATGTATATATGTATATAATTCTGAGTATCAGCGTGGCATCTCTTTCATAATCAGAGGGTACTGTAACGAGATACAAAACAGCACTTTCTGTGGACCTCTCTTGCACCCTTTATATTAGATTTTTTTTTTAAATCCAATCAGCCCAGCCTTTTATACGGGGTGTCTTTCTGGCCCATTTTGTCCCCCGTGTTTGACACCTCTTGCATCTTTAGATAATGCCTGCTGGAGCGAAGCACACAGATTCCTAGAATCCCAGCTCCTGTCAGTGCATTGCATGCCAACTCTTAATAATCACCACACGGGCACAGGCGTCATCGGGCATTCTCAGATCACAAGGGTTAAAATTACACCAGACAGTGACAGAAACAACCAGGTTGATTTGTATCATAAACAAAGTATCGCATGCCTGCCCTTGGAGTACAATTTCCAAGCAATGGTTATTGTACAAAACAGCTGCATTTCTATCTTTAGGTTCAGTTACATCGACTTGAGTAAACAGGAAGTGTAATTTGCAGTAGAAAAAAAAATGTAATAATTTTTAATTACAAATATTGTTTAAGAAACGCACTTTATAAAACTGTGTGTGGAGGGGAGGGGGGTGTTCATTTTCACAAGTTACACAAAGCTTTGAAAAGTATGTCCTAATTGTGTAAAAGTTATTTCAGAACAATAAATGTGTGCAATCCAGACCCACTTCATCAGTAGAGCAGTGGAGTCCAGCTGCTAACAGCTGTCAGGTGACTGAATCCATGACCCTGCAATCTTAACCCTTAGACATCAACCTTGGAGCTTTCACTGACCCCAAAGGCCTTTTGACTAACTGCTGGAGCTTTTGGTTGAGTTTACAATTGATCTTGTACTAGTGTACAGTATAGCAGATCAAAAACACATGTATAGCTTACATATAACAGGACCAGTAGCTGGCTTTGATCCGTTGAGCAAACATATTTAACTCCGAACATGCAGAGCATGCAAGTCCTGAGGTCGGCATCAATGTTAATATACGACATTAAGAGATTTTGTTTCTAGCACTAAGGTTACATGCATGTACTAAACAGATGGTGTACTAAACAGGGTTACCAAATAATTATTGTTTTTTATAAATGAAAAATACTTAAGTTTTCCTTTCTATTCGGAAACGTGATAATTACGATTTTTGTACAAACAGAAAACACCTCTTGAATGTCCTGCAAGAAGAATGGCATTGCTCTTGTAATGGCTTTGGAACAGCTATAATAGGTGCATTTATTTCACTGGTTTATACCTTGTATGTTTACACCAAGCTAGAACTAGTTAGAAGTATGAAATGGAGTGTATGAACTTGACCGCTGTTGCTAGGGATTTGTTGTATATGTGTGGCCCTCAGTAGTGTAGGTGCATGACATTTACAGCACTGATGTTATATATAGACTGATTCCAAACGCTGGTCGACTGTAAATATGGGACAGGCTTGCCCCAGACTTTCATATGATGAACAGACATGTTCTGCTTGTTCAGCGTGGACAGGAACAGGTTTTTGGTACTGCTTATTGAGCAGACCAGGCTGGCTGAACAAGGGTGACAAGTGCCAGGGAAGGGAGGTAGAACGCCTATAGGAGACCTGAAACACCTAGTGACTAAATGTTACAATTGCAGCAAGAATACTTTTAAAAAGTAACACACCCTCATATAAGTGCTAAGACATGAACTGTGGATGGGGTGTGTAGAGTAAATCTATTACACAGTTATTCATTTAATTTGTATATAACCAGTTGCCTGTTTCTATATAGAAATCTAAACAATTACTTGGAGCACATTGTTACCTACTTAGTGTCTTGCCAAATGTTTTTAATAAGTCAAACACATGCATTGGTCTAACTGTTCTACAGAAGCCGTGGCAGTAGACTTCTGTATGTCATTTTAAATAAGGGTTGGTCCGTACTTTTAAATTCCTTCGGCATCTGATGTGACTTATTTTTGGTGTTTGACGGACAGGGGAGGTTATTCCACAGCTGTTTGCACCTCACGGTTAACTTACCCTCATCGGTTACGTGACTGATTTAAAGTCTGGTGGTGTTAGTGAAAAACATGCCGCAGTTCTTACCACTGGCACCGCATCAAGGGGGATCCTGGGTTTCAGTCTAATTAGATCAGCTTTCCTTGTTCGTATTGATAAACGGCACTTCGTACAGTGTCATCAGTATGCTCACACAGCTGGAGCTGGAATGTGTGCTGGAATCCTGCTAACATGAGCGTATCTGTTCAGTTTAGGCTGTATGAGTTATAATCACACTGGTTAAGGACTTTCATCTGACTGGGTTATATTAAATATAGACCGCTTCTTCCTTCATTGTGTGTGTGTTCCTGTATTTTGGTTTGGTTTTAATGTTGTTTGCATTTACAGTACCATACAGTTTATATACATGAAAAAGAGTATTGTCACACTACAGATGTGATAACTAAAGGCACCTTTCTTTACAGTGATACAGTTTGGATTCGTTACCCTGTTTGTGGCTTCATTTCCACTGGCTCCCCTGTTTGCATTGTTAAACAATATTATTGAGATTCGCTTGGATGCTAAGAAGTTTATAGCAGAACTCAGGAGACCAGTGGCTGCACGAGCAAAAGATATTGGTAAGTGATCACTAATTGTTATATATATAGACTTTTGTCTGATTTCAGGTTTTTTTTCAAGAACTCGAACAATTTCCAACTTTTTGTAGCAAGAGAAACAGCGGCGCATTTCGCTGTTTGTTTACGTGCCATTTTGTAGCGACGAGCTGCACTCGTGGAAATCAGAATACACAGCGAGGCAATGATGTGACGCCGGTTCTGGAAAGATTTAATAAACCAATCAGTGTGCCTCAAGACACTCTCGCGATGACAAGTCACTTTTGAAAAGACTGAATACACCATTTTAATTTCTGTTTGATAATGAAGAGTTAATCGAATCGCTATCGGTGCTAAGAAAGTGCTCTTTTAAGCAAAGTTCCTGTTCCTTTAACCAGCACATTTACAATGGGAAAAATCTGTTTCAGCACAAGGGTGTTCCCTTAGGCAAAGTGTTCTCTTCAGAGGTGTTCCTATACGCGGAGACTACTGTATAGGCTTTATTGTATTGTATTTGTGGATTCCTTGAACAACTCATTCCTGTGGCAGTTACTCACCTACTGTCACACCCACACTCAGAGCTGCAAACAGACTACAGGTTTGACCTGTTTCAATTCCTCTTGCATTTCAGGTATCTGGTACAACATTCTAAGAGTAGTAGCGAAACTGGCAGTCATCATTAATGTAAGTTTATTATTATTATTATTATTATTATTATTATTATTATTATTATTATTGTTCCCACAACTGCTCATTTCAGTCAAAGCAACAGTATATATGTTAAACGCACCAAAGAGAAACTTTTCATTCCCCAGCTGATTAATGACAAAAACTATCAGTATTATATATTTAAATATATTGCTGCAACAAATCTTAATCTTAGTATTTAGACCTGCCGCTGTTTTGACCACACCAGCCGAGGGGGAAAGTGGCTTTGTGTTTCCTCAGCTTTACAACAAAGCCCTCTTCCTTGCTGCTTGTTTGAGGCAGGACAAAATGGAAGAGTGCCATCTACTGGTCACCAAAAACATTTCAAACATCACTCGTTTTTTTTTGGAGGTCAACCATCCAAGTATTTCTTGATCTTGCTTAGGTCTTTGGACTGATGAGGTCAGACTCCAAGGTGGTATAGCTGTTGTTTAAGACAGCACTAAAATGACCTTAAAAGTCATCTCAGTAATGTGAAAAGACAGAAGAGAGTATGCTATGGGCACAGACAGCATGTTTTGTTTCCAGTTTTTGCGGAAAATTATATATTGTCAGCTGTAGCATTTCAGTGTTTGGATTGCTTATCGTACCTATGATTTTCAGTGCTGTTGTTTGTACCCTTATCAGAGTCTCAGGCTCCCTGTAATTTTATTAAGGAACCATGTTTATACAATCTGACACTGTAAACACATTTAATTATTATTATTTATTTGTGTTAATATTATACCATTGATAATTATAGTGACTTTAGCAGAATGAGTTTGAGGGCCTGGCACATTTTACATGGTCATAGACCAGACTGGAATACAAAATGTTTTTTAGGAGAAGGAAAGAAAATGTTCTGATTTTAAATTTTAAAAAAAGATACATACTTTGCAGTTTCTTGGTGGTTTTGAGTATATAACAGAACTGTTCATGTGAGGTGTGACCTGTTTTATTCTGCTGCTATTTGATTGGTGACTCTCTTCATTTTGACTGTCCAGGCATTCGTGATCGCGTTCACGTCTGACTTCATTCCACGCCTGGTGTACCTGTACATGTACAGTACAGACGGCTCCATGCATGGCTTCATCAACCACACCCTGTCCTACTTCAACGTCAGCGACTTCAAGTCAGGGACTGAGCCAATTGAGCCCATGCAGCTGGGCTACAAGGTGGAAATATGCAGGTAACTCCCATCTGTCAATCTCCATCGTTCGGTCTACTCCTAGGATTTATTCAGACTTGCCAACAGTGTCTGGGAATTCTGTTTGGAAATAGTAGGCCTTCTTCACACAAGTCTGTTTTTAATAGAATACAAAAATGTTGACATTTTATTTAAACCAATTTTATGAGAGATTACATGACGTGCACAGCCAACAAAAAGGCTTTGATTATATATTATGTCCAAACCCCAGTAGTTTTGATTAACAAACTCTGTAAAAGGGCAGGGATTAAACATGCGTAAACTCCATTTTCTGTAGTGAAATACCATTTGCTGAAGAAAGTTGTTGTATTTTTAGTCTAAGTGGAGATATGCTTTTATACATTCAGTATACTATAACAAACACAATGTATCTTGCTCAAATTGTAATTAAATAATGTATTTGATTTATTTAAGAAAATGACAGCATTTTAGAAAATTAATTAACACTTGCTATTTTCTTCAGATTATTCTCTTCAATTCAGATAATTTCAAGTTGTAGAATCCACAATTGCTGCCTCCTTTGCTTTGCAGATTCAAAGACTACAGAGAGCCCCCATGGTCACTGAATGGTTATGACATCTCCAAACAATTCTGGGCTGTCTTGGCAGCCAGATTAGCATTTGTCATTGTCTTCCAGGTGAGTGATGTGGTTTTAAGATGTTTTCTGCTTAGGACTGGATCAACCTACAGTTATGGCCAAACGTTTTGCATCACCCTATAGAATTAACTAATTTTGCTAAAGCTGAATGAAACCTGTTTAATAATGTTATGTTAAAATACTGAATTACATACCACTTTGAAAAACTGACAAATTGAAAAACGTGACATTTCGAAATCTAGCATGAAATACTGTACTACTATTATGTCTTCCAGTAGACTTTTGCACTATAATTTAGCAGTTTCTTTGATCACATGATGTTAAATAAGATTATGTTCATATAGTTTTGTTTTTAAATTATGTCTCAATCCTTAAATTCTAGGTGATGCAAAACTTTGGGCCAGAGCTGTATATTCCACGGGGACAAACCACAGCTGTTTTTTTAGAGCATGTTAAAGCACCAGGGAATCCATCTATCTTGACACATATATTTTTCGGAGGAATCCCAGTAGAACCAAGGCTAGGTGGATGGTGTAATCAATGTGATTCCCCAGTGCTGTACAGTGCTGTACAAAATTCCAGCTATGGCTTATACTGGCATGTATATGCTGATCAAATCAAACCCTGCAGCTTGGCTGTAATGGAGAAGAAAGGTTCAAGTCCTGGAATGTGATCCATAAATATTGATAGAAAATGCAAAACAAAATTGTTTCATCATAGCAATAATACCCACTGTAGCAGACGTAACCTGGTAGATAACTGACCACCTGTTTTGCAAATCACCCTCTTCGGTTTAGAAATAACTAATTGTCTAGTATTATGGTATTTTAAAATCTTGTTAACCTTTCTAAAATGTCATGTATGTAAATGTGTGTGTGTGTGTGTGTGTGTATATATATATATATATATATATATTTATATATTTTTTTTTCCAGAACCTGGTGATGATCATGAGTGACTTTGTGGACTGGATGATCCCAGACATTCCCAAGGACATTAGCGTGCAGATCCATAAGGAGAAGGTACTCATGGTGGAGCTGTTTCTGAAAGAAGAACGGGGCAAGCTGCAGATGCTGGAGAACTTGATAGCAAGGGGCAAGGAGGCCAAGAGCATGGAGAACTGTCACAACCACAGTCCCATTAACCGACCCCAGAGCCACAAGGGAAGCAACACTACTTTGCATTCACAAAACATTGATGTATAAGAGATGGCTTTAAAAAAAAAAAAAAAAAAAGCATAACATTCAAAATGTTATTTGTCTGGGCATTCCATAGAGTGATATGTACTTGAGAAGAAAGCTTGACTGGACAGCATCATGGTCCGAGTTATGTTTCAGTATGTAACTGCCGATCTCAGTCCTGTCATTGTTCAGTTAAAGCAATGATCTTACAAATGTGGAGGACCACAAAACAATCCAGCACAGGGAAATGTGTTTAGTAGTCTCTATGGTTAGTGAACGTACAGAATATCTTCTTAAACAGATGCAGCTTACTCGGCATGATTTTAGGATGAGCCTGATTTTAGAAATAGCTTCTCATTTCCATTCATGAGCTGATAACCTAATTGTTAAAAAAAATATATATATATATGTATTTTTATTGTTTTTATTTTTATTTTTTTTAATTAAAAAAATTGCTATCATTAAAATGTGTAAAAATCTAATCTTAGAATCAGGGATTTAATTGACAGTTTTTAAAAGTGATCAATGAACAAACACTAAACAATAATATAATGAAAAAATATGCCTTGTCCTTTTCCGATTTTTTTTTTTTTTTTTACAATCGAGAATGTTTCCTGCTTTTTAAACTGTTCTTCCTTGGAAAAATATTTATTTTATATTTTAATGAAAGAAGATGTTTGAATATGTATTTACCCAATCGCCACATAGATCCCAACCTATTAACCCTTTACTCTCTGGCTGTATAAGCGGTATGTGTGGAGGTACAATGTTGGGGTTAGAAGTGAGCACTTTGACAGATTATATATATATATATTTAATATTTTGCTCCAAAAAAAAACAGATCTTCTCACAAAACGGTACATTGATTCCTAATAACTTGAAATAACTATCGGGAACAATAGGTGTATGTTTTTAGGTGGTTTCCCCTTAGATGTACCTAGTGGGAAAAAAAAACACTTCTGCAAAAGGCTTCAAAAAAAAAAATGCAATTGTTTTTAAACCATTGGAATATGCTACTCACCCATTCTGAAAGCTAGTGGATACGGTAAATTAGATTTATATTCATAACTTTAAGGTGTGTCACTTATCTTTAGACGCTTTATAGGTCCCTGTTGTTTTTGTTAAATATATGCGAGTTACTTAAAATCTGAAGGTCTACAGTGTTCCAAATGTGTAACATTGCCATCAGCAATACAGTACTACATACATTTAAATTGACGTTTTTAATGCATTCGTCAACAACTCAAACTTTAATTTCTTTCAAGATACTGTTTGTATTTTCTATATTGTATATCCCTCTCCACTACCCTTTAATGTTAGGTGCGAATGTTTTTTTAAAACTATGTAACATACGTCAAAGTTTCCCCCTGAAATGAATCTGAGGAGAGGAGCTGGAAATCATGTATCCAGTCGACATGGATTGACCCTATAGAGTATAGACTAGGTCGGAAGAAAGCCTGACTTTGGAGAGACGCACATAGCATCATATTAATTTGTGAATGGGAGTTTGTGGAACAACAAGGAAGTCGAAGACGTCTTTTATAAACGATAATCAAACAAAATTCTCAAACTGCAATAATCGACTTGATTACCAAGAAGAGCTCAGTATCTAGGTTAAATAATCTGACAGAAGTGATATTTTATTTTATTTAAGTACAGGTTTTTTGTTAAGTATGAACATGTTCTACTTGTATCAAATTAATGTGATTGGGCTTGTCGATACAGTAGTCCTTAACTTCAGTAGATGCGGATGGCAAATGGCTATTTCCCAAATGTTTTCCTTAAACTGTTTAAAGTGATTTGAAATCTGAAAACTCAAAATAGACATAAATGATGTGATTATGAATGGAGTATACACCACAGTGTAATACTTTTAAGGGCCTATTGTTTTACCATTTGATTATTAGGAAGAGGATAGCATTTTTTTGTGCAATATGTTCCATAGTAAACAAACCTTAGATGCTGTGGACATAGATATATTCTCCCCTAACTGAAAAGCTGTTGTTTTAATTTTAAGTATCACAATATTTAACAGTTACAGGTCCCTTTCTGTGGTTTCATATCAAATCTGTTCTGATTTGTTGAACATTTCATATTTGTAAATATGCACACTTGTATCAGTACGCTAGATATGAAAATACTGACCATTACTCCATTTTCACATCATTATTATTGTCTTATGTACTTTTAAATAAATAAAGAAAAAAACAGCAGATTCTTTAGTAAGATTTAGAAAAAAAATAATAACTTTGTTCTGATTATGCTTACATCTACTAATTAAATCTTTTATTAACGGTATAGCAGTACTTACTTAAAGTACATTAATCCTGGTGTTTGGTGAAACCTTGAAAGGTTTTTTTTTTCTTTTTTGTTTTTTGTTTTTTGCTTGCTTTGCTCTGGCAACTGAAAACTGGGGCTATTTTATATGTCAACTATTTTATCCAGAAGTAGAAACTCCTATAATTACAATTTCTTTGCATAATATTTTTATTGTATCTAACAAAGAAAGAAGTTGTAAATGTATACAGATCTACTTTTTAGTTTTGAGGGCAAATTTATTCATAATAAATAAACTTAATAGTATGTACATTTTTTTAATGTGTGTCTTCTTACAAGCAGAAACATTCAAATCATGCATTCCATAAATGCTTTATTGAACACTGTAGTCCACTTAATCCAGAACATCCAAACTGCTTATAACGCTCCAATGCAGCATATCTCAGTTAAAAACAGTGCCTTCTGTATATAAAATATCTTACTGAAGATGCCGGTTCCTGTATTATTGTTTGTTTTGTTTTTTTATTTGGTAAACATCCACATACATTGTTCATAAAAAGAAAGCAGATTCTTTCAACATGAATAACATGTTAAAAGTTAAAAACTCAAAACAGATCAGCAGTGAGACAATTCTTACAAAGTCCAAAAATGTACATATAAATCATAAAAATAGATCGATATAGTATGTTGACCTAATACCCAAGTGGACTTATTTCCACTGGGGTCCTGTTGAAATGAAAAGGGCGGAAACCATATATAAAACGAAATTGCATATTAAAATGAAAATTATATAATATGACTTACATTGGGCTTTCAGAAAGTTTCTTCCATCTGAAGTCTCCTATTAGATAAAAAATGTCTTTATGTCCTTCTTAAAAACATTAATGCTGTTCAAACTCTTTAACATGGTTTGGAAGTGAATTCCATCCCTGTGTGCCAGTGAAATAAGAAGTATCCATAGCTGAGCTATTTACCATTGGCACAATACAGTTATAAATACTTTTCCTAGTAGAATAGTGATGTTGTTGTTCTACTTTTCTCTTGAAATGGTTATGTAAATAATTACTTGATAAATTATTATGAATTTTGAAAACATGATTTAGTTTTAACTGATCGACTCTGTCGTTGACATTGAGAAGTCCAATACTAATTAATTATTTCTGTCCAATATGTGACCTAGAGTCCCTGCCTTTTTATAAAGCGAATTACTTTATTTTGTGCCACTTGTAACTTATTCTTCAGTTTTGGGGTAAAGCCAGAGTAGTCAAAATGGCGTTGAATTAAAGCTTGACAGACCATTATTTTAGACAGGAGTTACTTTTCTTCATAATTTCATGTGCCATAGAATCACCTGACATTGTTTCATCCAGGATAACGCCAAGATATTTAACAGAGCTTTTTCTTTCTATGTATACATTATTGCATGACACGACAAAGCTCCCAGTGTCTTTTCTTTTTCTCATAGAGCTAAAAAGGATAGCTTCAGTCTTTCCCAAATGCAATGATAGTTTATTGTGTATAAGCCATCCAGTGTCTATTAAACTGTGTATAGGAACAGATACTGGCAGAAAGACATGCAACCTATTTTCAAGTACCTTGTTGAAATAGGACAGACACATTATGAAGTGCATTCAGGAAATAAAGTACTGAGGGTAAGCTTTATGAAATATAAATAAAGCTAGAGCTATTCCCTTTCACAGCACTGCACTGACTTACCTTGATAAGCACTTAAGAAACATAAAAAGACAACCCTGTCACAAGACCTCAAAGTAAGTGGGAAATCACGTAACAAACCCACTATCTTACTGTTTTCGATGGAGTAAAGAAATCCATCACTTTTATTTAGTCTCCCGTTTAAAGTTTGTATATGTAACTGGAAAAGCAGACTAAACTTTGTAGCCATAGAAAGTGTTGGTTAGTCTTAAAAACAGATCTAAAGCTTGCAGCTGTTTTTTATTTATTTTTTTATTTTGTAGATTCATTGTCATCTATAATATTTACAGCTAAATTAAATAAACAAACACACATCTCAAACCAATGCCCCAATCCAATTAACTCTATACTGTAGTATTAATAGCTGTGTATTAATAACAGTGTGAAAGTATAGGACAGTTTATTAGTTTATTTATTCAATGAAAACTTCAGCCACTGAAAATTAATATTCATATACACTATGTGAACATTTAAGTTACCGGTATGTAAAGTGCTTGCGAAAATCATGGTACCCTTTACCATTTTCTAGTTAGAACTTGAGTTTGTTGCATATTGCTGCTGCTTAAATGTGGCCTCTCCGTATCTTGTGATGTTTTTAACTGTTGTTTACAAACCAATAAGCGTTTTATACTGTACTGTAAGTCAAACCACACGTGTTCAATGTTTGACCATAATCAGAACCTGGACAAATAAGAATAATATATACACCTTTTGGCCAGTAGGGGGAACTACAACTCGTGCCCTTTTTAGTACGCTAAAAAAAAAAAGTTTAACAGGAAAATATGTGAAACGTTTATGTATAAAGCAGTCGTTTTACTTTGTGACACTTAAGGTTCAATTTCTTCCTTAAGTTAAGCAGCTTTGACACCCTTTTGCTGGTAGGCATTAAGTATGACATATTAAAGATCTTTAAAAATATACCACACAAACAGGGAACCAGGAATTTATTTAATTGGTGTAGGATTTTACACCATATTCTTCGCAATTTCTTATACTTCTTTTTTTGTTGATTACATTTTAAAATATTTCTGCCCATTTTCATCATGACACTATCGAGTGCACTCACTATTTTCAGCAGGAGTCTAACCATATATATATATATATATATATATATATATATATATATATATATATATATATATATATATATATATATATATATATATATATATATATATATATCGAGATTAAATGACAAGGAGTACTTTATAAGCAGACAACCAACTATTCATTATCATTTTTAGTGTTTAAACTACAGTAAATTCGGCAGTACTCTACTCTTTGGGTGTGTCGTCCCAACGCTAAGCAGCAGGTGGCACTATTCCCGTGACAGAGATGAAGATCAAAACAAAAGTATTTGGAATGAACGAAGAGGAAGTACTGTACTCAGTGACTCATCTATCAGGAAGTAAACTAAATAATCAGTTAAAGACGTATTATTCTGCTTATACGTTTTTTTCTGTTAAGTGGAATTATATCTTTAAGGCGGTGTAATAATAATAATAATAATAATAATAATAATAATAATAATAATAAAAAACTCAGCGTGAATATATATATATATATATATATATATATATATATATATATATATATATATATATATATATATATATATATATATATATTGCACAAAAGTGAAAGTAAAAATTTCTGCAGAGGTCGTTTTTCTTTTTCGTGCTGTGACAGAGTATTTCACTTAGTAGATAACGTACAGGGAAGGTATATATAAAATACTAGAAATGGGAGAGTTTTTAGGTTTGTTGTACCAGATTTCTGGGAGCCTAGATTCAGAAAACCTAAAAAACTTGAAGTTTCTGTGCGGGGAAGACATCAGAAAAAAGGAGCTTGAAAAAATTTCAAGTGGGACTGATCTGTTCAAAAATCTGATGGAAAAGGGCAAGATCTCTGTAGACAATACAAGGTTTCTTCGTTTCCTCCTCACCAACATTAAAAGGGAAGACCTTTTGGAAAAGCTGGAGAACTTTGAAAAGTACGGATCCGGTGAGCGGGACGATCTACCCGATGCCAAGGAAATAGGTGAGTGGTCAACACAGCCAATTCGATAGTATAGTTACGTGCAGATTTTGCCTAGTTTCATTTCAGACACATTGGTGAATTTAATAACACAATGAGGAGGACTTTTGGGGCGGTATTTTAACTTTCAGAATGTTTTTCGTGTTCCGAGCAAAAAAATCAAAAAATGGCCAGGAACTTCGGATGAGAACAGTCGCAAAACCCCGAATTCTGACACTAGGAGAATGTTATGCAAATGAACTGGGTACCTAACATTAACATACCGTGCAAAAACCAAAAGGGTTAATGTGTGCAAAAATCAAAAGGATTAATGTGGTCGGATGGAATATTTTCCGTCTAAAGTGGTTTCACCTATTTTAAAGAATCCTAATGGAGGTGGGAACCTATTTCAAACAAGCTCCGTGCTAAAATAAAATAGATCTGCTGTGGGTGGAGTGATGGTGACAGTGCCCGATGTGCTGCTAGGGATTGCTGCGATTTTAGAGAGGATTAAAAGGGATAATGTAGCTGCCCACCGATGAAAAGTATACCCCACCGATGTATCGTCAAACGGCCACCTGATTGGACCTTGTGGAAGCGCAAGCACTACGGAGATATGGATAAAGCTACGATTTTGTATTTATGTGATGAGCTTAAATAGGATTTTTTCTAGCACCCTGAGGAGTCATGTACTGCTAGTATCACTCAGCCCTGTCGTTCTTTGCCACCGGCTGTGTGTATGATATCCTATTAAACACGTGTTATTCATTTGCATAAAGTTCAACTGGGTATGAGGATATTTTATGCCAAAATGAAAAATAAATAAATCTCCATATATTCATTTATGTATTCATTTAGTTTTCATTTTGGCATAAAATATCTGCCGTAACCGGGTACGTGAAACTATAATTTAATTAATACAGAACATACATTTACAAAATTAGGCTACATTAAAATTAGCTCTCTAACTTTACATTTTTCCTGTCTCTCTCCTGACGTACTTGCTTTATTATGTTCTATTAAATGTATTTTCTCATGTTTCTCCATATGTCCTGAAACACGTATGTTTTTTTTTTCCGCCTTTACCATTCAATCCCACCTGTTGATTGAAATCCTGAAATTATTTAAAAAAAAAAAAAAAACTGTAATTTGCTTCATTAACCTATGTTTCTCATTTAAATACTGAATAGATATTCCGCTACCTTTATGTAAATTGCACCCATTCCACACGTCGGAAAAGAGCAGAGAGTGTTTCATTTTATGATGGAAACAACGTTCAGGATAAGAGTCAGGTAAAACAGATGGAGACAGCGAATTTCTAACTGTATTTTTATTGCACGTGTAGTTTATAAAGATTATGAAATCGTTCTTAATAATTAAAAAAATAATGAAAGTATTCTCATTCATTCTGGGGGTTGGTTCATACGTCTGTCGCAGATAAATGCGATATGTCAGGCGCAGGAAGCTGTAAAAGCTGTGGAGCTTCACTCGGACCATGCAGCAAATGTGGACATTTTTCAACATTATCCGACCCTATGCGAATTCAGGTGGCAGACCTAGCAGAAAAAGCTGTACGACTTTCCAAAGAAGACGCACATGGCAAGAGTGTGGATGACATAATTCCTAGCACAGGGTCAGAGGTCTTCGACTCTGACCAGTCTGAAGTATGAACAAACCTTAATGCACCTAGTTATCCAAAGTTTTAAGAAACGCTGTAAATTGAGTACCATACTGAACAGTTAAGGATTCAACTACTGTATGTGCATAGAGATAGGCCTGTTGATATAACTGAATTTGTTTAAATACAATGGTTAAGGTTAGACACCCAGCGGATCTCATTGTTGAATGAAAGGCGCTAGCCCTCCTGCTGTAACCTGAACTCCCTTGATTAAATTACACAATGATAATCCACTCCAAGCCAGCTGCACCTAACTCATTTCCTTTTGCTGCTGTCAGCCTACACCAATGCATTAAACCGCAATATATATCATATTTTTTCTTTGTTTATTGAAGTCGCATTTTGTTTTTTTGCAGAGATCGTTTGACACTACTGTACCTTTACCAGGACCACAGCATAATGTCTTGTTGGATCCTATTTAAACATTAAATTAAGCTTTTCAGTTGAACTGTTTATGGACTGGTTTTTGGAGGGGATAACAACTATTTTAACTGTGTTGAATTTACTTGATAGTTCTATATTTGTACTAATGCTGCTTACTAAATGGTGAATGTTTCTTTTCCAGAACGTCTGGAAACTGCATTTGAAGTAATTTGTGACAACCTGGGAAAACCGTGGAAAATGTTTGCCCGAAAGATCGGTGTTTCTGATGCCAGGCTAGACCAAATCCAAGATAGGCACCCCCGTGACATGAGAGAGCAGATCAGGCAGGTTTTGAAGGCGTGGCAGAAAGTGCAAGGAAAGGACGCCAAAGCTGCGGATTTAATAAAGAAGCTTCGTGACTGCGGGCTCAACTTGGTGGCCGATAACGTAGACAAACAGCTGAGAACAACGCAGAACTGATTCTGTTTATTGAACTGGAATTTCCAATGGGATCAATTCAATTCTCCTTTCACTTGTGTAGTGGGGCTGATTGTTTTTAATTTTTAATTTTTTTTTTAAGCACGTTGAATGATTATAATTCATGGTGTATTTTTCTTTTTCTTATGAACTAACAGATGTTTTTAATTTGTAAACACATTCCTCAGCGTGTGGTTGCAGTGCTTGTTTGCTGGGATACAGCTTTTATGGGAAACTAGTTGATTTTCGAATAAGACATCCTCACTTGTGTGGCTTCGTTATCTACATAAAGGCCCACATATCTTAATGCCCACCTTGCAGCCGGCACCAGAAACAAAGCTTTTTGTTAATATTATGAGCGGTTAATAAAAAATAAAAAAATATATATATATATATATATATATATATATATATTATATATATAATTTTAAAATCTACTTACCTAATTGTAATCATAAACAAAAAAGGTGTACTGGTCATGGTAAAAGTTGTTCATGTACAGTACATAATTTAAGGGCAACAAATCTACTGTTTGTTTGTTTTAAGCACTTCTCTCTAATTTTACAAAGTGAGCTCCAGATGCTATTGTTAGGTTTTGGATTACAGCTCCACAGACTCTCTAGGCGTGCTGGTGCTCACAATTGCCCCAGTCTCTGTGCAACTTTACATTCTTCTACACTATTCATATAGCTGGCTAGGCAAGCAGGGGGCCACAGGCACAAATTGCAGCTGTTTTCCATTTATATATATATGTATATTCCATATATATATATATATATATATATATATATATATATATATATATATATATATATAGACACACACATATATGTAAGATTATGTCAAATTGGTCTATAGTACTGGAGTGTTTTTTGCAATCAAGTCAAATGAATGGGTTTTTCTAAATCATCAGTAACTCATTGGTGGCATTTTAAACTACAGTAGTGAATCAAAGATGTATACAAAATCAATGTTGGAAGTGTATTTAAATATTAGGGGTGTTCACCTTTTTAGTAAATGCCACTGAAGAAAATACATGTGGCTTTTTTTCTTTCTTCTTTTAACATTCCACCAACAAGAGAATGTCTGAAGACAACAGTGTAAAAACACTGCATGCCCAATATTCCTGACTGTATAGCATTAAAATAGGGCTGATTTCTGGTTTAAATTAAAATCAAGTTTCAACAGCTGGCCATTGTTTCAGAGCCAGGAAGTTAATAATGAGAACCATGAGTCGGCTTTATCACATCAAACATAAAACAGCTTCCAAATAATATTCTGTCTGTAATCTTAAATGAAACTTCTGACAATATCATGTGCCACTTTTTTTTTTGTATTCCAATCTTTCCTAAACACATACCACATGCTTTATTGATTTATTTATTTGTATTATTTTTATTATTGTTTCATGTCATGTTTTTTAGTTCCAGTTATAAAAAGCAGACATGCAGTTGACAACAAACTGCTGGCAGTTTGCCTTTTAGGTTTGATTCTGCAATGTTTTTTTTTTAAAAACTATTTATAGAATACAGGCTGAGTATGCAATCAGAAAAAGACACTAATTGCACACTGTGCTTGAGATTAAATGTTTTGCTTTCCTTCTCATAAATTACAGCCAGGCCGGAGTTGCTTACACCCCAAAGATGTCTTCTTTTGCTTGACTCAGTTAGACTTGGTGGAGAGCTAATTGATGTCAGATCTGAATTCAAATGTCAGGGATGCGCCCTATAGCCTGGAGGTCGTCGGTTCGAGTCCAGGCTATTCCTCTGCCGACTGTGAACGTGAGTTCCCAGGGGGCGGGGCACAATTGGCCCGAGCACCGCCCGGATATGTACAGTATATATTGACAGGATTCCCTACAAAGCCACGCACAACATGTGCAAGTGGAATGAGCCCTCCAGATTGCAGCTGCACAAGAACAACAGCATCCATGACAGGAGGGTTTGCCAGAGAAAGTATTACATTGGTCCTTTTGAGGATGTGCATTTAATTAGCGGCATACTTCTGCTGAAGTATTTACAACAGTCTGTCTATATCCCTTTATACTTTAACATAATGGACCTATTTGTAAGAGAAAACTTTTTAAATAATCTTTTAACACTGCAGATCACTGCTGTAGTATGTAATTTCACTCAACACAGCAGACCTAATCTTGCACATCTTTCAGAAAAATACAGTGAGATACTTTAGTCAGGTATCCGTGTATTTTATAATGGGGTTAAAGGCAAACATGATGAGAGACAAAAGTTTAAAAAATCCCAACCCTGATTTAATTAATAAAATCAGTCTTTAAATAAACATTTTCTGAACAAGGCTTGATACCATAGGTATAGCGAGCAGATGAAAGGCCTGCATTTGCATTTCCAATAATGTAGTTTTATTGTTTTTCTTCTACCAACTTCAATCAAATTAGGTGGCGTACGATTTTCTCTTCAGTTTTCTCTTTGAACTACGATAATTAGTCAATGTGTACATTTGGAAAACTTGGGATTCTATTCAAGCCCATTACATGAATTGCATTTAAAACTATGGAACATCTGAAGATGAATTCAATTCCATGGGATTGATGATGTGCTGGAAAGAGCATGTATTGCAGTTCAAGGTGGGATGGAACATATGGAGTGGATCAGGCAGCAATATTGATTACATCACCGCCCTTTGACCTGTGCGTAATTGATCTGACCCGTTTTTCTTAAATACTACAGATGGTAACGTGTGCTAGTTCACAAAACGGTTTGTATGTGATTGGGACTTCAGTGCACATGTCTGAAAGAAAATAGTCTGTGAAAAAAGTTTTTTAAAAAAACCCTGACAGCTAGCAGAGAAAATGTAGAGAAAAGATGACATTACCTCCACTAGAGAAAGAAAAATACAAATCACACCCCTTTTCCTGAATGACAGGAACCCGCATGATTACTCCAAGCTGTAAAAACATATTTTAACAGCTCATATACCTTACATAAATAACACAATATGATACTGTGTGGTATAAAAGCCTTTTCATAAAGCTGCATCTAGAAGTAGAACCAGGCTCTTCACTGAGCAAATCTGAAAGGCAACATTAATTTCCCTGACAAAATATAGGTTAGCTCTTCTGGGGCATGCATCTTACCTACTTAGGAAATGGACAGAGAAAGAGGGCTCTATGAGCTTTGAATGTTATGTTGCCTCAGCATGTGTTGATGTGTTAACTGACAAAGTCCCACATTTTTATGGAACTAGTGAATAACAAAAATGCATTTTTTTATACTGTGCTTGTCATCCACACATGATCTCAAAGTGCTTTGTGAAACACCATACAACATAGTCCCTGAGCAAGCACTGAAGCACAACCACTTTTGTAACAAAGCACCAGACATTTGCTATCAGCGCACAACTCAAAATCCCAGGCCAAAATCGAACCCGGGTCCCAGAGGTGAAAGGCAAGTGTTTGAAGACTTACTGCTTTCAAAATGTTCAGAAACATGAAACCTATTCACATAGCTGTTGCAATTTGAAATTGCATTTTCAATCTACAATTGTAAGTTTGAAATTGCAGTGTTCCCAAAGTCTGTTGTATTTTGCATTGAAGTTACCTTTTTCTCTCGTATTTTACCCAACTCGGCCAACTAAGGAATATAAATGTCTGGAGTATTATACATTTATGTCCACATATTCTCATTAAACCCTTAATCAAACATAACGATTAGGGGACTATTTTAAAGTGTGGCCAATTTCTGTTTTCAATGTACAGTATTTGAAAGCCAGCCTGCTTCCATGGAATATATTAGTTCTTATTTCCTGCTGATTAAAATACCCAAGTTATAAGAAAGACAAGGGTTCTTTGTTACTATATTTAGATATGCTCAACTGTCAATGGATGACAATGACGAGATTATGCTTGCCGCATAAATGCATCCATTGTGGTAGTCAAATTAGTTGCGAAACAATATTATCTTACTGTACATTAGATCTCATTTGTTAAGAGGCAAAAGCAAGACAGAAAGAATAAAAGAAATATCAATTTGTCTGGAAGCCATTGGTATCATACGCTTAGTGTTACTCTGAATGGGTACTACTTCAGCAGTGACATACTAAATGACCCCTGGTTGAGCAAATGTGTCACGCTTGTTGTCCGCAGCAGTGAATGGAGTGTGACATGGAACCCATTAATGAGACTGAGGTCTTTTGAAACAACCCACATCAATAGACTGGCTTTGTTTACCTGCACGGCACGGCTTTGTTTACCTGCACAGTACCGGAGTTTGGTGGTTCATTTGTTTCTATTTATCTGTTTTAATACATCACAACGGAGAATGTAAAAAAACAGGGAAATGTGAAAGAAAACACATTCATGTCCTGAACTGAACTTACTTGTTAGAGGAACTTTTTTGAGCTTCAGTTTCTGACTTTTGTAGCCCGAAAGCCATTGTATTTTGCATACATATTCAGCTGATCCTGTTTAAAGGAATCACTAAAGCACAGTTTATCCTACAGTACAGAAGAAAAACATTAAATGATATTGGAAAGCTGTACCGAAAAACACCCAGACCAATCGTAAATCTGACACAATAACATTCCAATCACATTTTTGCTCTATGGTGTTTACAATGGCCTCCCTGCCTCTGTCCGGCTCTGCACAGTCCACACACTCTGTTAGAAATTCTAGCCAAGGCCAGCAATGGGTTTAAGAGCTGGCTTTCATGCTCGTTTTCAGCAGCTTTGCAATGGGGGTGCAATGCTTGTTCAAGAGCTGGGTAAGCTGGTTAATGAAATAAAACCTACAACAAAATACTGGAACATTCTACAATCAAATCATTGCCACCTGTCTGCACTTTTAATGAAACAAAAGCTAGGAAGGTAATTGAGCTGGTTCATAGTCTCCAGTAATAAGGTGCAGTAACTACAGTGCTGTAGCTGAGCTCTTGACCGTCTGGCAATTATAGCAAAGGGTAGTGTCTGACAGAAACATTCAATGTCTGATCGTCAACTAGTTCAAAAGAATTCAAAAATGGTGGAGGAGAAAGAGATACAAATCAGAAGCAACCCCCTTTGGTCACCCTCGGGGTAAAGTGACATATTAGAAGAAACACTGTGCATATCTTAACCTCTTTGTGGGTTCTAAGCTCAAAGTAAGCTGATTGAATGAAATCCCTTATACAGTTCCCCATAGGTTTTTCTTGATTTTGATTGGCTTGTTTTGGGTTACATCACTAAGGGGCGGGTGTAAGTGGCAGGTTAGGATTGGCTATCCAAGCTTGCTGATGACCAGGCACTGTGTTTAGGGAAAGGTTTCAATAAATACCTTGCTGCTTCTGGGTGGTTTTATCCTTCTTTCCATATTACACAGTGCTTATTAATTACTGTTTCTGAAACTGCAAAAATGCACTTTTCACAATGTCATTGTTTTTTTTATTTATTTTTTATTTTGAACTTTGAAATAGATGTCGACAGTAAATCACTTTGAGAATATTAAGATAACATTAAAATAATCTTACTTACAAATTGTATGTGATAAACATTAAGATTAATTACTTGTTATTTTTACTTTTAAGGCATTTATTCAAGTTTCACTTGTCAACATCTTGCACTGCTTTGTTTGTGAAAGGTTTACTGTCTCAAACATTGCACAATCTCTTAACAGGAACAATAAATGCCTTAAACTAATAAAACATCAAAGCTCTCGTTTATCTGCAGTCTAGTAAGTTTATTTAAAATTTACTCTCACTCCTTTTAAAAAGCTTTTTAATTTATGTTCTACTTGACACAAGATACTATGTGAAATTCCAAACATACCTCACGTTCTTTACTGGTACCTGCAAGAACTCATGTGGCTGCTCTGAGTGTAGATTTAGCGTGGCAATGGGCATCCACTTGAAAAACTACCCACTTAGATTTGTCAGCTTGTTTTATATGTATGTACTTTAATAATCAATTCAACAAACATAGATCAACTTCTGTATAACAGAGGACAGAATTCCACAGGCTGGGTTTAAGGTTTGGGTAATATGGGTAAGGTGAGATTATCTCCTACACTGATTTATCCACCAAAGTTCATGAAAAAAAAATTACAGTCTCATCCATAATTTAACAAGTAACTACCTTGCTCTATTTATCACTGTTCAGTTCCCAAAGAGCAAGTCCCTGGTTTTCTCCATTGAAAGAAGTCATACATTTCTAGCCGTGGTATTGTCTTTTTTGTGTCTTGGCTTCCAGAAACTAGACTGCCCCTGTGTGAAAACCTTGGATCAGTTTGCTTAGAGACTGTTTAGCAGTAGAAAGACCAGTCTGTTTGTTCACTTGCTGCTTAAGGGCTGACTGGTACAGGGCTCCTGGGAGCTTCCTATTAAATATGATTGGCTCCTTCTAGAGGCAACTGGCGCAAAAACTATTTATTCTATAATAAATACACCCATGTGACCCTTTCATAATGTCAGTACCTGAAATGGAATCGCACTTGAGATCTTACCTTAAGATTTCAAATTTAATTCATAATGTAGTAAATATTAATAAACACTGAACCCAAAACCTAAAAATCATTGAAAAGCACAATTTTTAATTATTGCCAATAAGTTAACTTAACAGTACCAAAACATACTTTAAATGTAAAAAAAAAAAAATCAGCTAATTCTGTTGACAAATGATACACTTGTATTAGTCATGTTTCGTCATTTGCAGATTATGTGACTAGGCTAACAATGGTTAAACCATTGTTTTTCTAAAGACAGGATATGTTCTATACTGTTGCCAGTAAACAAAAGTATTCCAAATGTGAGTAAGCAGAGAAGTCATGAGTGAAAGGAGCTGAAAGGAGCAGAGTTGCAACAGCCTAAGCTGAATCTGGAGAATCCGGACAGTGCTGTGTACAGCTAGTTCACACTGACTTCATAAAGTGAGCCTGTCTGCAAGTGCAAATTCACAGAATACAGTGTAGCTGCTATCGCATGCATGGCATATTGTCAGTGAAGTGTCACTTTACAGGGGACAACCCCGCCCTTATCCGACTTCTACCAATAGAAACTGATAATAGTACATATAAGAACATAAGAGTTTACAAACGAGAGGAGGCCATTCGGCCCATCTTGCTCGTTTGGTTGTTAGTAGCTTATTGATCCCAGAATCTCATCAAGCAGCTTCTTGAAGGGTCCCAGCTTCAACAACATTACTGGGGAGTTGGTTCCAGAGCCTCACAATTCTGGTCCTTGTTTCTTTTTTCAGGTCGAAAAAGTCCCTTAGGTCGACATTGTCAATACCTTTTAGAATTCTGAATGCTTGAATCAGATCGCCGTGTAGTCTTCGTTGTTCAAGACTGAATAGATTCAATTCTTTAAGCCTGTCTGCATATGACATGCCTTTTAAACCCGGAATAATTCTGGTCGCTCTTCTTTGCACTCTTTCTAGAGCAGCAATATCCTTTTTGTAGCAAGGTGACCAGAATTGTACACAATATTCTAGATGAGGTCTTACTAATGCACTGTAAAGTTTTACCATTACTTCCCTTGATTTAAATTCAACACCTTTCACAATATATCTGAGCATCTTGTTGGCCTTTTTTATAGCTTCCCAACATTGTCTAGATGAAGACACACTTTTTCAGATTCCTAAGATAATGGAAGTTGTTGCTTTATCTACAACCAAAGCCTTCATTCTAATAGACAAACTGGACTTTTAAATGTGCATTCCTTGTTCATTTATCTAAAAAAAAACAAAAAAACTTTGATATGCAAACAAGAAATTATTATTATTCAGAAGAAGAAGAAGAAGAAGAAGAAGAAGAAGAAGAAGAAGAAGAAGAAGAAATGGTATCATCTTAAAATATAAAATAACATACGCCTGCAATAAAACATTAAAAATAAAACACTTTAATAAATAATTTCTTTGTATTTTCAGCTTGTTCTCTGAGTTGTATGTAAACACTGCATTCCTTTCCCTGCAGCAGATGGTGTATATTTGGAAAGGAAGCTTCCTCATCTATTTTTAAAGAGGAGAGAGAGAGCAAAGAAGCAGAAAGGGCATGGGGGCACACTGCTGTCCTGGCAGGGTAATAAGTCAAGCTGAGTGGATATCTGAGAGAGAGCACTTCCCTGGGGCTGTTTGCTTCCTTTGTATTCCATCGGAGTACAGGGACTGGTGGTATTGTATACTACTAAACAGGCACTCTGGAATAATATTTGACATTTTCTAAATAATGCATGCCCCATTTTCCCTAGTAACTGCACTCTGAGGCGACCCCAATAATCCAATATTAACCATTGGTGAAACAGCATTGAAATAAGAGGCGATCCAATTGGGCACAAACAAACAGTAATACTGTGTTTGTTTCTGTATCTATTTAACCAGGAAATAACCCATTGAGATTCAAATCTCCTTTGCAAGAGAGCCCTTAAAGGAACAGTAGCTGACAATCACCAAGAAAATAGCAGGCATGATCAAATAGCCCATTGACATTGTCCCATTACTGTCAGTAGATTATAAATACTTGGTTTAAAATGAACCCAAGGCTATAACTGAGTAGTTCTTAGAACAGCTGAAAGTATTCCAAGAGTCTGACAGTGAAAGGCTTGTTGGCCTGATACTAGTGTGGCTTCTGTTATCTTAGCCCACTCCTGTAATCTTAGGGTTAAGCGCTGAATGTTACCGTGAAGATTATAAAGTCTTATCAAGAATTGTAACATTAGTGTGTTCCTTTCTAGATTCAAAGCAGTAGGACTGTGTGGTTTGTTATGGGTGAGTAAAAAGTAATTCCAGGACAAAGAGAAATTATAGGTTGTTACCCCATTTGTTGCCCATAATAACTGTTCGTCTTACAAAAATCTTTAACCATTATTAAACCACAAATACAGCTTACACTCTGGTATGACTTGTGGTTTTGTTGTAACTAAAAGAATTAGGAGAATTGACAGCCACAGTATTTGTGGTGCATGTTACACATGATTTAATTATTATTATTATTAGTAGTAACACTTTTATTGTCAGCCTCACAGACAAAAGCACAAGACTACACCAGGGATTTTCACATTCTGGGTAAACTGAGCGGATCTAATGTAACTTTCTTCTAAACATTGCCATTCCTTTCCCCATATCTTGACCTGGGAAGTACCTCTCCAATGGTTGTTATGGTCTTTCTAGTCGAGTTCATTAGACAAAACTTACATACGTCCCAATTTTATTTAAAGGGCAGGTCTAGGGACTATTTGCCACCTTTAACTACTAACTACTCTCCTTTTATTTCCAATCTTCCTGCCTAAATAAGTACAAATTTCTACCTCACAAATACACTTTTTGGGTTGGAAGATTTAAATTAGACGCTCACCTGAGCTTTTGTTGCGCAACCTGGAATTTCATCTCGGCTGTGGTAACGAGAGGGGGCGCTGCAGTTTCCAGCAGCCGCTTCCTAGCGCGGTGCCTGTTGGGAGCGTCACACAGTGATTTATCGGAAAGCAGGAAACGGGAGATAACAACACAGAGAGGGAGAGAGGGAGAGAGGTAGACTGGAGAGACTGCTAGATTGGTAGATTGAAACCGGGATTTGCTGGGATATAAATCTCATATACCAACGCGGGTACTGAATATATATTGCCCCTAAGTGTCCCGGGAACTGAGGAGTTGGGGCTCAATTACTCCCAATTGAGGATAAATTGGGTTTTAAAAGGGAGTTTAACGCCCCCCACCGCTACCCCCAGCCCCCCGCCACCGGGGTTCTCTTAGTTGGATTAGACTGAGTCTGCTGTTCTTTTTGGGCTGGTGACGCGGCTAAACCAGGAGCTCCTCAACAAAACAGAGGCAAAGAAGAGGAAATAACAATGTGATGTTTTCTTTTTTGCGTTCCTGGTGATTCCCAGGCACTACAAACTGGATTATAAAGCATTTAGGACTTTATATTTTTGGGTTCAAACTAAAGCCGAAGATAAAATCCCAGGATTCCCTGTATATGATTACATATATTTTACATCTGTTATCCATATGCGTCCATTATTACACCGTTGGTGTTTATTTAAATGTTGTTATGATTGATTGTGATGTATATATTATATACCTTTATTAAGCTAACACAAACGTTGGATTTTTTTTTTTTTTTTTTTTTTTTGGATAAAGTAAGATTCACCAGAACGGGACGGATAACAGACCCATTGTCGTGGGCCTTTGAATTTTTGGTTCATTTTTATTTTTCTGTTTCTGATTTTAATGGATTTATTCTTCGATTGCGTGGAGGACACCTGACGACAGTTTAAGTTAAAGGCTGTTTTCCGTTATTTTTGAAGCTGCTAAAATAAAACCACGGGGATTAAAACAAGACAAATCAGGAGGGGAGAAAGTGGAACTGACAAAGGCATTTCAGCCCTTTTGGCAAGGTAAATAAACAATTGCTGTGAACTGCATATATAATATATATATATATATATATATATATATATATATATATATATATATATATATATAATATTATATATTTATTATTACTGTGATCACTAGAGCGGTTTCATTACATCCAGACCAAACTGCAATCTGGTGATGGGTTGAAATGTGACCAGAATGTTTCAGAAGTGAAAGCTGTTATTTGATAAATCATTTTGATTGATTAATTAACTGATATTATTTTGTTAACTTTGTATTGACATTATTACGCATAAGAGCAGGCGCACGTCATAAATTTATATATGTAAGCAGTGCCAGTTTTATAGGGGCACATTTTTTTTTTATTGTATGTATTTATTTATTTATTTATTTATTAAACCCATTGCAAATTAAAAAGACTGCAAAGTTAACGTGTTGTGCAAATCTTTCTGAAGAACAGACACGGCTTGGGCATTGGAAAACTGCATTGTGTAGCTACCTACTGGGCCCCAGGCATGCAAATGGAACGAATCAATACAGCCGGATTTATGCCTTGCTAGTGCACGGTACATGATGCAAATACTGATTTCGGCACCGGCGATTTTCTACCAGTTGTATCCTGCATATAATGATTACAGTCCATATATCCTATACATCGCGACTGCAAGGATAATACATGCACTATCCACCACCCTAAAATCATAATAGTTGGACAATCCCTCTGAAATTACAAAAACGAATGACAACAGTGTAACAAGATTGCCTTGTGATCTGGTTACTAAAACACTTGGAGATGCCATTGTTTAATGAAATGTGACAAATTAGCTGTCATTGAGGTTACCATGTTAAATTAGGCTGCTGTAGTAAGGCTTCTCTGTGGCACAACCAACAGTTCATTATTATGGGCACATTTTGACACTATAGTGTTTATCCCTTGACCTGGAGAACAGAGCCTGGAGGCTAACCATGCTAGTTTATTTGGAGACAAATTGCCCAATGTGGACCACTTCACTGTACAGGGAGCAGAACACAATTCTACCTGACATGACAGCTGTAAAAATCATTGTGGTTTTAAGCACTGAGGAAATGTCGACTCAAGATATCCAAGCTAGTTTCTCATCCTCCATGCACAGAATTATCAGATAATTGGTGATAATTACAAAAGAAAAATAGTGGGAAATAGAAAACCTACACATCTTTCTCCATGCACCTGTACTGTACTGCAGTACAGTGGCAAGACTATAACATTTCACACATTCTATGACTGATTTTTTTTTTTTTTTTTTCACAGACCCAGATTGGCTGTAATCTTGGTCTGTTTTGCCCAAATTAACATTAGGAAGTCTGACTAGTGCCAATCAGGTTTGCTGAAACCAGCCTTTTCTGGTTGAAACATAAAACTGCCTCCGACCAGGTTTTTTTTTTTTTTTAGGACTTAATAACCCTGTTGCACTTTTTACATGAAATGGAAGAGTATATTTCAAGTACAGTAAATGAGACTAAAGACCATATTGGAAAACGTGAGCAAATGGTTGCATATTGAAGTCTGGGCTACTTGATGTCTTTAATTTGATGCAGTCTGGGGCTGGACAGAGTACCCTTGATAGTACCTGTGTATTAGCACTCTGGAAATGTTATTATCAGTCCCCTGAATGCTAATCTGTGGGGGATCCTGGCACTTGGTGGTCATCTGATTGTAAAATGTATGCTCTGTTTGATTTGTCCCACTGTTTACTGTGTGACCCCATTTTTCTAATGGTGTAGATGATGTGCGAGGTGATGCCAACGATCAGTGAGGCTGAGATTCCATCAGGCGGAGGTGGGGGCGGGGGGTCGGGCTCTCCCCTCCAGTCGGACTCTGATGGTCATTTTGAGTCGCTGATGGTGTCAATGTTGGAGGAGCGGGACCGGCTCCTAGACACGCTGAGGGAGACCCAGGATACCCTAGGCCTGACCCAGGGAAAGCTGCATGAGGTCAGCTATGAGAGGGATTCACTACAGAGACAGCTCAACACTGCACTTCCACAGGTAACAGATCAATTTAAACTATAATGCTGAAGTCTAATACAATAAGAAATTGATAGTTTATTAACCTAAAGATATTATTTTAAACAGTGCCAGACTAGAACCTTGCCAAATAAACATTTGTGTTTTCAAGAAGGTGCACTGGCTTTGTTCAACGCAGAGCTTTGAATACTGACGTCAGTTTCAGCACAAGGATTTTACTGTATTTATGGTAACGAACCTGTTTTATTTGTGAGTTGTCAAGGAGAGAACTTTGTGGCTTTATAATGAAGATTACATTTTTAAAGTCTTTTGTGCATAGGGACATAAATGGACAGGATTTCTTTTAATATGCAAAACAATCCTTTTAACATTTCTTTTTTTTGAGTTTGCATGTCCAGTTTGGGGGTGGGGTGGGTTATTGCACTCTGTCAAATTCAGCAACTTAAACCATTTACAGTAAATTATATATTTAGTGGCCCTGTGGAAACCATACAAATATAAGTGGAAGAAACACATTCACACTACAAGAATGCCTTCTTGAGGATATTTGTGGCTTGGATAGGGCTGGTGTTTTCTTTGGACAAAAATAATGTAGTCCTCCTAATATAGCCTGACTTGAATCCTACACAAGTTTTAATGAGCCTTGAGTATAGCCAGTGGATGCTTTGGGGAGGAAAGAAGCTGGCCTCTTTGGAGCCACCTTTCAAATGTATTGCAGGGGTCATTAAAGGTCACTTGGAGACATATGCAAATACAGTAGCCTGTCCCCTTTGTTGTTTAAACAAACACTCCAGAAGTGTTGTAATTAAAGGTACCTTGTGGATGTGGTCAGTGCACATGGGGACCTTTATTGCCTTTGCTTCATTGGAGTGTGCCTCAAAGCTAATGCATGTTGTTGGTAAGGTGTCCTGATTTTCTTGGTGCACGAGTATCTGTTAAAAGGCCATACTGGAAACTGGCTCCTCCACCTTGAGCATGTGTTCACTGGGGTGGCAGATCTTTTGTATTAATGCATATAAAATGTATGTTGTCTTATTGTAAACCTATCTCAGTGTTTGCAGGTCTGGATAATTAAGGGTGGGGGTGGTTGGATAGGCATCTGACCTGCTTTACTGTAAACCTGTCTGTTTGCAGCTTTGTAATAAAATCATAATGTCCCACAAAACCTTTCTGTTCCAGTTTTTACAGTACTTGCTATAATTGTATACAATTCAACAGTACAGAAAATATTCAAAAGGTGGGTCCATGTGATACATTCTTTAGTTCAGGAGGTGGGTGGGCAGCTTAATGTTTTATAGTTATTCACTGGTGGTAGAATATGCAATATTTTTTCATTTCTTTAATGGTTATATGCTGTGAGTTGGCTAGAATAGAAAATGAAAATTTGAAAATCAAAACGCAGCAAATCTAACTGCAATTCAAATCCAAACAGCAATAGAAGTCTTTCTTCATAGATTGAACCTACGCAGGAAAAAATATCTTTGCTATACAGCTGAAGCATTGGAAAACAGTGGTGCTACGCTTCCCTCCATCTCTTCTTTCCTTTCTCTTGTTAGATAAAAGGTTTTTAAATAGATACGTTTATCATGCACCTTGGGGAATACTGCCGTTTTGTTCATTTCTCTTCAAAGCGATCTGTCCATTCGAAAGTACTTTTATTAGTGCATACTTAAATTATAGTAGGAATGCATGAGGGATGGTGGTGCTGTATTGCAGAGAGGTATTATTTAACCCAGATGAATATTCTACTGCATTACTAACGTGGCAGTTCTAAACATATAATGGGAAAGGTGTCATTTACTGTATGAAATTGTAGTAATGGCAAAGCTTGTGTATACAACAGCTGAATCAGGTTCTGTATTTATTTAAAAACAAATCCCTGTTTTCGAAAAGACAATATAAAAAGCACAGAGGAAAACCATGCCCAGAGCATTCCTTGTAAAAATAGATCATGATGACTGTGGAATTCTTCAGTAGTCCTGATATCATTTGCTGAATCTGCAAGTAATTGACCTTTGTGTCTGGGATCTCCTAGAATGTCCTGTATAGCAGAGCTGGTCTATATTCCCTTGTAAAGGTTGACTTGATGTGAAAATATGTTTGAGTTCTAAGCTTTGCTTGGATCTAAAGAGATCCTAATGTATAGTAAGCTAGTGGAAAATGTGGGTCCTCTGGCTGGCGAATTAAAAGGAAACACACTTCCTCCAGTCCAGAGATTTATAGCTTTAAAATGTTGGGCAGTACAGAGCAAGCTTTGTGCCTGTGGGAAGTCACTGCACACTTCGTGTGTGTGTGTGTGTTTTTTTTTTTCTTTTAAACTAGAGGAGGGAACATGCTAATCGATCTTGTGACATGAGCTGTAACAGCAGGATTTGCATATATATATATATATAATATATATATATATAATAAATAAAAAAAAATATATATATTGATGTTGCAGATACAGTACATGGGGCAGGGAATGCTTGTGTCTGATTTAAATCTTAGGCCCTGTCCACACTATTCCTTTAAACCGGCTTAAAAGTGCTAAATACACTACACAGCGTTTAATACCGTACTCGAGACCACCACAGGGGATAGTCTCGAGTCCGGTTCGAAATTAGATCCCAAAACCCTTTCTGATATGTTTTGGCGCGTGGACATTACAAATACAGTACTCGGAACAGGCGCCTGAAGGAGTTGAACGACTATCAGTACTGCTGTACCGTATACAATTTCTGAGGCTTGTTGTAAAATAGTGGATCATGGAGTGACGTGATCAGATGTCAAAAGCAAGACACATTGATAAAATGTACCTTGTGATTATGATAAAACATTTTTGAGTACGGTTCTCGAGATCGGTTATGTAGTGTGGACAGGGCCTTAATTTGTGAGGAATATAGTACTAATTAGGAATATTTTTAGTTTTTTTTTAATGGGCAAAGTGGACAGTTCAATGAAGGCACATTATCTTTGATTGTAGGGTTGTCTACAGAGGAGGGGGTTGCATCTGCTTCATTTCAGGGACATCTCAATCTTGTGGCACAAGCAGTGAATAGATATTACAGTAATCTTGGACAATTAGCTTTTAAATATTTTTTTTTTTTGTATTGCAAAAGGCTACCACATAGATTTCTTCAGATTTAAAGTAAATAAGAAATATATAATTTTGGAACAAATGGTGACACACACATACATACACACACGCGCACACACACACACACAGATTTTCCTGATTTAGGCTGTTAAAAGCATTTCTAATGATTTTAAGGATTTTTGTGGCATATGCATGTCACTGAATTAGTCTGCATCAGTTAGTCCAATTGCATCTGTTAGTTACAGTAATTCCAATTGAAGTAAAGGACATATCATTATAGCCTATTAACAGGACAGATGGTTGTTTCCTTTATCATGGTTTTAGTGGCAATAGTACAAATTGTACTTTTAGCTGGCTCGCTGTAAATCCTATTAGTCATTTAAGTGTCTGCGTGAACAGAAGTAAAATGAGTTTGCTCAGGAAGTCAAGCTTTGAAAAGCTCTGAAAAGACTTCTTACTTGTACTATGTTTTACCTGAGGATTTATTCTTGAGCATTTTCAAGTGTAATGGTTGAGAAATGTTAATAGTGCACGCATTAAATTGGGCAGTTTTGCATTCTTGTATGAGACTTTGTTTTTTGTAAAAAGAACATACTCTTTACACAATACATCAAAACTACTGAAAGTCAGACTCCACAGAGAGAAATACTTTTATAGAGGTGAAGCTTTACAGTACCTTTGGTGCTGTGGCCAGATATTTATTTAACTGTGTCTGCCAGTGCTATGTAAATATTGCATTTCATCATTCACCAGCAGAAACTGCAATTGACAGCTGCATTGGGAACCACTCCAGCAGACTAGAATGTTTTGTTTTTCAGGTCACAGATTTGTAGAACAGTTGGCTCTTTATGCAAAGAAATAACATATATTATTTATTTTTGCTTGTTTTAGAATATAGGTATAGTCCTCATGTAATGCATTCTATAATACTACTGTTTAAAAAAAAAAAAAAAAAACCAAAAAAAGTATAAATACCCTAACTACTGTAGATAGTTTACGTGTTCATTTATTTTTAAATATTAGTTAGTAGGTTTATTAAGGAACTGAAACCTTTTGTTGAACTGTTTGTAATGCTGAGCAGTCCCAGTAATGCAATGTCCCTGTTTCTGCTGTGTAATCTGATTTTTGAATGGCTTGTTGTTGGTCCTTGAGTGTACAGTACTGTATTCCTTGCATAAAGACAGTCCAGACTGGGGAAAATGGAGACAGTAAGGTTGTTGTTAGTTAAATTCCCCCCCCCCCCCCCCCCCCCCCCATGGTGTAACAATGTGTTTTCCCAGACTTCAAATCCATCCAAGGACTGTTTCAAGGCCCAGGAATTAGGACTACAGTACCACCATGTTAAAGGAACTAATAAGGCATTTGGTTAATAACGCTGGGTTTGGTAACTGTGCAGGTGTATTGTGTTTGTTATTTTTATTGTTTTTGTTTTTTTTTAGATCAAAAGCTTTGATTGAGACACTGCTGGAGTCACCGTGACAAGTCTGAACACATACCGGGTGTAAATTGAGTGAATTCTTTGTTTTGTAGTGTTACTTCCACGTATATGCATTTTTTTTGATGGGGAAACAGTGCATGCTTTGACTGTCTTTCTTGGAGGTGATGTTTTCTACTTTTCTATTTCCATGTATATATGAGAGGGAGGCGAAGAGGAAGTCTCAGTGCCACACTGATATTGTATGCTCTACCCAGCCAATGATAATGATGGAAGTGTTTAATAATGTCCCAGAAGTTTAATTTGATGTCTGGGAGAGGTTGCTGTTCTGCTAAACACTATGCAGCCTTTCTGAACTGTGTCTGGATAAAGAAGCATGTTTTAATTTGCTATTTAAATACTCAAGTTTGAAACGCACTATACTGTAGTATCTACTGTACCCTCCAAAATATGTGAGATTCCAGCAATGTTTAGATTGGTTCTATTCCAGAATATTGTATTGGTTTAATAATAATCACAACTACTGTGCACTTAAAAAGAATGCAAGAAACGGTATATTTTATGTGATTTATGTGCACAAGCTGTGGTCATTTCTTGTACATAGATTTCTGAGGGAGTGCATCAGGGATTAATATGAACATGTACTGTACCACAGTATACTGTAGGTTTTAATTGCTTTTCACTGGGAGCTTTCAGTACTGCTTGTCTTGGACGTATACACAAATGTACCGAAATGCACTTTATCTGTTTCTATTATTAAACCACATTTTAACCCAGAAATAACTTTCAGCAACATACTTGTATTAGTGATTGCCACTTTGATCATAGATCTTGTTTGTAACTAAGCGTAGGCCGAAAATAGAGACTCCATAAACCTGACAGATTTCAGAACGGCTCGGATGGATTTGTGGTGGTGAGAATCTGTGAAGACCCTTGGTGTAAAATGTGCTTAAGGTCACAATTGCACAGTGTGCTACTAGAAGAGTAGCAAATGGATTCTTGTCTTGGCCACAACTTTTTAGTAATTCACCACTATGTTACGATACAAAAACAACCAATATTAAAGGAAAGTGTGTTTTCAGGCTTTTACCTTCCCACTACAGTACATAGTGTCTTTATTCTTTTTAAAAAAAAAAATGTAAGTACTTCTGCTGCCCTCCTTAAACATAAAGCCTCTTGAGTAACAAGGTATCATTCTCTTCATTAGTAATGTGGGGAGTTAACTTGGCAGGGCTGTCTTGTCACTGTTTGTTCTTTACTGTACTCTGAGTATTTTTACAGTATTTTCGTACTTTTGTTGCGCTTAAAACAGTGATTTTTCTAAAATAGAGGCAGAGCATTAGAAGGGCTTTATGGATGTGAATTACTCCACTCCTGTGTTGCTCCCATTTCAATTCACAGCCACTTAAGTGCAGTATGACTCCAATATTAATTGCCCTCTGCTCCTGAAAGTCTAGTTTGTCAGGTTTTGTTAGATATTTATGTAATCCTAGGTTCAAAGAAAACTGCCGCTTGCATATATCCATGTGGGCTTCATTAGCCGACAATAAAGACATTGTAATAAACAGCCGGCCCATCTGAGGACCTGTGGAATGTTTCAAACTCAAGTTCTGTTCTGGCAATGGAAATGGGGTGGGGGTACTGTGTGTGTGTGTGTGTAGCTCAACCTGGACAAACCCTTTAATACAGTATTACTATATTAAATGCATAAGGGTTGGGGCTTTTTAAATGTTTTTTTTTGTCAGGTGTGTAATGCTCTTTTAAGCAGGTTTATGGTTTTATGTCTCCCATTTTAGGTTTTACTTTGCAGAAGGCGAACAGGTTAATTGGTAAATGTAGCAATTTATCTGCCTTATGTTTGGCTTGCTCTTTAGATGAACATCTGGTTTTAAATAATGGTTTCAAACAGGATCTGCTACTTCAATTTTGAGTCCTTCAAATAACAGGTAACCGCTTGTCCCTGTGGAAGCCACCGATTTTGTTTTAAGTATCTGTGTGGGTTTTACTTGATCCTACAGCAGCAACAGTTTAAAAAAAAAAAAAAAAAAAAAAAAAAAAAAAAGTTGTACCTAGAGGTTTTTAGTTTTGTAGTCTGCTTCCATTGAGTGAGGAGTGATGAGAGGAACAGCCTCATCTTGAACCCCTGACCCCTTTTCTTGTTTGTTCAAACCTTTTTATTTATTTATTTATTTTTTTAACTTTTTGTATTATTTGGAAAACCATTAAAAGCAATCAATCGCAAAAAAAAAGTGCCTTGCCATCATCATATGATCACAACTAGGCTGAAGTTAAACAAACGGGCAAAGAGAAAGGAAATTAAACTGCTGTATCTTGTACCCCATAAGACTGGTGTTTAGGCCAGCTTAACAAATACTTCCTTATTTGATGACCCCAAAATTATTTCTGTTAAACATTTCAACTCTTGCACTGTGATGTTGAGCTATCTGATATACAGCTGATGTGTAATTTAGAACTGGCTAACTTGGACAACAGCTGTGTATCGTGGAGTCAACACAAAACTACCTCTCTTATAAGCTTGTCCATGAATATTTTATAAAGGGCTGCTATATTGTATTGAATAAACCTGACTCCTCATCAGAGGGAACAAATTGCTTCTCAAACACATTTGTAACCCCTTATCAAAATGTGTGGGTTGGGACCCTGATCCTTGGGTGTGTATATGAAATTGATCCTCAACACCTCCCCTTGCATGACCTACTCCTTTTCTTTATGTAACGAATCCCCGGCAGCAAGGAACTAAAGCATTAAGTATAGTATCATCTGTCACACGGTTGTAAATTTAATCTGTCAGAGAGAGTCTGCACTGACAGAGGAGTGCTTTCACTTGTGCCCTCACTGCTGGTATATTATTGTTTTATTATGCTTACCTGTACCAAGAGTTAATTTATACATTCCTGTTTATGAATTTAAAGGTCAGTGTTCATAACAGTAATTTCTGTGAACCTGTGTATCTATCAAGTCCTGAGACCTACCTTTTTGTAGTTTTGCCCTAAACATTTTATTTTAGGTTTGTTTAGGTTAAAGGGGGGGACACAGGTACTTTCATATGGACATTTTACTATATTAAAACTAGCATTTAATCCGAATTAGAGACCTGCAGGTACAGCTTGTACAGATCTCTGTATTATATGGAAGATAACCTCTAGAAAATGTTCCTTTAGGAAGCTTTTGGCTATATAACCTTTAAAAATATGTATTCCATCCAGTCTTGAGCCTACATTACAATGCAGGAGGGTGTTGTAACTCACATAATGTGGAATGGGCCTGTTGCTTTGAAAGCTTGACACATTTGTTCATTCCCTTTGGGTTTCTTGGCAGACCGACACTAAAAGCCACAATACCCTTTGCTACAATCTTAAAAGTGAGCAGATTTTGTCGGCTGCATACCATGAATACTTCAGTATTGTCTGCTGGCTCATTGCAAGGGTCAGACATGCTCCATAAACTCACTCTCCAATCGCTCTTCTTAAACTTCATGGAATAACCTTCTGAAATTCAGGATTTTCCTCCACCCGAGGAAGTTGTTAAATGTTACTTGATGCAGTTTTGTGTGTTCAGTGTTTGGATTTACTGTGCATTCAGTGTTTATACAGTACCTGCTCTACTAGGTTATTCATGATGCTGTCCCAATTCTCCTGCTTGAATCCCCTGCTCCAGCCGCAGTAGTCTTTCATTCTGGGGTGGCTCTGGATATAATTGGAGTAGATTGACTCTGTGGGTGTGAGTTGATTAGGTCAATTACAATATTATTTAATGCAGCTTTGTTGGTTACTTAAAATAGGCAAGTGGTTTCTGCAATGAATTGCAAATCTCTTTCTTGATCAAGGTTCATTTTACCGCTGTAGAAAATATCTTTATACTGCAGAACAAATGAGGGTGGACCATAATGACATTTTCAGTCCTCACCTACCAGCTAACAACTGTTGATTTACTGTTATGTCTTTCTCCTAAGTTAGTACTGTAGTTCTTACTCTCACACACTTTTTTTTCTGTGCCCTCCAAATAATGCCACACCATTGCTCTCTCCCACAATAGAGTAAAGAATGGATTAAAGTAATTTCCCTCCTCCGAATATATATGCATCTTGCTCTTTTTTGATGGACAAATCGGTTATACAGTTAGTACTGTCGGTTACCATGAATTTAATTTATTAAAATATGCACATGGGCAAATGTACAGTACTACTATATGTAACAGTAGGATAAACCTGCCAGTAGTCCTGTATACTCTGTGTAAAATAGCCCGGTTTGTTATAGAAACAATTTCAAGTGTTGAAACATTTGTCTACTAGACCAAGACGTTTGTTTAGATTTACTCCGATTTAGTTTTTGAGCGTTTACTCATTTCCAGGGCTTCCTTATAATTTTACGTCATACTGAATGCATTGCTCATCCAAACTGTGAAGTGAATGTCTTACAGTGGTTACAATAAAATAAACAGTTGCATCTACTAATCTTAGATGCGTTTTTGTTATGTAGAGAATTCCTTTTTTTTCTGAATAGTTTGTTGATCTTTATGGAGATTATATATTTTTAGGACTACCAAAGTAAATACAGCCGTTAACCACTAATTGGTATCTAAAGATTTAAAGGCAATAACTTCAAGCCACATGCATTTGCAGTTGTGTACAAAAAAAGTACAGTTTCCTAATTCATTTGGGCTAAGTTTTACCAATTATAGTAGCACTACATCTACAGGCTGTGTGTATTTGTTTGGCCTGTAGTGTGGAAACCTACATATAACCACTGCCTAACCTTTTGAAACTTATTGAAATATCAATTGCGTATTATTTTTTCTTTTTCAGGAGTTTGCTGCACTTACTAAAGAACTTAATATATGCAGAGAGCACCTTCTAGAACGAGAAGAAGAAATTTCTGAATTAAAGGCTGAACGAAATAACACACGGGTTAGTACATTGTTCATTGGTGGATTCATCCATGTAGCTGTTGGTGCTGGCATGGGTCTATCTCCTGAAGAAGGATTTACTGATTTAACTTGCAGGTGTCTGCCATTCTACTGTACATTTAAAAAAAAAAAAAAAAAAACACCAGGAAGAATTTGAACTGCAAGAGATTCAATACGCTGTAAAGACAAGCTGTGCAGACCAATACACTTAAACAGGGATACGTGATAAAACCTTAATTACTGCTGCCTAAACTCTGCATTTTATTTTCAGCTTGTGTACCACATAACCTTTACTTAAATCTCAAAGAAGACTCTTCTCATGTACTGAAGGCTACTGCCGTTGCCTGCTGCTCATCCTACTTGAAGGCTTCTTTGTGTGTGTTGATTTTTTTCAGCTGCTTTTAGAGCACTTGGAATGCCTTGTCTCGAGGCACGAGCGCTCTCTCAGAATGACAGTAGTGAAGAGACAAGCACAATCTCCAGCAGGGGTGTCCAGTGAAGTGGAAGTCCTCAAAGCACTGAAGTCTTTATTCGAGCACCACAAAGCTTTAGATGAAAAGGTAATTCTGAGATTGATTTATATTATATGAACTATTTTAATTTCTTAAAGCAGCACCTTTTATATATTAAACAGAATTTAGATCTACGTGCTATATATATATATATATATATATATATATATATATATTTTTTTTTTAATACTGAATGCTATGCTTGATGTTTACAATAATTTTCTGACCAGGTAAGGGAACGGTTACGAGTTGCATTGGAACGATGCAGTGCATTGGAAGAACAGCTAACCTGTTCTCATAAAGAGGTGAGTATTGAATGTGCTTTAAAACACAGTTGCATGCTTTGAATGTTATACTAATAAATACCCGGTAAAACTACAGGGAAACCAGATTAACTTCTAAATTCTAGCATTCTTTCTTTTTCTAAATCTGGGTGTCTTAAAATCCTTAATTTTCATATTTTAGTTTGTGCTTCATGTAGCTCATTCCCCTGAGTGCTGGCATGAGTACTGTGAAAATTGTGTGAAAATTGGTGTGACGGTTCTTTTACTGAGATGTGAAATTGGCATTATGGATGTTTAACATAACCAGGCCCTTGTTCATTAGATGGATTACTAACTTAATACTGAGGACAAATTCTTGTGTTAAAAATTCCCTTGTCCCACCACCACAGTAATGTTACATGGTCGAGATATGTGAAACTGCTTAAAGGAGCAACTCTGGAGGAAATGTAATTAAAACCATGAGATGGGATAGGATCCTTGATTACTTTGAACACAAACAATACCAATGGTTTGCATTGTATTAATGGTAGTCTTCCAAGTACCCTTCCAAGGTTTAGATTGGTGAATCTGTTATTTCCTTCATAAATCTATGCCAGATGAAACTTTATCTAATGGCTGCATTTAATTATAGCTAGTGTACACAGCAGCATCACAGGCATAGCTGTGGTCGTGGTTGCAAGCTACAGGAATCAACATGAATTATTTTTAGAGTGCACACTATTCCCAATACTATCCTTTTTTTCTGCTTGAGTTTAACAGAAGACTGATATTAACTTTATAGAAAGCATCAGTGTATTAATCCAAATTCTAACTTTGCAAATTACAGCTGGCTATTTTGAGAGAGCAGAATAGCCAAAAGAAAGCATTGATTAACAATGGCACAGTGGAAATGAACCACGACTCGGAAAACGCACCGAGCACAAATGGAAAGGTAAAAGTCATATGTGCTATTCCTAGGTCTGTTTCACTGTGTAGTATACCTTGGTGTACCAGTGAAATTCTGGTAAGCATCCTCTGTGTAGCAAGCCGTAAAGTCAGCGGACCACAGCTTCGTAGTACAGTGTGACACAGACATGTTGGTTAAGAGTCTTGGTAAAGGCATTTTGGCTGGATAACTGTTTTTTAGATGTCAAATTAGATGACAACCATTTGGATTAGTTATTCATCCAGGTGTGAACCCTTTTTGCTCACTGAGGTTAGTCAGCCACCAATAAAGCAAAATCCCTAATTCTTATTGGTGGTCACATGTAGATTATTGTGTCGTATACATTAGTCTTAAACATGATCCCATGTATAAACTTAATGAATAAAGGAACACTGGATTACACATTGTACAATTTTTTGATGGGGCACCCTCTAGTGGTGCAATTTCAGCATTTTAAAAGAAGCGGAGGAGCAGGGAGAGAAACGGCAGTATTGCAATTACAGGATAAATATTAGAAATTCTCTCTTTATACAAAAAAATAAAAATAAAATGTGTTTGTTGTTTTGTCATAGAGGTCATCAGATGGGTCTCTTAATCATGAAGAAGATCTAGCAAAAGTAATGGAGCTTCAGGAGATCATCGACAGACAGACCAAGGATCTGGGTCAGATGAAGGAGCGATTAGCTGCACTTTCAAGCCGAGTAACTGAACTGGAAGAAGATCTCGATACGGCACGCAAAGATCTTATCAAGTCTGAGGAAATGAACACTAAGTATCAGAGAGACATTCGGGAGGTAGGAAACACATTATTTATATTCCAAATCTTTCTTAAAGGACAAAAAGAACATCTGCCCCTTCAATGTTTTCTCACTGTTGTACATGCTCTCATTACCTGTGTTTTTATTCCCCAACCCCCTACCCCCCTCTGTTTGGCTAAACATAATTCTTGTTAATTGATTTATTTTATCCTTCAGGTTTTTTTCATAGGTCCCTCTTGATATATTATTTTTCTAGAGAAAGAATTATATATAACTTAGTGTTTTTTTTTTTTTTTTTTTTCTCCCCTCCTTTCTGAATAACTAGGCCATGGCCCAAAAGGAGGATATGGAAGAGAGAATAACAACCCTTGAAAAACGCTACCTCGCTGCACAACGTGAATCCACATCTGTACATGAATTCAATGATAAACTTGAAAATGAAATTGCAAACAAAGAATCAATGTTTAGACAGGTAAATAACATTTGCTGTGTTTTTTTCTTTTTTTTCTTATTATTTTGGTGCTGAGGTATGTGTGTAATTTTATATATATATATATATATATATATATATATATATATATATATATATATATATATATATAACAATTTAGGCCCTGGACTTTCGACTAGGCCAGGGCAATAAGTAATCATTTCCACATGACTGCTGACTTGAGGCCTAATATAAAATGAGTTCTCGCTCAGATTCATATCTTTTGATTTGGTCTTGCTCTGAAGTGGATGCAGCACTAGATGCTTTCCTACACTTTGACTGCAGTTTGTTTCTTAATCTGAATTACTGCCGCAGTTTGCCTTGCTGCACTACCGACAGCTTAAAAATGAAATGGCTTTAAAAAACAAAACAAAAAAAACAGGGTTTGAATTTGAAATGTTGTGAAAGAAATGCAAATGCTTGTCTTACCTGTAGTGGTATAGAATAGACTTGTACTGCAGTTTCCATTTAAAGCAGGAAAAGCCTGTGTTTTGGCATCAGTTTTGAAACTCATGACACATGGCTTCAGTTAATGTATGACTGTTATAACTGCGAACTGTTATGATTTTAAACTGCACAATGCAATGTTTGTTTCAAAATGTACACCAATCATGATGTGTAACCAAATCCTGCTTCACAGTGAATACTAACTACATTGTGAGGCAATCTGTAAATCTAAACAATACCTTGTTCTTAAACATTTGGAACCCAGGAAACAGTGGGTGTTAAATCCTTACATTTGTTTCCCAGAGTGAAGAGAAGAACCGGCAAATACAGGAGAGGTTGGAACTGGCTGAACAGAAGTTACAGCAAACACTAAGGAAAGCAGAGACCCTTCCAGAGGTGGAAGCAGAGCTAGCACAGAGAGTGGCAGCACTTACCAAGGTCTGTCTTCTGTCTTTTATTAATCTGTATGCTTGCCTAATAAGGATTAAGATGGTGGACCATGTGATCGCCCCTCCTCCCCCTGGCACCTTTGTAAATGAGATGATTCATTTCAGTAGTTTCTTTCCCGTTTTTTTTTTTCTGTATTTCACATGATAAGTGTTGCAATGATTTTAGAGTTAAATAGCAGGTGAGTGAACTGTATGGAATGGTTTGGGTTGTATGTAACATAACCCAATAACATAACTTGCATGTTTCTCCTAATTAACGGTCAGTGAGTAATATAACTTTAGTTGTAAAGGGGGGATTTCACCCACCAGCAAACAGTTAACACTTGCATAGTATATAATTTCTTCTTTCCTTCTGGTGCCCAGTTGCAGTTTTTACTAAAGCTACTTTTTCTGCACTCTTTATTTCTTGTTTGTGCTTTTATACACATCCATTCTGGCTTCTGTAGCCTGACTCTGCTGTGTCTGGTGACTCCGTCCTTAAGGAAGCTAAGTTACTGGAACTTGCCTCAATACGTAGGAAGGTAGACAATGTCCAGATACAGTACCTTGCTTGCCTGCTGCTTGTTGCTGTTTTTTCTTTTTGTTTTTTTTTGTGGTGTAACCATGACTAGGAAAGTATTTTAAGTGTATGCAGAGGTTCAGGAAATGTCTGTCTTTGGCAGATATTTAATATTTATGTTTTGTTTTTGTAAAATTATGTTTCGGTCGAAAAAAAAAAGAGCTTTTCATGTTTTGGTTTAAAAGTAGTTGGCTGAGTTAATGTAAAAATAAGTGAAGAGGCATGTACATTCCTAGACCTCTGTTTCATCTGTACTAACCTTTAATTTCAAACACCTACTAAACATTAAATCTTTTTATTTTGTGGTGTTTTGGTAAGCCGAGTTAAGCTTTGCACTGCGCATACAGGACTGTTCCATGCTTCTATTGCAGTGTGCTTGCTGCTGAGCATTGTGTTTCATGTGTTCTGTTTCTTAGACATCACTTTTTTTATATAACAGTTTGTTTCATTGGCAGGCTGAAGAGAGACATGGAAACATTGAGGAGCGCTTACGGCAGATGGAAGCACATCTGGAGGAGAAGAACCAAGAACTACAGAGAGTATGATATATTGCACTTGGATTTAATGGCATTCACAATCTGTTAACTAACAATTAACTAACAATTAAACATTGAAGACTTTGTCCCAGATTAACAATTGTGTAAATAGTTTTACTTTAATTGTGACCCTCTTTTAAAAAGGAATCTAAAGGGTTTACTTTTTTTATTCACTTGAATGGCCCTAATTATTCATTTGAATGTCTCTTTAATGCAGGGAGACACTATTGGGAAAGTGGGTCAGTATCAAAGATCATGTGTGTTTTGTTTTAAGGCTCGACAGAGGGAGAAGATGAATGAAGAACACAATAAACGATTATCGGAGACGGTGGACAAATTGCTTTCTGAGTCAAATGAAAGATTGCAGCTTCATCTGAAGGAGAGAATGTCTGCTTTAGAAGATAAGGTAAAAATAAATAAATACTAAAAAAAACAGTTCTCTGATTTTGTAATCTTGAATCGCTGCAGTTTTCCTTCCTCCAGTTTACATTTAAATTGAAACAAAACTAATTTAACACAAAACAGCATATTGAATTATTTGTTTTTGTTATGCTACTGTTTGTCAACTAGAAAAAAAAACTTAGGAGTTGAGTGCTCTATTCATTTGAAGCATCTTGCATCTTGGAGGGATTTGGTTGCACTGTCTGAATTCTGTTTGTACTTTGTCAGAATGCTCTCATTCGTGATCTGGAGAACACAAAGAAACTCATTGAAGAAGCACATCATGAGAAGGTATGTGAAATTTGTATTAAACACTTCACAAAACTATAAAATGTAATATTGGTGTTCTTGTTTGTGATGTGTGTAAGATTAGATCAACCATATAGGTAGCATGTTTTTACAAGATTTTGTGTGAAATGTCTTTTTTTCGATCCTTCGTTTTTTAGGAGCAACTTCTAATTGAAATAGAAACTATGAGGACTGAAAATGAGCAGGCAAGGTTGAGAAGCACTTCTTCACTGCATCATGGGTAAGAGGATAAACAATAGATTTTGTAAAAAAAAAAAAAAAATCAAGAAGCGTGTTTGCGCTCAAAACTATTTTATTTTTGTTTTAGCCGCGCCCATCTGGGCAGCACCCCTGATTTTAGATATCCTGTATCGGCTTCCTCTATGATGGACAGTCATACAGACCACTTCAACACATCAGTGTTGCGACGCCCGCAAAAAGGCCGTATGGCAGCCCTTCGAGACGAGCCCTCAAAGGTGAGGTGGAGATATCTATAGATAAGTGATAAGTTACAGCTGGAGGTGTGCATTGTGGAGAAATTAAATATATTCTCGAAAATGGGTATTTAATTGAGTGCTTGATATTGCAAGTTATTTTACATAAATAAAATATCCAGTATATTTTAGTGCTGTAAATTACAGCAGTTTTGGCTTGTATACCAGGGCGCTATAGACCGTTAGGTACTGTCGGTAAGCCCGGTTGATAACAGAAATCTTTGGCTTTCATTTTTACATACATTTGTGTCAAGTGACAGGTTTTTTTACTGGTTGAGACCTTAATTCTTGTTCTCTTCTTGACCCCTGCTTTCTCTCTGGATACCTGAAGCATGTAAGTTTGTGTTAAATCCATGTTTTATATTATATTTATTAGCTGGATAAATGCAATACAATTTCTAAGTGAGAACAGTCTAAAAAAAAATAGTAACACTGCAAAACCATTTTTTTTAATTTAATGTCCTACCTTTCTTTCTAGCAAGGTGCCAACTCATTTTTAATATAGCTACAATAAGTACAATAATTTTTTTATTTGAGGTTAATAAAATGATAAACAAACGTCTTGCTCTGTTGTCAGGTGCAGACGCTCAACGAGCAGGAGTGGGAGAGAGTGCAGCAAGCCAACGTCTTGGCTAACGTGGCCCAGGCGTTTGAGAGTGATGTGGATGTGTCTGACGTAGAGGATGACAGAGAGACTGTTTTCAGTTCTGTTGATCTGCTGTCCCCGAGCGGTCAGGCTGATGCCCAAACTCTGGCTATGATGCTTCAGGAGCAATTGGATGCTATCAACAATGAAATTAGGCATGTCCTAGTTTGTATCAATAGTGGTTTTACACTTGCACTTTTGTTTTAGGGTTTTGTATAAACTAGGAAATAACAAGCGATCCCAGCTTTGTCTGACCTCCCTGGTACACCAGAAGCACAATGAAACATAATGTTGTACAATATATTAGTCTTCATATTGATGGCAGACTTGTTCATCTTTTGTTTTAGTACATATACGTGTGTAAAATGGGTCATCTTTCTATTCAGGATGATTCAGGAAGAGAAGGAGACGACAGTCCAGCGGGCTGAGGAGATTGAAAACCGAGTGGGAAGTGGGAGTTTAGAAAATCTTGGCAGCAAATTCAGATCCATGAGCTCCATTCCTCCCTCTTTCACTGGCTCCTCCCTGGCAGGTTCCTCCCCCCCCGGCAGTGGGCACTCTACCCCTCGCCGCGTACCGCGCAGTCCTGCCCGCGAGGTAGACCGCCTCGGTAGCATGACTTTGGTAAGTTGAAAATTAAATTGCAATGTTCACTTGTTGTTTCTGTGATTTTTCTTTCTCCTTTCACTAAATGTTGCATCATAGTTTTGGTGGGTTTTTTTGCCGTATGTTTTTTTGTTGCTCTATTGGTAATTTGCAGCTTTTATTACTTCTTTTTTTTTTTTTTTGGGGGGGAGGTTACCTGAATTGTACAGTGTTTGCTAAAGTGGTTCAAAAGATCAATGGGTGGATTAGTAGACAGTCTGGTGCAAAACGCAAATCTTGTTTTTGCAGTGTCACCATTTTCTTTTCCACGTTTATTTTTAAATATATTAAATTGTACACTTCAAGTATGAAGTAACTAGTTATAGCATTAGGGGGTTTGTTTTTCCTTGTTTTTTTCTTATATAATTTGTTTTATTTTAGCCCTCATCCTACGATAGATTTGTAATCCAGACCTCAGTTCCCCATCAGACTGTAGTTTATTCATCCAACACTTCTCCTAATTCGCCCCCATCATATAGTGATTCATCACGCAGCTCTCAGGTACACAGAACGGTAATCTCTAGAATTGTGTCAAAACCTGGGGCCATATTCTTTCAGAGCTACTTGGCAAAATAATTATGTAATCGGGTAACATTTAATTTATTTATGAATGTATTAAACACTCAAGTTTTTGCCCCTGTGAAAGCATGTGTGTGCTATTTGTTTTAGGGAGCAGGGGGCTTTTGCAGCATTATAAAGCATTTTAACCTTAGTGTTTATCTTATCCTGTGTGGGTTTGTAATGGTTGGTATTAATATCTTCCTGTGGGCAATTTAGGGTCTGGATAAAAGAGGAAATGTCAATTTGAGGAGGAGGGGAATGTGTCTGCAAAATCAATGTCTGTTTTAAAGTTCCCTTTTTATTGTGATTTCCACCGAAAAACTTTTTGAAATCGGGTGTACTTCTGTATGAATGTGGTCCCAGGTTAGAAAAAGTTAAAATATTGGTTGCCATTTTAGATCAAAAGAGGTTTACTTAATTACCTTTCCCTCTCTCTCAAATCCCTTGACCTTTTTTTTTCTGGGTCTCTAAAACACCTACTGCATTTTCTCACAAACGTTTCCAAGCTGTGATATGTTGGATTAACACCTGCTTTAGCCTTTGCTGCTCTCTCCACATCTAACGCTTCTTTTTATCCCTTACTTTTGAAATTAATTTCACAGCTTGGTTCTGAATAATATTGGATTTGCTTTCTAACCCAGCTTTCTTTTTCTTACACGCTTCTATCAGCCTAGTGATTTAAGGAAGCACCGTAGGAAGGTAAATCAAATCATAAAGGGCACCCTGCCACCGCGCTAAGGGTCCCGCAGTTGTTTTCAACTGAATTTAGTGTGCTGTTTTAATGCAGAAAGAGTATCATGAGATGTCATAATTAGCATAAAAGCCATTTGGCAGGATGAATGACTGGCTTTTCCCTTTTTAATTTAGAAATGTAACATGCAATAATGAGGTTGTAATTAGTGTGTTTCACACTTCAGAGCATCTTTTATTTAATGCATTAACCTAGAATACTGATGAACTAAGGGAAAACTTGTTACTGCAATTAAATGTAAATACTTTTGTACAGGGTAATTGGTCAGTGAATGTGTGCTTTTTAGAAACCTGCTTTTAAGAATGAGGTATTTAATCTATTCATACCTTTTTGCTGATCAGTCCCCAGTATCACAAGATGACAAAGCTACAATAAAATGCGAGACCTCTCCTCCATCAACACCCAGGTCTATGCGTTTACACAAGGGACCCACCCACGCAGCCAGCCATGAAGATATCAGGGATATAAGAAGGTAACTAATGTGATGGACCTCTCATTTTAGAAAGACTGGCTTTCTGAAAGTTAAGGAAAATATGGGAGTGGCTCAGAGTTGCTAGATGGATATATATATGCATTTGAAAATAATTACCAGGACTCTGGTACTTTTTTATTTTTATTATTTTTGTTTGGTTCTTGGAATATACAGTATACAGTACAGTAACTACAGTGGATTTTGGGTGCAGTCTTTTTAATACACTGTAATTAAAATGTCAATGCAGTGTATGAAACACACACAGTGTATGCTCTTGTAAATGGTTCTACTAAGATGACTTGCTTTCCTGCAGTTCCACTGGTTCCCAGGACAGCCAAGGCAGTAACCCTAGCAGCAGCAACAGCAGCCAAGATTCTCTGAATAAAGCCCCCAAAAAGAAGAGCATCAAATCTTCCATTGGCCGACTGTTTGGCAAAAAAGAAAAGGGTCGGCCTGGACTTCCTGGCAAAGAACCTATGGGCCAATGTTGGTTTGGAAACTAATTCAACATTATTGTTTGAAACAGTCAGCTTCTATATCATACTTGATATTTCTTTTATACCGTTTTTGCTATTTTCATGGTCACAACCGTCCTGTTAATGCAGGAACTAGTACATTTTCATAATAATTTCTATTCTATTCTTTACTGTCAAAAAAACAATTGGAGCAGCCATCTATTCATGCCAACTAACCTTGGTTGTAATTGTTGGTGATTTCTTTTCTTATTTGCATTTATAAAATATGTTTTCAAACTTACTTTAGCAGGTACTCCAGATGGGGATACTTCTCCTCAAGATGCCTTAGGACTTAGTAAACTGGGAGGACAAGTGGAAAAAAATAGAAAATTACAGAAAAAGTAAGTTGTTTTATATATAAATGTTTATTTTTTTTTTAGTAAATATTAGTTTATAATAGTGTGTTCTGTTTTACTTTTATACATGCAGTATCAGTTATCAAAGCAGACCAATAATTGTGACTATTAAAATAAGTAATAATGTTGACTGGTTTTATTAGATAACCATGTTTTATATATCATTTAAAACTGGAAATGGCAGTGTTAGATAAATTGAACTTTTTTTTGCTAAATTGAATAGCTTATTTTGTTTCAAACACTATTTTTTTTTTTTGCTAATTAGATTTGATAACTGTTATATAGACTGTCTAAACCTGTATACCCAATCCCATAATATCATTGACATTTGCTTTTTAGAGATTAGATTGCTTTTACCACTTTTATTTTGCCTTTTATTTGCTGATTTTTCCTTTTTTATTTTTATTTCACCCCTTCCCCCTCCCTCCTTTTCATATCATATAGTGCAAATTCAGGGTAAGTTAATTTATTCATTATTTACCCTTGTGAATGCTGGTTATCACTTCTTCTAAAGATTTTTCTTTCACTGCAGCTCCACTGTTGCAATTTTCCCTCCTTTTTTCATTTCAGTCCTTCTTATCAAGTAACAAGCCCTTTTTTAAAACTTTTATCATTTATCTCCCAAAGACTAGGCTGTTTCCAGAGTCAACTTTTTAATGGAGCATGACATTTTTTTCTCCTGTGCTGAAACAAGCCAAAAAGATCTTCCCATTTTGTATCATAAGTATGCAAATGTTGCATTAAGAACAAATATGCTGCCCCCTTATGGATTTTCACTAGAAATGTTACTGAACAATGGGGTGATCAAACATGGTGATTTCAGCTTTAAGAATGCGTTTTTAAAGTTTGCATATCTTTCAAAAACTTGAATTGTATAATTATTTGAAAGAGAAGACAACTGCTCTATACGGGTTCTAGTTTGTATTAAAACAACTTTTATGTAAATATGCACACTTAAAACTAATTAAGCCTCTTAAATGTAATGCATTTTTCAATGACTGAACACTAGCATGGCTTGGTTCTGTAATAGTTTGATTCCAGTTTTTGAGTTTTAGCAGACATACACTTGTTTTTCTGTTGCTGAAGCTAATAGGAAAACATGTCATTTATTATTACTCAAAAATGTGAACTTTTACAGTCAGGAATCTGCTTGTGAATTCTGTTTTGTACTCAACACTGGGTTGTTATGGTACTGTGTGTTCATGTTTGGGGGTGGCTCTCGCCCGACTAACACTTAGCCAACACTTGATAACTGAACTGGAAATGTGTGCATGGGGTGTAATTTTTAACTTACTCTTTGCTCAAGGTGCAAGCAGTGGAGATGCAGCAGCTTTCAGCTGCAAGCTTTGTCCTTGTTTTTAATGTTGTGTGTTTAAGTTGGGTTTCTTAAAGTTGTATGATTTAAAATCCTCAGCATTTAGGTCCTTTTCATGCTCAAGTGATGGGACTTATTATTATTTATTTGATTTATTTTTATTGAAGGTCCTTTCTAACCACATTTGCTTTTGTAGGCATGAGCTACTAGAGGAGGCCCGCAGGCAAGGTTTACCATTTGCACACTGGGATGGTCCGACAGTGGTTGTGTGGTTGGAGGTAAGAGGATCTTGTATATTCTGTAGATTTGTGAATTTAAGGGAAGTGATTGCGTTGAAAAGGACTTCTTAGTAGTTTTGTTGTAGATGGTAAAACTGAAAATATGTAAAATTTTTCCCTCTGTATATCCGTAGGTATTTTAACACATGTAGATACAGATAAATTCTTTCACATCGTGTGATCAAGTGCCGCTGCTGACATTGTCTCCCGCTTCATGTTTTAGCTCTGGGTTGGGATGCCAGCCTGGTACGTGGCAGCTTGCAGAGCCAATGTGAAAAGCGGTGCTATTATGTCAGCTTTGTCTGACACTGAAATACAGCGGGAGATTGGAATTAGCAATCCTCTGCACAGGTTAAAGCTACGTCTGGCTATTCAGGAGATCATGTCTTTAACAAGCCCGTCTGCACCGCCAACCTCCAGAACGGTAAGGTCACCATGCAGTCATTATTCAAGGAATAAAAAGTAAAACTGGGAGGGTATGCAGGAAAAAAATGATTGAAACATTTGATTTCCAGATCATTCAAATGTTGGTCTCATGAGAAAAACCTGTACAGTGTTTTTTTTTTAAAAATGTAATTCCAAAACAAATCGGTTTGTAAGCAGACTCCTAGAACTTGGTCAACTTGAGTTTTGAGTAGGATGTTTCTCTGTTAATCTTGAATATGCATTCTTTGAAAGGAAGTAAATTGACTGAAACCTCAAGAGAAACAGTTTCTTCCAATGCTTGCATTTCCCTTCTCATTTACCCATTTGCTGCTGTTTAGAATGCTGGCAGCTTTCCAGCTATACATTCACTTGCTTGCTGAGAACAATTGTCTGTGTCCCATTTTGTGACCAATAAAAAAACTTTCCATTACAAGGAAGGCCTTGACATGTTTTTATCTTCTCGCATATTTAAACAAAGGTCTGTGTTTCCCAACAGTTAACATTTTTCTCAATAGGGTTATTAATAGTTTACAGAAATACAAATGATCAAATTAGTTTGTAGGAACAGCCTATTGAAAAACTGCCTCAAAAGGCTGTGTTTGATGGGGCAGTAACCTTTTTGTTGCACTACAATGATACTATATTTGTGATGTTTTATTACCCTTTCCTACAACTTTAAGATTTACTAAATTATTTAAAGCATCTCACAACAATTACTGCTTCTATTTAGTACCACCTTAACTTATTAAATGAATGTGTTGATCAACAAGGAGGCTGTGTGGTCCAGTGGTTAAAGAAAAGGGCTTGCAACCAGGAGGTCCCCGGTTCAAATCCCACCTCAGCCACTGACTCATTGTGTGACCCTGAGCAAGTCACTTAACCTCCTTGTGCTCTGTCTTTCGGGTGAGACGTAATTGTAAGTGACTCTGCAGCTGCTGCATAGTTCACACACCCTAGTCTCTGTAAGTCACCTTGGATAAAGGCGTCTGCTAAATAAACAAATAATAATAATAACAAATACTACTGCAGCATGATGCACATGCCTGTGTTTTTCCGAATGGTAGTCCGCTCGGAGGATCACAAAATTGCTTATGCCAATGCATGCTACAAAAGGAATGTACCTTGTGCTTAAATATTCTGCCACCTTTCCTTTGTATTATTGCTTTCCTCACAATGGATTGTGATTGGGTCACTCACTGTGGGTCTTGTGATTAGTCCACTGGGAATGTGTGGCTTACGCACGAAGAAATGGAAAACCTTGCTGCCACACCTCAAACGGTTAGTCCCTGCACTGCTGTCTCTTCTCCCTTTATGGTGCTTTTGGCTTCCACTTGTAATTTTCCACACTCTTTGTGTGTAACACAGTGATATTTTTCTTTCATTAGTGTGTTGGTTTGGGGGTCTGTTCAAGGTAACCCATCTACTGGTGTATAACATCTGTTCAAATCATTTCATTCTTTCCTATTAACTTTTTTTTTTTCCTGGATACAATTGGATTAGTAGCTTGTTTTACTACATTTAAGAGTTCTGACCTTTTTGTTTGCAGTTCTGTTCCAACAAAAGATGAGTTTGTGTTGCATTTGTTTAAAACTGCTGTGTTATATATCCTAGGTAATAACAGCAACTACTACCATTGTAGGGGTAGCCAGGACTCAAGAGTATTTTGATGCAATTGTACGGTTTTGTTATTTTTTTGGGTGGGGCGCAGCTGGTCTTGCATGCATCAAGTTGTGATGAAATGTAATATATGGGGTGTCCAATATGGAATCTAAATCAAGGTTATCAATTTTGCAATTCTGCATGTTTGAACCAATGAAAACCTCTATCCTAAACTTACAACAAATGTCACTTACCTACTTCTGCACAAAATGTGTGTGTTGCACTAAACACTGATCCTCTACTAACATTCTTCAATGTTCTCTCTTTTGCACTTGCTAACAATGCTAACATCAGGAGGATGAGGAGGGCAGCTGGGCCCAGGTTTGCATTTTTAAGTATATATACAGTATATATACACACATGTCTGTAGATTTATTCTCCACAGTTTTTGATGGGTAACTGGGGGGGGGGGGGGGAGTTAAAATGAAGATTACAAGACTTCAGACCGTTAAGTTCAGCCCGGACCTTTAATTCTTATGACTGTAGGAGTGTTTGGATTATGCTGTTTTCATGATGCAGTCCTCTGTTTCTTTTCAGTTAATTCTGCCTACTCTGACAAATTTATTTGGTACTACTTTAGTAATGTATTGTTAACCCAATATAAGGCTTGCTGAAACCATGTATCTATTTCTACTAGTAACTGGTAAATTCAGTATTTGATCCCCTAAGGTGCTGGATCTGGCTATAGACCAAAGCACCACTTAGTCCTCTGTAGGCATTTAAAAAGCACAGGTGCACTTTATGCATTGTCTTTTTTTTTTTAATCTTCCTATGCAAGTAGTCATCTATTGTGTCGAAGGTGTGTCATTATGTTAATGCAGGGGTATAAAATAACTTTTCTTTATCAGTTCTGTTTTGTTGAGAGTTTCTATAATACAACTATTAGTGTTACGTTTCTGAAATTAATGGCGTTTTATCAGTCTTCAAAAACTGTAGGTATACAAGCTGCAAATACATTATTTTGAGTAGACAGGTGTAGAATGTTATTGTTAAACTGTATGTTTCTTTTTAAATAACAAAGGGGTAGTTCAAGCCAAAAAGTATGTAATTATACTTCTGTAAATCTTGTTTACTGTAGACACTGGCCTATGGTGATATGAACCATGAGTGGATTGGTAACGAATGGCTCCCAAGTTTGGGGCTGCCTCAGTATCGAAGCTACTTCATGGAATGCCTTGTTGATGCTCGAATGCTGGACCATTTGACAAAGAAGGACTTACGGGGGCAACTTAAAATGGTTGATAGCTTTCACAGGTAAGACAATATGCACTTAAATAAATAAATTGTATAACAGATATCGATTGTATTAATCTATATGAGAAGTGCCTCTCTTTACGGCATGGATCTTCATGCACAATAGTGCAGGACAGTAACTGCATAGAGTAGAGGCTGAACCATCTCATTCATGTGAGGTAATGCACTGGTAATAAGTTAAATGCAGTGCAGGGTATTCTAAAATCAATAGCAAGTGGGTGGAAAGCAAGTATCGTAAAACCTTGCTGCTGGCTCCCCCTTGTGGACAATAGGTTCTTCTCTGCTCTATAGTACAGTACATCACAAAATTGTACCTCCCCCATATTATATATATATATATATATATATATATATATATATATATATATACATATTATTTTTTTTAAAACAGAAACAGTTTCCAGTGCGGTATAATGTGTCTACGAAGGCTGAATTATGATAGACAAGAACTTGAAAGGAAAAGAGAAGAATGCCAAGTTAAAGTTCAAGGTAATTAGAAATATATATTTATATATATATATATAAAAAGCCAACCTTATAACATGTTATTAGTTGCTTTGATGTAGATGTATTTCTAAATTGGCAGGGCATTGTATTTATCAGAACAAAAAGTAGTGTTGTCAAATAAGGTTCTTGTATACTAGGTCACTACAAAACTCAGGCATGGACTGTAAATAGTGTGTGCTTTTAAAGGCTGCTATTTTAACTCTGTTCAGTTGCTGTAGCTGCTATGAGGTTTTATAGTGTTGTCATGCAAGCGTTGCCAGCCTTAACTGATAAGCTCTGCCTAGCTGTTCTGTTCACAGTAGGCAATGCAAGTGTAAGAAATAAGACCTGCTTAGAAGTACTGCCACCAAAATGTACATTTTTTATAAATTTGATTTTAAGCTTAGGGTTTGAAAACAGTTGGACCGTTTATACATCGTCATGGCACACTTCTAGAAGTTCCCACTCACAATGACAACATGATTTATACAGTATGACACTCTATCTAGTTCTAGTAATCTGGATAACCCGCTAAAATGTTTTCTCTCTCTCTGCCTCCTCAGATGTTCTAGTATGGAGCAATGACAGAGTGATTCACTGGGTGCAGTCCATCGGTCTCAAGGAATATGCAAATAACCTGGTGGAAAGTGGAGTCCACGGCGCGCTTCTTGCCTTAGATGAAACCTTTGATCACAATGCATTAGCGCTTTTATTACAGATACCGACCCAAAATACGCAGGTAAAAAAATTACAAATTGTAACTGGCTTCATTTTCGGAAAACAAATTGTATGTTTTCAATGGGATTTGATGAAGAATGTTAGCTTATTGGGCTACTATGAGAGCATATTCACGTCAAAAGTTAAGGCTAAAGTATAATCTAGTATATAGGCCTACTGTATGTAATGCAAGTGGCCTTAACTGTAAAGTTGTGGTCATTTTTACTTTCACCGTGGTCCTATTTGAAAAGAAACTATTAAATATTGGGAATTATACCCGTTTTTGTAATACACAACAGACAGTGTATTGGCTTCTAATGTTTTGTTCATTTTTAACTTAATAGGCAAGGGCAGTTCTAGAAAGAGAATATAATAATCTTCTTGCTCTGGGTACTGAAAGAAGACTTGATGAGGTGAGACTTGAATGACTAGAAAGTGCTTGATTGTATAAAGATGTTTGTACAATTATTTTTCTTTTTTCGTCTTCATTACATTTATACCGATCATCAAAAGAAACTTATCACTATTATAATACGTTTATTTTTGAAAAAAAAAAAAAAAGGTATATAAATGATGGACATTGACAAAATGTTTTTGGTTTCTTTTTAATCACTCGAGCATTCATCCTTGACCATGACACGCTTGAGTGACTATGACTGAAGCATATGCACCTAATTTGTGAGACAGTTGATTGGACACTGGATGTTGAGTGATTTCAGCTGTTGAATTGCAAGCTGAATAAAAGCAATAAAGAAAATCACAGAAAAAAAAAAAAATGCCACGTCTGTCAAGAGAGCAGTGTCTTCGTGCAATCGGCATGTTGGAGGCTGGACTAGGACAGCGTACTGTGGCTCGTCGTCTTCGGTGCTCACAGCCAGCAATTTCAAACCTGGCGAGACGGTATAACCAGACACACTCTGTCAATGACAGGCCACGAACTGGGAGACCAAGAGTCACAACACCTGCCCAAGATCGACAGATCATTTTGCAGCATCTTTGTGATGTCAATTGTTAATCAGCACAATAGAAAGTCGCTGCACCTGCTCTAAAACAGAGTTTGTCATTTTTTTCGATCACATCTAGTGAATTTTATCCAAATACAAGTGGTACGTTTCTTTTGATGCTCAAATATAATTGACAAGTTTCTTTTTGATGTACAGGATATTTTAATGCATACTGTAGTGCTTGTTTGTACAAAAATAGATAACCCTGACAAAAGTATGTGGGGATGTACAGTGAGTGCCAGTTTCAATGCTCCATATCGCATGTATACATCTTCTGCTTTCAGGATGACGATAAGAACTTCAGGAGAGCTCCCTCCTGGAGGAAGAAGTTTCGACCAAAAGACATTCGGGGGATGGGTCCTGGGTCAGCAGAAACTCTTCCTGCAAACTTCAGGGTTACCACCGCAATGTCTTCACCTTCTATGCAGCCAAAGAAAATGCAGATGGATGGTACGTAACACACACTGTGTTTTATCTAGGGAATGCAAATAGCATGATTTTGTTGTACTGCACTTTTGTCAAAATGCCATGTTCTTAAGCTTTTATTTTCACTGAGAGTTTCCTGTCTGGATTCTACAACTACTAAAGTATTCCAGTAGTCTTGATCCTTTTTGGGTTTTCACCATGAAAGCCAGTGTTGGTGTTCCAAAATGTTTTGAAAACTATTTTTAATTTTAACTTTTGGACATTTGATTATCTTGTGCATGCATAGAAAGAAAAAATAATCTGCAATGTTATCTTGAGATTCTGAAGTTGTGTAAATGCTTGGTTCTTCTCTAACATTTGGATTTTAACTAACTGCATGTTGTGTTTTGCATGCTGTCGATTTTTGATTTGGTGAAAACAGGCAAGGTAACAGGAGCGCAAAGAATGGATTCTACGACAGTAAGGACCTACTCATGTTAATGCCTTCTCTTGGTGAGTTAATTTTTTTATATATATATATATATATATATATATATATATATATATATATATATATATATATATATAATATAAAACATTTTATAATATTAGTAAATATTGATTGGAGAGGAAGGCTTTAGTGGAAAATTATTGACCCAAGGGATGACTATTGTTACCGATGGGGCTATAATTCCCGAAGCTGCAGGCTGAGGGCATTGCACCCTGGAAATAACAATAGTCATCCCTCGGGGCATTTCCTTTTCCACTGGCTGAGGCTGCAGTACATATTTAATGTAATGAATCAGTCAAGAAAATAAGCGAGGCAAGGTTGGATAGTAAATACGACTTTATATATTTTGTTTAAATATAGCTGATGCAGCATATGTAAATATATTACTTGAGTAATGAAGATTGCCTGGTTGGTATCGGCATGATTTGATGGCGGCCTGTCTGTGCGAGAAATTGTTCTGCTTCAACAATCATCAGACTAGTCCAGAGAAACCAGGAAACTGGCTCTGTGAGGGACAGGCCACGTCCTGGAAGGCAAAGGGTCACCATACCAGCCCAGAACCGTCACATCCGACTGATCCATCTGCATCATTGTTTTCAGACTGCAGTGGCTACAGCATGAGAAATTCCAGGAAGAAATAACCTGCGCATCAGCAGAATGACTGGAGCTCGCCGTCTGCATGAAAATGATTTGCATGCTCGGAGGTCATTCAGGGGTAACATGTTGACAGCTGAGAGATGAAATCACCATCTTCTTTGGGCCAGAGAACACAGAGAACATCTGAGGTGGCAGCAGAGAGAGTGGTGGAGTGTTTTATTCACCGATAAATGCTGTTTTGCCCGTGACAGACCTGACAGAAAACAACATCTGTGGAGACGTCGTGGAGAGTGTTATGTTGACTGTTGCATTGTTTAAGCCAACTGGTGGGGCAGTGAAAGTGTGATGTGAGGAGGAATCTCTTAACACAAGAACATTTTTGGTGCAGATTGAGGGCAACCTTACTGCTCAGCGATACATTGAGTGCTGGAGGCAACAGTTTTTCCGTTCCTGCAAGCCAATTCAGAAGTGTCGATTTTTTCCAGCAGGATAAGACCACACAGTGCTAGGATTACAATTGCACGACTTCAAGAAAACAATGTCGAGGTCTTGTCGTGGCCAGCTTTTTCTCTTGACCCAAGTCCAGTAGAACATCTGTGGGACCAAATGGCCAGCGCCATCCACAGGAGACAACTGTGACCAGCCAACCTTCGATAGCTGGCTGAAGCTGCACAGGAAGAGTGGCGGAACATCCCACAGCAGTCTACCCAGAGGCTGATCAGGTCTATGCGCCAACGCTGCCAAGATTATGTTAATGCTCAGGGAGGTCATACCCGATACTAACTTTGCAATGTTTTCATTTTGACAGTGTGTCACGTTTCATACTGAAAACTTACCATGAATCTTTGATCTGTATTTTATATATATATTTTTTTTTTCTAAATTTGGAATCACCAATTTAATTATTTTTTCTCATTTTCTCCCCAATTTGGAAAGCCCAATTATTTTTTTATTTCAACTAGGCACACAGCTGCCACCCCCAAGCTGACTCGGGAGAGATGAAGACAGACACTCGTCCTCCGAAACATGTGCCGTCAGCCATCCGCTTCTTTTCACTCTGCAGGTCCGCCATGCAGTCACCTCAGAGCTACAACGTCAGGACCATGCAGTTCTGGGCAACTTACAAGCAGGCTCGCAGGCACCCAGCCAGTTTAGTCGTTGGTTGTGCGGTGAGCCGAGGACACCCTGACCGACCTAAGCCCTCCCCACCCGGGCGGCGTTTGGCCAATTGTGTGCTGCCCCCTGGGAACTCCCGTCCACTGTCCGCAGTGGAATAGCCTGGATCGAACCGGTAATCTCCAGGCTATAGGACGCATCCTGCACTCCACGCGGAGTACCTTTACCGGATGCGCCACTCGGGAGTTCTTGATCTGTGTTTTTGTTCACATTTTCTGTGATTTTGTTTGATATCTGCTGTTTAAAATATTTGATTAAATTCATTAGACCTGAGTTGTGTTTCTTTTGTGTGTGTGTGTGTGTGTTATATATATATATATATATATATATATATATATATATATATATATATATATATATATATATATATATATATGGTCCTGTTGTGTCTACTAGAAACATTTGTCAGCTATTATTTTTTATTTTTTTTAATTATTCTGGTGGAATAAGTGAAGGGAAAATCTAATTGCAAGAAGAACCTACAGTAAAAACAATGTATTGTAGGTGTAAAAAGGCAAAGACTGAGCATGAACCGCAAGCGAGCATCTTAACCACAGTGCAAAAGAGCCAGACTCGTGTGCTTTCATGGTTAGAGAGCTTTTAACATCATCTCACCAGTCAGGTACTAGCAGTGCATCACACAACACTGGCTAACCTAATTCTTTTTTTCTTCCTTATTTCAGTTTACCCCCACTATTTCTATAGATGATTATGCAGCATTAAATCAAGAAGATGACTTTTCAGAAATCAAGACGGGATCTCTGATGTAATGATACTACTTATAAGGACACTATAATATTTTATTACAGAGTTTAATTTGTGAATTCACAAATCTCATGATATCCTAGAGAAAATATTTTAGATTAAATGTTTCTTATATTTATGTAAACTGATGGGATATTTCATTTATTTAGATCTAATATGTATCTGTTTGCCTGTATTCAACATGCCTTTTTTTTTTTTTTAATTAATAATTTTTTTAAATAACATTTTTTAAATGTGCTTGTATTTTCACTCTTGCCCATTTTCAAATGCAATTTTTCCATATGTAATTGAATGTACCACAAGTCCAGAGTCTGTGTATATGTACATATGTTACCCTGTCTCATAATCCTGTTAACACTAAATGAATGCTATATAAGCATCCAGTTCAAGTGAGATTGACTTAAACTACTCGGTTGGTCAAGTTTTTCATAATTCTGCAATATATTTATGTATTATGCAGGTCAAGATAATTTCATTTTCATACAGAAAATCATTTGTCAATGTTTTTTTTTGTGTGTGGGTTTTAAATCTTCATGTCAGATTCCACACAAATTTTGTATATATATATATATATATATATATATATATATATATATATATATATATATGGAAAACATGAAACTACTATCAGCAAGACTAAACCCATGAATGTGTTTTAACTTTGTAAATCTTTCACTGTGATACCAAAATGTACCCTCTAAAAGCCATACAAGGAGTTTATTGTGAAGAAGAGAAACACAGTCATGTGGTGCATTGTTTGGCAAAAAAGCCCCTTCAAGAAGTAATTTTCTACAAACCAGAGAGTCTAAAAGTTTCCATTCCTGTCTCCTCTTCATTAAAGACGTGTTAAAAGGAGTTGATGCAACTGTTCTTTTTTTAAAGGACCAATTCCAGATCACTGTGGCCTCGCTTCAAACGGGAAGTTTGTCACAGGAGGCACAATTTGTATAACGTCTTTTAATCAAGCCTTGTTTTAATTTGAATTCTGTCTGCCATGTTTTGTTTTTAATAATTGCCATTTTTGTAAGAACGTATTATGGCTCAAGTGTTTCTGAATGTGTGTTCAATTATCTAGCAATGCCAGGCTTCTCAGTATTTATACATTCTAATAATGTTGGGGAAATTCAACAACAAAACACATTTCCATTAAAACTCCTGGTCTGTTTTTATTCTGTACTGACAAATGTGTATTGTCCATTTATTCCTTGTGATTAATTATGTGTGTGTGTCTATCTATCTATAAAAAATTACACACACACAACTTGAATTATGTATTCTTGTCATACCTTTTAATGTATTCAGTTCCTTCTTTTAAACTCCTGGTCTTGTAACAAATTATGTACAGTCTGAGTACTTTTGAACTATTTTTATCACAGTATTATTTATTGCTTTCTTTCAATAAAATACTGAAATTTATTTTCCACTGCCAATAAAGGAAACAAAAAAAAGACTGAAGGTCTATGTTAAAGTGCTTATTCTATTGCAAGAGCTGTATGAACTACATCTACTGAAATGCAGGAGAACAGTTTAAACTGTGTGTGTTTTTATTTTATTTTAAACCTTAAATACTGGTAATAAAAAGGAGGCAATGACTTAAGAATCCCCTTATCAACTAAATCCTAAAGTGTGTTTTGCAGAATGCCTCAACTCTTTTTCATATCATTATCTATTCTAAGCACAATCTAATGTGCTTGCCATCAAATTAACAGTCTGAGATATGCAGGATTTAGTAGTGTGGTCACAAAACGTTTTCAAATGTTCCAGTAACGTTTATAATTGTATTCGGTATTCATTGCTGTGCTGATAAAATAAAGATGTGTGAAAAGTATCGCTGTACTTCTGGACAGTATAAGCAATCTGTTAACATGGCCAGATAAAGCAGAGTACATATAAGGCTACACTATGTATTATATTGTAAACTTGATTGTGGGGCATTTTATATTTCAGCAGCCTAAAAAAAATTTAACTTGGTAGGGTACTTTACATACATCTTATGAAAGATTGGCAGGAGCAGCTCTGACCGGCATACACCCGTGCTGGATATTGCTGGAATATCCATCGGTAAATAATAACTTTTAAGCAAGAAAACTATATAACTGGAATGTCAGGCTTGTTATTTGTATTCAGTCTGTGTGTACAACGTTATGTGGCGTCGATCAGGATGTAAATGTGTCCGCACGGCTAAAATGACGGGCAAACTCAGCATGGACTGCCATTGCCACGCAGTTAGTGCGTCAGGCTCCTACCCAGATTCCTGCTGCAGCTCCCAGGTGGTGCTGCTGAGTTCATAACAGGAAGTAAGGATTTGGGAGAGCCGGAACAGCACAGGGAACTGCAGGGATACAACTGAGACGAATGGTGCAGGGGCTGGAAATATATTTTATTATCTATATATATATGGTCCTGTTGTGTCTACTAGAAACATTTGTCAGCTATTATTTTTTATTTTTTTTAATTATTCTGGTGGAATAAGTGAAGGGAAAATCTAATTGCAAGAAGAACCTACAGTAAAAACAATGTATTGTAGGTGTAAAAAGGCAAAGACTGAGCATGAACCGCAAGCGAGCATCTTAACCACAGTGCAAAAGAGCCAGACTCGTGTGCTTTCATGGTTAGAGAGCTTTTAACATCATCTCACCAGTCAGGTACTAGCAGTGCATCACACAACACTGGCTAACCTAATTCTTTTTTTCTTCCTTATTTCAGTTTACCCCCACTATTTCTATAGATGATTATGCAGCATTAAATCAAGAAGATGACTTTTCAGAAATCAAGACGGGATCTCTGATGTAATGATACTACTTATAAGGACACTATAATATTTTATTACAGAGTTTAATTTGTGAATTCACAAATCTCATGATATCCTAGAGAAAATATTTTAGATTAAATGTTTCTTATATTTATGTAAACTGATGGGATATTTCATTTATTTAGATCTAATATGTATCTGTTTGCCTGTATTCAACATGCCTTTTTTTTTTTTTAATTAATAATTTTTTTAAATAACATTTTTTAAATGTGCTTGTATTTTCACTCTTGCCCATTTTCAAATGCAATTTTTCCATATGTAATTGAATGTACCACAAGTCCAGAGTCTGTGTATATGTACATATGTTACCCTGTCTCATAATCCTGTTAACACTAAATGAATGCTATATAAGCATCCAGTTCAAGTGAGATTGACTTAAACTACTCGGTTGGTCAAGTTTTTCATAATTCTGCAATATATTTATGTATTATGCAGGTCAAGATAATTTCATTTTCATACAGAAAATCATTTGTCAATGTTTTTTTTTGTGTGTGGGTTTTAAATCTTCATGTCAGATTCCACACAAATTTTGTATATATATATATATATATATATATATATATATATATATATATATATATATATATATGGAAAACATGAAACTACTATCAGCAAGACTAAACCCATGAATGTGTTTTAACTTTGTAAATCTTTCACTGTGATACCAAAATGTACCCTCTAAAAGCCATACAAGGAGTTTATTGTGAAGAAGAGAAACACAGTCATGTGGTGCATTGTTTGGCAAAAAAGCCCCTTCAAGAAGTAATTTTCTACAAACCAGAGAGTCTAAAAGTTTCCATTCCTGTCTCCTCTTCATTAAAGACGTGTTAAAAGGAGTTGATGCAACTGTTCTTTTTTTAAAGGACCAATTCCAGATCACTGTGGCCTCGCTTCAAACGGGAAGTTTGTCACAGGAGGCACAATTTGTATAACGTCTTTTAATCAAGCCTTGTTTTAATTTGAATTCTGTCTGCCATGTTTTGTTTTTAATAATTGCCATTTTTGTAAGAACGTATTATGGCTCAAGTGTTTCTGAATGTGTGTTCAATTATCTAGCAATGCCAGGCTTCTCAGTATTTATACATTCTAATAATGTTGGGGAAATTCAACAACAAAACACATTTCCATTAAAACTCCTGGTCTGTTTTTATTCTGTACTGACAAATGTGTATTGTCCATTTATTCCTTGTGATTAATTATGTGTGTGTGTCTATCTATCTATAAAAAATTACACACACACAACTTGAATTATGTATTCTTGTCATACCTTTTAATGTATTCAGTTCCTTCTTTTAAACTCCTGGTCTTGTAACAAATTATGTACAGTCTGAGTACTTTTGAACTATTTTTATCACAGTATTATTTATTGCTTTCTTTCAATAAAATACTGAAATTTATTTTCCACTGCCAATAAAGGAAACAAAAAAAAGACTGAAGGTCTATGTTAAAGTGCTTATTCTATTGCAAGAGCTGTATGAACTACATCTACTGAAATGCAGGAGAACAGTTTAAACTGTGTGTGTTTTTATTTTATTTTAAACCTTAAATACTGGTAATAAAAAGGAGGCAATGACTTAAGAATCCCCTTATCAACTAAATCCTAAAGTGTGTTTTGCAGAATGCCTCAACTCTTTTTCATATCATTATCTATTCTAAGCACAATCTAATGTGCTTGCCATCAAATTAACAGTCTGAGATATGCAGGATTTAGTAGTGTGGTCACAAAACGTTTTCAAATGTTCCAGTAACGTTTATAATTGTATTCGGTATTCATTGCTGTGCTGATAAAATAAAGATGTGTGAAAAGTATCGCTGTACTTCTGGACAGTATAAGCAATCTGTTAACATGGCCAGATAAAGCAGAGTACATATAAGGCTACACTATGTATTATATTGTAAACTTGATTGTGGGGCATTTTATATTTCAGCAGCCTAAAAAAAATTTAACTTGGTAGGGTACTTTACATACATCTTATGAAAGATTGGCAGGAGCAGCTCTGACCGGCATACACCCGTGCTGGATATTGCTGGAATATCCATCGGTAAATAATAACTTTTAAGCAAGAAAACTATATAACTGGAATGTCAGGCTTGTTATTTGTATTCAGTCTGTGTGTACAACGTTATGTGGCGTCGATCAGGATGTAAATGTGTCCGCACGGCTAAAATGACGGGCAAACTCAGCATGGACTGCCATTGCCACGCAGTTAGTGCGTCAGGCTCCTACCCAGATTCCTGCTGCAGCTCCCAGGTGGTGCTGCTGAGTTCATAACAGGAAGTAAGGATTTGGGAGAGCCGGAACAGCACAGGGAACTGCAGGGATACAACTGAGACGAATGGTGCAGGGGCTGGAAATATATTTTATTATCTGTAAAAGAAAAGGAAATCAGAAAAGAAGTAAGTAATGTAACTGATGGGATCGCTAAGATATTGTTAGAATAAAGCCAGCGAACGATTTGCAGGTAAAACTGTTAGTTGAATGCAGAATCACAGCAGCTAAAAATCATGACTTGGAGAGAATGAGAGATCAGGGTGGGATTGTGGAACAGGAAATAATGTATCGCTGTATATAACTATTTTACATAAACTTTACAGTGTAGCATTTTATATTGGAATTGTGCGTTACAGTGTAATGTGTCACAGTTCAATAATATGCAACGTGCTTCACTGGTCATTGAAGTAAGGAACATATGTTACCTCGAGCAAGTGATTCAGGAAGAAAATATGTATATATCTTGTATTTCATTAAAAAAAAAAAAAAAAAAAAAAATAAGAACAGGACGATTGTGAACATATTATTAACGACTGTTTTATGTATTTGATCGTATTAACATTTTCAAAGGTAAACCACCATGCACTGAAATCCTATTAATTGGGAACCGAAAAGAGTTCATTTGTAACATTTCGACAGCAGTTTTTTTTTTTTTTTTTTTTAAACCCCTCCCTCAACTCGGACTGCATTTCAAAGCCACGCAGAGTGCGGAATCACCACTTCATTAGAGACAGGTGACACATTTTGCACAAGAATCAGCCAAGACCCGTGATGGGTCTGACAAGTTATATAGTCAGACACTTCATTTTATATACTGTCGATTTTTTCTTTTGACCAACTGAATTCCTATATTTTGTTTATATATTAAAATATCATATAGGCATACTTCTTGGCATTTATGACCAGCAATATGTGTGTTTATGCTATTTGTAAAGCCTGAAATATATTAGTTGGGGGAAGAACTACATATCAACAATAATAAGTGAAATATGTAATATTAAAACCTGTTGCATATTTCAACCATATATGCAGCATGCAACCTGGGATTAGGAGTAATAATAAAACACTTACCATATGACAGATTCACAGCTCCTTCTGGTCAAAGGGAATATGAAGTCAGGATGAATTAAAGCTATACTGCTTTTGAATATTGTTAGAGTATTACATGTGATCTTAAAAATAAACATAAAACGTTAAAGATCACAAAAAAGTGTAATGCGTTTGTGCTACAACAGTTCCTATTGGATGCAGTCATGGTACAGATGAAGCATGCTGGTATGTGGCCATGATACCTGTCTTGAGCTTGCTATTGATTTTATCCTCTGCTGAGCACCAGGATGTGTAACCTATGCTTAATCTTTAAAGCCTTTTAATGCCCAATGAAGGCAGTGCTTTTATGGGTGTTGCATTATATTCATAGGTACATTTTATAACAGTGTCAAAAAAAAAAAAGTAATTGCAGAAGGTAGACATTGTCATCATAAAAATACAAGTCATCTGTTCAGCTGAAAAAGTAAGGTCTATAACTGTATACAAATCCTTTTTTGTTCCAGATGTGGAAAGCAGCTGCAGGCCAATCTGTTTCCATCCAGCCAGAGGATGCAGGTGACGACTGGGAGACAGATCCTGACTTTGAGGTAAGGGTGTTTTTTTTTTTTTGTTTGTTTGTTTGTTTGGTGTTGTATAAATTGAGTTTGGTCATGATAATCTTATAGCCACTCTTGTCGAAGAATGCCACTTGTGTGCTGGACATGTTGTAAGATCTGGTGCATCTTGCTCTAAGCTCTGTTCGTGGGCTAAGCGACTAAGCACCAGAGATATACTGACATATACTGATATACAGATATACTGGCATGATTACTGTCTGAACACCCAAAAGAAATCATAAGAACCATGACGTGCATTGAAAGATGTTAAATGCCTGGAGCACGAGGCCAGTGCTGCTGATACAATGATCCCTGCAAATAAAGGAAGCTAAATAATCCATCCAACGCATCGCTTTTATTTATTTATTTATTTTTTTGTTAACTTTAAATCTGAAGTTGTGATTACATGCATCGTTTTTGTTTGAGTTGTTGTAAAAGTTTGGCCAGGCAGAGCTCCCCAACCTTCCTGGAGTGAGCAGTGATACGTTTGTATGTATTGCCAGACAGCTAGGCCCAGTGAGTTGATTGAAATGTGATGGTTTAAAACAGAACGATGTGTCTGAGAAAGAACAGAGATGGGGTGCGAAGACAATCGAAGGATCTGGACATCAGGAACATATTAAGTAAGTTGCTCCTCACCGTTCAACCTGTCTGTACGGTATGATTTAGCGTAACTTGCTGCATGTTTGCTCCTGCTTAAGAGATTCTATACAGTATGCTTGTGACAGCCATTATATTCGTGTTCAAACTTTGGATCTATTTTTTATTTTTTGTCTGAAATATTCACACTGTGGGTTAATTTGATATACAGAAATTGAATGTTTTCCCACAAAGTCGTTTCTTCATGCCCGATTTGCTTGGCTGCAGCATTCACAAACTGCGGGAGAACGTCTCTGATGAGCACCACAGCTTGAAGCAGAAGGAGCTGGAAAACATGCCTAAAGCATCCCATGGCTACGGGGGGAAGTTCGGTGTGCAGCAAGACCGAATGGATAAGGTACTGCAGTACTGGTGGATATTTCATGAATAGTATTTAATATTTTATAACTAATCACCTACTATTGTTTGATTTATTTATTTTAAACTGAAACTAATTACAGCTACTTATTCTTTGGGGCCAGGTTCCAGAGAGTATGGAAAGAAAGGGTCTATAGATTTTATTATTAGGTATACCATTAGGGACTGTGTATGCATCTTCTGTTATGGGTCTATTGTTGCCTAATGAGGTATATTTTTGAGTAGCTCAGTTATTTAGCAACTCTGTGAACTTACAGGGTAAACAGACAACAGCTGAAAAGTACTTTAGGTGGATCCTGTTTTGGAGAATGTGTCTGAACATGAGTGTATTCCAATTAGACGGGACTAAACCTGTTTTTTATGACGATTTCTGTGCCTATAAACATAGTTTGAGCCCCTTCCTCCAGGTGATGCAGCTTACTGGAATGCACTCAGTTTGTAAGTCCAGTACTGCCTTAGAATGACATCGAATCCCATTGCTTTCCACTGACAATTTGTTGGTTGATCTTACTTTATTCCTGCCCTATTACAGGGCAGATCCACAAAGGTTTGCTTATGAGTCCTTGTGGCCCAGGTCTGGATACAGTTTGCAAAGGAAATGTTGCACAGTTCTGTTTTGGAAATTCTTCGCATGTTTGCTGTTTGTGAACACACCCTCAGATATGGACACGTGTTGGATTTCTAACAGCTGAATAAGAGATCATTACAAGGGTGTCAGACACGAATAGGCTGGCTTGAAAATATAGTTGGGGAATTCAGTTTTTATAAATGTGTTGGGACCTCGAAACTCATTTTTAGAAAATGTGTATTTCAGTCCTGCTGTTATTCTGCAGTAAAGTTTTGGTTAATGGCTCATTTCTTAGTATGCTTCACATAGATAATCTCAGAGAGACGACAAGGTCAAATAATTGGAGCATTAGATGATTTCCCAGGTCTTGCAGCACCTGTGCAGTTTCAGTATGAGTACTGGGAGGAAATGCCATTAGTAAAAATCAACATCGTGAAATCAGTCTCTTTACACTTTCCTCCGCTGCACGGCCACCAATGGCAAGTGCGACTGATATAATTGACACAGTTTGAAGCCCATTATATTCTAAATTGCTTGGCAAAGTTCAGTACTATCTCTCACACCCGGCTTCTTTTAATTGTCAGTATCCTGGTGCAGTAGTCTGCGTGCTTCTGTGTGCCACTTGATCGGAGGATTAGGGGAGCTGGAGCCAAGACAAACATAATGGACTGCAGTCATGTGCTTTGGTTTCTGGCTGAGAGCGTGAAAAGGATAACACTGGAAGCGCCTGGACAAAAGAACCCTCTTTGTGCTTACATTTCACACCTTTCTGCATGAAAAACAAAAATATAATATATATATATATATATATATATACAATATTTAATCCGTTAGATTTTTCACAGTTTATTAGAGCTCATTAGTTCCCCTGCCTTTTAGTTTGCCCCTTGACATGAGCACCCACGAGGAGCCTGCCCACAATTAACCCAGCTGTGAAAAGGGTACTCTACCTTGACAGCAGTGATGCCGATGTTCCACTTGACCTTCATGCTGTACAGAAGTAAAGGAAACCCTTAAGTCCTCGGTTGACCTACATGTGTGTCTCCAGTTCTGTGAAAGGAAATGTGTATTGCCTTGTGGTAATAAATCAAGGTCCCTTGATGATCAGTCAAGTGCTGTACCAGCTGAGCTGCTCGGCAGTTTGACAGGCTTGGAGTGTCAAGACTTGCACACAGTCAGATGCACCCCAGTAGTTCAACTGGTTCAGATTCAAACCACCTTTTAATCAAGTAGCCTGGCTACCTTTTCCAGTTCATCTTCACCGACCTTGACACAGAACTGTCCTTCAGCAACGATAGAGATATGCAAAGGTGTAAAATGAAATAAACAAAACATCCTTGTAAATGAATCTGTCCTGAACAAAAACAATTCAGCGGTTATTCAAAGTGTCGAAGATGTGGGCTGTATTAAATGTAAACAATGAAGCATGGGTTTCACTAGGCTTGAGCTGAGGTGTTCTTATTTCATTTCTAAAGGCAAGTTAAAGCTAGCGGAAGCCTACCGTAAAATCCCTTCAACTTAATGAAACGGACAATAAAAGCTCAGTGTCATGTTTGAAAAATGTAACTGTTCCCCTCTCTTTTTGCAGTCTGCTGTAGGCAACGAGTACCAGAGCAAACTCTCCAAGCATTGCTCCCAGACAGATTCAGTCAAGGGGTTTGGTGGAAAGTTTGGTGTACAGGCAGACCGAGTTGACCAGGTACAGCACATATTTTACACACTTGCAGCTATTTTATCACTTGTAGGTGATTAGTGTGTTCAAGGTGGCATACTTCACTGATTTACCTGTATTGTTCTAGTTATTTAAGGAATAATAATTTTTGCAATTATTTTATTTATATATATATATATATATATATATATATATATATATATATATATATATATATATATATATATATAAATAAATTATTTATTTATTTATTTATTTATTTATTTATTTATTTATTTATTTATATGTGTGTGTGTGTATATATATACATATATATATATGTGTGTGTGTGTATATACATATAATGTGTGTGTGTATTTATAATCTGTATGTTTTTTTATGTTTTTGTTTTTTGTCAAGTCTGCTGTTGGATTTGAATATGCTGGCAAGACCGAAAAACATGCCTCACAAAAAGGTAACCCTTATTTGTATATGTGTGTATTATTTTGAAAGATGTCGGTGCTGTGTCGGTAATTGATTTCTGGTGAAGCCTTTATTTTCTGTTATGTTCCGCTTGTTGTAGATCAGTTGGCTTGAGAGCCCTTGTGTGTATTTCACTGCGCTTGCACATGCATTAGCGACACCACTTTGCGACTCAATCGCTCTCAGGTTCAGCACAGCTTAACTTCATAATGCTTTGTATGAATTCACACCTTTTTATATACATAACAGATTTATTAATCTGAAATGAGGTTTGAACTTTTTTATACTGCTTCTGATTATGTATATAGCCAATCTGTATTTTTTTTGGTATATGAAAATGTCAATAGTGTACTGTTTAGCCTTATTTTTATTACATATTTTTGTATACTAATGCATTTCATTTCATCAAAATGTTTTTTTTTAATATATATATATATATATATATATATATATATATATATATATATATATATATATATATATATATATATTTATAAGCATAGATATTGCAGATAATAAATAATTGTTTATTGTTTTACAAATGCCTACAAACGATTACCTTTTCATGAAATCAAATTGCATTAGAGAGTAAAAATATTTGATATCCACTGATGTACTTAACAAAATAATAAACAATAAAAAAACAAATGACATGATGACATTTACTAGTTGTTTTTGGAATAGAACTTTACATTAAATCAAATTAGTAACGTGAAAAAGGACACGTCTTCCTGCCCACGTACCCTGGGTTTGGTTGTCTGGCTGTGAAATCTGTTTTTGCAACACGCAGTACCCTCAGATGTGTTTCTGATCATTTATTTTTTTCCTAATATGTCTCCTTTTGCTTTAATGAAGTTGTTGAGGCTGCGTTTCCATTGCTGGGTCTGTATGGAACCGTGCATGGCCGCGCAGTAGCATTATTTTACTTTAGCTTGATGCTTTGCTGTGTCTTCAATCACATAGACTACTCATCTGGTTTTGGGGGGAGATATGGTGTACAGGCTGATCGTGTTGACCAGAGTGCAGTAGGCTTCGATTACCAGGGAAAACTCGAAAAACATGAGTCCCAGAAAGGTTTGTTTTTCTTCTGCTCTTTTTTTCAAACTAGGATTCAGGTATGTTCTTGTTATTTTCAAAGCTTAGTTTTAATGCTCAGAATAACATTATTATTATTATTATTATTATTATTATTATTATTATTATTATTATTATTATTATTATTATTTTTATTATTATTAACTCTTTAGGCAATACGTAATTTAACAGAAGGCCTACCCTAGGACAACTGTCCGTTGGACAAAACAGATTGGGACCAAGGATTTGGACCATTTTACAGCAAGCTTTTAGTCCGTTCTTTTAAATAACATGTTAACCCAGAGCTACTAGTAAGGGTGAGTCGTACCAGCATGGTTCAAATCTTTCTTGTGCCCAGTTACAGGTATTGGCTGGGTGCTGTATTGGCCTTTGTGCTTTCACAGGGTTAGAGAGGATCAACTTGTTTACTTAATTGATACATCTGCAAAGAGAATAAAAACATATTTAATTCAACCGTTATGATTCTGTGTCTATGGCTAGTAGGCAGAAGATGCTGAAACTATGGAGTAACACATTTAACAAAAAAAAAAAAAAAAAAATCCTCTTGTGATTTGCAGATTATTCTAAAGGTTTTGGTGGGAAATATGGAGTGGAAATGGACAAAGTGGACAAAAGCGCAGTTGGCTTTGAGTATCAAGGGAAGACCGAGAAGCACGAGTCCCAGAAAGGTTTGCCACATGTTTCTGCTCTTGCAACACATATAACTAGAATGAACACGTCAAAGTGTGTTAATGCTGTCAGAAATATTTAAGAAAAGTGTACTCACTTGGGAGCTGCACGAGACCATAATTACCACTGACGAGAAAATAAACCTTGCGTGTCTCCCAAATGAGAATCCTTTCATCAAGCACAGCCCCAGCCCTGCTACCTAGTATCAGAGTGCTAGACTTTGTTTTGTTTGCATGAACCTGTGGTGAAGGGGGTTTGGTTCTGGGGCTCTGTTGCATGTTTGGGATATGCTTTGGGGAGTTTATATAATTAACTTTTTTACTCTTCATCAGAATTGATCTGTTATTTATTCACTTCTGTACAGCATGAAGCTGTTATTTATTACCAGGCTAAATTAACCTGGATAAGTGGTTAAAGTTATAATGTGCTGTGAGGTGCTCAGTACCAAAATACCCCTTTACAAGCAGGTGGAAACTCGCCTTGTAACAGCAAACACAATATGAAAAGAAAAGTGCTTTGCTGTTGTATTGTAGTCAGTATTGCAATGTGGGCTAGAGGGTGTGGGTTTAGGGGGAGAACTCTCCTTGACTAGTTTTAGGTGGAATAAGGACGTTGATATAGCTGTAAAAGTAAGATCCTGATGAGGAGTTCATGTGAAACTGTACAGCTTTTTATTCTGCTTTAAACTCTTGTCTTTAGTTACTCTCCTCCAGGGCCTCTTTTTACTTCCTCTTTAACGTGCCACATAATAACCCTGGTGATTTTATTATGTGTGCAGACTATGTAAAAGGGTTTGGAGGGAAGTTTGGTGTCCAGACAGATAGACAGGATAAGTCTGCCCTTGGCTGGGATCACCAGGAGAAAGTACAGCTGCACGAGTCTCAGAAAGGTACTTGCACTCCAGCTCGACAGACAATCTGGTTTATGTGCCTAGGTCTTTTAATGGGTGGTCTTTGTTTTATATTTAATGTTTTCTGAAGTGTTTTGTTTGTAACTTAATGCAAAGAGGCAGCATCAAAGAAGTAAATACAATTGCACTTGAATATCTAGTTATTGGGAAGCCATATTAATTTATTTGTCCCCTGCTGAGATTGCATACAATTCTTTTTTTTTGGTTTAATTTAAAATCATATGACCTATTTTGAAAGCAATCATGTTTCAACAAAGAAAATGTAAACCATTATTACGTTTTAACCTTTACAATTACACAAGGGTAGGACTGATCCAGAAAAAAGATTACATGTCCTAACAAGGGCTATTGGTGTGCAATTACATAAAGTCCTGTGAATAAATAAATAAACGAGACGCCTTTTTGCATTATTTAATATTTGTGGTAATGGATACTGCCTTTTTGTTCTTTTAAACTGTTTCCAAGCCATTCAAAGTGTGATGCATGCAAACCTACAAGTACAATAAGTTGTTAAGATATGGGAATGTTTCTTTGGCTCCAGTAGGTGGTGTTTGCTTCTCGGTCTGGAAGTTTGAATGAGTCAGAAAAGCAACATAACCTGGGTGCAAGGTTCATCTTTATTAAATGGGAACATTTAATGATGTCATCATCCTTTTGAATTCACATACTGCTGTCGTTGATGTTACAAATGAAGGTGGATTCGATCTAAAAATACAGATTGTCATTTTGTTTTTTCTGTTGAATCTTTTCTCCCTTGCTGTGGCTTGTGGTTTTTTCAGATTATAAGAAAGGGTTCGGAGGGAAGTACGGTGTTCAGATGGAGAGGCAGGACAAAGCTGCCATGGGCTTTGAATACAAGGAGAAACTGGCCAAGCACGAGTCCCAGCAAGGCACAGTCGCACTCCAGTCTATGACAAAACTGTAGCAGCTTCGAGCACAGACTCTCTGTTTTTGATAAGGCTGTAAATCCATTCGAAAATGTTGTCGTACGTACAGATGTACTGGGTCACAGAAACGCCTTGAGTCTGTGGAGAAAAAAGCAGAGGAAAGTTATACAATTAGAAACAGCTGTCTGGATGTACTGAGGTTAAAAGTGCCATCAAGCTGCTAAACAGTTCCATTCTGAAAATGTAATATGCACATTTTTACAATTAATAAAACATACTTTTACGTACACTGCTTAGCCTTTAGCTAAAAACAAAGATGCAGAGGGTTTTTATCCCCTCGCATGTTTATTCATGTTTTATAAAGACCAACGTTTTGTGGTTTTTATTTTACCATTTTTCAGTGTTAGGCTTGTGACTGCCCTACACTGATTGCACCTGAAGATGGCAGTAGAGGATTGCTAATAAAATCCAAGGATTTCCTTGCAGTGCTCCACCCAGAGCTTTCGAGATTGTGAAGGCTGAAATTCACATTTCCTTTTCCTCATATAATGACATGCGAAGAGGGATTTAAATAAGACGTTATTTTCTGCCTGTTACGAGCTTTGTCAAATGACAACATGTTAAATCAAACAGTAACCTGTTTGAATTGTACATGTTATTACAAATAGCAACTGCTTTATATTCGGGTTAACCGCCTGTGTGGAGTGCAACTATATTGCTATTAAATTCAGTTATAAGATCCAGAAATCCTATTCATCTGTGCTTGCAGAGTGCTACAGTTTTAAAAAGTGCCTTCCTTTTTGTCCTTTTTGCTCATCTTGTGATCTTTGGATGTCTTCACACAACTCATATTCCAGTGACCATTTGCTTATTTGCCACTGTATATACTTTTTCTGTTGTTTTAAAAGATGCATGCTCTCACAGCCTGCAGTGTCTCAATGCATCACACACATCAGCTTTACAAATGTGTGCTCTAAACCAGCTGCAAAAAAAAAAAAAAAAAAATGGACTTATATATAGGATGCATTTTACTTTTGGCTGTGCGCATAATGGTTTGCATGTTGGTTTGTTTTATTTTCTAAAAGTACGTATTTTCTCTGAACTTAACTGTACGGTCCAATGTTGTTTTAGACTATTCAAAGGGATTTGGTGGGAAGTTTGGAGTACAGCAGGACAGAATGGATAAGGTACACCTTTTACATATTCTGTTTGTTCTTAATATTTTGTTAGCAAAGTTGATTTAAGTAAAAGAAAACAGACAGTAGTTTTCTATGGATAGAAGACCCGGCTTCTTGATGTGCATTGTGTAGAGCAGACTTGTACTAATCTTCACTTTGTATTGTTTTAACAGAGTGCAGGTACCTTTGATGATGTCCAAAAGCCAGCTCCAGCCTATCAAAGGACTAAACCTATTGAAGCAGGTAGGTTGTCATTATTGGGTATGCACTTTAAGGCCACCTGTACAGCACAGTCATTGTTGCAACATTTTCAATTTAAGTTAGAGAGATGTAATTATTTAATTATTTTTAGTCTGCTAAATCTGAAAAGTAATTTGTACCATTTATTTTTCTTTGTTTTATCCTACTTCATCAATGGAATTTGATAGTTCTGAATTCCGTGGTAGATCAGTTTTAAGGGCTCTTAGCGAGCCTTGCATCTTTTGGAGGTTTTAAAGGTTTTGTTAGATAGATCACTTGCTTAACTACTTGATTTTGAGGTCTGTTACCAGATTGAACTTTTTTTTTTGTTTTTGTATCCCAAAGCCGGAAGCAGTGCTAGCAGCATCAAAGCCAGGTTTGAGAACATTGCCAAGCAGAAGGAGGAGGAGGACAGAAAAAAGGGTGAAGAAGAGAGAGCCAGACGAGTAGCCAAGGAGAAGCAAGAGCAGGACGAGGCCAGGAGGACGATAGAGGTACTTAAAGAGTTTTCAGATGCAACTTCTTATATTGGTGCATTTTAACTTCCAGTGTGTAGTTGAGGACTCTTGTTGGATTTCCCTGTGTATAGGATAAGAGCCTTTGAACTATTCCAAGCTATATACACTTTTTTATTGTTATTATGAAAAGCGGAAATATATCATTTCAGTAGAACTTAAATAACAACAAGGTGTTTACAATTGTATCATTATAATATATATCACAACAGAACATCATTTTTCTTTCAGTGGCAGCATTATATAAGTATAAATAACATATATTTTTACAATGGCAGCATTATAATAACATATCACTTTTTAGAAATCATTTTTTGTGTGATGGATTTCAAAGCAGACGCACTTCAAACCCTCATAAGTGCTAACGTCTTTCTCTAGCACATATACAACATAAAACTTACGTTGCAAATTTTTCAATCACGTCATATACAGTATCTTCCCCAATATCAGGCACGGGTGTATAGCACTCTTGTATGCATTATTATCTGAAGTGTAGGTACAATAAATAAATAGGTCGTTTTGACCAGTACCAATCCTGACAAGACTTCCTTACAACTTTTAACACCAACAAATAAAAAAATAAAAAACTCCTCGTTTTATTCTCTGTAGATACACAGGCATCCATTTTTCACTCTCAGCTGTGTGTATACAGATGACCCGGTCTGTCAAGCACATTTCTTAGGGACTGCTGCTATCTGCCAGTGAAAGTCAAAACTGCAGACGACTTTACTCTATTGTCAACTTATTTATTAACTGAAGCACATTAGAAAGACGTGTTAAACTTTGCAGATGCATATAGACGCGCCTGCACGCTATTCTCACGGGAGTGACAAATCTGGACTCGTTTGTGCTCCCGTGGAAACCATGGGATAAGCAGCTGTGTGGTTAAAAAGGAATTGGAATTGATTGTAAAAAGGAATTGAAAAACAGGAATTGACCCCGACCGTTTACAGAACTGGGGAATCCCTCTGAATTTTTCCACCCACCCACCCATGGATAACCCAAGATGACCCCTAATAATAAGGGGATGATGCAATCCGGGTGGATTCCCTGGGAGTGTAATCCTAGTTGATCAAAGCGACACCTTCTGTATTTATGTAGACTACAGTTAATCAACGTCCCAGATGAATCTCTGTCGACAGTCATAAACTCTGTTGGCAGCCAGCCTAGGTTTCGATTGATCGGTGGAGTTTCCAGAAGCCAAGTTGTTGAGAAACACCATGTCAGCTATTAACTGCTACATCTGTTTTGCTCTGACACAGGAGCAGGCCAAAGCTGAAAAGCAGCGGACTGTAGAACGGGCACCAGAACCAGATCCTGCCCTCCAGCCCGCTCACCAAGAGAAGCCACCCAGCCCAGCATACCAGGTCAGCACATACCGTGTCCCCATTCCCAGCTCCCTTTTATTAAATTAACCTTTACAGAACATACAGCTATGACCAACAGCTATGCAACTCCCTGTATAATTAACTGATGCCAATGAAACTTGCTGAATAATGTTATGTTAACATATTGAATTACATCACGCTTTATAGATATCAGATATCAGTGGTTGGAAATGTTGGGCAGCTGGCTCTTTGAGCTTATATATCTATCTATCTATCTATCTATATATATATATATATATTTTGGCTATTAAGTATATTGCCTTTGTATCAGTATTAAGCACACTTCACAATCATTTTAATGTCTGTTGATTATTTTAAGGGTGGGGAGCATAAAGAAAAACGTCTGACCTTTTTCTTTTTCTTTTAAAGGAACCAAGTTTGTATGAAGAGCCACCCGACAGAGACTCGGCTCCCAGTTCAAACCAGTATGAAGCAGAACCCCCATCTAATGCACAGGAGCCAGAATATGAGGATGCTTCATATGAGCCCCAGCAAGAAGCAGTCTATCAGAATCCAGACGAAGTGCAGAATCAAGGAGGTAACGTTGCGTTGCTCGGATAGCAGCTTCATATTAATGCTCTCACTGTTTCCTAAAGTTTAACAGGATTCTCTGGAGAGGAGGAAACCTACATCTGGCAAGCCAGCCTAGTTTATCCTTGTTTTATATCTGAGCGATTTCCTGAAAGTTTATTATAGTTTATTGCTTCGTAAGTATTGCAGATATTTCTGCAAAGTTTTATTTTGTTTTGTATGTATATGTATATAACTGGTGCTGTTTTTATAAAAAAAAAAAAAAAAAGACTTTTTTTTTTACATACATAATTCAAGGATGAATAGTTGCTGCAAAAGGAAGCATTGAAAGTGAGGACAGCTGTAAAATGCAAAGTATTTAACTTTAGACCATAACCCTTCATAAATAAATGGTATATTTTTAGTTTGTTTTAAATATTATTGTAAGCGGTAATGTGTTTTTGATCTGACCTTTTTAGTTAAAAGTTTTAAAAATCTATACTTGATGAGTGTTGGTGTTTTGATAAAAAAATAAAATAAAAAAAAAATACCTTGAAGCATTTTTTTCTATTTTAGTCGTTGGAATGGAATGACCTTGTTTTAACAGTAGGGTTGATTCACCGCAGTCTCGTCAGGTCGGACTTCTATAAATGACTTTCTTTTAATAGACGGACAGAATTATGCAGAGTATGGGGATGACCTTGGACTCACTGCAGTGGCTCTGTATGACTATCAAGCTGGTGAGTAGTTTTAACTCTCCACAATGCCTGCTCTAGGAATCAGCAGGTCTGTTTTGATGGAAGGAAAGTGCATTTAAAAAGGCATAGATGCTTACCAGCAGAGATATGTGAGCATATGCTGTACAACCCAATTTTGAGAAGGGTCTTGCCAAGAGAATGTATGCTATTCAAATAATTTACTATACTTTTAACTTGTAGTCCTAGTTTTTTTTTGTTACTTTGAAAGCTGTGCGTTTCTTTCAGCTGGCGATGACGAGATTTCCTTCGACCCCGATGACATCATCACTAACATTGAAATGATTGACGAGGGCTGGTGGAGGGGAGTGTGTAAAACAGCATACGGGCTTTTCCCTGCCAATTACGTTGAGCTCAGGCAATGAAGCACTTACCTTCTGAATGGGTTTGCCTTAACTACCATCTGCAGTTCTGCAGCAGATACTACAGATCACCTCCTCAACAGGAAGAACAGGAACAAACATATACCCCCCCCCTCCCCCCCATTATTCTAGAAATGCTCTTAATGTTGGCTGTGCCACTTGCAATATTGTAATGTGTATAATTTCTAAATTGTGTCTCATTTTTTCCACTCTTTGAGTTAAGACTAGGGACCTATATTATTGTTGTTGTTCTTATTATTTTCTCTCTCCAACAAATGCTGCTTCCAGGTTCATGCCATTCTGTGTCAAAGAAAATGCACTGTAGTATAATTAAATAAATAAATGTGTAGTAAGGAATAATGTGCTGGCATCCAGATCAAGCTGAAATGCATTCAAAGCAGTATATTTGCAGTAAAAGAGATTACTATATTGCTCTAGAAGATATTAGGTGCTATGGAGCACATAGCAGAGGCTAACGTTTTTTCTCCAGTTAAGGTCCATGTTTTTAGGACTGTTTAATAAAATAATAAATAACGTGTGGTTTCCACTTTTGTTTTTAGATGTGCATAAATATAGAGATGTCCCAAAAGTTGATTTGGAGGTACTAATACATTGTATAGCCAAGGGTTAATATCGAATTAAATTATCACCAAAGTATATTGCACACTTTCATTGGAAATACTGCATTAATGTGGAAAACAATAATTTTAATGTAATTGAATAAATGTGGAAAAGGCCTGTGGTGAACTAAAATAGTATATTGCTGTTTGCTTGTTGATGCTAATTTGACTTTACTTTTAGCACAGTGTGCTGTGTAATACTTGTGCTAGCTGGGATAGCTGTTTTTTCTTTCTGTTCTGTATCTGGGATACTAATGGCAAGTTTAATGGCGAGTAGTTGTTGATTTGGGAAGGAAAACTGTATGAGAACTGTATTAATTTGTACATTCCATCAAATACTTTAATGAAACGTGTCTTGAATATGCAAGGTATTATAAAACATTCAGGTGGGTTTTAAAATATCCCGTCCTCAAACAGTGTTAAAATCTTGTGGCCCTGTGCATAAGCCCAGCATCTCATATTTCAGGGAGTCACATTTAGGAATCATGACTTAAAGAATTTGAGGTTTGTGTTTATTTTAAATCCACACAAAAGCTGTATAGTGACATTAGTTATTTAACTATGATGTCTTATGTTTTGGTGGGCATCCCACTCATGCATTGGGCCATATCATTTTCTTATAATTCAGTATGACAAGCCAATAAAATGTTAGAAAAAAATGTTGAGAGTAAAAATGAAGGGGAAAAGGGTTACATTTAATCTTCGATCATAATTTAATCTATGGAAATTTCTATTTTAATTATTTTGCTAATGGTTAGGACAATCCTTAACAGTTGATGCGCATGTCCTCGCCTTATAGTTGTAGTGGTCCCTCTGTTTATTACAGGTCTATGTATTTGTTTGATCATTCTTGGGTTGGGTTTTGATAATAAAGTTGTCTTTTCCAGTATATTATTTGTATCTTTTAAATCAGCTTGCATAATAGACTACATAAAACATTTGCAAATTGATTTTTTTTCTAAGTGAATAAAGTTTTCAGTTAAGTGTTTAGTTGTCTCTCGTTTTATTTTTTTAAAATTATTTTTACTATCTCACTAGTTTCCACTGAGAATTCTGCAACTTTAAACTAAAACAAATTCTATGTTAAAATCCAGCCAGTTTTTTTTCGTGATCGAAATAACACCCTTTAATCCGTCTAGGGTTGATTTTATTCCCTCATTAATTAACAGTAGTAAATGCAATACAAATACTGTATGGTGAAATGCATTTATAACTCTTATGATATACATGTCTCCTTAATCACAAACCCTCAGTCGCACACACAGTAACAAACGTATTTCATTTTCAAAGACTTTCCCCTTTTAGATACTCCGTTTTACAAAACAGGACATGTTACAAAACTCTTAAGCATAAAAATAATAATATAAAGAGGTTGATATAAGATTGTACATGCAGTGCTTGCCTCGCATGGAGCCATGTGGTGCAGTGTGATCATTCACTAGTGTGCTCTGCTGTTCCTCCTTGGGGTGTTCAAATCCAGCTGATTCCTTCCTTTAATTTCAAGGCATTGGTTAATTTCCATATAGTATATATATATATATATTGCAGGGAGGAGAGTGGTAGGTAAGGGTGTTGTTGCCTGGGAGAAGAGGACGGAGACAAGCTACTTCTCTCGAGTTGTGCATGCACAGATATCTTAAATATTCTTACTGTGTGCATTCAATAATAGAATGGAGAATGAATAATTATTGAATGTACACAGTAAGTATATTTAAAAGAGAAAAGTACAGTTTGCCACATTTCTTTTCTCAGACAGTAACAGGCCCACCTACTGTACCACTCTCCTCCCTGCCAGGGGCGTAGACCTGTTACCACCTTCCTCCCTATGCAGGGCAGGTCATCTCCTCCGTCTGTGGAAACACAACCAACATCATTATGTACCTCAGGAACTCACCTGCAGCAACTGGATTTGAACTGCTGTCTTCAGGGAGAAGCTATGGGATTAGCCCACTGCACCACTAGCTCCCACAGGAAATCTGTGTTGACCGATTAAGGTCAATTAACAGACTCTTAGAAAATAAATGAAAGGAACCAGTTGGACTTGAACCCAGTCCCCCAAGGAGAACAGCACAGTATACTAGTGAATTAGCCCACTGTATGAGCTCAATTCCATGGAAGAGGTTGCTTTTATATTGACTATAAGGTAAATTAACCAATTCCCCCACCCCCAGGAGGAATAGCACCGCATACTAGTGAATTATCACACTGCACTGCTTAGTTCTATGAAAGTCTTGCATTGCACATAAGATCTTATATCAACCTCTTTATATTATTATTTTATGCTCAAGACCACTGACACTTTGTCCCATTTTGTAAAACTATCTATCAAAAAGGGCAAAGTCTTTGAAAATGAAAGGAACCAAACTCACTTTTACCAGGAGATGGCGCTCTAAACCAGTTCTCATGGCTTGTGTGTTGTGAAGTGATACAATTCCCTTTGGATGTCTGTGTCGGGTTGCAATCTTTCCGTATTTTAAGTTATTTCTGCAAAGGAATTTTGATCCGCCTTTTATTTTAATCAACAAATAGTCGTATCTGCAAGACACTGCAACCAATATCCTTGTTGAAACGAATGTCATTAAAAAAAAATAATTCCAGCTGGGCTATAGGAAACAAGATCAAGTTCAAAAACAATTGCTGCAGACACTTCTCTCACTGCCATGGTCTCCTGTGCATAGATGAATGACATTAACCTCAACTCTAGCAAATCTGTGCAACCCTGAAAAGGAACACATAATCACCAGTCTTATCTGTTTGCTGAGAAGAGTAAAGTTCTACCACGCCCTACTGCATGCTACAAACGATGTTTGTATTTAAACATTGTTATTCTATGACTCACAAAATATTACTACATTGAACACTACTACAAGTGTCCTTTGGCTCAGGCATCTGCAGTACCGTCTGTAAAGAGTACAGTACTTATTAAATGGCCCCTTTAATTCTGAAATATGCAGGTTGCATGCATTGAGAGTCTGGCTGGTAGTATTCCGTGCGCTTGATTCTCCATGCATGTACCTCTTTTAGTCTATTTAAATAAACCGGCTTATCTACATGAAAGCAGCCAGCTGTGTTCTAACATGAAGAGGATGTATGGTGTTCTCGAAGGAAGAGGATGGCTGGAAGGTGCTATAATTAGAACGCTCTGCATGTGTGTCTAAGTAATACACTGGGGAGCTGGCATACGTCTTACATTAGTAACAGAGAGGATGCTGCAATTGCAGAACTAACAGTATAGTCAAGTGGATTACTTATTGGGGCTTGCTGGCACCAGCAAAATAAAACCTGAACTTCACCGGGTAAACTAGCAATACGTTTTAATTGTCAAATTACTTCTATTTTGGTCCTGTCTTCTACTCTTTTTCATTGTGGCATGTATTCCCCTCTTTGCATCATAATAGGATTGGTACTTACCGTATCTGTAGTTTCACAAGATTAATGACCAATATGGCCTCCTGAACTCCACAGTTTAGTCTATTTTCTTGATATGCTTCAGGCTGGTCCTGCAGCGAGCACCATGTTAACTGGGCCTATGCTTTTCCATTGTATCTTGTAAGGCAGGGGTCTCCAGCCTTGGTCCTGGAGAGCCCCTATCCAGCAGGTTTTATAGGTGTCTTTACATCATCAGTGGCTGAAGATCTGGAACACCTGTTAATGTTAATAATGTATAATGTGATATCTTGTAACAATTGTAAGTCGCCCTGGATAAGGGCGTCTGCTAAGAAATAAATAATAATAATAATAATAATCCTGACTAATTAAGCTATTAAGTAACTGAGAGATTGGTTGAAACGAAAACCAGCAGCCACAGTAGCTCTCCAGGACCAGGGTTGGAGACCCCTGTTGTAAGGGCTTCCCTGCACAAACCTCTGTATGATTTTGTGCATGGTTATTTCTGTAACACGGCCCTTTTCCTCTGGCTCAACTCCCCTGCTGAGGAGGTGTGTGCCTGTGGATTTAGATAATGCACAGAGGCCTGAGTAAACATTCACACACATTTTATGTGTGAACATGACCATGGCTGAGACACTGCAGCTTTAAATACATCTTTAAGGTTTTAGCTTTTTTAAATAGGCTCTGATTTTAAAAGTCTTGTAAGCGATCACACACAGCAAGTCAAAAACTATGAAGACTATGTACTTTCCTCCTTTCGCTGTATTACAACCCAAGACAAGTAATCAAGCTTACTTCTCCCAGGCGTTCTTCTTGAATAGATCACAGCATGGCTCCACAGATATATGTCAAGCTGTGTTTTTATAGTGATATTCTTTACACTGAAGAGACCCTATCAATATCTGACACTGAAAGTGCTTGGATGATTAATTATACAGAGACTGGAGTATTTTGTATAGTGTAATGGGGAACTTTCTTGTATGAATGCACTGTATTTAACATTTAATATGCCTTTTAAAGATGCTTGTGGTAGCTATTGAAAAATTAAATGCAAACTCATAATACTGGTATATATTTACACCAAGATTGCTGTACATTGAATATTATAATTACTCTTGAACAAAAGTAAGTATTTCATTATTCAAGAAATGCTTATTTAATTATTAAAACGTACCTTGTTTGTTTGTGTTTCTGATGAACTGTTCCCAAAAAGTTAGCAAAGGAATACAACCATAGTGCAATATTATATTTATTTCTTACAGTCATTTTGGTTGCCTTACAATAGTATTGAGGATTTGGGGGAAAGTGCAGTCTTTTTTTTTTTCTTTTTTCTTTTTTTAAATAAATTAAATCTAAATAAGAGGATTTTTTTTTGTAGCACAAAATTACAGCAACATAGATAACATGAACACAGGTCTTTACACAAAATAGAGCGAGAAACATCTTAATATCTATGAAGAATCAGTAAAAGAAAGAAGAACCCAAATTTAAATTGTTCTCTAAGAGGATAGCAATGAGATTTGTGACACACAGACATAATCATTGCCAGATCAACTCGGTGATGGTTCATTTATTTAGAACTCAACACTTCCACTATTTTGCTCTAAAATTAGTTCCGTAAATAAATGAGCTTAGTGATATGTAATTCCAAAAAAATCAAATTGTCAACAGTCACAGCTAGTCATTTTCTTTAAATATATAAGTTAGCGTAAAATGTGCCCAGACCCTTTGCTATAAAGGGGTCTGGAAGGTTATACATAATTTACATCCTGTGAGATTTTGGTAATTTATACACACATTATACACATACTAAGCAATTTTAATTTTAAAATTGTAATTACAATATGTAAAAGATGCAGGTGAATTACCATTACCAGTGATTTTACTTCAATGTGCCACAACCTTTGTCATGTGTTTAATAAAAAAAAAAGTTTAAATTAGGGGTTGTAACATTTGGGGAGAGAATTAATAAATGTCAAAATAATGACTAGGCTGATCATTTCAATACAAATATTGCTTCTAAATTGTATACCTCATAAATCAAATTATATATATATATATATATATATATATATATATATTTTTTTGGCAAACCATACTTCAAAGTGAATGCAGAACGATTAGTTCCACATACCTTTATAATATTCCATATAATATACTACAAAGCATTAAAAATACTGTGCTTTGTTGAAGCTCTATTGTTTTTAAAATAAGATCTATTTAAAAATGATTTAGTTAGCAGCTTATCTTGCAAACCTTCTTATAGGAGGGCTGTATTCTCTTTCCAGGATTAATATTTATAGAAGTTATGATTGGTGTCGTTTACATCTGTCAACTTTTACACCCAGTATGTCACTGTGGAGAAAACGTTCTTTTTTAGCAATATATTAAAAGTGCACATGGGTAATTCAGCTTTACTCACATAAAGCCGACTAACCCAGGGGCTCCCAAATGCGTATTACCTGAGGCTCACCTGTTCAGCTGCATGATGCACTGCAGTCCACTATTAGCACTTCTTAAACCTATAAATAAACTTAATCTAAATTGTTCTTTGTTTTCATTTGAAGCTGATTTTTTATTCATTAGTATTTTATTGTTGCTTTTCGTTATATATATTTTTAAAAAATACATAGAATGTCGTTTCTCCGCGGCCCACTCTGGACTGCTGCCTGCAGTTTGGGAACCCCTGGATTAACCCACCCTTACAGCAGGAAAACTTTTCACACAGAAGGGACTAGTTTGAAAGTTGCTGTTGTCTCAGACCTGGAAAAGGAACACAGCCTGTTAAAACCCTGCACGCTTTCAAAGAACAGCTCAGATAACAACTAGCTTCATCCTGCATTTCTGGAGGAGCTTTTATATATAAAAGCAATATATTTAATAAATGTCTTTTTTTTTTTCGTTTTATAGATTCAAAACCACAACTGTATCCTTCTCCATTGCACCACACAAATGAAGAGCACAAATGTAAAAACTATTGTAGAAGTCACATCTGTATGGTTTTGAGATGAAGGACTCTGCATTGCATCCCTGTTGCTTAAGCAATAAAGACGCCACACTCTAGAAGCACCGGTCAGCATGCTCAAGGGGACTGATCAGTTTACATTTGTGCCCTGCACATGCAATTCTTCAGAAATAACAAAAACATGGTCTTTACTGACCCTGATGACACTTAAAATAAATAAATACAGGTGTTAAGAAAAAATACGTATTTTGTGTTAAATCTCTGATTAAGAAAAACACACTTTGTGTTATATTTAACACAATCTGTCCTTAGTTGAACACAGTGTGTAAACTGGTTTTGCAATGACAGTGAACTTTTACAACGCAATGTGTTTGAGATCTGACAATCCCGGAGACTGAATTTTCATGCATTTATTATTCAGTGATTTAAGCCTGATTTAATTCATTTGGGTCAGAGCTATCTTGTGAAAAAGTCAAAAATATTAAGAAAACGATTTAATCCACTTCCATAATTCTTTGAGAAAGACGTTAGGAAAGTGTGATCGCCAAAGAGCATCTACTATAAACCACTGAAATGTCATATTCTATCACAGGCCAGTGATCTGAATATACAGCTGAGGATCACCATGCATCTCGGACCCCTCACGTTTCAGAAAGTCCTGAAAGTGCTCAGGTCAGTGTGGTTTTAATCGTTTATCAACAGAAACATGTTAGCTGCTATTCTCTCCTGTAAAAACCTGTTTGAACTCACAGAATATTGTCAAGATGAGTCATCAGTTCAACAAACGCAATATTTTTTATACATGTTTGGCTTGCATCATAAGATCTCACGATCACTCCATAACCACACAGCAGCTGCACAGTATAGTGCAGGTATATCCTCCAGGACTGACTGACAACTGACAGCGGATACTGTACCTGGCCTTAAATAATTTGATTGAGATTTCAGGTAAATCTGACTTGGACTGTAAAATACTAAAAGAAAATGAACTGGGATTGTAATTATCAATATTTTCTATAATGCTGCACTGAAGAATTTAATTCAGCTTCTTTTTAAAGCAAAGTTAGTATGTGGTCTCTCTTTATCAACAATCTCAGAAAGTTCTTGCCTTCACAAATCTCTTTACAGAATAATACTTAAAACGTAAAACTAAATGATCCTTTTCATAAAGGGATATGGTTACTCACTGAACCCAGCAACACGCCTGACTAAAAATAATAGGATGTACAGATCAGGCTTTTTTTTGGGGGGGGGGGGCTCAAAAATGTCTAGAAAACACCATTCTGGTTACTATAATACATGTTTTCTGGCACATCTTTGAAGATTAAATGTCATACTTAAAATTAAACCAAAGTGATAAAAATGGCCCTTGGAGTTCACTACTCTTTATCATTCACCTGCGCTCTTACGGAAGACAGTAATGATTAATTTACATTTTACACTTTTCAGACACTCAAATGTCTTGAATAAATATACTTAATTGAAAAAAAAAAAACAGAAAAAAAGAGAAAGAGAAAACATAACTGCTACAATTGTGCCCCTATAATTGTTGAAATAGATGCAAAAATATTAAGGAGTGATTTTTTCCTTTTTTTTTCTACCCCCAAGTAGAACACCAATGCTGGGAAAAATAAATGGGCTTAGCATATATTTGAGCTGGATCTTCTTTCCCGAGAAATAGGTGAGGAGCGAGACAATTTTCTGAACAGCTTGCATTGTTAAATATAACCCTTTTGTTGAAGAAATATCCTTATTCTGAAGAAATTCTAACAAAGATAGAAAACGTAGCACAGCTCTGCTGGTTCAGGTGCATCCAAATAAAGTTGATTAACAAGTCCTTATTATTCCAAAGCAAAAGTTTCTATTAAATCACTAAAAAGGAATTTCAGGGTTTGTTTTTTCTTCCCTCTGCAGTGGTGGAAGGTTGCACAATGTAACAACCAATCACTTTCATTAGAATTATTGTGCTTATTATGAACTGTACAATTATTTCAAATTGTAGCTCTTAAGGATATGATAATTCCTATACTCCAATATGAACCGATGTGAATATAATTACACACTTGAAATCAAATGAACGATGGATGGACTTTGAAGCATGGAGTCCTGCAGGTAAGAATCGCCCATTCCTATCTGTCTAAAAGCAGTTTCAATGCTCTTTCTATGTTCATTCGGTGCCCAACTCTAGTCACTCCTAGATCTATTAAATCTTCTTTTTGTAAGTTTGGTAAATGGGTCCCATCAATCTCGTTGTCCATAAAGGTGTCCTTATGCTCTGCCAGATTGAGGCTTTCCAGCCAGTCTGCTACATCGTGCTTAGTCCATAGATGGACTGGCTTGGTTGAAAAAGGCTTGTTAGAAACTGGCTGGATTAAAGTCGCAGGAGAAGGGGACCTGCTGCGGCCTGCACCCAGGCTGAACCTCTCCACGGGAGTCTGTGGGGCAGAGGTGCCAAAGACGTCTGTCAGTGTGGGTGAGGAGGCCGAGGGCGGGAGGGAGGAAGCCCTCACTTCCTTGATCGACTCCGTTGGAGAGACCACGGGGCTGGGTGCTCTTCTCGTTCCTGTCTTGCTATCCGGGTTCCTGTTCTGCACCATCACTGGTTGGTTTAATCCTGGATGGACTGTGAAAGTAGCCATTGTGTTCCGCTGTGTACCTGAGGCAGTAACTGTTCCATCTGCACCCCTGAGGGAAGAAAACAGAAAAGGGGAATCAGAATCAAAATACAGACTGATGTACAAAACACACACACACATCTGGGAACAATTTAAGACTATCATTGCGTATCAGTTTGATCCAGGTTTTCCTGTGAGCCCTGATTGTAAAATACATGAACAACAGGTGTGTAGTGCGTCTAATTAAGCTTCAGTGTCTAAATTAGTTCATGCTTAAAGCTGGAATGGCTCAAACTTCTATGCAATGGGAGTCTTAAATGATATCCTGCACATTTATATTTCCAGTGTATTTCTCATACAAGGCTTTCTCTTACTTAACCCTTGAAGCAGCCTCAGTATCTTAATCCCAATCACAAGGGACAGCATTTATTTTGTATTGCCATTACTATATAACTATTTCAATTAAAAGTACAACGCTTCTGATTTATTGTCAGCTTACCAATTTTAATACTGGTATAGTATTGGATATATTATTGCTCTTCATATTGAAAAACGTAAGAAATCTGTATTTTGCAATACTCAAATCATATAAGTGCCATTCAGTTACTTCATCAAAAAAAACATGTTCATTATGAAAATGTATTTCTTCTCTGTGTCTATATGAAAAAGAATGCCATGTTTAGAGCAAGTGGTTTTTAAATTAGACCACCATAGCATTTATTTCTTTAATTGAGGGGCATGCACCACTAAATCCTAAACTCTTCCCATATTTCTCATTATAGAAAATCCATTATTCATTGTATACCAATACAATCAGAATTTTGTAAAGGACAAAGCATTAAGATATTGGTATAGTTTACTGCATGGATTGTATTATCTTTCCGATCGTGCTACGTTAAAAAAAAAAAAAAAGATGTATCCTTTATTACATGCTTTAATGACAATAAAACATCATAGCATACATTTATAACTTCCATTGGTAAACAAGATGTTTGATAACGGTCACAATTGAGCTAGAACCTCAGTAAGCCTGAACTGAACTATAAAGACAAGGTTAAGAAAAGAGGTTGGCAAACATTTCTGAAGCACTCTGTTTCAGATAAATTACAGCTGTAATTTCCAGCTAAAGTTTGCGTTTCATTTGAACTCCCTTCCTCTCGGAATGCTTCTCAGAAAAAGCTTTCTGTGACCCAGCTGCTGCGAGATCAAAAGGATCTTAGCAGGGAAGGGGAGCTGTGCAGCACAGTCCTACAGCTGCAGCTACTTTCAATCTGCCTTCAGTTCAAAAGGTCAATTTCAAAACCCGGCACTGCTTATTTACCGGTTAATGCAAAGAGTAAAAAAATAAAAATGTGCAAAAAACTGGAACTCTGTAAAAAACGGTTTAAAACTGTTTCAATCCATTAGGCCCCAGGACATTGTCAGGTGGTTGGGCATGGAGCAGGCAGTGCTAGATTTTCATTCACTGCCCTGTGAGTGCATCTAAATCCTAGCCTCATGAGAGACTTAATGGCTGAAGAAATAAATCAGTCCTGCATTAATGAAGGAAGTTGGCAACACTTTTCACTCAGAGGTTAAACAAAAATTACCTTAATTTCAATATATTAATGTGCGAACCACGTTATGATTTCTTCTTGCATTCCAGTTCAATTAATGACAGTATGTGGTATGTACAACCAATTCCCACTTTAAGTGCTCTTCTTCAACTTCAATTCAAATTGTATTAGCACCGGTACTTGGGGTTTGGCACCACTAGGTGGTCAAATATTGTAACTGCTCTGTTTGTTGGTGCTCATGAAAGGTGGTGGACTGGCAGAACAGTAGACTGAAGTCCTGTCTGATTATCCCCAGAGCAGGATAGCACCAGCAACTTCCCCACATTCCCTGCAACCATGCCCTGGTGGATCCATCCTTTTAGGGGGCTGAGGGAGCAGTTCAGTCTGTATGCCCATCCAAACCTCTTTTTATTATTATTTGTTTATTCAGCAGACGCCTTTATCCAAGGCGACTTACAGAGACTAGGGTGTGTGAACTATGCAGCAGCTGCAGAGTCACTTACAATTACGTCTCAACCGAAAGACGGAGCACAAGGAGGTTAAGTGACTTGCTCAGGGCCACACAATGAGTCAGTGGCCTAGGTGGGATTTGAACCGGGGACCTCCTGGTTACAAGCCCTTTTCTTTAACCACTGGACCACCCAGCCTCCTTTTTGCCAGCTAATGCCCCAGTGTCAATTACGCAAAATGGTAGGGTAGTTTAGGAAAGTTTGCTGCGATCCACTGATTTATGTTGAGATCATTAAGATATTTTTACTAAAGCCCCTTTCCATTATTATTTATTTATTTCATTTTCTCTTGATAGGGAAAGTGAATTAATTTTTTTTCCTGCATGTCAATAATATGAATAATCAGTTCAAATGCCTTTCACCACCACTTTTCAATAAACAATAACAGTAATGAAAAAAAAAATAAACACATCTGGGTACACCGAAGAACATTCTCAAAATAAGAGCACAAAGTTACCAACCTTGTGTGCTTTGAAATGTGAACTTACGTCTCTTCAACATGAACCTCTTCATATGCATCGGTCATGGAAGCAAACAAGAAGTGACAGGATGGAATGAGAAAAACAGAATCGTCATATAAAATGAAAAAAGAAAGAAATCAAATGATGAATATGCTTTAATTACCTTCAAAACGATTTTGTTCTTTTATTTTCTGCTTTTTAATAAACTAGTATTACCATAATAAATAAAAAAAAATACATAATGCAGTAAATATATTATACTATTGTCCTGGTTAGAGACAAATAATTCCATTATTGTTACAGACAAAAGTCGTCTATAGAAATTTATTTTATTTATCTCCACAATTTGGTTGTTTTGAAGGCAGAGCTGAAAGCTGACAATGACGTGAGGATTAAACAGTTTTGGATGAACCATGTGCTTTGAAAATGCTCCATCTGCACTCGAATTAATTTTATTTGTGCTGTACTTTCTCATATAAAATATAAGAGCATGTACCATGAACATGACACACCTGATGGCATTTTACAATGTGCTTTATATAACGTTTTGTACATTTAAACATCTTCTGGGTGGGATTTGTATGCTTTTTGACCCCAGTTCATGGTCCCTGTCTCCTCTTTGAGTGCCTACAAAGGCTCCCAGCGCAGCTGAGCAATGACATTATTTAACTGGAGATCACAATAGGCTGGGTCCAGGGTGCCATGATCTATTGGCCCTACATGAATGACAGCTTACAGATGAGAGAATCGGGGGGGGGGAATGGGAAAAGCACTTTAAAAAAAAAACAAACCCTTAACTATTTTAAATAGCACAAAAAAAAGCTGCCACTACTTTCTGTTTAAAACCCCTCACTGAGTCACAAAGCCACTCAAAACAGAACACCACGACATTATTTCTAATGCATTTCATTAACCACAAACAAAGTGATACAATAATGCATTAATTTATGCATGAAGCCAGAACAATGGACAGGACTAATGTAATAATGTTTTACCTAGTTCCTGGGTGAATAAATGAAATTAATCTAACTGCGAGAAACACTGAACATAAAAGGTGTTTAGATCTCCATTCTTATACAGAATCTTTCACATGATTAATGCAGTAGCAAGAGGGTTGCACGTTTGCTTCTGCATTGTAAAGCCGGATATTCTATTTGAAATAGGTCTGTCAGAGTCTCTAGCAGGTAAGCCAGGCTCCCAACAGTATACCAATCATTGTGAAGGACATTTAACAGTATTCATATCTATATAATAGTGATATAATATAATAAAACCGTTCCTTGTACAGTTTGGAGAACCTCACCAAAACTCATTAGCGAAAGACACATGTAACTAAGAAATTAGGTTCCATGATTATGTTCACATTATTATTTTTTAATTGTGATTTAACATTCTATTGCATCAGCGTCTCTTCTAGCACCAGAGCTAGGAGATAAATTAAGTAAATAAATACATAAACACGGGCTGCACTTTCTTAAATGGCCATACAGAACTACAACGCAAATTCTTTGTAGTGATTTTGAGCTTTCTTTTTTTTCTGCTTGAATATTACAGGATTTGCAAGTCCTGTGATGACGGTACAGCTTTAGGCACAGGGTATCTGTATCTATATCCATCTATTTTTATACAACACACACACACACAGATGCTCGCGGCACATGCTGTATCTTCTGCAGTGCATATTACCCCTTAACTAATTCAATCCCAAGTAAAATCAAATCAAATCAAATAAATACAAGAAATATATGTTAGTTAGCTTGTAGCTAACTCCTCAGACCACTGGGTTGCATGCCTGCCTCCTTCCCCAAAGCGGTGTGGTTCATCTTGTGTTAATCGGACTGACATTATTCATCCAATCCTCAAGGCTGCTCTGATCATTATGTTGCTAAGCAACCGTTTTGTTCATGGGCAGAATGAAAAAAAAAAAAATCTTGTATTATAAATGTCTTCATTTAATACTCAAAGAGAAATATGATTAAAATACAGATTAAGCACTTGAAAGGACCGAAGGTGACTGGGATACATGAAGTTGAAAACAACGTCAGAGGCTTGAACACTGTTGAATGTAACGGTCTCATTTGGGTGGATGTTTTTTCCAACTCAAATCTGAATTTAAGGTGATCAGTGCACCAATGAGACTATTGCATTGCTGATGAAATATGTAGGCCTCATCATAATCTATAGCATATAAACAATGTAAACAAAATGATTCTTAATAAATTCACTTGAAACCAGACCGACCTATAGGCACACCAGTTCAGAGATCTTTGAACGTTAACTTGTATTTTTATTTGTTACTTTGAAATTCGTTTTCTTTGTTGTTAATAATAAATGTAAATGTAACGGGCAGTGCTGTGTGATACACTGTCGTTACGGATTCGGTCCTGTCCCGTTGCTGAGATGAGGTTAAACGCTCTAAAACCACAAACGCAAACAAGCCCAGCTCTTCTGCATTGTGGTTAAGATGCTTACTTCCAGTGTGCTGGGTCACTGGTTCACATCCAGCCTCCGCCCTGTTACTTAATGTCCATAAGCAATAAGGAAGAGCTTATACTGTACATGCTGAATAGAACAGCTCACAAAGCAATTCAATATTTTGATGATTACATATATGTGTGTTAAGTCTTGCTCTCAAACCTGCTTCAATTGACACATTCTGAATACGTCCTGAGCTTCATTTTGTGTTCCTGAAGACAGAAGATGCAGTTTACTGGGACAAGGCCAGCTGGAGATAATCAGTGAGCTACAGTGCTGCAAAGCTTGGTGCAGTTCATAAAAAATTACAATCTACATATAGAAAAACAGGTACCAAGCCACAGCAACATATTTCAACCTACAGTACATATAGTACCGTATATTAAAACCCACAGTTTTTACAAAACAAATATAAAGTCATAACGGGGCTCAATGCCATTTGGAACGCTAAGGTCATGCCAATTTTGGTTGAAGCTAAAATATCCTCTAAGGAAAAGGGTTTAATGAATGATCCAGGTTCACACAGCTTTTGTGAAACATGCCCAGAATTCACAGAGAGGCCCCAATGGTGGCACCAGGTGCCGTCAGTGTGTCCCTTCTCATCCCAACAGGCAACGGCCTGGGGTACAGAACCTGGGGCCTTGGATTTATTAAGAACCAGATTTTCACCGGGGGCTCGAATGAATTGTAATGTCAATTTTACAGTGAAGGAATAGTGATGTTTTTGAGCTAAAGCATGCCTTCTCCGCCATTAAAATGTATGTAAAGTTGAACTGCTAAAACACAAGTAGAGAATATTGATTTAGTAGAAGCAGTTATTTTAGCAACACATTTGTTAAACACCACATTCGGTCAATGAACAGATAATAGCCATTTCTTCTTTATTATTTTTGCTTGGTGAAATTACAGTACATGATGTCTTAGGGATGTCACGTTTTCATCATCAAATATTTCTAAACTTAATGTTAAATAAATGAGAACATTATGGTTAATGAACCCAAGCAAACGTAAAATTTAATTGAAGTCAGTTATGTGTGTATAAAACTGATGGTCATGTAAAAAGAAATGATCCTAGCTGCTGCTTGCCAGTGGAGATTATTATTATTATTATTATTATTATTATTATTATTAGATTCGACATCTTGTTTAACAGAAAATTAAAACCACAAAATAATGCCATTTGAGCTCTTCAAATGCTTATACTTAACAAAGACAGTTACTTAAAACCATTCCAAGATCACCCTGTAGTTACATGTCTTCATCTGAGTTAAGTAAATTGTGGATAATTTAATTATATTGGTACTGTCAAAAATCTTTGAAAGCATGATTATACAGTACACCAATCATAAAAGGTACCACTGCAAGAAACTACTGTATATTTCAGGTACTAATAAAGGCAGATAGTGACAACTAGGTTCACTTGCAGTTCAACTGAAAGCCAACAAGACGCAATCAAAATGGCATAGCTTTTAGCTATGACTGGGGACAGTAACAGAAACCACTGAGCAATGCATGCCGACATGGTGAATGATTCTGGGGTCCCTCAAACTCATCAAATACTAGTTTATGTGCTCAGATGAGGTCAGTGCTGGATGTGCCTATTCAGATTTTGCCATTCTGGCAAAAAGCACCATAGACTAGCACACATTGACAAACATGAAGCTGATGTCACTGAAACCCCACCCTCCTCTCTAGTTGATGTAACTGGCAGCCTGGCCCATAAAGCTCCTCACTGTGCAGTTCAATCAGGCTTATCTCCACAGTGTGCCACACTGCTGTCTGTTACAGCTGGCTAGGAAATTGGATGAGTTATAGTATGCATAGGAAGCATGTTTCATTCTGGGGCAAGAAATGCTATCCCCGCCTCCACAGGAAGTACTGAAAAGAATTCCAGTAATCTTTCAACCAATATTTTCCTATGAAATACGAGGCATATAAATCCTACAATCTGCAACATTAAAGAATATATTTCAAATACATAAATGTATAAAATATATAATGTAAAGCCAGTAAATCAAGTTTAAAGTCATATTTTCACTGTATATGCTACTTTTTGATGCGAGATGGAAACATTATTACACAATTCCCAGTTGGTTCCAAATTGGATTAACCCTAACAGGTTAGAACATGCATAGTGTGATTAATTTTTCATGGTCATTTTAAATCTATTTACTTGCACATTTGTATTATACAGTAGACCTGAACTACAGCACTGGCCAAACCTACACTATATAACTATATAGAAGTGCAATTTCATTTACAACACAAGTTATAACCTTATGGCTCAATAAATGGCATATAAAAATGTTATGTGGTCTACTGTAATATAAATTATCATCAGTTTCCAATGTAATGTACTTTCTACCAAGCTTAAGTGGAATTATAATAAAAAAAACACACACACACACATCGAGACATTAAATTGGTGTCACACATGCCAGACACTGACTACTAGCAGAGAATAAGATATTCATTTATCTGGAGACTATTAAAAGCAAACATTCATATATATCACAAGAAGCAAATCAACAGCTGTTTCCTGATGGAACTTAGTAAAATATCCAAAATACTGGTACTCAATTAAAAAAAATTCAGAACCATTTTGACAATTTTGCAAATATGAACTGTGATAAATGCATTGTCAAAAACGTATATCCTATAAGCCAACTCCTAAATAACACAGTGTATAATCCTAGAAGAACAATTAAATGTCTTGAAAATTATTTAAAATACCAACATTTTTGAAAGGGGCTGTGTCAACCAACATATCACAACAGGTTAAATAGAAAAGCAGACTCCAAAAGAATTAAAAGCAATTTGATGTAAAAGCGCAGAGGATTCATTACCTTGCTCCAAAGTTAGTTGCTCTGGACCCTGTGGTAGAATCCAAAGAATCTCCTGGCTTGGTAGTCCTGTCCCTGTTCATTTGCTGCAATATTGAGTTCAGTTCACTAATGATATTGGCCTTGGGGTCTGGGGTAGGTGGGCTTTGTACCTCTGGTGGGTCACCCCAGAGCTTTGAGGTCCTTTGCTGTGTGGTTTTAAGAGCATCTGCCTGAGCACCTCCTAGGAGTGGGGGAGAGGCTGGGGGAGGGATCACAAAAGTGTCAACATTTTCTTCAATTAGGGCATCCTTGTAAAGTGCATTGCTTTTGTTGATTACGGGCTTCATTTTTGGTTTTGGAGGTACGGGAGGCTTGTCAACCAGAAATGCTTGCCCATCTGCATAGACAGTACAGGTGTCCAGGTTCTCTCCGCACTCAGAGGACAGAGTGGAGATGCTGGACACCGTTGAGATAGTGCTGGTTGTTTCCAAGTGATGGTCGCTGCTGCTCCGACTGTCCACCTCCTCGATCCCAGAGTCCGTGACGTTGTCAAAATTCTGGGGGGGCAGTGGGACACAGGTAGGAGGCACACAGTTCGAGAGGCTAACAGGCTTTTTGTTTTCCATCGCATTAGCCGCTGCCACCGCATGAGGGTTGTACGGTGCCAAGGTCGGGCCAGATGCCTCGTTTTTCCTCTGATTTAGCAGATCGGCTAATGAGAGGGCTGCTGCTTGGTCCTCTGCAATATCGAAGCTGTTGGCAAACTCCAGTGGGGGAGGCAGGGGCTCTGTGAAAACAAACTCCTCATCGATGTCCACTGAGGCCAGAGGGGGAGGGGGGATACGGAAGGGCAAAACGACCGGCTCGTCCACCGAGCTAATAGTGATGATGGTTTTGGCAGGAGCTGCAGCGGCTTGGGGGTTTAGCCCTTGCGGCTTGTTTTCCGTGACCACCTGGTTAGTGTCTCGCAGCTCTGCTGGTGCGTTGTCAGGAGTCACAGCCTCTTCCTCCTTTTCATTTTCCGAGAGGTTGTTCTCCTCCGCTTTAACTCCATCCACGGTGTGTACCATCAGTAACCCTGCTGACTTCTGCTGTGAGGTATCCACAATGTTGATCAGCATGTTCTTTTTCTCCTCTGGCTTCTTCTCCTCTTTTGCTGGCTCTGTGTCATACTTGGCTTCAGTCATTTGCCTCCGAAGACCTCCCTTCTTGGTTGGCCGGCTCATGGTGGCCATCACAGGGAAGGTGTTCTCTATATTCGACCTCATTTTGGTGTCGATGAAGAGTGGCTTGTTAAGGTCTGCCTTCCCTGGCTCATTTTTGGCAGGGGGTGGCTGCATTTGCTCCTTCATTGCGCGGTCCCTTGCGGCCAGAGCAAGAGCCAAAGGTGAATTAGGGTCCAGCACCTTGCCTGTTACTGGATGCACATAATTGCCTCCGTTTGTATTGTAATTTTTGATAGCTCCCGTGCTGTTCTCTGAACTCTCAGCTTTAGAAGGAGTATTTCCTGTCCTTGTGTTACTAGGCTCCCTTGGACGGGACAGTTCAGGAGTGCCGAAGGCAGTAACATTATCTCGGGGGAGCGCTAGCAGAGCGGGTGTCATCAGGTTTTTTAAAGGTTCATCATTGCTAAACATCCCTTCGTCAATGGATTTGGAGTGCTTGAGCCTTGGGGTTGGTGTAGGCCCTATGTCCTCATCGCCCATATCTGTGGAAAGGAAAGCTGGTGAGTTCCGACGGGATTCCAGTCTCTTTTCCCTGTCCCTCACTGCCCCAGCTATGGCAGCTGCAAATGGACTGGTGAAATTCAAGCTGTCAGGCCTGAGATGCCCCGACTGTTCTGTCATTTGGGTGTCGATCTCCATGCTGCTGCCTTGGCTGCTCTTCCCACTGCTGCTTGTGGACGGCTCCTTGACGATGATAGTCGGAATCGGTATAGAGCATGTTTTTTCCGGGCTGTCCTCCACTTTAGATTGTTTAACCAGCATCCCCTTCCTTCTGGCTGGCTTGGCAGGCACATACATTGCCTTGTTCCCCATCTTCCCTACTTCGGAATAGGGGTTTTCTGGCATGTGTCCCCTTCGGTTCCTGAAGTTCTGCTGGGAAGAAGCATTTTGCTTGTAAGTTTCCTCTGCGTCATATTGTTCAGAATCTTGTCTGCAGTACATCCCTTTGTCTCTCCTCATGGTCCCAACATTTTCTGATCTGTTGGAAGTGGGGCCTTTGGGTGAAGAGTTCTGGGTGAAGCCAGGTCGGATTGTGCCAAAGCCTCTCGTTGTCGGAGATTTGGGAGTGTTGTAAGGGGGAGAAGGTGGGGAGGTTTCTGGTGGAGGTGGAATATCCTCTGACGTGTCTGGCATGGAGAAGCTCCTGGTAAATTTCAGCAATGGCGGGGTTAGGAACTGCTTTTCCTCCTCTGTTATTCCTGGTACAAGGTGAAAAAGGGACGTTTATTATCTTGCAGGACACACAGCAGTTCTCCCAATCTTTTTAAAACTAAAGCAATAAAAATGCAACTAATGTCTCACAAAATATTGTCTTCCATACAGAGCCCTTCTGCATGGAAGAACAGGCATGTGGTCCAAATCCAAATAGCTAAAACAAATCTGTCCCCAGTGAATTTATACTAGAACCAGATGGAACCTAATTTAGTTGGTCCAGTTTAATTAAAAAATACTACAACCTGTTTTGGGTTGTTTTTTCCCATGCCACACCATCTTAATACATTCTTAATTTGGAAAAAGGGGATCTTAAAGTTACAGAATCGTCATTAAACCATGGCCTCATTACAGAAGAAAAATCGAGCAACTTCCTTCTGATTGAATAAACCCTCAGACTGTCATCTCTATACCACTCATACCATACCAAATATTTTTAGATGCCGATTTACTAAAGGTGTACTGAGATTCCCCCATTCAGGGTCCAGTTGACAGCCGCTGTGTTTCAAAATCTTGGACTTTTGTTTGACGTGTTTCAATCTTCATATATTTAATCTGAATATATTTACAAAGTTTGGGTACAATTTAGAGTCATGGAATGATAAGTTTTTTTCCCACTTACTATTTCTAGTTTACAGTCTTTAATCTCTATGAAAAGATATGTTTATGACAATAACTGCAAGTTTTAGATGATAAAATTGATACAAATAAAAAAGGTTTGTATACCATCAAGGTCTCCGCCAGCTACACTTTCGATCTAGCTGATTGTGTCTAGCAATGTAGAAGTATTGTAACTCTAGAAACTGAGAGCTAAAATGATTACTGTGCTCTATATTTTATTATTATGGTTTTGACAAAAAAAAGGTGGCAAGCTAGCACATTTAAGTGCACTAATGTGTACACTAATGAATCAGCTTCAGGGCACAAAACCCTGTACATAGCATTCCAACAACTTGTGATAGCCTGGCCACACACAAGCACATTTCAGAACTGAACATGAAATCAATGTCTACAACAAATTATTTATAACATATGCAAGCGGACGGATCAATAGTTTTCTTATTCAAATTTATTGGAGATATTAAGAATGAAGTTCATTTAATGAGCATGTGGTGTGTTATTTTAATTTTTTTTAAATGTTTTTTTTAAACAACGGCACAGGTGCTAAATCATTAAGTCATGGGTAATCAGCCAGGATATTTTAATTTACTGTATATATATAAAAAAAAAAAACCTTCAGGTTAATTAAAAAGCCATAGGAGGCACCTACAGCCCTTACAGAGGGGGGACGCACAGGAGCTGTACATATTTGAATTGCTGTTTCACCTGCTTGCTGTAGGATGCATAATAGTTGTTTTGCTATATATTAAAATTAATAAAAGCCTCAAGCACCTCTAATAGTGCATTTGTATTTATGAATTTATTTTTGAATTTGTATTGTAGTCTGATCTAAGTAAGATCACTGTATCTACAGCCTGAGTAAGTTGTGAATGCTGATTTAAAGAGCACACAAATGTTAAACAAATACAAATATTTAATTTCTAAACTGTTATGACTTTGGACAGGAGCTCCTTTCTAAAGCCTTTGCATTTAAGACTCAGTAGTACTACAGCCAGACACTGAAATCCCCTGTAGGCTTCCTAAAAGATCAGTTTTTGGTTGAATGTTATATGTGCATCTTTTGCACACAGATGGCACCTAGTTGGACCCAAGGCTGGCATGGCAGACGCAAGTCCTAAAGGAAAAGGTTATGCAGCTAAATCCCCACAGCTCCCAGTTACAATGAATGCAAAGCTTAACAAGGGAAGGGAAAGTGCAAAACAAATAAAGGGTGATTATTCACTGTTAATAAAAGCATTTACTAGTAGTCATTGATTACGTACACAACTGTATCGAATGATCATTAATCTAGCAAGCCTTCCACCCACCCATTTATCATTTATTACTGCATGGACCTCTAAGAACAACATTTGTCATCATCCTCCTGCTCACTGGTAAATCCATCTCAGTTTCATATGTGAGCAGGAGGATGATGGGAAATGTAGTTCTGAGAGGTCCATGCAGGTACATGTCAAGCCATCATGAGGCAGGGAATTCAATTTAAAAGTGGTCAAAATGTAAAAAACAAAACAAAACAAAAAAAACATTTAAACAATACACACACCTTACTTAAACAGTTGTAGCAACACATGGGAACATGTAACACAATAAAATAAAAAAAGGTCTTTATGTACTTATGTACCCTTTAACCCTTAGAGGTCAACATATTGTGATTCACGAATTGCTCTAGCAATTTGTTCTAACATTGCTATAAGACACCAGGTTTGTATTGAGAGAGCTTGGAGAGTTTACCTATTGATTTCTGCCGGTGCATGGTGCCCCGCGGCACCCCCAGGAAAGGGCTCCTAGGACTTCCTGGGACAGTGGGAGGCATCACAGCAATACCCTGTCGATCATGCATTGACTGCAAATCAGAAGAAGCAAGCATTTCAGTTCCTGGACCGCTGGGGAGAATCCCTAGTAGGCTGACGTTCTGTATTCAGACAATGAAAGAGCCACACATATACAGTACGCATATGCAGTGTGGAGTAGCGGTTAGGGCTCTGGACTCTTGACCGGAGGGTCGTGGGTTCAATCCCAGGTGGGGGACACTGCTGCTGTACCCTTGAGCAAGGTACTTTACCTAGATTGCTCCAGTAAAAACCCAACTGTATAAATGGGTAATTGTATGTGAAAAAAAAAAATAATAATAATAATGTGATATCTTGTAACACTTGTAAGTCGCCCTGGATAAGGGCGTCTGCTAAGAAATAAATAATAATAATAATAATAATAATTTGTTTTGTTCTCTTTACTTTTTACTGCTGTGGCAGTAACAATAAAGTACACATGGCTTATAATAACAAGAAAGACGCCTGAAGTATTTTCAAAGAGTATAAAGCACCTTACTGCAATGGGATTTGTTAAGCTTCATACATTCTTTTATACACCTGACCAAGTCTGCCCCAGGCCTGTATATTCCTCAGAATTTCCCTAGTTTCACAATATGTTGGTACAATATATTTGGTTTCTTATAAACAAATAATGGGATTAAACAGTTTGATTTTTAAACATGTTTGTTTTTTAATTTAATGACCATATTTTCCCCCTTTGCAATTACAGAATTGTCACATATGATTTTTAGAAGAACTTAGAAAAGTAACTGAGTGGTAATTATCTTTGTATGACTGTAATGTCCATAAAGCAGGTTTTTTTTTTTTGTTTTTCTTTAACCTCACTCAAATTGCTTTATATAAAACAATGTTCTCTCTGCATAGCTTGTGGGCTGCCGATATGTCCAAGTTCAGTCGGCAGGATTTAAACCTGTACTCTTCTTGTATACAAGGTTACTACTGCATTAAGCTCACAGTTGCAAATGTGCACTTTGAGTACTACTGTACCACTGCAGCTTTAAGGATTACATATATGGGCCCTGTATTACATTTAAACATTTCAGATTCCCACAGATTAACAGTGTTTGAAAGAAATAGATCACTTTTGCTCATGACATTATCACAAGTAGCCAGTTTGACTGATTATAAAACAGTCAAATATGCAGCATCTTCAATCCCAGTGTGCCCCCAGTTGTGAGTAAATCAAAGCTTTCATCCAACAACTTAATACCCATTCAGCTATTCATAACCACTGCAGCATTCTTCAAAATAACAAGCAAGTGACATCACATCAGTCTTTTTTGTTCAACACATTTGCGGCAGCGAATTTCACATGCTTGCCATGCAATACAGTTTATATACATATATATCATGCACAGAATGAAAGGCAGACAACTTTACAGTGTATACTTACATTCATGTCGGTCACAGCAGTGAAACACCTGCTTGAGGGACGTTGTTTAATGGTGGCAACCCTCATGTCTACTGACACATTGTCTCCAGTTCTGCTAGGCTTAGAGGCAGGCATGGTTTCATCCACCTTGTCTGTAAAACACAAATACACACTCAGGTGAACCGATGCTCATGCTTGTTTCAAGATAACGTCAATGAATCATCAAGCCAAGGAATTAGCATCCCTTCCAAAATGCAGGTTACAAAAAAAAACTGACATTCTTGAGTAAAAGCCGTGCAAGCTCAATGCTTTGCTGCAGCTCCACAACATGCTTGCATTGTTGCTAAGCCTCCATGCATGTAATGTTTACTTAGTGTGACTTGAAAAACAATCCTCTTCTTCAGACCCTCAATATTTGAAGGCTGAGCATCTACACAAAAATGAAGAAAAGGAGTTAAGTACCAGGTATTACAGAGGTGATATGAAAGAGCATCCTTAGCTATGTACTACACAGGAAAATCATTACAGACTCACACTAAAAGTTTCAATTGACAGAGAGGTTATCCATCCAGACTATAACACATGGGGCACACCTCTGAGCTCTGTGCTTATACACTTATTATACACCACATCATGCTTTGGTTTACAATTAACATTGTACTGCATTTCCCCAGCACCAACGGAAAATGTTTCTGGCAACTTATATTAAAGTTATAGTTAATTGATTCATTTTAGTAATAGGTAGTTGAACTAAAACAAGAAAAAACATATTCGCTTTTCTGTGTTAACTAAGTGATTTGCATTACATGTCTGTGTGGAACATGGAAGCATCATATACAAATGAAAGCATTCTGTGGGTTTCAGGACTGCATTTAGAACAACTATCATTTTAAACAGGAGATGCAAAATTGTACAGCATTGCTGGATTAAATAAAAAACACAAGCCGTTTTAAAAATAACGCTAAAGGACTATTTTCCTATGAGACACAAACATACAAGATAACATGGTATGTGTGTCTACACACGCTTCTAGCATAGTTTCACTCGGCGTGCATGGTTAAAAAATGCTCAAAGACATTGTACAGGTCTGCTTATCTATCAAACAGAACCGTTTCCCCAAGTTCCCCCTGTACTTCATTATAGCAAGCTTTCATTTTTTTTTTAAAGTGCTTAGCTACTCAAATAGTAACAGAATAGAAATGTGAGAAATGCTTTTTACCATACACTTATCAGAATAGAATTACTCTTTGAAATGTAAAACGGGGAAGTGAAAGCTTGGAACAGACGGGATGGGATTAGTTAAAGCCTCGGTTTGCACACTATATTGTCCATGATGCCACACGCTTCCAGACACATGCGTCTTAAACTGTGCTGCAGACGCTAACTCAATTTCCAATGTGTGTACTGTAATGTATTTCGATGTTTTAAAAGGTGCATTCCCAGCTCACTTCTCTGCTTCATCACTAGTATCAATTGGTATCACAGATCAGGAAACAAAATATCAAGTGTGTATTACTGGCTTACTGATGTCATATTATCTCGGGGGGCAACAGTGTGGAGTAGTGGTTAGGGCTCTGGACTCTTAACCGGAGGGTTGTGGGTTCAATCCCAGGTGGGGGACACTGCTGCTGTGCCCTTGAGCAAGGTACTTTAACTAGATTGCGCCAGTAAAAACCCAACCGTATAAATGGGTTACTGTAAAAATAATGTGATATCTTGTAACAATTGTAAGTCGCCCTGGATAAGGGCGTCTGCTAAGAAATAAATAATAATATGTTAAATATACTTTCAATGACACACATTTGCCAGGTCTGTTATATTTGTACATCCTGCATCACCATCATTACAAAAATTATATATATATATATATATATATATATATATATATATATATATATATATATATATATACACATATATTAGATTTTGATTTTGCATTCCAGGTGGAATGTTTCTATATCAAACAAATATAGCACAATTACCATGGCAACAACTTGGCTCCTACTGAGTCAATGCCTACTCAAGAAAAACAAGATATTGCTATGCCTAAAGAAAGTCTGGTTTTTCTGGTTAAAGGAACATTGGCTGCATTGATGCACACTATACTATTAAAAAGACTTTTACACAAGAACTCATTCGAACCCTGTGCTGTAGAGGTTTTATGTAGTTTTTTGACCCATTTATTATGCCGAACTACTATTTGCCTCAAGACTCAGAAATCGGTATTGTGCAAAAGTGTGAAGTTTCATTTAAGATTGTCTCTGTTAACAGTCATTTTTATGTGTTTTTTATGTCTACCAATTGAAAAACCTATTATCTTAACATTAGTGTAATTTTAGAAAACACATCAAATGAATGTAATCCAATTGTGTTCATTTTTTATCATCTAACATTCAATGTAATAATGGGCAAAGAGGATTTTTTCCTACTGAAGCAGAAAGATATGTTTTCTACAAAATCAAAGAAGGTGGGGTCTTTATCCCTCCGGTGTCTTAACCCTGGAAATGTGATGAGCTGAGGTTTCTGTATGATGTTGTTATTAGTGTTTTCCAATAGGATACTCTACACCACTTTGTTAGTGGCAAGAAAATAAAAACAACAGCATGTTAAAAACAAGAAGAAGACTAGGAAACTTACCACCCTTCTTCTTCCTCATGGTGGCTTGAAAAGAAAAACAAAAACAAACTGTAATACTGATTTTCATAAAGCACTGGACTAAGGGTGAAAATTCAATTCACTTTTACCAGGGAAAAAGGTGGATCCATTTGTATTGTGAGTCATCCTCAATGACGTGTCGATTGAATCCAAATACAAATTACTTACATTTTCCCCAAAAAAATTCAGTGACAAGTTAATTGAATTAGCCCCTAAATGGTTTAATCAAGCACTGGTACAAATTAAAGATAGTCTTGACTGACAATGGCAAATTGACTAATTACTACTATATATACAAAAGTCTAGTACTAATAAAACATCTCTTTAAGACGGTGGCATTCAATTGTCAGCATTAAATAATTACATTTCTCATAGTTTTAGTTATTGGGCACTTTTTAAGAGCCACAGTAAGTACAGTGGTGCCAAGACAAATAACCAATCCCAGTGTAAATGTAGAGGTCAGCCAACTCCATATACTTCAAGATGCAGACCTGTACACAGTATTCTAATAGGATCTCAAGTATTCTAATTAAGCATTAATAACATTCCAGCAGACAATACCTGCTAGCTAATCGACTTTAAACATCCTCATGTTTTTTTGTTTTTTTTAACAGTGAATTGATTGGGTCTGTGAAACAATTAAAGATCTAAATATATTTCAGTTTAACAAATCTACCAATCGTATGGACTCCCGCTCTTTAGATGATCTTCACAGGCTGACCACAAATCTGTTCAGTTTCTTTGTATTCCACCTCCCTCATGAAACCTGCTTGCCAGGGTGTACGTATTAACTACTGTAACAGACATGCCCTTGCAGCCACCTACAGCAGAAGGTTATACTGTAGGAATGACATCTAAAACCTGTGTTAGAGCTTAGGAAAGAAAATATCTGATTTAACAATGGGATCACATCGTTTTAAATGTATTTGTTTTAAGAGTATATTTTATAGGAATATATAAAACAATATGGGACACTGCAACTTTAAAACATAAAACAAAACCAATTTACATAATGTTGCATGTATATATATATATATATATATATATATATATATATATATATATATATATATATATATATAATTTTGACTTCAGTGATGGTTAAACACGTGTGACGCATATCTGATTATTTCATTTTGGCACGTTCCAACCCTTGTCCATTTTTCAGGGAACACAAAAAAAGACTTTTTTTTTGTGTTTTAAAATAAGTAGGCTTCCATTTAGATGTACTGGATAACCGATTGCTGACTGTATGTCTGTATATATATAGTGATATTCAAAACCTTCTAGAGAGAGAGAGAGAAAGAGAGAGAGAGAGATTTTCACTAGTCAAAGTACAGTTACGCTTCACACTGATGAGCCCCAAACACGTCGCTAGTTGCTGTGCTTTGACTTAAAACGCTGTGAATGTAGAAGCCTTGTGGCGACTTTCAAGCGATTTGATTGGCTCTTGTAATGCTTACATTTGCATATCCTGATTAGCCATAATTCTATAGTTACTACTTTCTACCACCTTAACTCAAAAGCTACTTGTCTTACATATATAGAACTGTATTTTAAAGGATCGTTCAGTATGAAGGATTGCTCAACCACTGCAGTTACAGCAACACAATATCCACTAATGACATTCCCAGTTTAAATCACAAGAGAAAAGCAGCTGTTTGTGAATTCCACTGACACGAAGGCACTCACAGGTTAGGATGACATCTTATCAACATTAACTGAAGACCTGCAATATTGCAGTGAATAGTCAGTGTGGCCATTTACAGTACCAACATTTCCTTTTTTTTCTTTCTTTTAAATATATAATGCAAGGAAGTTAAGTCACTTTTATTAATGGGTAATATTCCTAAAAGGCAAGAAGCTGGATTACACTACTGTGCATACAGCATGAGGCTGATATGTTAATATATTAGGACATAGGAGATAACACACATGCTGATGAAGCAAAATGATATCATCTATAGTGGCTACAACAATTGGAAAAATCCTGACATCAGATGCATATATGGACTGTCTGAAATGGGACATAAGTGTCACAGAAGATGCCACAATCCTGCTAAAAGGAAAAACAAAATATCACCAAATAGTAAGCCAGCAACCAAAATTACTAACAAGCAACAATACAGTCAGTCACTAATGAAACAGTGGAACAAGAAAATGCTGACTACATAAAAACAAAATGTGACGCAGTTAAAAAAAAACCAAAAAAAACCCCCAAAACAAACAATAACGCTGCAGTTCAGACACTTAAGCAATCAGAAGCACTTGTGTACAGAATTAACATTAAAATCTGAAATGCAGGTACTTCTTCCACACAATAATTCGAAAACTGGTACAACACTTGAGGGCAGAGAGAGACTAGAAAGACATTTATTTTTTCTGAAAACTACTCTGCCATATTGTTACATCATCTTTTTTTAAAATTTTTCCAGTTTACAGCAGGGTTTAAACGTATGACAACAAATACAAAAAAGGTGGGAGGAAAAAAATAACACTGCCTGCTGCTTACCTTTATCCACTGATGGGGCAAATAGGAATTTAAAAATAAAACAGTATTAGAAAGGACAGGCGGGTATAATAAACGACACATTAAAAAGCTAGAGTGTTTTAAGTATGAGTAGTATCTGTGAAGTGATTAATAGCATCACTCAGTAGAAGGCTATGATCCTTTTTTGTGTGAAATACAGCAGCCACTGGATCAGATCAGGGTTGCCCCTACAAAGCATGCAATTTGTTTGTGACTCATCATTTCTATAGCACTTTTTACTTCCATGCTAATCACATGGTAAATGCTGCAGCTGCAACAGTGCACTGTGCTTTGGCTCTTTTACCATTAAAGCATGCGCGTTCTTAAACAGAATCTTGCTTACCTAGCTCCTCAAGCTCTGAGGTCATAGACTTAGACCGCATGCTCAATGCAGTTGATGGAGCCCTCCTTGGAGGTGGAGGTGCTTAAATAATAAATCAGAAACAAGGGGGGGGGGGGGGGGGGGGGAGATGTTTTTTTAAAATCATTTTATTCTTTGCAAAACATCAATCGTAGCATCCGATTTTGTCATTTTGGGGGTGTTTAGAAGAGATCTTTTTTTTAAAGCACATGACTTGTTGCAGTTATACATAGAAACAAGAAAGTACAAAAAAAACAATTGTTTGGACAGTATATTTTATTTCTAATGGGATTCGTGTGTAGCATACAGAGCCAAAATAATAAAAAAAATATACGTATATGAATGAAAATTTAGCAACAGAAAAACAGAAACATGAAATTTATTTGAAATGAAATAGAAAACAAATAATAATAATAATAATAATAATAATAATAATAATAATAATAATTCATTACTTTTTAAATGATGAAATATGTGGGACACCTGGTATGAAACCGTAACTTAACATAAAACAGTAAGAGTTAAATCCAACACTAGGAAATGTTTTAAATACATCAAGTTGTTTCCTTTGAACTTTATAAAACTTGGCAGTTTTTAAACTATAAATAAAATGGATTTGTGAACTCAGTTAATTATCACGTTTTTCTAACATCAAGCAGCTTTCTCAAAAAACACTATACAGAGAAAATTAACTTCCAGAACATACTGCTCTTTCACTCCAGTACTTATTACTGTTTTCTATTTGAGCTTTAGCTTGATCATGGCTGTGGCTCATAGTGAAGCACTGAGAACAACCATACTAAGACAGAGTGGAGTACAGCAGTGAGCAAACACACCCTTAACACAGTATCTGAAGCCAGTATAATGTTGTTAGAGCCTAGTGACGCACAGAGATATCTTTTCTTATTTAGTTCCACCTGGACAGTGGGGAAAAGTGTTGTCACAGTCTTCCTTCCTTGAAACAGCAGGTCCCATCCTACTACAGTTGCATTGAAGTGTTGTCTTCAAATGGTGTTAACATTGCAAGATTTTTTTTTTCTAGCTTCAGATGACCATCAGGTTTTAGCCAACATGTAGGTTTCATCCATTAATTTTCTGCCAGTCTTTATGCCTAACAGTGCCTTCCTGGGTGACCCTCGAAGATGTACTCCCCCAAGGATACAGATCACTGGTCACGTTGACAAGGAGATTGAGTGTATGCGTTGAAATAGCCAAGTTTAGGTCAACCCTTCTGCTAAGATGACTCCGCATTTAACCATGTGAGATTAAGAAGATCAAAATTGTAACAAGTTGTGTCAACTCGAAGGTGACTGTTGGGCTTGGCTTTCTAGACTGGCTTCCATATGAAGAAGTGTCGAGTAAAGCCAAAGCCCCCTCACATGGCACGTTTACAGGAAAGCCGGCTGTTCCTACTGTTCCACTGGGAAATCATTTCTAACCTCACACAGTACTTCAATGACACAGCATTTATATCATTGCATGCTTTTAAATTAAGTCAGTATATTAGCTCTGCCATTCAAAATAAAAAGTAGCTTTTACCTTTCTTCCGAGCTGTGTCTTCTGGGTCCATATTCCTGCTTACAGTCACCACCTTTATAATCAGGTGATTCCCTCCCAGCCGAATCATGTTGACCACCTGCCTGTGGCCGACTTTCACTACATTTTCGTTATTAACCTGCAATTGAAAATACGGAGTGTAAGTACTGGAGCCACCCATTCACAAGATAATGGATGGGCCATTATGCAATGTGTCAAGCGAAAGACCTGCTTGGCTAAGAACATGATACATATTTTTAGAACTGATTCCTATCAAGGGGAGGAAGCTATCACATTTACAAATACAATTCTTTTAAAATGTATTTTTCTTTGTTTAATACTGAGGAGTGCTGGGGTTCAAATCCACAGGCTGAGACAGTAGACTTTGCATGTGCTTGTTTCCACTACAATATTACAAGCTTAAGATTGTTATATGCAGGCTAGTTTTCACTAAAAAGAAAGCAAATAAAAACAACATTAAAACACTAGCGGTATGCATTATTTTACTTCTTATACAACCAAATCCTACAGAAATGTACTGTATAGACTTTTAGTTTAATTCAAGTAAATAAAAAATCTGACATTTGTAGGACCCATATATTTATTTATTTCTTAGCAGACGCCCTTATCCAGGGCGACTTACAATTGTCACAAGATATCACATTATACATTATTTCACATTATACAGATATCACATTATTTTTACATACAATTACCCATTTATACAGTTGGGTTTTTACTGGAGCAATCTAGGTAAAGTACCTTGCTCAAGGGTACAGCAGCAGTGTCCCCCACTGGGGATTGAACCCACAACCCTCCGGTCAAGAGTCCAAAGCCCTAACCACTACTCCACACAGCTGCCACACTATACATGTCTTTCCATGTTCTCCTTGGAGTTCATCAACACATTAATTGAACATATATTTCGACAGGTATTGTAGGTCAAAATGATAGTGAAAATTGCTAACCACAACTGTTTCAACATTTAACCGACACGTTTAATGAAAAGTCAGACCTGCCAAAGTCTGCCTGCAAGGCATAATTACAATGCGTGCTTTATAGAGAAAACAGTAAATTCGTGCTATGACCATTCAACAAGAGCCATTTTCACTGATCTGTCTACACTCATGTTGCTAAAGCCAGAGTGAAAATATATAGCATGTTTCACAACCGGAAACTAGTCTGCTTGGGGATATGCAATTACATGTTCTCATGATGAAAGCTTACTAGTCCCTTGTAGATTATCAGGCTTCACTTCGCAATGCTGCATGTGCATGCCAAATAAAGTATAATCTTTTTTTTTTTTTTTTACAGACACTATCTCACTATTTCTGTCTTGTACTGTTTAACATTGCTCTCTCTATTGTATTCTGGCTTGTAGCAAATCTGCTCTTATAATCCATTCGAAAGTATTATATGTCTCCTAAAAGAAATAAGTGTACTTTCCTAAAACTCCAAAATCCTGAACTCTTTCTATTTTTCACCCCTATAAGCCAATGCATGAAAGTCTGCTGTAGCCAAGGAAACCAAGTTTTTGAACTGCACCTTTGAAATACACGTAGCCTTTACTCTTTTTGGTTAAACACTGTTAAACCTGGCAGAACCGTGGCAGTTGTAGCAAAAAAGAGCTACTGAAGATACAACTCTTATCTGGATATGTGTGCCTATTGTTTCAGAGAGTGTTCTATAGTCATGGGTACTGCCATCACAAACACACTTCTAAAAAGAGGACGGTTAGCTTTCTTCTAGGTACTGATGTTCTGGTTTAACCACATACTTCAAAACATATAGGTCAGGCTGTCTGAATGGGTGTAGGTTTGCTGTATAGCTGTGTATGATTTTACAATAAAAGACCTGCATTATTTTCACTCCAGGGTGAGTATTATTAACGACTTGTTTTGGATTGGGAATTATCGAGATCATCATCACACTAAAGCTCATGTCTGGGCTCACACATCAAAAGACATCAGCATAGAGAAACATAACTGTGCTACAAAAATACCACTGCAATCATTAAGATGCTTAAAAAAAACAATTCACATTCCACTACTCATACTGTAATCTTGTACACTTTTCACTCTTCTTTTGTTTTGTTTTTTTAAGTTCAACTATGCATTTCTTATAAACATTTAAGAGCCGGTGGTCTGTGAAAGGCTTGTGCCAATGACTAGGGTTCAGAACTTTCACTTTTAACAAATCAGAAATAACGCTGATTTCCCTGTTAAACTAATCTGATGTGAAATGTTATTCGATAGGTACGCTGTTTCTCACATATTTTACCCCTAGAGATTTTAAAAACATAGTGTATAAAGATACTGCTCCCATCAAAAGTTACGTACAAGTATTATAAATAAGCTCAAACATTGGAGGTGCTGGACCCACAATCCAGAAGATTGGTGGATCTTATGATGAAGGACTGAAACTCTCTATTTCAGCTATGCTTATTTTAGCATACCTGCCTACTCCAGTTATAGGTTGAGTAATGTTTCCATAAACTGAGTGCTCTGCCTTGAAGCCCAGCAACCTTGCCAAGAATAATAGTAATGAAGCAAGTATATGTAAAAGGTATATTGTATTGTATGAATAATTCTTACTTTTAAAGAAAAATTATTACTATTTTTTTTTTAGATTTGTTTTGATAGAAATCATGTTATGGGCCCCTATTGAAAAAAAAAATATTATTTAAATAATGTTTTTTCAAAGCCTGATTAATGAAAACATTTGACTACAATTAAACTGTTTTATGCTGTCGTTCAAGAAAGCTTTCCGTACAAACCCAATGAGTGTTGTTCTGCATTGTTACAGACTTTATATAATTTAAGGTAAATGTTAATGGGTGGCCTAAGATCTGGGTTTGAATTTGAAAAGCTGCAGGGTTTAAAAAAACGGTTCTGTGGTCCAGACAAAACTTCATTTTAATTTCTTTACTGGGCTCAACCAAGAGAGCCCTGCCCTGGACTATGTATCACAGACACTACACTGTAGATTTCCCAGGAAATTACAAATGCTTCCCCTAAATGAACAAAATAGGCAGGAAATTACTGGAGCTAAGATTGAACTGTAAGGTTGATATGGCCTCTATTTTACTTGAGAAAAGAAGGGCTGTTGCTGCAAGATAATGTTCCCTGTTGAAGATGTTCAACCATTGAACCAACCTAGCTGTAGGATTTATAGCCTTGGTGAACATTACAAGAGCACTGTGGTTCACATACCCAACATCTAAGAGACATTCCATTATGTAAGCAGTGACCTCTGAGTTAGAAAAGAGCTTAAAAGGGTAGACAGGTACTGGAGCAAGACTGGACTGAAGAAAATACAAAGTCAGTGCCTGATATGCTATATATCTTAAATGCACCTTTAATTGCGAGAAAGGTTACATGAACAAGTCTCTGTAACCAAGGAAACAACCGAGAAAGCTGATGTCAGAAGAGCATTTCATGACACCATTGTGGAAAAGCAGGAAGACACAGATGGAAACTGGTTATAGCTTTCGCAGCCTCTTCCAAAATTGGAATACAATCTGTTTAATTGGGTGTCAGGGCTGACCAATCAACACCGCTTTGGATTCTTGTACCCAGTATCTCGTATACATACACATAATATGCACTTCATGCTGTTGTGAGTGGGGAAAAAGGAAGCATGTTGCAACTAAATTAATCCCCTATGAATTGAATACAAAAAACAAATGTTGTTTGGCCAGACATCTACCAGATGCTTCAAGGCATTGCCAATTTATTTTGCTGAAGCAGCGAAACCTGATTTCTATCACTACATTACTGTGTTATTTAATTTAGCCCTGATCAAAACAATGCAAGAAAGAATTAACGAAGGACTCAAGCAAATCGTAAATCTTGTTTACATGTGGGTAACAGTGATGAAACAACAACGTTTGATGCTAGCTGGGCGTTTCTAGTAAGAGAGTGCACTTGTGCATTATCTATGTTGAATTGTACAGCTTTTATTTTAATTGTTAGTCCCATTTTCAACTGCTGTCCTGTTTAAAATAGAAAGCATACTCTAAAACTAAGCAGTAGAAGGTAGGACAACAAAACACGGTCAGCATTACTTGACATACTAACTGTGGTCACACTAACATGGAATGGCCCAATACCAAATGCTTCAGATGTAATATATAGCATGTGAATTCAATTATGGTAGACTAATCTGCCATCATTTCTGAATGTTCCGTTCCCCATACTGTCTTATATTGTACAGGTTGTCACAGACTGCCCAAGGTTCATACCCACATGTGACACATTTATTCATAGCATTACTGTATCAGAACCTAGCTATCAGGGACACAACTATATTTCACCAGTGCACATTTTTTGTGCATGGTTTTGTTGCTCCTGCCACCTGAACAAAATAAAAAGTAAATTGCTGATTTGATACACTTTTTAGATTAGGATTACTGTAAATATATACAGTATATTCATTTTATTATGTGTCTTTCAAAGGAATGCTGTCAGATTCAAATATGATCAAATTTTCAACCAAAAAAAAGAGCAAATGACAATGACCTAGATTCTGACTTCATTCCAGCAAAGAAACTGATCATTTTATGATGCTGTGGTGGGATCAATACAAATACATGTAGCCTCTTTCACTCAATCCACTCTATGGGTATGGTCACTATAGAAGATTAGATCTCATCTGGTGTGCATTCTGAATTGCAAGCAACAGGGTCCTCATTTAAGATAGTGCATGCCAGCTATAAATAAGAATATAATTAATTTAAGTGCATCTACATTGCAAAAAAACACTAGATATAGAAAGACTAAGATCGTCCCAACAACCCCCCCCCCCCCCGGAAAAAAAAAAATGGTATGCACCATTAGCTGGATATCACCTATGTAATTAGTATAGGACAGTAAGATGTTTCAAGTCATATGAAAATTATGTATATAAAAAAAAAAATAAAAAAAAAAAATCACAGAAGGGATGGCAAAGTTGGCAGTGACCTGGCACTGATTGGTCCTTCCTACACAATAGACGCATTTGGACTGAAATGGTTTACTGAGCACTAATTAGATAAAGTTAATGGCATTTATTGATGCCGATGGAGTTTTAGAGGGCTTCCACTTTCTTTAGAAATCTTCCTTTTCCGTTTCTCTGATGGATTTGGTGCTTGTAAAAGTCAAAGGGTTAACGGGACTGCAGATGAAAAGCCTCTGTTCTGCTCCACAGCTGAGGGGGCTGCTCTGGGTTTTGCCAGGCTTCTCTACCAATAGGGTTTTGATTCAGAACGGCCTAGGTGAAAAGCCCCCGCAACTAATCTATACTGGGCTCTGATTAGAACAAATGACAATTGAATTGAAACACTAACAAGCAGTTAGCTCAGTGTTGTGATTAATGTTCCCATACAGTTTGTCGGAAACTAAACACAGCAGCCTTTGTTGAAAGGCTCTTTTTATCTTGTTTCTAGAGGAAGCTTGTGAATATCTCTCTTACAGTACAGTATTTATGGTTAAGTTGTCTAGGACCTGTGATAAACTCAAAAACAGTCATAACAAATAAAGAGACAATGAATGTTGAAATTTGAAATTTGAATCAGTATTTCACAAGTTATAATATTAATTTGGTTTCGGACTGAAAATATGTTTTGATAGATGCTTCCGATTTCATATGTCAGGGCTACAAAATAAATAATACGTTTCGTAACTAAGTTTGGGTGAATAGAAGTTTAAAGACACTGCCAGAGAAACAAACTCACTAGCACTGGATTAACAGGCAGGCCTATCTGTAGTATTTTACACAGCATTATAAATTAACACTGCTTTACATTTTTTTTTGACTAATCACACTTTGATTTTCCAACTTTCTCTGTAGAACAGTGCAATTTTGATAGCTCATCGTTTCTCTGTTTCTCATTTATTATCTTTCAACTCTGGGACTCTAGTAGATTGCCATATCTACACCCAACAGCTTCCATGCAAAACTACAATGAATCTGCATCACAAAACACTTCAAGTTCAACACTATTTGCCATAAGAGGCATGCAAAATGACAGAAGCCAGCAGGACACTGAGTAAAATACAAAGCCGATGCACCAGAGAATAAGTCAGTATCTTGCCCGCTACAGCTTGAATCACTGTCTACCTGACCTTAATAGCTTTTTATACAACAGCTTTGAAAGGGCTACAGATGTACCCAAACTGTATCTTTACCTGTCCCCTGCTGCTAATACGAAATGAAGAACCAATCTGTTTTCAGCAATGGCTTTATAATTATTTAATTATATTTGTGTACACAGCATTTTATTTTACCCTGACCAGATCTCTTCCGTCCCAGCTGATGCTGGCAGATATTTAATAAATTAAATTATTAAAGGATATAGACTCATTCCATTACTCAGTCAATTGCTCAGTCAGTTCATTCAATTACATCTGCTCTAATCTTGTCCTGTCTGGCTCAATTTTAACCAGATACAAAATGGTTCATAATACTTCAGTCACAAACTGTTATGGAACAATTCAACCGAAGATAACTTAAAAACATACAGTTATGCAGAAATGACAGTGTATAAAGATCATCAGAGGATGAAAATGGTCTTATTGTACATTACAAACATCAGAACTTTAATCCCAGTATCCCACGGAACTAACACACAATTAGATGCACTGGAGATCAATGGGCAACCTCCATTCCTCCTGTCACCCTCATTTCACAAGCAGAACCAGTGATGGATGTTACCAAGGCCAAGCAAGGGAAGTCTCTGCTCCAACTCATCAATCGCCTGACCTGTAGAGGCTGCTGAACTGTGATAAGAGAGCGATCTGAGCTTCGACATGCCTACCTAATCTAGCAGGGCTGCAAAATCCAATGGAGCACTGCCTGTGGCTCCCCAGCACAGAACTGCAGGCAGGTATTAATAAAAATATGTACTAAAATGACCACAGCTGAGGTGTAAAAAAAAAAAAAAAAAAAAAGGATTCCTCATAGTATAAACTAAATAATCTGTCCTTAACAATGCTACATAATGTAAGCTAATTGCATAAACAATCATAGTGTATGTTACCCACATTAGAAAACAGCTTTGATTACCATCAGGCATCCCCTCTCCCCAGGCATTGTTGGATCTTCCCTGCAGCATCCAACTAGAGCTCTTCTCTCAACTTCTAAAACAACACACTAACTTCATAGACTCACAATGGCACCTGTGTGATTGATCGATATGGGGGTTTTATCTTAATACTCTGGAAAGGAAGGAAACAAGCTCAGTGCAAAACACAACAGCAAGAACAACAACAGAGAAACAGTGACAGATACTTTTAAAAGGTACGGTTTACAGATGTACACAGTAAGCGTGTATAGTTCTTGTAGTCGTTTGTTGACTTTATTCACATACTGTATGTCCTGTGGCACATTACTGCCACTGAGATTCTGTCAGTACATTTTTCTGCATTCCATAGGAGCACGGATAAATGTTTTGGAATGAAAACATACAAAGTACTGGCTGGCTACACTTGGGGCATTTCATATTAAGATAAACTTTTTTTTTTTTTTTTTTTCAGAAGTAGACTAATACAGAATGAACATGTACACACACTCCTGGATGTTTGCCCCATTGAGCTTGACAGATTTGTATTCATTGTTTGTGCGTTTATATTCCACGAATGAAATACATCCACGAGGATGAAGCGAGAGATGAAGCTTTTGAAGATCTGTGGCCTTTTCAGAACTGGCTCCAACAGGCTGACCACATAAATATATCAGTTCTTGCTGGATCAGCTGTGCTGTGCAACCCTAGCCTGAACACTGAGATTCATATAATTGCAGCGTTTATCGTCTAGGTTACTGTACATTGTATCAGCTTTTGATTACATAACATTAAGCAATACATCCTTAGAGTAATCCAACAATCTGATGAGGAAAAAAACAATAACTTTAAATTAAATTAATAGCATTAGATATCCACGGTTATCTATGGAATATTAGCTTGATATAAATGAATGACTGGTTACTGATTCACTGTACATGAAAACCAAATAGCTAATAATCCATAGCATAAAGTTGAATTGTACGAGGAGCTATGCAATTTAGATTTAAATTGTGTTTTGCACCATGATCACAACAAGGCTAAATAGAAGCAAGAATGGAAGTTAAGCATACAATGTGTGAAGACACAGTTCCCTGGTGTCCCATGACAGTCATATTAGCAATTGAAGACTGTTCAGCTAAAAAAAAAAAATGCATTCACTGGCTCATCTCCTTCATTTCTGCTTCATTGTTTAACCAAATGGTGATCTGTAGCACTCTGGAATAATTTAAATGTACCCTTACTGCAATCATTTTAAACATTATAATCACAAATACAGCAAGGTTATGTCTTGGGAATTCTCACAGAATCAGTCTTGAAGATTTCAAATTAAAGCAGTTTTTTGGGGCTAGTGACCCAAAGCTTTTGTTATGCAACCGTCAACACTGAGGGTTTTTGCAATGTCGAATGAAAAAAAAAAAACCATTATCCACTATCCTACTGTCTGGGTTAGCTATCTCAGTCAGACAGAGTACAGCTGTGAACCTTCCAAATGAATGTATTCTGAAAGTGGCCAATTGGAAGAATTAAATAGGGCTGCATAAGTCACCATCCTGCCCATTAATTCCAATACAGTACAAGATACAGCAGGGGTCTGATCCTGGTCTGGAACTAAAAATGCCAAGTCCAGACTGTGTTTCTTTAATTGTGAAAACGACGCTTTGAAATACATAGCACACATGCACCATCTAACCCGACCTATTGCTCCAGCCCCCCATTGAGGTACTTGCATGTTGGTGCTGTGCTTGTAATAAGATAGCCTGCATAATGCACGGTGAAAAAAAGGTATATTGTACGGTTTACATTTAGTTATACAATTTAAAAGCATTCTTGTGTAGCCACAGCTTTAGCAATGAACCCCGCAATCAAGGGCATAATGACTTTAGTAACTTTACAGTTTTCAACTCAGTTATTCCTACTGTCATTCCCTTGCATCTTCAAAATCCTCTGTACAACCTTGAGTTGCGATTAAATCCAATGAAACTTTTATGTAATCTGCAACCAATATCGGATCTCTGCAGTGTTGGAGCATCAGGGAGATATTATTTGTGTATCATATAAATTACTTTTCACGCCAGGGTATTGTTGGCTTGGGCTCTCCTCCTAATAAGCCTCTTTAGAATTTGCACAGTATTGGGTTTTATCGCTGCAGTGTCCTGAATTTCACACAGTGGTATTGATTAAACACTCTGCACACTGGAGCGCTTATCTTAAAATGCATGGTACTCAATCAAAGCTGACCTGAGTGTAAATCAGAAGAGCCTGATGATGTAAGCTTTCCACAGGAGCTTTGTCCCTGGTGGTCAAACTCATCTACTCCATAACTGGGTTTTAAATTGCTTCCATTGCTGACTGATACTGGACAACACAAAACAAATCTCTTGCAAACTAAAACAACAAGAGAATTTTAGAATTGACTGATTTGTCCTAGCATGAGAACAGATGAATAAACAGCAACTCGGATGTTGTTTAGGAGGAACAGATCTTGTTTGTTAATAAGCAGTGCTGCATGTAGTGTAAAGTACCGTGTAGTGTAGCACAGACCACTTTAGGGAGTGTTGCAGGTACAGTCTCATCTGTAATTTAAGCACGTGACAGACTTAGCCTTAACCTGGGCACCCAGTATCTGTGCATCTACAGGGCTGTTTTTTAATAGGTTATGCAGGTTCCGGAACATTCGTAATTTTCATCACTTAGGAGTTCTAAAGTACTTTCCATATGCATCTATATATTCCTCTGGAACACAAGACAGTGTCTTTCACTGTCTGGAAAGAAGTGGGCATCAATATAGTCATGTTATAGTGCTGGTCTTACCATGTGCCTATTGCTGCCTCATGGGTAAGGCTGTTTAATTAACCACCAATATTTGTATGGCTTGTTGAGTGCTTTTATTGCTCAGCAGGCTGTGTCTGTTCAATTTGATATTTGTGACCTGTGAATCACTCTAAATAATTTGCTGTCACTCCGACCAGGACAGGAATAAATTATAGTCGCAGAAGCCAAATCGTAGCTCATGTCTAGAAAGTCTCTCCCTCCTCCCCTTCCCCGACAAAGATTGTCCAATTAAGAACAGGAAATTAAACACAATATCTCCTGTTTTTTGTAAAAAAATTAAATAAAAGCTCTGTTGACTCTGTTTCTGTTAATAAGAACTAGTGTATGAACACATTTCACAACAATATCTAAAGTCTGCTGCCGCCAACAGATGGCCACTACTAGAGTTATCTGACTGTAAATTTGACCCACCTAGAGCACCAGATTCTGAGATGCTCAAGTTCCAATTCTTCGTTTATTTTGGATAAGCGGTTTTCAAGATTTGAGCAACATCCTGTACGCACTTACATCCTAGACGCCAGGGACATGCACCACCAGCAGGGGGCTAATAAAAGTAAGTCATTATGATGTGTTTGAGAAATCATATTATAACATATTGTAATAGCCACTGCCCCAAACAAACAGCTACCGCATTAGCAGCTTACAGTACATCGTCCCGCAGTAGTGAGGTCCAATAATATATTATGCATGTTCCCTGCTGAGTTTCACAAGAGGCCTCACGCACCACTTCCCCTGACAGTACACATCAACATGCTTCAAAGATTATCCAAGAAGGGACGTAGCGAGTGGCATTTCTCACAGACCATTGGATGAAAACATAAAAAGGGGCAGGCTGTTTTTCTAAGCATGCTTTTACATGCAGTACTAGTGCTACAGTACAATACCCATGTATTGATTACAATAGCAATTCATATCCAGATTCTGTTGCTATACAGAACTATTTATAATGGTTTAAACTCCCATTGATTAACTTGTAAACTATACAGTATATCAATAAAGGTTGCTGTTCCTTATTTTCAGCTCGTGCTCTTTTAAATAATGAAGTCTACTGAGTATTTTTTCAGAATGGTCAGCTGAGATATCAAACTAGAATATCTTAACTTATTTCCTTATAATTGTGTTGCTGATTACACCTATTTGTAGTAGTGTGAGACTGTTAAAAAGCTAAAGCTGATGCACTTGATTATTGGTTGTGTGATATGTATTCTTATTCTTCTTGTTATTTGCATTCTTCTTATTGTAACGTCTGACATCCTAAAGACTATGTATCCAGGGTTTCAACGTCACAGTAGCAACTCATAAAGTCATCTACAGAAAATACGCCAGGCTGATCTATGTGGTGCAAAGGTCTTCCTCTGTGCATTGGATTGCCTCACCCTGCTGAACCCAACATCTACGTTTTGAGCGTATATGCCAAGCTCTGTCAGTGCACAGTACTATTAAAAAATGATCAATTAGTGTGACATGTTTACCTGATGGGCTGCTTCAAAAGAGTGGGCCATTTAATTTACCAGCTTATGAATTATGCATAGAAACACCATATTAATCTATTGTCCTTATGGTTACATTTTGTAAACTGGAAATGTAAGTTCTTCAATTGCCACTTGGGTCTCCTGCTTAGTTACAATAAGTGCAGGATGAAATAATTACTGTGTGTTTGGGAATACAAATTGAAGAGGGATGCTTTTTACCACAAGTTGTGTTAGCAAAATGCCAGGCAAAGAAATCAAACTGTGGGCTTACAGTACAGTATCTTTGCTCCAGCGTGGAGTTTGCTACACTTTTTTCTAAATGGAATAAAAGCTACTTGAAACAAACAGCTTGGGGTGTTTCAGATGGTTTTCACTTACATATGAGACATTGCTTAATAGTTTTGTAAAGCTAAAAAAATCTACATGAAAAAAGTGGAACAAACTTGAGCAAAGGCTTAGTAAACCTGTCCTCTTGCGTTGCACTGATATCTCCCGTCTCCCACATCGACGGACTCCCATCGTAACAATTTCAAAATCTGCTGTTTATGTAACTAATAATGATGTTTGTGCTTGGTTCAATGTTTGCTTGTGTCATTTAAACAAACAAAAATGAATTATCTCAAAGAGCTGTGCAAACAAATGTCTTAGTACAACTCTTTCCAGAACAAGAAAACAATTGCCTGTGTTTCACACAAACCTAATCTAAGCTAACCACAAGTGGTCTAACACCAGCACATGAAGTATTGTTCATCCTGCAGCCTGCAATACGGTGTGCTGGAGTCTTAACAGCAATCAAGATAAGAAGTCACCTGAAGCTACAGGTCAGAAAATGTCCCATTTACAATTCTTACGCCTAAGAATATGCTTCAGCTTTTAGTGGACTAATTAAATATGTGAAGGATAGTTATTAATGTTTAACCACATTTAAATGCTTTTAAATAGATGAATGTACTTTTTGTAAATGTGATTTTGTTTTATTAAAATAAATTTATTTAGTAAATTCCCCCATGCAAGCGCCACCAACATACTTAGAAAAACAGATTACTAAAATGTGTCTGAGATATACAGTACATACTAAAGCAGGTTATGGCTGTAAGGCTTTGGAGATCTTCAGCGTTTTCTTCTGAAATGTCCCTTTGTTAGCATTTCATCCAACCAGTCTGTTTATTGTCAGTGCCATTTGAATCTGAAGCGGTATCTCCATTGCACTGTTTCTTATCCATTATTCAAAGGAGATTTACAGCGGATAGCTATACCCTGTTTGTAAACAGGAAGCCCTTAAATGTGGTTCTATCAAATTAAATAAGGTTCTCAGATGAAGAGTCATTTCTATTCTTGAGTGCAGAGGGTAGCCAAGTCTAATACTTCTGGTTTCAATCATCCTGTTTGCTGAAGCTGATAATACCATACACTTGCTCACTACAGGAAATCCAGTCGAAGGTAAAAGAACTAAGAATCAACTTTTGGAAAAGATACAGCAATGCTTGCAAAAAAAAAAAAAAAGATGCTCAGATCAAAATGTGTAGAGCTCATAAACTAAACAAAACAAACATACTGCAACATTCGACTGAGAAGCTTGGCTGTGTTATGGAGCTGACATCTGTCACTCTAGACTTTAAAAGATGTTTATTGGTGTGTATTTAAAGAACAAGATGTTTGTGCTATTCAGTTTTACTGTATTTAGGCTATGTGCTTTACTTTGACACAAATGAGCTTTCATGGCAATGTGTTGGTTCTTTAATGAGGAGGGCGAGTGATAGCACAGGACATCTACACTAGTAGTAGCCATTCATGAAATGGTACCACAAATACCTATACATGGTAAACCATTACAGTGCTACTGTGCAATATTTATTTCATGTCTATACAATACACTGGTATCTTAATTGTTTTCTAACTTTTTCATAAGGGTAGTGTATGTTTGCTACTGTATTACTAACTAATTTAGGAGTAAAGAGCATACTGTACAGAAGACAACATCATTAAAAAAAGTACCATAACAAAGTGTGCTGGAGTATCTTTTAAATACTGTTTATCCCATTGGAATAGATCGCATGTCCGCATTTTAGCTATGGCTCCTGACTACAGTGTTATAAACAGGGATCACTGTTCTTGATCAGTGTCTATATATATATATATATATATATATATATATATATATATATATATATATATATATATATATATATATACTGTATATATAAAAAAAAGCTTCAGGGGCTGGTGCTTTTGTTCCGTACCTGTTAACCTAATATTTTACATTTATTATAATCAAGGTGCTTCAAACCGTTGTGAAGACATTGCCGTTATCTCTCATATCTCTCTTTCTCCCCCACCCCCCTTGTTGCACATGTTTAGATTTAATCATCCAACTCAATAGTGCGCTTTTAAAGCTGTAGCAGCTGTCCTGCTTTTATCACTGTGCAGAGACAATGTGCTGCTGGTTGCTAGGTGACCGTTGCTCTGTGTTACAACTCAAAGCACAGAGTTAAAAGTGCACCACATACATCGTTGGTTTAATAGATGCTCAGGTTGGCATTTCTGTTGGGTAAACACATTCTTATTTCCATTGGAAGAAGTGCCTTTTAAGTGGCCTTACTTGGTTTTATTCTCTTTCATAAAAATATAAAATAAAAATAAAACACGTTGGGTTTGTGGAGACAAAAAGACTATTATTATTTGTTGGTTGAATTGTTTTCATAATGTGTACATTCAAGGGAATGTTGCAAAGACACACCCACGGAAAAGCTATGGTGATTTTTTTTTCAGTCCTCTTCTTATGACTTTCCCAGGAGCCATGATTCATTTTTAAACCTAATGCATTGTTGTTTCTCCATAATATGTTCACATTGATCTTTATTTTATATGAAAATATATACCCCTTTAAGCAAAAAGGAAGGCCAACCTCAGGTTCTGAAAGCAGTATTTATTTTATTGTACATTCACGTGTACCGACTATTCTCAAATGAAACCATTTGTATCTACCGCCATTACAATCACACTGATAACGCACTATTTGGCGGTTGTTTGATTGTGAGTGATCAAGGGACACAGCCTCACAAGGTTCACAAGCAAACTAAACAAACAAACAAACAAACAAACATTAAAAGCACATAACATTACTGTACTGCTACTTTAACTCCACAACAGCCATGCATTCCCCTGAGCGTACGCACAGGCATCGGCGACAGTACAAGTACTTTTTCATTATCAGTCTTCCAGCACTGTCACAACTCACTGCAGTGACACAACTGATAATGTTGCTGGTGTGCCCACAAATGGTTCTACATGCAGAACATCTATTCTCTCCTTCCTTATTCCTTGAGAATTCCCTACATAAAGACTTCCATTTCCTCCATCTGTGCCACTATACTGAAACCATGTCATGTTCTTTTCATGATGCTGCTGTTCCCAACCTGCCTCTTCAACACGCTTTCACAGTAATAGAAATGTGCATAATTAAGTTGTTACTGCTAGTACATTTAGAACAGTATTTATAGTGTACCAGTGATACAGTAATCAGGAAAGACGCATTCAGCTCTGATTGTGTTAAGGGCTCTGCTTTGGGAAAGGTTTTTATTTCTGTTGGTGCTCGCACTATATAGGCAATTGATACAGTTTAAGGTGCATCAATGTTTGCTGCCCTGGGGACAGCCTATGAACCAAGAGATGTTGTATCAAAATCTCTATACCTGCACATTAATACTAATCCTTCTTCCTAAAAGCAGACACAGAGCTTAAAATAAGACTTTAAATAAATTAAATACATGATGATAAGACTGCTTCTGTTATGATCTAAAATACAAAAATCTCAAAACATCTTAAAAAATATATATATATTATATATATATATATATATATATATATATATATATATGCACGCAAGGATAAACTACTGATGCGCTGTTATTGGCTTATATGCAAATGCAGTGCACACAATAAGATGATTAGTGCAGATACAGTGAGACAGTGCTGGAATGCAGCAACAGATAGGATCTGCAGAAGATGGAGGAAGAACAGAGAAGAGCAGAGGCAGTGAACGGGCAACAAAAACAGAGTGGATTAAGTTCACGAGATGAAGAGGTACAGTATAATATTGGGCTGATAAAATGGAGCATTTCACCAATGTACAGTAAAATCCTATTCTCATAACACTGTATTAAATTTACCGTCTTCTACTGTAGAAAATGGGTCAGTTCTGAGATTCGGCCCAAGCGATAAATCAATTTGGGTTTAAATTTCTTTTTTTTCTTTGTCGCAGTGAAATGCAGTTCTGGGGAGGCTGAAAAGTACAGTATGGCAAGTGCAGGTTGAGCTGGGATGCTGAAGTTCTCCAGCCCATGCTGTGCTCAGCATGGTGTCAAACATTCTGGGCACTGTGGGCAAACAGATGCAGGATGCCATCCTCAAGCTGAACCGCAGGGAAAGGGAAGCACATTGATCATGCTGACTGTGGATGAGATGTTATCAGATTATCTGGCCGCATAAAAAAGCAATTAGGGAAATAAAGGCAAAGGGAGAGAAATAAATCTAATACATTGTAAGAAATGACCCCAACAAAAAAAGAAGACAATTTGGCACCAGGGTTTATTAATATTGCGTTATTATGACTTTCTGTTCAAGCAGTCTGGCACTTCAATGTATTTAAAGTAATAATGCAGCCACTTTGTTGATGTTCCTTCTTATACAAATCACAGATTTGTTGCACAGCACTTCTGGAATGGTTTGAAGAAAAAGGGCTATTCCTGTCACTCCCCAAACTGATTAATATCTACCTATACCCCTTCCCGAGCCAGGATTTACATATTTCTTTCAGGCTTCTCTCTGCAACTTATTGATTTCCCATAGGTATACAATGTACTAGACAAGGACACCGCAACTTGACTGTGCAACCTAGATATAGCCATTCTTGTTTTTACATATTCAACATAGTTAGACCACAGGCATTAATAACAAATAGAAAATACAAAAAGAAACTTCAGTGCATATGATAGACTATCCAGCTGCTTTAGCTTAATCAATTCTCTAACGTGCTCTGGACACGATAGCATAATTGACCAATATATTTCCGAAATAATCAAGTACCAAATGCACGGTTTGAACTATAGATCTGATTTATGTAGCCTGTGAAATCAATGACAGCTTTTAACCGGACTTCATTACGCACAGCAAAACCCACTGCCACCCATCCCCATTCTCTCACTCACTGTAAGTGTTATGCAGTAGTTCAATAACGTACCAATCCTGGACTTTTTAATCTGATCTCTTAAGCGTCTGAGTAACTGATGTGTCCATCTTCACGGAAGTGTTGTTTAGTTGCTCCCGTAAATTAATTTCCAAATAATGGAATGATGTGCATTGCCTGGAAAAATATACTAATGGGTGGTAGAGCACTACTCAGTATAAGGTTAAATACAGCAAAGAATAAATAAACTAAAAAAAACAAAGAAAAGCTAAATGTGTCGTAGTACTGAGGTTAATAGGATGATTGAGATTAGAACCAAATACGCATTGTCTTACATTATAACACATTACAAATCTGTTAAATAATTGAAGTCATCTTGTCCCATGATAGAGAGGGACATTAAACAAGCTAATTGTATAATCTATCACTGCAATCTCAAACAGATTGCAGATAAATATATATTTGTAAAATATGTAATGCCATTTATTAGGTTTGCAACATAGTTTTCAGTCAGTTTTGCTTTTTAACTGTGTGTGTAAAGAATGGTTTATTCCTGATCCACAATCTTTATAGAAAGATTCTAAATGAATCCACCAATGCTGTCATGTACCTTTAGAATCTATAATGTACACACATGTCTTGTTGAAATCAGCAAAAACGTATTGCAAAAACTCCCTTTTGTTTAGAAACTGAATCAAACCTTGCATAGTATTCAAATCACAGATATAAATCTTGTTCACCAGCCTGCTGTTCCCAATTGGGGAAAAAAATAGCACACCAATTTATCAAAGTTAGCACACACACCCCCCAAAAAACCACAGTCACAAATTAAAGATCACACTAGTCCAGCATCATAATGGCACTCTGGAAATTCACTCACAGCATTTAATAAATAATTCTGCTTTTAGAACCCCCAGGAAGGAACAGACTAAAAAATAATAGGCTAAGGAATCCCAGCATGCATTTACAACACTATTATGGTTGTAATCAAATTACTTGGAGATTGTATTAATATCCATAATTTTCAGCTTAACAGTATGAACAGACGTTGTTGTTTATTTTTTTTCATTCAGAGATTCAAAAATCCTATAACTTAGTTTTCAATACTATGCATATGTTACAACAAGTGGGTTAAACTATTAATACATGTAGTTAGTAACAGTTAATAATAATGAAATGATGAAAGAGTGACCAAACTCTATAATTCCAACAGACTAAAAATACTCAAGAAGTGTTCTGAACAAGATGCTGTACAAAGCACAGAGAAAAACTATTTTAGAAATGCAGTATAGGGTTTTATCCACAGTTGCATACAGTATGCACCACTGCAGTCACTATTTAGAGACTATGGATAAATCAGGGGGGTGATAATACATGAAACTGACTGAAAAAGGAAAGCAAAATAAATTACAAATTGATAGAAATTGTACATTTATTATATAACGCACTTAGACTACAAGACTGAACTTCCTACAAGACTGAACTTTTAATGGCACACTCCTTTTAAAACAGCTTTTTAATAACCCTGATTTATGCTTGTTATTTAGATACAAATTATTTACTTTGACTGCAATTATTTATTAAATGACGCAGTGTGTTTGTGATGTCACAGCAGAGGAAGTACAAAGTGCTCTCCAGAAGTGGCATGTTATTATTAGTCAGGCAGGCGAGAGCGAGAGAGAGAGAGAGCGAGAGCGAGAGCGAGAGAGAGAGAGAGAGAGAGATATGCAGCTTATCTCTCACTGATCATTTCCTGCCCCATTTAGCAAGAGCATCAGCAAAACCATACTCCATCATGCAGTTAAAGATGCAACATCTATTTTGTCCTCTGTAAATATTACAGAATTCACACAACATGCTCCAAGAAAATGATCAAAGATCATATTGAGATTTATACTGGTTACATCGCACTGCAGCAAAATGTCTTTATTTTGTTCTGTATCTGCTTAAATTCCACAGTGCGTCTCTGAATTGCATAGTATACTGTATTTGATGCAATAATATATACTCTATATATAGACTAGCCCATTATTTACATTTCCTACAGTGTTTTCATGCTTCTGCTGTAAAATAACAACTCATGACCATGTCCAGTACTGTAAAACTACCATAGTCTGTCATCAATACCTGAAGATGTACAAAAAAGTTCCACTAGAACATCTACACTTATATGTGAATCTTTGAAATAATTTGAAACCAAATTATACAGAGAGTCAGATCAAAAGCATTTTCAGAGGAAAACAAAAACTAAAACACATGGCAGGAACTTGAAGAAAAGAGTAAATGTTTGTACCCTGAAATGTTTGCACACTGAAACCAAGAAAGCAAATCTCCTCTACCACACAAATAATTTACTGCACTATAACACTTCTCAATTTCCAGTCTAAAAACCCCCCCAAAAAAACAAAACTCAATAGTTCAATAACATTTTGGGGGCAACTGTATCATTTTTTGCACCTTAAATGCATTTGGTTTTATTATTAAGTGTACACAATCCAGGTCTAAGTGTATACAATCCAAGTTTAAGATAATACCGTGCTTAACCTCAAAAGCACTCCATCCCGTATATGTGTGTGTGCATGTGGATACGTATGGCAAGGCTTCGGTGTCACCTTGCGGTAGGCAGCTTTCAGTATTGCAGCATCACGTCGAAGTTCGAATCAGGTAACAACCAGGCTCGTATGAAGTAAACCACAGCCTTACCTCGATGAGGAAGTCGCCAGTCCTGAGCCCCGCCTGCCAGGCCACCCCACCCTCATCGACTGACTCCAGGTACTGCAGTGCAGGGAAAGCAGGAGTCGGGGTGAACTCCTCAATGGGGGTATCAGCTTGACACAGACAGCAAAGGTGGAAGGAAAGCAAAAAACGATGTGAATCACATTAAAATCGACCTGTTTCTTACACAAAATACTGCAGTTATTTGCTGACTATATATATATATGACGCACCTACTGTTGGTACAGTGTCTACAGAGTGCACCTCAAGTCAAATGTTTAAAGTTTGTTTGTTCCATCTGTGGAAATGCACCTGCAATGTGATTGAGGCCACAATGGAACAAACCTTTGTGTAGGGTAATGACAAAACAGCAAGGCGTCTAAATGTGAGCATCAAGGGTGCACAGGTTTAAAATGGTACATTATGGCCCACTTTGCATAAGGATTTAATATATAACTGTGGCCTCTTAATATGTAATAAAAACACTAGACAACACTTGCTGTCCCAATATTAATACCAGACTTTAAAAAAATGCTTAAACTCATTCATCCACCACAGGCCTTTACATTCAATTTTGTCCCCATGGCAGCAAGACACCAGTGGTGACAAGTGACACTTTCAATGAATCACTCTTTTTACTGTAAGAGGCACGTTCCACAGTGTGCATTTGAACTGCTCCTCAGACAAGTACAGACTGTTCAAGAAAGCGGTTCTCTTTTATGATACACATTTATACAATCGTATCCTTTCAAATACATTCAGGTACTTATGAGGACCAGAGCTCTGCATATTTCTGAGGCCCCTAAATACAAACTAAAGATATATTGCCCTGATTATCCCTGGAATTCATGAGCCAAAAGAGCTACTCAGGCTATGTCACTGCTTATATTTCATGATTTATATTTGAAATTTCATTCTTCATTAATTGACGTCATCAATAAATCTGGAGTCATCCAGTCCATGACGTACATAAATAAACACAATATTTGACAGAACACACGCTGATTAAACTGTGCTTCATTTAGACGTGCACCAATAGCTTATGCATAGATATAGAATACTATATTATAAAATTACTGTGTGATATACGATTTATACCATTCTATGTTAGACTTCTCATATACAAATGTATATGTACATGTAAAAAAACTATATAGTAATTACTGCCATTAGCTATAATTACAAAGCTTGATTGTATTTGAAATACTGTAGGTTCATGAATGATGCGTTTCATTTTGTGGAAAAACAAGCAGGGTATTTACATTTCTAGAGGGGCAGGACATGAAGAGATTGCTTTAAACCATGTGCTGGGCACTCAGTATAAATCGGCATTAATTGCTGCAGCAGATGATCAGTCTACATTTCTGGAAAGTGTTTTTAAAGGAGCTTTTGGCAGTACATATTTTAAGCTCTCCACTCTGACTGATATAACAGCTGTCACTTGCTCTGCACTGTATTGCTAAGGTTCATTTTTATTCAAACTTATGTATGCAATTACAAATGTTGTCTGGGTTTGTTACACTAGAGAATTACCACAGGAATATATTTATTTATTTATTTATTTATTTAAAACTCCACTGGGATCACTACAACGAGGCTGCAGTTTAAGTACTGAAGTATTCGTGTTAATTGTTGGCTAAATAAACCTTTATGCCCTAGCAAAGCACTTAAAGAGAAAGGGGAGGGAGGGCACTCAAAAGGGTTCTTTGAAGAAAACATTCCTCCTACCTTTGGCCCCTCGCAGCACAAATCCAAATCCCTCATTGTCCTTTTTCTGCAGGACCACTGTCTTCTCATCAATAACGCAGTCACTGTGAAGAAAATTCCGAGCATAGCGACCGTTATTACACAGCTTCCTTCTCATCATTGCCGCAGCTGCTCTTCCAGAGTGAAGGTTCATCATTATCAACACCACCACCACCAGCACCACGGCAGCAAATGAATCATTTATTCAAATGAATAATATGACAACACCACCAGCACCAGCTCCGAAGAAAAAGACCTCTGATATAAAAATGAAGAAGTTATCATCCAAGGAACAGAAAGAAGAGGCCTCAGCCTGCAGGAGACTGTGACGTGGTGAAACAACATAACAACCACATAAATAATTCAATTATACACAAAAAAGAGAGAGCCTCGCTGATATATGAATAGAACAAAAAAAGAGGCTGCTTCAGAAAGCATGCATGGTGGCTGTAAGGCCGTGTGTGAATGACTGAATGGATGTAAGCTCCCATGTCATCAGCGGGTTTGCTGTGCGAGCCTGAGGAACCCAGGCTGCGTGTGATTTGAATGACATTTTCAATAATATAATCCTCAATTGTGAATGTACCAGATGCATTTTCGAGTCAAGCGAAAGACAAGCAAGCCAAATGAAAACTGAGCCAGCATGTTGTTGTTGCTGCTGCTGCTGCTGCTGTTTTAATGTCTGTGTTATTCAAAAGCAGTGGTCGTTTTATCCTTTTTTTAAGTCCCAATGCAAGCCACCGAAAGAGCAGGATCGTGGCCAGAGAGCAGAGCTTTTGCATTAAACATCTCTTTCTCTTTCAACCTATTGAATGCTGCATGCTGCCCGGAGCCCACATGATCTGTTTGACAGCCCACACGACTAACAGAGAGCAGATTGCTTTGGCGTCTGCAGACATGCTCCTCTACAGCACTAGGGATTTGCATCATTCAATTAGCACAAGAAAAATTGGTATTACAGGTAAATAAGTGTAAGCTATAGATGCGCAATAAATTTATTTTTTAATCAAAGGGTGGTTTATAAACAGTCGATTTTCAAGCCAATATTTTACCCTTCAATTAAACTCAAGAAGATAACAATCCTGTTAATTCAAGTACAGCAGGGAACATTGACTAGTTTATATATATATATATATATATATTGATTGATTGATTGATTGATTTCTCAGAAGTGATTTATAAATAAAAGCCTGTTTTTATCTTTTTATTTTATAAAAATGTAATAAATCATAATACAAAAAAAAAAACTGGAGGGAAAATAAGATATACTGTAAATAAATAAACATATTTAATCATTTGTGTATTTTAATTAGAGGATAACTGTGGCAGTACTGTTGCAACAACTAAATTCAACTACTGAATTAGCTACCGTTAAAATATTTGGGGCAAAAACAAAACAAAACAAAAAAAAAAACGAGACACTATTCACTGTCCTTGCAATTAATATTTACTTGTCGAATCTCTAAATAAGGAATGCTAATCTGCCTTCAACCACAGCCAACTCACTGGTATAGTAAAGAAGCTCCCTAGTGTCGGTATACACTGAGGCCTTTAGCATATATTGGCCATGTGCACATAAATCACAAGCATGCAAACTCTTTTGGATGTGTGGGCGTGAGGGGGGCTGAACACAACAGCAATGCAGTTCCATCAGCCAGGTGGGTACAGGAGGTTTTCTACAATCAATTGTAGAAAAACAAAGAAAGAATACATTCCATGGATTTGTAGCTTTGTTATTTCTCTTATTTGATTTTACTTCATTAATAAATTAATCTCAATCTAAATGTAATTCTGTGCCTTTGCGATTATGTTATTTTAATATCAATCTTTGCAGTGCTAATTCTCACAGTATGTGTTGTAAAAAAAATAAAAATAATAATCTGTTAAACAACAATACAAGAAAATAAAGAACATAAACATTGAGCCCTACTTATCTTGCTATCACTCTCTAATCAAATTGGCCAGTACACATGTGTATATTAACGGATATGTTTTTGATAATATCATTATTTAACATTTAAATAAATAAAACAGGAAAAAAGGGAGCTGACTCAAACAGACAGCAGCAGAACCATGGAATGCTGAGTTGCCGTAGTAACATAGTCTGATGTTAAAGGAAACCATGGGCTTGTCAGATGCCAGGGCCAGTGATAAATGATGGTCCTTGGCTTTACAGATTTTTTTTATTTTTTTTATTACTGAACACTTGTACCTCACAATGATAAATTCAACCCACTTTAACCTTTGCCGATTTTGCTATTTCTGGAGCAGTTCATCTTTTATAATCTCTGTGAGAGTGATCTCATAATCATTGAGAGAAAGATTGATTAAGCCTTTGCATGTTTACAGTATACCATTTCAATTTACTGTATTTTATTTCCACACATAATGTTGGTTTTAGTCCTAATACCCCCCCCCCCCCCGCGCTCACCCGCTCCCCCCCTTAGTTTTTGTGTCTATTTGTCTTTATTCATCTGTAAAAGGAAAGCCAACACCATTGCTCTGTGTTGTGAATCCCCAGTTGATAATTGCTCTGCTGCTGTAACTGAATACCTCACAACCTTTCATCTATATGGACTGAAAAGGTTGCTAACTTCAAAATAAACATATGTCTCACTTAAAAATACACACAATTGTAATAACAAAAAACACATGAAGTTTATGCATACAGTACAGTGCAACATATCCATGCAAAAATGCCTTTATAAAAGTTTATCACACTATTTTTGCAGTGTAACCATGCTTTTCCCATGGCCATAATATGCAATTACCGTAGTTTAATCTGATTTACCATGTTTATTAATATGCTTTACCTTGCCTTGCTATTCTTTATAATGCAAATCTACTGTATGCTTTACCATGCTTTCACTATGCTTTATCACACTTTGCTGTGCTTTTACTAGGATAAACTTTTATCAGTATTTTAAAACAAATTGTTATTTTATAAATGTAACTAGTGACTGACCAATAATACATACTTAGCTTAGCATTAGAATCTCAGTGCAGAAGCCAAAAATGGTCCCCTTTTTAATGATGTGTTCCTTGTCCAGCTTCCTCACAGAAGAGGTTAACAATGAAAGCACTTGTTTTGAGTGCTGTACCATAACACTGTTTGTGCTCTTGTGTATACTGTGAAACCAATGTCTTTATCCACCAGTCACCAAAACAAAAACATTTTAAAATACTTTTACATTACACAAAGCAGAACAGACTTTCAGGTATTATTTCTTACAGGGCACAAATACTTTAAAAATATGGAGAGATAAAGCCCACAAATTTGCTAGCTGTAGTGCCGAGTCTGTCTTAAAGCTATCCTGAACATCCTCCACTGAACTGCCAGTGACTGTTAGTAAAAAATCACTACTCAGTGAATAGCACCTTAATTTAGTAAGCAATCTCCCACTGCATAACTTAATGTTGCATGCTTACTTCTTCAGGGTTTATATCCACATCCAGCTGGTTTGTTAACATTTTTTACATCCCCGAGTTAAAAAGGAGTCAGAAAGGAGAGTTGTCTGTTGGACTAAAAAAAGCCCACAGCAGCTCCTAACATAAGTACTGTAAAGTTTCCTGGCTTGCACTGTATGTGTCTGCGTCGACATTCCATACCAAGAACAAGACCATAAACTACATGTTTAAAGCAGGATATATCAAGTATGATACAAGGATAAGGAAGGATTTCATACAAGCATGCAAAACCATATCAAACTTGCATAACCCTTGCAATACATGGCAAAGTTCTTGCTTTACACTTGCATTGGTGCCAGCATGATCCTTGTGTCTATTTGGTATGTGATTCAGTATCTACTTTATTTACCACATGAACTGTTTGCCCTGTAATTCTACAGAGCTAATGTCCCTGATCCCTATCTCACGCTACTGACACTAACTGCACAGTGATCAGTGGGTCTTGATAAAATAAAATATCGGCTGAACTTTATCAAGAAGATAAACTCACTTTTCTAAGGGTAAGAATTTATTGTTGTCTTGACAGAGCTGATTTACAGGCTTTTTGGAATCCCAGGGTAAGTGCAAATCATGCACTCTAATTATAAGCAGTTTTATAATCCGGGGCTGGCAATGGAACGTGAAACAAGCAATGTGATTGGTCGAGCAAGATTCCAGCTGTCCGTATATTGGATGGATACGGACAGTTGGAGCCTTGTCACATATTTTAAATCACTGCGCTGCCTCACAAAATTAAAAAGTATCGGACGGTAGCCATCTTGCTTTTACAGTTACAGATGTACAGCTGTAACTATGAAACTGAGTGACCAATTACCTGCAAAAAATCCCAAAGTAGTAAGTAGACATGCCGATTTGGATGAAGAACAATTCAATTAACTGGAACATAGCAAAAAAATCGCTGTCTTTACACTCAGTCACCCCGACTGTCACTTAAAATAATGTATTTTTAGCGGTTTGTAAACGTTACAGAAAAACACAAAAAGACACTTCTACACATTATCCACCCCTCTCAGACACAAACTTTGAGAAATGACTGAAATCCGAGACGTCGTTGTATTTGTTTTTATTCCTCCCATCTGTTCTGCTCAAACAGTGTGTCTCAACTCCACTCCCTGGTGTATTTGTTCAATGGCAATGTCCACAATATCAAAAATACAGATGTACCTTCTTTTGCATGTTACAATACAATTAATTTACTCAGCTTAACTTGGTGTGTAATTCAAAGTTATAAATGGGACTATTTTATTGGCGTAAGGATATTTAATACAAAAACGAATAATTTTTTGCCCTAAACATGATTTATGCCTTTTTTTTCTTCAAATCCAGTTTTACCTGGATTATAAATGCAATAAGGCCCTTCAGGGTGTCCGTATACGTTCAATATACAGACTTCACGGGGGTTGGAGACACTCGACTTCGTCTCATGCCTCACAACGCCTCGAGGCGTCTGAATATTCGACGTGGACGGACGGCCTGTCGGGCCTTATTGCATACATATACCTAGCAATAGCTTTATAGGTTTAAGCTGGAAAAAAATATTTATCATGCCGTTCTTGTTGATAAGACATAATACAGGAGAGAATGGGCCTCTCATCCTCAGAATATCTTTTCTTTATACCATAACACATTGTAAGTGGTGGTTAACACTAGAATGGTTCTTCTGTACAATAAAAAGGCTACTAAAATACTGAGGGGTCTTGTAAGGCTAGCTTTTAGTACTAGGGACCTCAGGATATTGCATAATCACTGTATGACCTAGGTCATGTTATGGTTGTTAGCATTTCAAAGAGCACCCTTACAAACTGTAGACCACCCAACATAATCTACTATTAAATGAATGTAGATTGTATGGATCCTTTTAAAGCATAAACAAAATATGCAGATATATTAAGCCAACTAATTAAAAAAAAACTCCCAAACTGTCACATATTGGCTATGTTTCCTAGTTCAGCATTTCAACCCCATAGTTTAAGTCCTCTACTGGCCTAAGAGACTGTCTGCATGTCAAAGTCGTTTCATAACCATTCTAATGAAGAGACTTCTTGAGCTCCTTATCCCCTCCCCCTGTGGGAAATGCACCAGGATGTACCCCCAACTGAAGCACCAATCACTACTCAAGACTCACTGCAGTGTGTAACCAGCCCAGCACAGTGTGAAAAGCAAAGCTGTTTTTTGGTTATGTACTGTATATTACAGGTAACAAACCAGCAAAATTAATGAAGTCAAACCAATATGGTTTCCATTTGAACCATGCTGTTACTAGCATTCCTTTAAACTGCATCCGCAAACTAGCTGGGGAAGGTTTGGTATTGAGAGGCTTATCAAGATGACATTATTTTGCATTTGGAATTCGGTGCACACTCAGTTTGAGAATTTTAATGGCACATCAGTAAGAATCTCTACCAAAACATTTATTTAAAAAGCAGGTTAAGTCATATTCTAGATAATGCTAATATTAGACACTGGGAACCAAGGACTGCATATGGTTTTTAAACTGCTGTTTTTAACTTTTTGCTTATTTAATAAACACAGTACCGTATATGACCATATTATCAGAGCCACAATACAGTCTTTATGAACGGTACCTTGATTGGTTATGTATTTTTAACCAACACTTTGCTGCAATGATTTGTATGCAAGAACGAGCTGAATACTGCTATGCCGTGCTTCACATTTGCTACCTACACTGAATAACTTGGATTCACTCCTAATGAATATGAACTGTTTCAGCCCCCATCATGATAATACAGAATATGTAAATTGCTGAACACAGATTTTTAGATGTGTTTTCATTTACCTGTTAATATAATGGTAAGATGCGATGAACCACCCCCAACAGGAGAGAATTCCAGATTCTATTCACAGAACGAGTAGCGAGTATGTAAATCACATGGCATCCTCCCACTGATTCGTCACTGTACCTCAACCCTGCTCTCAAAGGACAAGGTCTTTCAACACTTGTGAACAAACAGGAACTCCTGTAAGCAAAGCCCATTGTGCCCAGATCTTACTGGACTGAGTGCTGGCTTTGTGATATGGAAAACACACTAGAGGTACTGGTTGATGTGAACTGTCAAACCAATGAAAGAAACAAACAGAAGAAAACAACAAGAATCAACATATTTCTGATACAGTAAACTAATGTAAAAGTTCTGGTTACGGACTGCTAACTCATTGGGAATTCCCTTTAAACATCAGACTCATGCAAACCAAATGGCTGGGTGACAAGTGTGATGTAAAATTGCTCATAATGTAATTTAAGACACATTTGTAGGGTATTAATATGTTTGCTGTATAATTGATGCTTTTGTATATAAATAGACTAATGGCTGGTTCAGTGTGTATTACCAGGGAGTAATAACATTGAGATGCTCTCGAGAGATTCCTGTCCCCAGAACCTAGAGATTGGTATTACCCCTGGTTATACACACTGAACCAGCTATTATCTTTTGTAATATATGGGTCCGAGTCTGAAAAATATGCTTCTTACGGTTTGCGGGAGAGTTATATTTATCGGTCAGGAGCAGTGAGATGCAGACAACAGGATGCAGCTCTGGGAGCAGGAAGTACTTTGGGGGGTGGGGGTGGGGGAACGGAGTTTGCCAATGATTGTGGAAATAATCCTAACATTGTCCAAGGAGTGGGAAATTGAGAAACACTGTGAAAGACGAACAAGAACCGGAAACTTTAAACTCAACTTTAGTCTGAGTAGATGACGTTTAGCCGTAAGGGTGTCTAGGGTCTGCTTGAACACTGAGGAGGGACTGTGGAAAACTGATGCAGAGCATTTTTTTATTATTAAGTGCCTATCTATGCTGCACAGGACTCCTCTAATGGTGCTGGGCTCGTATTCAGAGCCGTCTTGTTTTTTTAATTGAAAGATAAAGTTTGCTATAATACTGTCGAGCTGTGTGGTGGGTATGGTTTCTATTGCCTGTGACTCACCAATATGTGATAGGTAGGACTGCAGTAGACGAACGTTGAAGACTGTTTTCTTTATGGTGTTCAGATTCTCTTGCTTTTGGACAAAGTCCAGTCTTTCTTGGGTAGTACTGTTTTTCTTTGAGAGAGCCATTACTTCATGTTGGTTTTACTCGAGTGGGGAGTCGGCTTTCGGGTCTGGGTGGCGGTTAGACTGAAAGCCAACTCCACTCTGCACGAACCATACATTCTGAAGTGTTTAAATTATAGTTTAAATGATAGGGTTATTGGGTCTGAGCGATAGTATTATCACCTTGCAACAACAGTATTATCACTTTACATTCAGGGATATTACAAGAATTAATATTTTTTTTTCATGCCACACATTATTTTGGTCTATCCATATATTACAACATATTTATTCACTTCAACTTAAAACACTATAGCCTACAGTACTGATACAATACAGTATGGGCATTAACACACTGCCAAAGGCCCCATTGGCACAAAGGCAATGGCTATACATTACTTGTGTGTACCTGCAATTGTCTACCTTGAAATACAAAGAATGAAAAACAGGGTTTTGTGTGTCTTATTGAAATCTCTAGCATTGGCGCCCTATCATGAAACCAAATAATCACCCCAGATGCACGACATTAGTTCTTGATTTAAGGTGGCACAATGCTCCCTTGTTATGAGGCAGTAAAGGTCATGTATCCCAGTTGCCCCACAATGGCATTCCACAAGCACTTGCATTACAACACACATAGCATGGAGTCTTAACTGTAGCATGGCTTCCCACTACAGTTCTTGGCTTTTAAACAACATCATGTCAGTATGCTGTTTGCATGCATTTCGTGAATTATTATGTGATGTTTCTAGCGCCACTTAAAGTTTAAAAAACACTACAGTGAAATTTGAGTGCTTAAGCCTTATTTTAACATTCCATAGCGTGACACATTTAATATTGCAATACAAAACAAAGATCAGTCTTACCTTGATGCATCAAAGCTATCATAGGATCCAACAGTGTAGTGCCTGAAAAGCTTCTTTGATCTGTCCGTTCGGGTTTCTGCGAGAAGATTAAAACAAATTAGGATCCATCTGCCATTAGATCTACATTGTGTATGGTTTATAATAGCACATGATAAAAAATAGATCCATTATACAGGCATTTAAGACTCCTTTCAGTTTGTATTGAAACAAACATACCTGATGTATTTATCACTCACTCATGTCTTTCAGTTAACAATATGCATCATATTATATTTAGCTGAGGACCAAACTTAAAACTTCTCCATTGGTTTTCAAACCTTATCCTTAAATCATTAATCGTACTTACTCCCATTTTAGGGAGCCAGTTTACTGTATACAACCCATTCAATGCATGTCCATGTGCAAGACAAGGAAGAACCTTGTTTTTATATTATCTGCTTTCCTTCCGTTTTAATTGAAAATACCAAAAACAGCGGCAATATTTGGAACATCCCAAACTCACTACGCTGTTTTCCAGTAATACAGATTCCAAACAATTAATCAAAAATGTTACAACCAAAGGAGCCACTGTGCTGCATATATTGCTAATCTCGACCAGAAGAAGAGGTTTGTAATCAGCGCGCTACTTCAGCTTCTTCTGCAAGCTACATGAGTCACTCTTTGCCCTTGATCTGGAAACACAAACTCCATTCAGTAATTTTCTTCCATCCCTTCTTTCTGAGTCATTGCCAGCAAGAAAGGTAAAGCTATAAAAAGTGTATCTTTTCTCTTTGCCATCAATTTGTGGAATCTCAAACAGAGCCTACAATCTGCTTTATCAATAAGTGCCAGGAGTGCTCTATTTCTAGGTTGGATCCTGCAAGATAAAACCCTTCCATCAGCCAGTGACACTGATTTTCATAACAAGCGCATCAGCACACCCCCTGATTCCTGGGTTATAAATCTCTCCAGATCTGTCTGTTTGTAGATCTATGTAATTATCTGTCAATTTCCATTCCCGTTCTTTCACAGCTAATGTAGTACATGTATAGTACATGCTGTATTCTGCATGTAGTTGTGGTGTGTAGTGTACAGTAAGTATTTACTATAGAGTAAAGTGAATTCAAAAACAGCAAACAGCTCTATATCCAAGAGAATCTGTTTTAATAAATAGCCACTGTACAATGTTTCAGCTTCCAACAACATCAGTCTACCTAGCTATTTCTACCATGCTATCTGAAGAAGGCGGAAGCCGAAACGTTGTGGATAATTATTAAAATTGCACTAATGACAATTTGGAGTAAAGAGCTTTGAGAATCTAGCCCTATTTGTTAAAACCATGTTTACTATAAAATACTGCAATATAAATATTTGTCAGTAAAAATGCATGACTGATGCACCATGCTGAAACCTCAGGAAACAGTCAAACTGTATTGTCACCTTTCTCACTGTATTGTTACCTCTCACAGCCTTGGCTGCATGTCCCTTCTGACAATACTAATTCCTTGCAGCAAAAAATCATTTTGAAGTCTGTGCCAAACAAAATAACTCTAATAGAGCAGATATCTACTCCTGCTTTAGTGTTTACAAATCTGTCACAATTCATTTTCTATATTAGTACAAAATGAAGCTGCATCCTAAATTAAAGAGATGGAGATCAGCCCGGTTTCAGGGTTAAAACAGAGACACAGGGGGCATGTATCTTGATACATTTGGGGCAATTTTAAGGCCGGTGTAAACTCGGTGTTATGGCCTTAATGCCATCGCAAACATTTAACACATGTTCCCCCCAAAAATAAAACCACCATAGTGTGCTCAATACAACACTGAGATCCTTCCAGGGGTAAGACCCTGGCTGAACGTAAAAGGACCTGAGCAAACATTTTACTGAAAACATGTCTGTGACGTCGCCCTTTGATCTTTTAATTGATTAATCCTATGAATATTCTAACTGAAAGTGGCTGTGTGAATTTGAAGGGAAGGGGAGTTCAGGGCTGATTAACGAATCACAATCATCTTTAAAATGCTACACAAACCTCGTGAACAAAGAGAATTGCTTCTCTAATTACGGTATGTGTTATTTGGGTTTTTCAGTTATGTTTAGAACATCTGTATTCACTTGCTACTGGAATGAGTTCAACAATGTATGATGAATGGATTTGTGAATGCACCACATACATAGGCTACAAGTCACTAACTAATACGCAGGAATCAGTATCACAGAATAATTTCTGCTTGGAGAAAATCATAATAATAATAATAATAATAATAAAAATAATAATAATAATAATAATAATAAAAAAAGCTTCCATAGCCCTCTGTACAAGCTAGAACAACCCTGACATTGACACTTAGGCACTTCCACAGTGTTGTTGCAATGATTTGAATTTTAGTACATGAGGGCTTTACAAATGCTTGCATACTGTACTCAAAATGTGCAAGTAAACCAATTATCTCACTTTCTCCGGAGTGACATTTGAATATTCATAGATGCCAAAGCTGATATCTTTCTTTCTTTCTTTCTTTCTTTCTTTCTCTTTCTTTCTTTCTCTTTAAAAACGGTAATAATAATAATAATAATATTCTTCAAATCTTACCACTTTACCTAAATATTTATGCACAGTATTTTTTTGTTGTTGCAGTTTTGCCATGCTTTTCCAATGGTTATCCTATGCATTCACCAGTTTGTTTATTAATTTACTTTACCATACCTCACTATTTTTGCAAAGCTTACCTGTGCTTTACCATGCTTTCACAATGCTTTATTACACTTTGCTATGCTTTTACTATTGGATTACCCTCAGCATAGATGATTGATGGTGGTTCAGACCTGTACTCCGTCACTCACGGTATGTAATTCCTGGCAGGTAAAGATATATAAAGGACTGGCCTGATATTTAAAGGTATGCAGTGTACATGATGAGCTGCTGACCTGAGTCAGCTGCTTAGTGGCTTCAGATCAGTGTTTCTCCCTGCCAGGGGCTCTGCCACACTCATGCTATGTGAATGCATGTAATAATGACTCATGCCAGCCCACTACCACTTTGCATATAGAGCCGCATTGTCAATGTTTGGCACTTGACTTTAGAAGTAGCTGCATACCTATTGATTCACAGACATATCCAAGCCCTCACAATAAAACATAATATATTTATCTTTTTATGATGAAAAGCTAAACATAATAAAATGAAGTAGATGGATCAATGAGATAACTCATTAGCACAAACACATTAGGTAATCTAGCGTTGGACCATTACAATCTCAAATGTAAATGCCTGATAACAATGCCCTTTATACAGATAAAAAGGGGGTCAGAGTACTTTGTAAACCCCTTTGACTGTGTGCAGCATAGAACATCAGCATAGGGCTCAGGTGGTGTCCCATTTCTTGTAACACAGGCAGTGAAATAAAAAATAAAGGTCAGAAAAAAAAGACCCACAGCAAAATATGAATTAGCTGGTGGGAATGTTGTCAGTCTTACATTAGGCAATGAAGTGTTGTCTTTGGAACCTTAAAAGAACAATAAAGAAGTGTATGTAATGTAGAAATACATCATACAGTTTTGGATTTTACCCTTCTGAATGGCCACACCCATTGTATACACACACAAACACACTATATATAGTGCCCTTTTAGTAAAAAGAAAATGCTTGCTTTTAGATACTAGCTCCCCCTGTTGCGGCTCACAAGCAGTGTTCCTGTTTTTGGTTGTCACATTCCTGATACGATTCTATGACCGCTGTCTTATAAATTAGTATATAAACCATTTTGCTTACCTGTATTAGTGTTACTGCCCTGCCCATGTTCATTAGCAGACTGACACACAAAGTCTTTCTCTGATACCTACAGTATATACGAATTGTTAAATGAACTACACAGTAAAATTCTGTAACTTTGCATACTGAACGCCTTTGAGAATTGCCAAAGTAATTACATTTCCCAGCTAGCACACAGATGAGAGAAAAAAATATTCGCGATATAACCACATTCAGTCCCCCACATACGCAAACTGTAAAAACCTACATTATGACTGTATAATATACATCTCCATTAACAGATCTCTGAAGATGTTTAAGTTGTTTTCTATGGATGATGTACATTGCAAGATGAACACTTGAGCAGGGAAATGACTGGCGACGGTTTTGAATCTTGTACAGTAGTAATAACTGGAACTGCGATTTCACAGCCCAACAATTTCAGTAATTTTAACATGTGACTCCAGACCATACTCTTCTGCATTAATCAGAGAGTGTGGCAACTGTTCACATTAATTCAACACATACTATTACATGCAACACTAGCTCATGAATAAGAAAAAGAGAAAATAACCATATACTAGATATGCACTGAAATGTATTTAAACAGTTATTATTAAAATAGTAGATTTTATTTATCTGCACAAGAACAGGGTGATTTGGCAAAAATCTGGATTTGAAACTTCAAATTTGATTGTTTGCAATGCAAGCTACAGGGTCCACTATGTACTGTAGCAGCATGAAACATTAAATTTGCAGTCTGAATCTACATAGTACAGCATGCAATGCAATCTAGTCATGTTCAGGAAAACCAAGATAAGCTAAAACTTGACACACAAATTGCTGACCCTCATAGTAACAGAGTGAAAAAAGCTAGTCCTAACTAAGATTCATTGCATTCTAGTTTTTTGGACAATCACAGTACAGTACCTCCAAAGTGAACTTTCTTCCTTGATCTATGTGTTTCATCCATTTGCCCTCAGTAAGCGATTCAAAGTTTTTAGTGCTTTTGTTAGATTCCAGTAAAAAATGAAGCACCATGCAGGAAAACCCTTTGATTTTAAGCAACTGTACAATCCACAGCTAGACAAAAAGTTTTCAAAATTTGCATGTTTAAATCCATATTAAGCAATTCTCTTACAAAAAAAAAAAAAGAAAAAAAGAAAAAAAATATTAAGCAAATTCCACGGACTGTGAAATGCTATTTTGCTTCTGTTTAGAGCCAGGAATAAAAAAAGAAGAAGAAAAAAAAACGACATCATGCCAAGGCCCACTCCATAGCAACAGAGTTTTACAGTGTAGAGAATGTTTCCATGGAAATGCATCAATCAGGAATCTACATGAGTGTTGAAGTGAAGGGTGCCTCAGAAACCAAAGCAATTATGCATGCCATTAGAGATGAATAGAAAAGAAAATGAACTTACAGGAGCTGCTGCAAACTAAAGTATTGCTTTTTCTTATCAGTTTTTCTACTCAAGGCGGTATTGCTTTTGCAAAACAGTTGCTTATGTCGAAGTAGCTGGTACTGCTTTTACTGAAACATGAAAACAATACTTTTGTTTAGAAGTAACACAATTCTTTATATAAAAAAAAAACGTAACAAACCAAGAGTGTTGATGTTAATAAGATTAACACACAAAAGTTTTTTGGTAGTACCTTTAAAAGTTGTTTATTATTTAACTGTTTTTTTTAAAAGCAACTTTCAAATACACAACGAATGTCACCACGCTAACATGGAAACACAATCTGTTAAATGTATTGCAGTCTCATAATTGCTCCAGTTAACAGTCCCACCCATTTCATTCCATTATATTTCACTAAAACATTTGTAATATTTGCACCAGTTCCATCACAGAAAACACAGTTGTTGAATTTTGTGTAGTTAACATGATAAAAAAAAGCTATACAGGGGCACTTAGATACTTTGATAAGATAGCGCGTTTAGCATATGGATTCCCTCTTGAAGGTATAGCTGTGTTGAAGTGGCTTATCATCAGCACTTATTAAGTACAAATTAATATGGGAATAATCAGCAACAGCCCATTTGTAGCACATGGTTGGTGCAGATACAGCATGGTATTAACTGCATCTCTATCAGCAATTTTGAGATCTTCACTATAGTGCTTCCCAATTGTTAGGTATATATACCGATGTGCTATGCATATAAGACTCCTCATTTTAAATAAGATTCTCTATAAAACAAGCTAATCGTAGAATGGGGTTTTCCTAAATATGGTGGCTCATTGAGGACATGGGGGAGGACATTATATATACACAACACTGCCTGTTACAAGTGCAACAATGCTGTATAATAGTTGCCAGCAGGTTTTCTGTGCTGCCAAATAACGTCTGACAGATACATCCACATGATTTTCTCTACAGCAGCAGGATCCCAATCGATACCTTCAACGGTACGTTAAACAGTTTGACAAGAGATAGGATCCCCTGCAGGGAAGCGTTGGAAGGACCGGATGGCCGTGTCTAAAGATGTAGGGAAGTGTACAGCATATTGCAGCTCTAACGTGACTGATGATTATGCACACTTCAACCAATCAGATGACTACGAGAAGCAAGCAACCTGTTTTTTACATTTCAGTCTTAATTGATTAGCTTAATTTCTAACAGTCAGCATGGACCCGGATCATTCACTGTATCACTGGAGGTCTGTTATTTGAAGATGCTAAGTAGAAGTTGGATTCAGCAGAGGCACCTGCCTAGACGTATTGGTCTAATCCAGAGAGGCAATGCAATACAGCAGCTGTGGGTGTGAGGCTAGATGGAGGTGGGAGCGAGTAGGAGGGAGCCAGGGAAATCTACACAAGGGCAGGAGAGAGCAACAGCAATTGTTTTTTTTTTCACCAGAACCAGGAGGGAGAACACACTGCGCATCTTCACTCCCACACAAGCTTTTAGCACGGACAATATCTAGCACAAAACTCTTTGGGATTATACAGCATGCAAACGTTACTAAAAACCATGGTCTCAGTTTAACTGTACACGGTGACAAAGCATTCCACTGGAGTTGAATAATTCAAAGGTTTGCAGAGTAACATTATAAGGATAAGCATTTCTGCACATGCTTATCACACCTACTAAATATAATCCATGTTTCAATTATATTCTATGGCACTTGTATACTTTCTGCAGGACTGTTTTTTCTGAATAACTTTTCCGAATTGATGCTGTATTGCACGCTGTTTGTACAGGTCCATGCAGACATACCAATTTGCCAGTGATCATAGTTTCAATTAACAGTGAAACGCAGCAGAGACTGCTCTAATATAAACCTTAATAGATCAATGAACCCTACATTCAGGATATGGTGTTTATTTTACTGTTCCTCATGTGTTAAGTGACATAAATGTTTTAAAGGCAAACAATTGATCTGTATTCAAGTGAGCATTAAAAGTTGCAGATTCAAATTAACTGCTACTTCTAAATAGTCTGCTAAAACCATAAAGTGGACAGGACCTCAAGCTTATAATATCACTTCACAACTGCACTTTCAGCAAAACAGTTATGTCACCATGTTATACACTTATTGTTCTATTATCTGTATAATTGCTACACTGTATAATTTTGTTATTTTATACATAGTATTAAAACATGACATTCTCATATCCAGTTAAGAGATGTCTTTTTAAAACAGAAGGGATAGATGCTGTATCACTTTTTGTTTAGATGAGATAACTGCTGTGAGGAGAAATATATATATATATATATATATATATATATATATATATATATATATATATATATATATATATTCAGATTTGATTTTAATGCTTAAAAACAGACACCCCCCTTTTATATTTCATCCCACATTCCTTTCCTATGATAAAGATGGTACTGTTCCTACTGTAAAGAAACAAACAACATTTGACTGAAAGTGTTTAGCGAGTACTGCAGAATACGATGACCCTTATATTAATTTCCCGGTCAGGATTACAGAGATCTGAGAAAACAGTTGAGGAAAGAATGCAAACCGTAGACAACACAAAGCGCAACAATAAATCAGTTCTAAATTCCACTGTTTGACAGCACAGCTTCTGATGAAACACATGCCTTACTGAATCTGTGTGTGCGTAGCAAAACCGTCTCACTACAGGACACTTGTTCCAGGCAGCAATAGCTGCCAGGATTTTTTGTTGTTGAAATAGCTCCATTTAACAAGCTTAGTACACACTAAAATAATTACATCAAATGCCTCAGAATGAAACGCAGCCAAGAGCGATACAAGATGGAAATCAAAATGAATGCATTAATTGTATTTTAGTTTATTTTAGTTCTTAAAATTACAAATGTGCCTAATTACTCCATGCAACTGTGTGCACATGTGACTTTGGTAATGAGTATCGGTGATTTGGATTGGGTTGTAAAGCCAAATGTCTGGCCAGGGTCATACATTATTAGGCCAAATGGGTATTTTTGAAGTATTTCAAGTTTTAAATACTGAACCATCACTCACTCATGTAACTGTTATTGTTTTAAAGAAGTCATGATACAGTAGATATGCTTAGTATATTCAGGAGTAAGCCCTAATGTTACATTTTGAGAAGAAGCAGATAAATATTTCTGGTTGGACCATGCAATGTTTAATCAAAGTATAGCATCCACATAAGGGTTTAATTTGTTGTTGTTGTTGTTGTTGTTTTTTTAAGTTAAACCTCCATGTAGAATTTGACTGCAAATCTCATGACTTTCAGCAACCTTAACCAGCGATGGATGATTTAATGATACAATGTACGCCAGCTCCAGAGTGGCGCATCCATAAAGGCGCTCCGTGTGGAGTGCAGGATACGTCCTATAGCCTGGAGATCGCAGGTTCAAATCCAGGCTACGTCACAGCTGACCGTGACCGGGAGTTCCCAGGGGGCGGCGCACAATTGGACGAACGCCGCCAGGGTAGGGAGGGATTAGGTCGGCAGTACAATCCAGGGTTCACCGCACACCAGCGACCCCTGTGGCTTATAGGGCACCTGCGGGTCTGCAGTGGAGCCATTCAGATTTGTGGTGTCCTCCGGCACTATGGGTCTGGTGGCTTCGCTGTGGATCCGCAGTGCGAAAAATGACGGATTGGCAGGTACACGTTTCAGAGGAGGTGTGTTTCAACCTCCGTTTCCCGAGTCGCCGGGGGATTTGCAGCGGTGAACCGGGATAAAAAATAATAATTGGGCATTCCAAATTGGGGAGAAAACCGGGGTAAAACAAACATTGGCGACAACTAAATTTAAAAAATAAATAAATAAATAACAATACGATCTACAGAAACATGGGTTTAAGCAATCATGTATGAAAAGAATGATATCCTTCAGAACTGAAGGATTTTAGTTCTTAATCTGAGCTCACTGTGGAATAGTTAGTAGACAGGGAAAGTGGGAGATTTTAAAATGACATGGAAAAAGCCATGTTTCTTTTTAACATCTTCAACAATCTTTAAAATCATCACTGCTGGAATGATATGCCAATAAAACAGTTTATGGCTCTCTTAATGAACTTTTTTTGTCTAATAATTTTAACCCCTTGTACTGTGTTGTCACCATGGGTAGCAAAAATTATTTTCCGAAGTTATTAAGTTCCATTCAGTTACAATACATGAATGGTTAATAGTTTTCTTTTTTTTGTCTTCTGTTCAAGGGTTAAAAACATATTCAACCTCTGAGAATTAGAAGAAGTGCCTGACCCCACAAGCTGGGAAACAAGTATTAAATAAAAACAAACTTGCTGTCCAAGAGCTCATTCATCAAAATGGCTCAAACCTAGAATAACGTTCATCAAACTTTAGGTGAACTGAAATCAATCAGCATCAAGCAATACAACACCAGTGGACAGAAAAAAAGGTAAATGGCAATAGGTAACAGCCCTGGCTCAATTATAATTGCAATTACAGCAGAACTGTTTTCTGAAATTCCAATTCCAATTCCAATGCTATTTTGTTAAATTACAATTAGTTACAATCATGCTACAAATGCTAAAATGTAACATAAACAACTACCACATGAACATGCTTGTCCTGTTTATTCTAAATAACGAAGCAATAAACCACAGGTATAAATACAGAAACATACTATATAACCATTTTTTTTTTCAAACAAATGAGGCCACTAAAAGGGATTGAAAATACAAGAATTATGATCATATGGCAAATAAATGAATACTTTAACTGTAATTGATCAATTATATGGTATAATTATAATTACAATGACACAGTTGTGCCACGATTCAACTGCAATTCCAATTACAAATACGAATTCCACAAGTACAACTGTAATTCACCTCAGGTCTGATAGGTAAGATATCAATATTCCAAAGAGGAAAAAAAAAAACTATTTTAGTGACCGCTTACTGTAAATGCTTCGCTCACTAAGAAACTAAAGGTGGCATTACAATAATGGCTCAAACTAAATTAGCACTAACTCATTCTTAACAGCTCTGCAGGGAGTGAAACTGCACGCTGGGATTTGTTTTCAATTTGATATCTGAAAAATGGACAGCAGAACCAGCTCAGGGGGATGCAGTCAGCGGGATCAGCGGGATCCGGGAGTTAGAGAGATTTCGGAAGGTTGGTCGGCCAAGTCCTTGTTCCACCGTCCAGCAGGGCAGCAGGCAGGCATGTCCAGGCCCTGCCAGGACTAAGCAGGTGTGATTATATTAACCCTCCTCTCTGTGCTCTGAGGCGGACACCTGTCAGCTACAGACTGAACTGCCCAAATGCATGCTGAGTCCCATCTGTGGAAGAAGACTAAAGCACTAAGTTGCGGTACACTTTGAAAGACGTTTTGTTTTCAAAACTTAAGATCTTTGATGATTTAACAAATAATAGCAATCATTTTCTTGAGAAAACTATGCTTAAATAAACAAATGTGTAGTTTGTGCCAACTTTTTAACACAGAAGTGAACTTAATCAAGCATTCTATTCCCCCACCCCTGCCCCCCACACCCATATTTTCAATCCTGTTGCCCACAATTGAATTAACAATAACAGTAAATAATATGTACAAAAATATACAATTAGTTTTATACAGTGTTGTTCAGCACTGTATATGATAGGGGTTACAGAAGTCAGTAGGCATTAATGCAGACCTGGAAAGAAGAACTGATGATTTTCACAAGAAGGTAAACTGTGCTGCCTAGTGGCATTAAAGAGTCAGAAGACAGTGTTACTGTTCCTGCCAATGTACAGGATACACAATGCTCACATTACAAATCCTGAGCTTAAAACGTTAGGCTTTCTATACTGTAAAAAACAGCGTTCAGCAGCAATTCATTTTTCTGTTTATATTTTCACCACTGAAACATGTACACATTCTGTACAAATGATTCAATTTTTATTAAGAATAAAAACACTGAGATTTGTAAAGATGCATACATAACCGTTCAAGTATTCTCTTATTTTTGCCACTATAAGTCATCGAGCTTGGGCAAACTTAGCATTCCACTAAAGCAAATATCTTAACAAGTCTATTGAAGGTTCAGCATAAACAGAGGGCTAACTCCAACTACAGTAAATCCATACCAGTGTGCCTCCACTGATTTCACACACTTATCATGTTAGCTCAGCTGATCTTAATGAAGGTGCTTGAGAGAGAACTCGGTCTGAGATTGAAAGTCATACAGAGGTTCACTTACCTGGTTTACTTTCATTTGGCTTTGTCTGAATTTCTTCAACGCATTCTGCAGGAAACCATCCCACATGCCCCCGAGCACTGCCTTCCCAGAATCCTCCCTCGCCAATACTGAGAACTAGGACAAAAAGGACAAAACAGAGTTACATTGACCTTTTAATCACTGTGGCTTAACAGCGAACATTTTACACACATACACCTGTATGTGCCAAATCACATTCCTGATTCATTGTAATATTACCATCACTAACATTTCCGAAGCCCTTACACTTTAAATGGGAGTCCTTAATTAACTCCAGGACAACACACTAGTTCATTCAACAAAATGAAAAGCAGGACAACAAAGTAACATAATTCAGGACTTTCAAGTTGTTTGTTTCTCATTTTATAACATTAATGTGACACTATTTTCTTAAAAAAGAAAGACTTGAAGACTGGAGACTCTGCATTTTTCCTGTTTTATTGGCAGATATTGACTATATCCATTCATTAATGCGTTGATTTCAAAACAAGAAAAGATGTCTTTCCCTCACCTTTATAATCAAATACCAATCAATGGCCAGTAACTTCCGCACTGAGTGTTTTGAAAGCTGATTGGAAGCAAATTTTCCTCTCATCCGGCGCTGACATTTTTTACTGCTGTACTACCATACCAAGGCCATACTTTATCGGTCAAGACATTTTAGAACTCAAGAAAGCCCTTGTTAATAGGATAAATAAGAAATTCCACTTACAACCAATACAATGCCAGCTCTCCCTGTGTATCAGTACAGTATATACGGCCACTACACGCTTCCACTATAGACAGAAAGGATGTCAGACAGTATTTCACTGCATCTGCTTAGATTATTATAATTTGTTTTAAACAAACGCAGCAGTTCTGTGTGGTTCCAATATATGCAGAGTCTTACAGGCATTATATATATAGTATTAAAATAAAACACCATTATATTACTACACTGCAGTGGTCCTTGTGGCTTAAAGCGATTTAAGAAACTGCACATAGGAGAGGGAAATTATATATTAATGGTGATATAATAACCTCAATATGATTAACTAAACTAGAAATGAGAGTGAGCAATTGGTACATTTTTCTCTCTGATTTGATTGCTCCATCTTTGTTCATTAAAGATCCCCCAGGGTGCATATTCCCAGGCTCCACTAAAATGAATGGCTGAGAGGTGAAGCATGTAGAATTAAATGTGTATTCTTTCAGTTCCAACAGGGCAGGCCAAATCCACAGAGGTTTGAAAATAATGTAGTTTGAACGCAGCCAGTTCCATCTCCTTTAGGAAGCACTGCTGAAGTGGGGAGTTCAGTTTCAGGCGTGCGAGACAACCTGAACAATTTCTTTACAAACCTTCAGGTTTAGAGCCTTCTCTTTCCCTTTCCACTGCAATAATACTAATATTCAAACTGCATAAAGGACAGGAAAAAAGGTTGTATTGACGTTCACAAAATGGGAGATTTAAAGAGTAAATGAATCTGCAGATTAGACCTGAGGTTTGAAAACTTTGCTACAGGGAATCTAGTTTAAAAACATGGCTACATTGTTATGTTGGAATCTGTTGTTAAACAGTTTAATGTTACTCAAAAATAAAAAGTTGAATTGTATCAATAGAAATTCTGCAAATGATTTACCGTACGGATGTAGGGATCATGCTATTTCATGCAAGAGCAGAGGACTCCAGATCAAACCACAGGGAAGATAATCTTGATACCATTTATAATTCTGGAAACTATTACTGTACAGATAACAGATTGTTTCCTATCTGTCATTACTCACATAAATGAGCAATTCAAGATGTTTTTTTTTGTGTTGTTTTTAAACTATATTAATTATAAATGCTGATTAAAACAATTATCACACCTTATGTGTCATTATAATCAACGCCATCAGTGCAAGTACATGCAACTTCAGAGTACTGTGGCTTAAGCAGCAGCCATAGAACTGAAGTTCAATGCTTGAAGACCCAGTACCAATCCCCTCCCAGCAGATGTATGGTACCTAGTCAGCAAGAACCTGTTAATTCCCATTACAGTCACAGCCCCTCCGACACTAAAGCAATGCACATACCAGGCCAAATTTAAAGCTGACGGCAGCTTTAATACATCTTGATGTCTAAAGACATGCAGTAGGAACTCTGTTTAATATTCCTGCAGGCACTGCATACAAGAAAACCAACATTAAACTAATGCTGTTACTGCAGCCGTAGAAACTTTGTCATCTACAGGCTCTGTTATATCTTAAGAAGCACAACATATAAGGAAAGCCTTATAAGGGTAGGCAAATGAGACACCAACCTTTCACCCTGTCGCCTTTGTATAGAGATATCTCCCCATCTTCTTGAGGATGATATGGCTTCACAACTATAAAGTGCCTCCCTGGCACAGCACTGTAAAGCTTGCGTTTGGGTCCTTGGTAATCCAGCCCTGACAGTGCCTCCTGGTTTGCATTAGGACTGTGGAAGAATTCAAAATTATTACAACCTGGAAAAGCAAACTTCTCTCAAAGTTCAAACATGCTTTTTCATTTGTAAATGCCACTCTCAGAGTATATCAATTTGTAGAAATTATCTTATACCTTTACTTATTTTTTAAATTCCCATCTCATTCACTACAATTACAACAGCATTAAGACATGTTTACTAAAGGCATTGCAAGCTAGTTAATTCAACCAATAGGTAAATCAATGGGTGCTTCAAGTATACTGACTATATCTTTCTGATCTGATCCCCACACTGTACTGTATATGTTGTACAAAAACAAAATTACATAACAGCACCCTCAGGTGGCAATACACAGAAGCACTACTGACCTACGTTCAAAAACACTGACACTACTGAGTAAGGGAAACCGGGCTGGGAATACAGCATGCTGTCTAAATACTGTATTAGGATTGCATAGCATTCACAGGCCATGGTCTGTATTATGTGGTTCAATTCAGTTCAAGCTATATATACACCACTCTCCAAAAGGCATTGAGCCGGGTAGTTTATATGTATTGCTGGACATTTATCACCAGCTTTGATGATAATTACACTGGACAGTTCCACCGTATTTCATTTCTGCAGATGTCCCAATTTTGTGGGGGAAGACTTTTTAAATAAATTTAAAAACAAAATGAACTGTTACAGGAGGTGAGGGTTAGCCTACCCTGAATTCTGAAGCGTTGATAGAAATTACCCAGGGCAGTTTGGCTAGCCCCTGTGTATTTCATGTTACCAGATTTTCTCCAATTTGAAATCCCCCTATTTTAAATTTGACCTTACCACTGCAACCCACACACTAACCGAAGATGAACAGGCATTTACCTGCACTCTTGCCAAAAGCCTTGGAGCATCTTAGCAGCCTATTTTGCAAAGCGATTGAACCCTGGATGTAAGACCCATTCTGGCTGGTTTCTGCTTGGCACCGCCCCGAACACTGTGAACATTTTTTGCTCAGAATTCAAAGTGGTGTGACTGCACAGGCTGTCACCTTGGTTTTTGACATTGGAAGACAGCCACCTATAATGACACTTCAGTCAACACACAAAACAACACACAAACATCACTTTTGACAGATATACCGAGTAGCCCAAAAAGACAGCTTCTTAAGTAGTTTACAATACGCTGTCTGCCAAGGAGGCTCTGGAGTACAATTACCCTAGCAACCGCACATACAGTTGGGCCTGGTCTCTTTACAAAGAAATAGTCAAACCAGACCAAACTATAACAAGGTATCTCTTTTGAGGGAAAGGGGTAAAAATGGCATATCATTAGTTCTTAACTGACATTGTAATTTTAATATTTCTAAAAGTTAATTCCATTGGCATTCATTTTGCAGCATAGTGACACCTGTTCTTGTATACATGTAAATAATCACCTGCAGACAGAATCTTAAAATTCAAGAGCATCCTAGCAGGGAGAAACAGGCTTTGGATTTAACTGCTGAAGGTTAAGATTTCAAACAGGAGAAAATCCATTACAGGTAAATGCCATGTGTGATGGAAACATCTGTTTATCGTCAGACAGCCTGACACAGAGCAGTAGCCAAAGCTGGTGCGATAAGATAACTGGAATGTCACACTGTATGATTCACTTAGATACAGAATATAAGATCCCATTACCCCAACAGGGCAAAAACCTGTGACATCAATCTGCTGACATTTTTTGAGCATTGTAATATTAGAATACAGATCAGGGATGATAAAACATGGAAGTGTTTACGAGGGCAGCTCAGAATGTGTCTCACAAACTTTGCTTTTCTTCCTCTTGCACCTTATAAACTCCCTGCACTTGTGAGTATACACATTTGTGATCTGGATTTGTTTATGCAAGCAAAAACAATGTCAATAACATCTTTGAGAACACTTTTATGATTTTCGCTACGGCACATTTTGTGTCAGTCAACAACACAATTGTTGTCACCAGCTATAGATAACATTGCATTTAAAAAAAAAAAAACCCTCGATTCAGTAACAGTTATGATTCCGATGTACATTAAGCTAAAATGTGCTTTTTAAATACCCTCTTGGTCAAGCATTATGGAAGATTAAAATAATGATTGTACCTAATATACACAACATTTTAACCCAGACGGGTCAAAAACTTTTAATTGTGAACCATTTATATTTTATTTACAAAATTGAAGTTCACACATTATTGTGAGCCAAAATAAAACACAAATGTCATCAAGCAATGTATTTATATTATAGCAGAAATCAAAGCACGAAGTTCTGAAATGAACAACTAATTTCTATTGTATTTCAAACCTAGACATTTCAAATGACTCCTAAACAAAACTATGCTTTTAACAGCTAGAAAGGAATTATTTAAAACATATGTGTACCTTGATTGGGTAGACTAGTTTAAAGTCATCCCTGCACTCCTTTTCAAAGGATCCTACAAGCTGAAGAACTGCTTTTAAACTTTCCTTTTTCATTCTAGCAAGTATTTTAAACATTTTTAGCACTGCTTTCTTCACACTCAGACACAGCATCTCAGCGTTTTTGACAAGGTGATACTGCCTAGCTGTTCTGAGTTGAAGTCAGCACATTTACACATCTCATACTTCACAGTACAGTACTGTACTATCCCTCTGGATCTATTTAGCTATAAACGAAATGCAGAGAAGCTGAAATAGGTAATTAAAAAAATGTGAAAATGGGATTTGAATTGAAGGAGCACTTTGCCAACTATCCAATGATCAGTGTATACCATGTAATCTGCACCAGTGTATATCACCCTGGGAATTAGTTTATGAGAACAGCTACCATACCCATCAGTTTCCAACATTAATATCAATATCAGTAGCTTTATTCAAGTTCTTCTTGCTTCTCCCAGTTTCTTTTTTATACCTACACTACCATTGGCGTCTGTTACAAGGCTGCTAAATAACCTGTGCGGAGTCAACGTGTTCAGAGAGGGAGTTCTCATTCTCAAACCAAGTCATTTACCAGCTTCTATGTACTGTATAACATACTACTGGCATAATACTAGCCATTAGCTGACTACAAAAAACAAACACACTTTAATGAATATGCTTGGATCTTGAAATCCAATTAGATTAATGTAGACAATTAGATTAATGTAGACTTCCAGTCTGTTAACATCCAGTTTTTCTCTTGATGCTGTTTCTTGGCTTCATCGATGTCGGTGTTCTTGGGATCGAAACTGATTGCCAAGTATAACACACTTCTCATATACTTTGCATGTGCATTACATATTTTAAATGATGGTCCTCTGAACTCCAATTTTAATAAGGGCATCTCCACAGCTACAGCTGTGCTATGTGATTCTGATGACTCTGTTTTGTACTGTTCCTTGATGTTCTAAGTTGAGCACCCTCCTCGTGAGCGTGTCTGATAAAGGATTAAGGATTTGTAAATGAAGAGCAAACTGGAGATAATCAGACATGGAGTTATGTAAGCTTCCCCATAATCTGGTGCCAATGCATCTCAATTCTGACCTGAAGGACAATACCTGATATTCAGAGAGGCTGCATCTTGGCATCACTGTAACCAATTATGGTGCTTTTGCAAGTGGTTCACGGAATAGTATTTATCATATATGATGTAGTGCTGTGAGGTGTGTCTCATATGACAAGCGCTGTACAGTCTAAGTTCCTTGTGGTGTTTTTTTATTTTATTTTATTAATAATGTCGCCATGGTCCCTCCTAAATGTATGGCCCTGGTGAAGCTGACAGGAGTAGATCCAGTAACATGTACCCCAGGATCTCATTATATCAGGTATTCAATTCTTGTTTCTTTGAAAAGTCATAACACAAAGCTTAAAAGACTGTCATGTCTTCTATTCTTGTCAGTAAGAAGTTACTTGAAAAATCTGAATTATTCTTGGTGAAATCTGGAGAAAAATAAATCTTTAATCTGCCTTTCCAGATATTACAACACACAATTATTACTCTAATTAAAACTACATGACAAGAATGGCAGATTAATCTCTATCCAAATTGGATCTAAGTATATCTTCAGTGTGAGAATCATATGTGGATAATCAACATCTCATTTAACTTCTAACCTCTCTGCCTGTGAATGAGATAGGAGCCAGATTCACTTTGTTGTAAGTTTAAAGAGAAAGATATGTATGGTACAAAACTTAAATAGCTCAGAATGTTACTTTAAGAATTCATCCATATTTTTTTCCTTTAATGCTAGTTTTGTTACATTACTAATTTACTGAAAGTTCATTCACACACTCACACACACTGGATAAATGGGTTAAATACACCTCCACTGGTATAGAGATCCATGTGAATTATATCACAGCAGTAGAAGAATATATACAATTATTACCTAGGGGGTTTAAATAAATAAAACCTGAAAAATACTGGCTTCATGAACATTATACTAGAAAAAAAAAAAACACACACACACAGTAGGTAATTGTATCTGTATTGGGTTATTAGTTCCAGTTATTACACAGCATCTCTAATGAAGAACTAAGCCACTCAGGGTCCCCACAAAAGAACTCAGCAATACAAAAAAAATAAATCAGCAATACAAAATAATTTTAAATGGATTTCTACAACTACTACTACCACCAAAATAGTTCATTGCAAATGTTTGTAGATTTATTTATTTCTGAGCACATACTTTCAGCTTTTTGCAGTCTTTTTTATATATATTTAACTGTCCATTGGGGTAGTCTTTTTTTTCTATAGAAAAATGAAGTGGTTTTACAGAACTGTAACAGCATTTAAACTGAAAAGCCTAGAGATGGACCTTCATCTTCAGTCTTTGGATCCCTGTGCTGAAGTTGTTCCTTTTCTCTGGATTTGTATTTATTAATTTATTTACTTATTTATCTTGATAAGCTGCAATGAGTCACTGCAACAATCTGTCTCGATAACACCGCTGTTATGGTGCGGTCCTGGAGCTCTACATTAAAAATCTGGAGATATCACATTTATTAATTTATTTCCCTTTTCACTACCTCTTTTTCTTCAAGATGTGTTTCCGTTCTTGAAAGTGCTCAATCTAGTGCCAATAATAATAAGAAATCTACAGGACACTGTGTGTCTCAATTTGTGACTCAGTCCATAACCAGTTGGGCAACCACAGCCAATGAGAAGCTCTCTGTGGAATCCCTGGTATCTTCTATTGTTAATATAAGCATAAGATGGATTCTAAAATAATCAATCATCACATTACACCAGATCTTCAGTCATTGGACCAAAGCATTATCCTTCCTTTTCAACGCCACTAGTCTATCCCACCAGCCCCCTCAATATTCCATCTTCTGTTCAGACTGAGGCACACTGGTTTTAATGCTGGACTGATAATAATTTAGTCAGACCACATGGTGGTGGGGGGGGGGGGGGGGGGGGGAAATGACACATCTGTCTGCAGTATAAATAATTGTGTTCAGAATTGTGGCTATTAAATGTTTATGAAATAAAGGCAATAGAGCTGGGATGTTATGGATTGTTGAGTTTGAACTCCAAATGTATTTGCATTCAGCAGAATTCAATAAATGACCTAACAATTTTGTATAGTGGACTGTGGCAGTGCAAAAACACTGCACATACAAATATATAACTGGCCTTTATAAGAAAATAATACCATGGGGATTTCAAGAATGACAGCAAAGCATTTCAGCTGGCAGCATTCTGGAAGGATTTTTTTTTTTTTTTTTCTAAGATCAAGGCTGAAAATAAAGTGTCCCAGAATCTGTAAGATAGGTGGGTGGATGGATGTATAGAAATAACTAACTGTGAAAATGAAGAAGCACATTGAACTACAGTAATTATATATTATTAGAAAAGTAACTTGTATAATGCAACAACCAATAGAAGGACCATATGAATTCAAGCAGGATCAGATGGTCTCTTAGTTTGTTGTGTTCGCTTGGGAATAAAATGAGGAACCTTCACTTACAGTACCAGTAGACCTACTCACTCATAGCTCTGTGAGTCCACCTCACTCCGTACCTGAACATACTCCAGACTACTAGGCCTTGCACAGGGAGAGGCTGTGTAGAGATAGTTCTGTCCTACTGTATGCCAAATTGTTTGGTTGTTTTGTCCACTGGAGGCAATATTGGTACTTCCATATGTATTCCATTTCAAAACCTGAGCTAGAATGGAAACCAGGCTGCCAGAAGTGAAAAGCATGAACTGAACTGCACACAGGCTTGAAATAAACTGAATAAGTATTGAAACAGCATGCAATTCACAAATAGTTATATTGTGGTAACAAAACAATACTAAAACAACCAAAGGTTTGAAAATCAACCTGTCCTTTTTTTTAATCTGGTCTGCTAAAAATTAAAAGATAAAATAATAATAATAAAATTATATATATTAATCAAAATCTGACACAGAAAACTTGAAAGCATTACATTGGATTATCACAGGGGCGAGCGTCCTCTTGCCATGCGATTATTTTTTCATCTCTAAACCACACTTCTGATGATCAGTTGCGCTTGAACTCTGATTCCCCTGTCCCATCTCTAAATCTGATCTCACTGAGCTTGGGGCGTGCAAAGCCTTCCATATGTGTAAGCATACACAAGTGCAGCAATCCTGTTTAAAAGGTCTGCTGAGGATACATGTGGAGTCTTACCTGATCTGCCTGTGGGGCTGCCTCTTGGCCTCCTCCCCCAGTCGGTTTAATGATGGCGAGCGGCTGCGAGGGCCCCTGCCGCCACTCCCGACTGTCTTTACAGTGCCATTGGGGTTGTTCTGCATCTGCTGAAGCAATTGTGGGGAAAGGCTGCGGTGTGGAGATGCTGCTGCTGCTGCTGAGGAGGACAAGGCCGACCAGTCCGGGATGTTACTGATGTTCAGGTTGTTGTCACTGTTGGAGCGCAGCAAGACTCGGGGCGCGGCCAGAGTGTTCTGGGGTCCCCTCCGTCGATTGGTGTAAGACGGTGCCTCTCGGAAAGGCACTGAAAAAAACAAACGAAAAAGGAAAAGAAAGTTCAAACTACTCCCAGCCGCTCACCTCTCCAGCCTTAAAGTATTGTAGTAGTTTAAATGAATTTCCTGGGTTTGCCCTAAAAGCCTGAAAAGAATACTTTTTTTGGGGGGGTGGGGGGGGGTTCTCAGCATTTGTCATGGTTTGTACTTTAACCAGGTCTTTATTCCTTCATAGGTTTTCAAATATCCTTACAGAGTCCAGCATAAATGAAAAAAAAAATGTTTAAATGCAGTTTTCCAAAACAGAGATTTAGGTTTTATTAGATCTCTTAAATACTTGTGATAAAAGCAAGTGATATGCTGTAGAACGACGAAAGAAAAAGATACCGTGTTCTGTTAAGAGCAATGGAGTCTTGTTTACACTGGACACAGGTCACAGCTCACAAGCAGCCTGGAAAGTCTTTAAAAAATAATTCTATAAATACAGCACACTGTGCCTGTCTGTGTATAATGTGGGCATAAATTAATGTATTTCCCATGGGACCATATTATGGTAGTGAAAGACGCTTCACTTGTCTTTTTTTAATTTACTTTTCATGTACTATGTTATGATGTTCTAGGAGGTGGTTCTAGGTTTGGTTGCTGTAATATTGACTTAATAGCATTTTTATCTGCAGTAAATTTGCCTTTACCTGTCTTTGAGCTTGCTTGGAGAATCCTACTCTCTCTATAGAGCTATGTCTATATAAACGTAGAGCTGGTGGATCTGTCAGTGTTGAATGGTCGCACTGTCACATGTTTTGAATGGAATGAGGAAATCTGTTCAAATTCGCCCGACAAAGTCAATGCAAGCTCAAAGCCAGGTAAAAGCAGTTAATGAAAACACAACAGGAATAAAAACATAACTCACTACTGAAACAGCACAACCCCAAAGCATTCAATATGACAGTAAAGACCTTGACATAGGGGAATGAAAAACAAATTGCAAATAAATGTGAAGTTACTTGCTTTTTAAAAACACACACATGTTCCTACACATAGCTGTGTGCTGATACACACCTCTCAATGATGATCAGAATCTCAGAAGAACTGCGAATTACAGCTCACAACCGTCAATGCCTTCAGTTCATCTGCTCTACACTGAGTTACACTGAGTTAACGATCTGTGTGCACTGCTACCTTTACAGCTAGGCAACAGCCACTTAACAAGCACAGTGGCAGCACAAGGACCTTTGATTAACTTTGACATAAAGTACAGCTCATAGTGTTGAGAAGCCTAGCAGTCATACAAAATGAATAGAACAGGCAGAATAAGGGATATGAAAATATGTGCCAGTAAATTCAAAATAATAATGATTGAAAAAAAATAATTGAATTTTGATTATGTAAAAATATATTACAATAACAATGAAATATTTGTTTCAGTGGATTAACATGGGAACAGTAATCTTCTGTTTAGTTTTATGACTATTTTTTTTGAATGAAATAGCAGATTATAGTCAGTACTGTATTTAGTATTTACAAGCAAAAAAAATATTAAAAATAAGAAATAAAAAAAAGAACATATCCATTTATATGTAACTTATGGTTACATGTGTGGGTCTGTGTCTACTTCACAAATTAGGTATATCAAATATAGAATGAATTTAAGACAAATTACATAGTTTAAAAAACAAATGCTTCACATCTAAAAATGACTCATATCTGCCAGCAGTACTGTTTTTTTTTTTTTTTTTTTTTAAAGAACGTCAGAGAAATGTAGGTGGGCGTCTCAGCTGCAAAATGTATTTTTAACCTTTTTTTCATTTCATCAAAGCAAATTATTAAGACATTTTTAGAACTCTATGCACTACATATTGCAAAACACCCTCCTAAACCCCACAATAACTGTTAAAATCATTTTTGTTTTTGCTCCCCGGTAGAAGATTGCTGTCTAACACAAAAAAAAGGAAAACTTTTAAGGTGTCCTGACATTTTTGCCTGCTGTGGGCAATTTCTACTTCAGAAGAAAATATTTGCTATTCTGTTTCTTCTGACAGATGAAGGTAGATTCTCTACACCTAAAGAGATGTTAGTAGCAACTACCTATTCACGTTTAAAGAACAGATACTAATGATTTTATTTTATTTAAAAAGGGTTTAAGGAGAGAGTTCAATGCCCTGATTCAGGAAGAAAACCCCCTGCTCCTGTGTATTAAAAAGACACACATGAGCTAGAAGCATACCAGACCAATGTAAATACATGTACATGATTAAAACAGAACACCACTCACAAGAATAAGACAAACAACTGCAGTGGAAACCACTTAAAGCTGCAGTAAGTATTTCTAGGTGTCATATGCAGAGATTTAAAATAATATATAAATAATAATAATAATAATAATAATAATAATAATAATAATAATAATAATAATAATAATAAATAATAATAATAATAATCTTGCATCGCCAAAAGTAATTCCCATTCACAAAAAATAATCTCTCTCTCTTACCTTCTTTCTTTGTTAAGGCATTCAACAAAGACTTCATTTCCCCCTTTTCTTACTTTCACTACAATCCCTTCATTATAATTTCTGGGTTTAAAGGAAAAAGAAAACAAAAGAAAAAAAAGCACACAAATAATCCCCTGGTTTTTGTGCGACTTAGCTGCATGCACTCTACAAAAAAGCAGCTGGTTCCTGGGCACAGAGTAATTGCAAGCATCGCTGGGCATGCAGTGCCCAGTGTTCTGGTGACAAAGCCCACCCCACATAATTCTGTCTGTCAGCTGGGAGCCAACTCTGCGCGCAGACTACAGCTGTTAAAGAAAAAAAAAAACTGGCTCTTTTTTTCACAGTATTAATCATGTGAACGCTGCCACCACTCTCTTCTTAAATAGGTTTCTTTCCCAGCTTTTACAACCGTCAAATTTGCAAACAGGAATGGAGCGAAAGAAGGGGGAAACAAACTCACAGGTTTTTGAGTGCTGTATAGCTATTAGACACACATGTTATTTCATCTATCGTTTAAGTGAGATCAATCATATAATTGGTAGGCTCACTGTGTGACAAAGCTACTCACTAAGAAATGTACACCACTGATCTTGTATTTTGTTGTTGTTAATTATTTATTTCTTAGCAGACGCCCTTATCCAGGGCAACTTACAATTGTTACAAGATATTACGTTATTTTTTAAATTACATTATTTTTACATACAATTACCCATTTTTACAGTTGGGTTTTTTTTTGGGTTGGGTTTTTTTTTGGGTTGAACCCACGACTCTCCGGTCAAGAGTCCAGAGCCTTAACCACTACTCCACACTGCTGCCCATTGTTGTTTGTTTTATATTTTCCACTGATTTTTCAAATCGTATTTAACCCTTCCCTTCCCATAAATGACTGTAACAGAAAGAAGTACTGATGGTTGCTAGGCAACAGATTATACAGTAGGACCCTAAACCCATCTTTAAAGGTTGCTTCAGAGCTTCTTTTTTTATTTTAGAATAAGGTTTTTTGGTTTCCATTATATTGACTGCCACTTATGTCATATTTGGAAATCATTGGCCTAACACATCAAAGACATTCGCATAAAAACATAAATGTGTCCACTGATATGTGGCATGTGACTGTAACAAAAACAAATCTGTGTGCTTTTGGTTCAGTACCATTGGAGATAATGCAATAAAATAATGGCTTGAATACAATGAAGTAGAAACTAGTTGGCACACATGATTAAACATGCTGGCCATTTATTGTAAAATGCAGTCTATCCCCCCAGCCGCATAACTGCACGTCTATTTAAACAAATGTAATCAAATTACATCACCGTCAAAAGGAACCAAAAAGGTCTCTTGTCAAATATCTTTGCATTCTGATGTAATTTTACAATCTTTAAGAGTCAAGTTTGCCAGACTACTGTGCAAATAGAATAATACGTGGGTCATTGTATGTCTAAATGTTGTGCATTTTTTAATGGATCATTATATATCCTATTTATAAATAAATAAAACATTAGATATTTAATTTAGGTTTATGGGGCTAGACAGAAGCATGAAACATAAGAATCACACAATTGTCTCATGTGCTTGTGCAAGTGTTTCCAACAACACTGGTAAAGCACTTTTGGTCCAATAAGCTCCACGGCCTGTTTTGCTTTTGTTTTCTATTTATTTTTTAAAATACATTTCTTTAAAACAAAATTACAAATCAGGGCTCCAGACAAAGTTTTTGTTTTAGGAGACAATGGCTCCAGGCCAAAAAAAAAATTGGTCGCCAAATTCAATTACTGGGTGTCACTTCAGGAGCAAATTATCGTCATTAATAATCCGCCTCCAATCAGCTTCCGTTTCACTTAGCTGCCAGTGACAAAAGACCCTTAACACAGTGAATGGTAGGTGAGGCTGCTAGAGTACATGATTCAATATTCTCTATATCAGTGTAGACACAAATTAATGCATGCTCATGTTTATGTTAGCAGATTAGCAGAAAAAATATAACAAAAAAAAAAAAAAAGGGATTCATCGACCGTTATCGATCTTATCGTCAAGAAACATATCACAGTTCACCGTGTGAATCGATGAATCAGCACACCCTTATCTCAAACAGTACCACCAACAAGGCTTTTCTTTGAACTTGACTGTGACAGAAGGTGACTTCTCTCCACCTGCACTGCTACCTGAACCACAGCTGAAATACTGAGCTCCACTCCAGCACTCCGCAGGCTCATGAGAACAGGCTGCCCGCTCTACACTGCTGTGACTTATCTACTGTACCAACTAATGGCACGTGCTGTGCTAGACCTGCTTGAACCTGTTAAATAATGTATGTATTCAGATCAAATGACATTCCCTCTCAAGAATTCCTGTAAACCTAATTCCCACAACTCACAACTCAGTGCATTGGGGCTACATCTTAAGTTAATAGCGTAACACACTTAAAAAGCTGCCGTCTATAACAGCCTACACATTGCACAATCGAGTTAGAAAGAGTAAAACATCCTCAGGACATACCTTCCCTGCACAATGTACTGTATTTCACATCACCAGACCTGTGTATTAGTAGTGTGTGATATGATGTTTCTAAAGAGAAAAATGGGATTTCATACAGAAAGAAATATTAATAACACTTCACACAAGAAATTCTAGATAATGAACATAAATGATGGATAATGACACAACCTACTTAAAATCATATAGGGCAGCAGTGTGGAGTAGTGGTTAGGGCTCTGGACTATTGACCAGAGGGTCGTGGGTTCAATCCCCGTTAGGTGACACTGCTGCTATACCCTTGAGCAAGGTACTTTACCTAGATTGCTCCAGTAAAAACCCAACTGTATAAATGGGTAATTGTATGTAAAAATAATGTGATATCTTGTAACAATTGTAAGTCGCCCTGGATAAGGGCATCTGCTAAGAAATAAATAATAATAATAATAATAATAATAATAATAATAATAATAATATATAATGTCTTTAGATTATGAGGAGATGAATGAAATAAAACAAAGAACCAAAACAAAATGGGGGACTTGTGGTAGGGTAATATTGCTAGTGCTTATAAGTGCTTTTGTTGGTGGGGTGTTACTACTTTAAATGGGTCTCCTGATTTGTTGGACACTCTAGTATGCTTTAGCTACTGTACTCTTTATACTATGCTTCAATTCTGTATGTATTTTAACACATACATACATTTACTCATCCCTTATGGCTCTAGCAGTTTCATACTGTTTAAATGATGCACATGTTAAATAAATGATTGGATCTGAATCCTAAAATCAATCCCCCTCAAATAAAAAATGCAAATCCTTTTAGTACAGAATGAATAATAACTAACATAACAGTCCCTGCATAATGAGTCAACAGTAAAGGTAATTAAGGTTACGTTAATTATTGCTTGGAGGTTTTGCATTATGACATCATTACGATCTAGACTATGAATTTTGAATAACCAGTCAATTTCAATCAATTTCATTACCTCTTAGATAAAAAATGCTTGTGGTCTAGTAATATGCCCACGATCTTGTTCTTTGTGTAGTACACAATGTTACACCCTTTATATTTAGTTACTGGACGCAAGGCATTTTGCAGCCCTCACTACTGTACATAGGTACACACGATAAGTGCTTTCTTTCATGGTCACTGCAAAGATAAAATGTAGAGTAGACAGTCAATAAAATACAAATTGAGTGTTTCTTTATAACATGTTTCTAAGAATATGCTAGCACTTAAATGCAATCAAGTGAAAAAGCATACAGCACTACAAAAATAAACCAGTGAAAAAGCTGATAATACATGCAAAAAAAAGGGTCACAATCCTTTTAATCCCAGCAGGAACAAGATTTCTTTAAGAACGATAAAGATTTTTGTTTCTGTAATGTACTATCCAGTTCCTTAAAGGATGTGCAATTATAAAAGTAGGTCAGCAGCAGCATCATGAGCTACAAGCATCAAATGCAAATGTTGGATTCATTTTCAAGATACTGTACACGCATACTATATAAACGAGATATAAGGGAGACGAAGATGTGAAGCAACATCATTTATTGGTATATATTCCAGTTTTAAGTGTATGTTGATTTTACAAACTTACATTTTTTAGATGTTTGTGCTAGATAACACTTATGGTCTAAAGAGAGATGGATCTTAACAGTTGAATGCAGTGTATCCTAGCCCCGTATATTGTATTTAGGTTAATATATTACTCCTGAAGTAGCACACCAAAAAGGCAGCGTGCATACACAACCAAACAATTCACAGATACTCGCAGATTTGTATTTTCAGTGCATGACATATTGCAGTAAAGGAAGCGCCTAATCAAATGTGTTTTACATCCATTTCCAAGATTTCACACTTAATTCAAATTCATGATTTTCACGATTTCCGTGACCTCCGTGACAAAATCGTAGCCTTACTAACAAGGCATAACACGAACAGAACGTATCATGGATGGGATTAATGTAGTTTAAATCTAGCTAATGAGATCAGTGTAATAACGTCTCACAAGAAACTTTTTTCACATAGCCCTAATCCAATATACATCAAGTATTAATAATGATTAAAGAGAAACACGTTTCAACTGTGGCTGGGATTATATTTTAAAATTAAGTTCTCGCACGCGAAGGACAGTACATAGTACTGTACATCATCTATCAAGGCTTTCTCCTGTGACAACATAACATTGAAAAACACTCAAAGCCTTATTTAGTGATGTATGTAACTTGCCCTCCTGGACAACTTGGATTATGAGATTGTGAAATATCACTGTGACCCTTTATTCTAGTTAATTTGTATTTATTTATTTAAAAAGTGTGCCTCTATTGCAGGAAATCACTCACATACTTTAATCAAGGCTGGTGTCTGTCAAACCTGAATGCTGCCAAGATTGTAAACACTTGATTGAAACAAAAGGTCAAATGCAGCTGGAAAAAAAAAAACTAGCACAAATTGGAGAGACAATGCTTGCAATGTGTTTTACACAGACCTTCGGTGTAAATGGTTCTTTTTCTCTCAAAGGAGATGTTTTGCACAAATGGGACATTTTTAGGGGCACGATATAGATACTGATATTAAAGTCATATTTTGCCTTTTTTTGCAATGTATTCTTGTCCTAAAATTCTTGTTAAAGATTGCATTGTGAATGTATGATTAACAAGCTGTGCTTTCAGCTGCCACAACCCCACTGCCACCTTTCAGCACTAAGAGGTTACATCTTCTCGCACCGTGTGGCAGAGGTCAATTCGGCATGGCCTTCATTGCTATAATTTGACAGGGCTTTAAATCCGCAGTCAGAAAGCATCATAAATAAAATAAAAACATTATCCACATCAGTGTAACATTTTTGATTTATCAAAATAGTTTAACATCAACAAAACTGCTCATAAAAAAAAAAGATAAATCATATTTTAAACTGCTGCATGATCTTTGTGATGCTTATATGCAGTAACTGTACATGAAGTTATTAAGTTTGCAATCACAGCTAAGTACATTGCACACCTAGCCACAGCCATAGCATATTCACAGTAATGTGCACAGAGTACAGACAGTGTACAGTAAATGGCATCTCAAGACCCCATTATTTATTGTACAGTATCTGGTTGTTTCCAGATATCAGTGAAATAAACACATCACTTTTAGGAGCATTATGTTACAGCTCCTGAATCGTTCACTGCTTTAAAATGCTTGTGTTAATAATTGACTCTTAATTAGCGTTTCAGAATCATAAATTGCTAATTGACCTCTTCATGGAACGCTATGGAAATCGGCTGATCACTGAAATCTTGTGAGGTTTTGTAATGTAACAGCAGCTGGCGCTTTTGAAATAGATATTTACAGTGATTTGTATATTTTGGAGATTGTAGATGGTTTTAAAGCGTTGTTACTTTACACACACACACACACACACACACACACACTCGCACACGCACGCACGCACACACACACACACACACACACTCGCGCACGCACGCACGCACACACACACACACACACACACACACACACACTAGATATTTCCACTCAACTTCCAACTATCTTCTCACACAATTAAATAAAAACTCAATTAAAATTAGGCATAAAGAAGGTTTTCAGTCTGCAATTATAAAAGCAGTATATGGAATGTTTGAACTATGAGGTAAAACTGATAAGAAACGAGTCAAGTAGACAATCATATCTTCTAAAGTGTAGAATAAAGTATTAAAAAGAATTGTTGCACAGGTAACAAAAATGCTAGACAAACAGCTCAAGTCAAATGATGCCAGCGTTTTGCATTCATTAACTTATATTCCTGAACCATTTACAAAATCCCAGATATATTCCTTATGCAACACAGGTCACATGTATCCTGATTACCAGCAATCTATGAGGTATCACAATTCTGAGCACAGACAGTGGCAAATTGAAATCTTTCAAATGCATTTCATTCTACTGTAATAACCAATTTTCACTTACCAATATCCGTTTCTTTGTGATTCTTGATGAATTCAGCCAGTTCAAAATTTCCTGCTATGATAGCCACCTGAAAAAGAGAAAAGTGATAGATTGACCACGCAGTCCTAGGAAAAGGTTACTCACAGGAGAAGACAGGGGTATTTTGGTATGTGGGTATACTTGTTCTTGACCAGTTTAACAATTTCTATGTTGTGATTTACGGTAAACTGTGACAGATGAAGTGTCCAGAACTATCAGGCTTCCCCTTTAAGGGACAACTGCCTTTAACACACAGAACACAGTATGGTTCACAGCAAGTCTATAAAATTAATTATGTCCAGTCTTTTCCTAAGGCAGACAATATATTGAATTATCTGTAATCAAATTTTACCCACTGCATTAGTAAGATTCTACTGAATGTCAGCTATTCTGAATAGTGTTACATAGCTCTGCTCCATATGATGAAGTCTATTCTTGCCTTAATATATTTTAGAAATTATATTTATTATAAGACCAAATTATAATCGAGTATGAAAGCAACATTTTAAAACAGCATTAAAAGCATTACACAGCTGTGTCTGTCACAATGTGTAAATGTCAATGTTAACTTGAGGGCTGAGTTTAAAACACCATTTATTTTCTTACCAAGTCAAATTTGAACCCCAGTGCAAAACTCTACTTTGCCCCCAAACACCACTGCTGCGCCATGGAATTCCATCCCAGAAGCTGTAAGCTGCTATAGAAGAGTTCTACTATAAGCTAAAATATATGTTTTAGTTAGGATTACACAAATACAGTATATACATGGTTTTAAACTGCTCAATAAGCCCCAAACACTATGGTTCTTTGATACATTCTCATATATTTCAAGGGATTGTTAGGTCTATAGCGTGAGTATAGTGTGTATCTCCCATTAAAATCAGCACTTCATTTACCATCTTATTCTCTACAGTACATAAGAGCCTTTTTACAAGACAAACTCAACGATGTAAGGGCATTTATATACCAGCTTCAGATCAGCATTTGCTTTAAGCCTTTTTTTTCCCCTCCAATTATGAGAGGCGCTTTTTCATCATGATGCAAGGGTAATGCTAATTGTATCTGCCTGTAATCTAATAAAATTACATAATAAGCAGTGCTAACTGACACAAGTGCTTTACATGTATTTTCAATCATTCGCTCTAGGCTCATGATGCACCTAATTAATGCTCATTGTATATTGTATTTTTAGTAATAAGTTACATTTTTACACACACTCCAAAATAATTTTGCATTCATTTTAATTATTATATTGGTTTTGGTTAGTATGATCTATTTCTTTCTTTCTTTCTTTCTTTCTTTCTTTCTTTCTTTCTTTCTTTCTTCATATAGTGTTATTCTTGGGGGGGGGGGGGGATATTAATCAAATTAAAGAAAAAAAATCTGCTTCCCAGAACACTTTTAAATTACATCTCATTTGGATAAGCTTATTTCCTTGAAACAGACTGCAAGCAGCAGTCACTTAGAAACAAAGGTGCTTTTCAAAATGCATTCAAATCAGGAGACACAGAGGGTATCTGAGTAAAATGAACAACAGGCTGTGTAGCTGGCGGAAATGCCACAGCATCTCATCGTTGCAGTAATGTTGCAAAAACTCATTAATGCAAACAGCTGCTCATCAGTTGACAGCCTTAGGTCCCACTGAGAGTTACAATGAGGTACAGTATCCTGGATACAAAAAGATCAAGACAGTATTACAAAGTGCAACACTATCATATGCCCACAGAACACACAAGGCTGACTCTTTTTCATAAATACTGGATATACAATCTGAACACCATGTAGAGTATAGGGCAGGTCATAGCAGATACTGTACAAAACCACTTTTCATTGCTTTCATTTTTCTTTTCCTTAAGCAAAATATTGACCCCCCTCCCCCCATTCCATTCTGCCTGTAGAGCTGAATAAGCTTGTTTTATATTGCAAAGCTATTCTGAAAGGTAATAGCATTACTAGATCAAACCTTTGATCAAGCAATGTTTAGGATACATAATAAATATATTTTTAATACACTTTTTTCCCCCGTTTTTTTTTTCCATTGCTTATATGGGGGAGCATCCTCATATGATGTCATCATGCATGTGCATCTTCCATATAAAGATATATAATTTTTTATCCATCCCCATATGAGATTGCCACGCATGAATGGGTTAAAATAATAAATTTCTGTAGTTTTCGAAAAGGCCACTAGGGGTGTGACAATGTCATTTCTGCCCCTTCACCTGCAACTGTTGCCAATTTCTAAACCCACCTGGCCTTTAGAAGTGGTTGAAAAGGGAAATGTTTCTGGAAAAGTTAGCGAACATGTAAATACACGATAGAAGAGCCCAGCAACAGAGAATGAAAGAGACTGCACACAATCTTATTTTTGAAAGCGTCCCTTTGACATGACACAGAAAAGCCCAGGATTGAACCTGTGACAGAGTCAAGTCCAGGGACTGACATTCATTCCAATGCACCCAGACTGACTGCAGCACTGAGCCGAAGAAAATGTATACACTATGTATTAAGTTGGATATAGTCGATGCCACACTAGTAGAAAATCTTTGTTGTTTTAGCCTTTAAATGACCTGTATAGATGGGATTCCTGTACAGGAAAAAATATTGGTAAAAAAAAAGATGCTAATAAACGTTATAATAAAAAATACAGTAAGAGTATTCTCCCTTACCCAAGAATATGTTGCTAAATTAGATAGCATTTCCTTCTCCACCAGACTTAATTAGGGGGCAAGTTGTTAAGGCCTGTATCAATGGAGTAACATTTTCAAATTACCCCTTTGTATAACCCTGAATCACCATTAAATAAAGCACAATTGCTTCATTACAGTGTGACAATCTGTCTCGGGCTATAATGGAGCAAGACAGAATGTTTCAATTATGCAAATGTGTAAGAGTAAAGCATGTACCTTAGCTGTTCTGCTCAAATATCATTTTACAAAATTAAAAAGGGTTATGATGAAGCTCCATGACTGCCATACAGGATGGAAGATGGGACTTCCTAAAATTCCTCCTGGAAATTCCACATGGAAATATGTAAGCGTGATAAATGGACTTAGATGGCCAGATTCCTCCTTAATGCTGTAGCAAAAAGTAATAGATAGATGTAAAAATGTGTGACATAAGGACAGGCGCCGCCTTATATCACCATATTGTGACACTTAGCACCTTATGCAAACGGATGTCAAAACCATGCTCCATTACAGTTGGATATGTGGCTCTATCAATTTATGTTACACTGCATACTGCATGTTATATGCATACATTTGGACAAACGGATGCCTTTGCTATATCACCAGGGAACTGCATCTCCAGCTGAGGGATTATTGCCTACTTAAAAACTGATGCAGTCAAACGTTCTACTACCAAACATCTGGCGTAAAAAAATAGAAATACAGTCTTTTGTGGCAGCTTGCTCATCATTTAAAACAAACTGAGACCCTAAAATAAAGTATGCAACAGACTGTGCCTGCACTGTCGTAACAAAGTTACCAAATGACCTTATTATGGTCTCATTATTAGGCTAATAATCTATTGTCACACACAGCACATTAACTCAGAGTTGCATACTTTACCCTCATTATAAAGCCTGAAAGGATATAATGTCATTTACATAAAAAAACTATTTCTACAACAGATTCAACAGAATGCTTTCAAGGATTCTGCGCTACAACAAAAAGACCAAATATGTGTGCCTTGTGTGTCAAAATTGAAACCAGAGACCTTAATCGCAAACATTGTAAGATCTGCCAGCAAATCACTGTTTCAGTAATCATCTAACCTTCGTTAAATTCAATTTATCACGGTTATATCTATTGGTATTTATACGGTACTTCTAACAACCTGTAGATTAACTGTATTTTTCAGTGGGTTTCATTTCATGGCAAAGAAAAATACATATTTTTAAGTTTTATTTTATTTTAGAAACATTTTGATTATGAAAAGTTAAATCAGAAGCTAAATAATTAATTAAACTTAATGAGAAGTTAACTTTTAACACTAATTAGCAAATGCATGGTAATCCAGACAGGCTTTATAATGAAGAGCAATGAAAACGCATGAGGATATTGGACTACACTGCTGTGCTGCCAAATATTACATAACCATTCCTTCTGCACTATAGATAAAGCAATGATTTCATGTTACTGTAAATAACCAGTAATGGAGCAAACACACGTCTTTGATGTACAAGGTGTTTAATCATCTCTGTAAATAAAAATAAATCAAGGGCTGGGGTAGGCAAAGCTTGCTTTATGAGCAAGATGAAAATTGCGCTAGAGATTTAATAATAGGTTGAAGACGATGCTTTTAAGCCTGGTTCCCATATGACTAATTCCAGAGGGGTCTTTCCATGATCTTTATTTGAAGCATGACTGACATTAAAATAAGGAAACTTTAAAGTAGCAATAGAAAAGTTGGTCTAATTTCCAGAACGAGAAATAAAATAGAAAATAATATTCACAAAATATTTTTCTGACCTCTTCCAATCAATCACTGGCTAGATGTTTCAAATTGATTAGTCAGCTTAGTAGAAAGCTAGTCTATCATGCATGCTGGTATACTTTCAATAAACTGCATTCCTCCTGCAGATTTTATTGAAACAAAGGGGCAAAGCTTGGAGAATCGTAGAAGATATCTGTTTACCAAATATGAAGACAACATCTCAAGGTGTGCTGTGTCTACCATGCAGAAACTTGTATCGTTTTGTACAATATACATGATTGTACATAGATAATAACAGAATACAGTTATGCACCATATGTTAAGCCAACATATGGCAGCCATAGGTCAAAGTGAAGGGTACCATTGGATTTTTGGCATTTCCAAAACACTGAAAATATGACATGGAGAAGGCCTATATATATATATATATATATATATATAGATGATACTATTTTCCCTGGGCAAACAAAGTACACATGCATTTATTACAATTCACATAAAGAATATAACTGATATAACTAGATCAATCTGTCTTTGTATTGTTGCACATTGATCAAGTATTATTGAAGGTTTATCCATCGTGAAAAATATACAGGCTTTCATATAAGCACATTGGACATTTTAAAACTGACTTCCATTTTGTATAGCACCTAAACCCTCAAAATATTTGTTTAGTTATCCATAGCAATGGCATCCTGCAATTTTAAAGAAAAAATCCAAGATGCTACAGTAGTTGTAACATACTTGGCCAAATAAAAAAAAAAAAAAAAAAAAAAAACTGGTGCGCCCCCTATGGGTAACATTGAATCATGTTTGTTTTAGGATATTAAAATAATCTGCATATTAATTAACATAAAAAAAAAAAAATTTACCTTTTGTAATTGTTATGAACAAATATGTAGAAATAGACAAAAAAAGGTTAGTGAGTGTTACATCATATCTTAGAGATAAAATGTACGCAGTACTGAAGGGTTACAGTAGCAAAACCAGAGAACCAGAGACAGAACTGCTTGCCCTGGATAGATATAGCAGCAGCTCTCACCCTCGGGCAGTTTCAGATTTCTTCCCAAGACCAAAGAGAATTTCAACCTGTTACTTTTAGTTAAAACTGCTATCGAGCCTAAACAAACAATTTAACAACGTGAAAGCAAAAAGAGTAGTTTACTGTGCTTCATTCCTGTAGCTATAGTCTCCTCTTACATTTTTTAGAACATATAGGCAAGAAAGAAGAAAAAGCAGTTACAGTACCTGGAATGGGGTTTGGCTGTTGTAGTTCTTAATCTCCTTGTTGGCTCCACGGAATAAGAGAACTCTTGCACAGCTATCCTGTGAATGAGAAACAGTATCAGAGGTTGTTAACAAATGTTATCCACTACTACCCCCACTCCCACCTCCTCTTTTCCTTACCAAGTGGGTCGCTTGCTTCAGCTTCTCAGCTGCAACGCACCTACAGTATAGCCTGAAATGCAATCACCTTACTGAACAGAACCAGGGCTATATCACCACATCTACACAGCAACCTGGGGTAAATCTGTTATGTTAGCACTGCAATACCTAATTTTGATTTCTAGATTCATCATCCCACCCACGAACGCTTCAAACACTTGTAAGCGCATCATGCTGCTGTTGCTATTGCTACTGCTCAGTCTGTGCTTTTTTAAAACCATTTTCTCTTCTTGCTGCTTTAATACCATATACAGAGATCTCAAAGCACTGACAGAAAGAAAAACAGTGCTCCAGGAAACCTTTTAAACGTCAAGCTGTTTTGCTACTGTACGTGCTTCAAGCGAGAGTGTACATCACATAAATGAAATGAGTGTAAGTGAAATTAAGAGGTTAACACTGTTAGCTAACAGGACCAGCTCTCATGAAAAAAATGAACTCAGGTATTATAAGTTAATTCTCATCCTAAAAGCTGGCGTGTTGTTGTTTTCTTTGCTGGCACTAAAAACTGTATACAAGTGCAGATACAGCAGAGTTCAGCACAGTCAATACTAAGCACAGGTAAATGAGCCCAAATGAGCAATGCATGTTATAAAGCATGTGGGGATAAGCAAGAATGACCCATGGCAAATCTTCCTGTAACCAGATCTGCTGAATACAGAGAATCTGATCAACAAACTGCTAGACACTGCCCTAATGACTGTGATAAATGCATGCACACACACACGCACGCACACACAAACACTGAAAATGCTTTAATAAGCAGCTATCAGTGGAAAGTAACTTTTCACTCTTGCACACACATGTCGTCAGTACATTACCTAAACAAAGGCCTGGCAGCACATTTCTGAACAGCATTAATATTGTTCTTTATTGGACTTTAAAGCAAACCTGATCAACCGTGGATGTTTACAAGACTGGCCTTGAAGCTTAATGAAATACAAACCCTGTGGCGGGTCTAGCCTGTGCTACATGTGTAATGTTGGCAATTATAACTGAAGAGCAGCTTCTGAACTCAGACCAAATCACCTTAGCACAGGCTACATCATATTTAAACATTTTGTTTAAATTCTCAAATTAATAAAAAGAGCCCCAAGTAGGGTCAGGTCATTTAAAACCTGACGGGTACCCATGGCAACCTCTAATATATTTATGGCTAATCAGGATATGCAAATGTCAGCATTACAAGAGCCAATGAAATCGTGTGAAAGTCGCTCAAAGGGTTCTACATTCATACATAAAACTACCTGTATTTATGTCATTCTGAAATGCATCGCTTAAACAGTATCCACCATGCTGGAAATGTTGTGTATTGATTTTTACATAGATTGTATACATTATGTATTTTTGTTACGACTTTCTGTTATGAGGAATGTAATAAATGCGAACCAAAACGGTGAGTTTTTTTCCCCTTGGTTTTACAACGCCATTTCCACGTTTCTTTTAACTGAAGTTTTTAAAGTTAAATTTCAGTTTGTTTACTTGTTCAGCTACAAAAAGACACAAGTAAACCTCATGTTATAATGAAAACGTGTCTATGGCCGCTGTTTACTGTGAAGAAATGGCAATGTCAAGGAATGACAAAAAAGTAAAAAAATTTAAAAAATGCGGTGTCAACTTTTAATTAGAACTGCTATTTGGCATCCTTTGTTTTGTAGTTAATTCACTGGGGTATAGTAAGTCCTACACAACGTATTCTTTACTGCTGGGATATTTTTCTACTTTAACGTGTTACATATTGTAACATTTTGCTGTAAAATACAGGCACACACACACAGGGGGGGCCACACCCCCCTGCCCCTGCTTCTATGCTGTCTCTGCCTGTGTTCTCAGCAATATAATGGCTTTTATTAGTTTCTGAAAACGAACGAATATCCAAACTAATATTTAAATTATAAGCGACTATGCGAACATGAAAATCCTGTGTTCATCCCAGCACTAATATATACATATAGAACTTTAGAATTCAGATAAGGGTGGCACAGTCAGTCCGAAAACATTGCTGGCAGATGTCTTGAGAGATTTCTCTCATGACTCTACTAGCTGAACGCCCTTTACTTTCAGTCTTGAACCCTCACAAGCAGAGACTGATAATTGTGTTTTGGTTTTGTGATCAAGGGAGGGTGGTAGGGTTAGAGACGATCAACATTACATTATTAACTTTGGGTCAGTACTTGGTTCAATGGGTTTTGAGCCGGAAGACAAACATGTAACGTGTTACGCCCATCGTCACGTCACATACAGGCTTGAAGCAGTGCACATGTATTATAGTATAGTTTTTTTTCAGAAAAGCCACTGGAGCACTTTAACCCCTGGGGCAGCAGCATTACCAGTGGAGTGAGTAATGAGATTCTTCAGCCAGCACTTCACAGATAAGCTTTAGTTCAGAGCAGTCAGTATAGAGGAGTAATTAAAATAACACAGCTGCTTCTGAAACACTTACTGCTGAATTTAATGATAATTTTCACAGCAAACCCTGAAGGGGTTCCAGTAAGCACCCATTACTGATAAATGCAATATTCCCTATTACATAAAACAACACAGATATTGACAGGTTGTTTTAGCCTTGAAATAGATTTTATTCTACGTTTTCTCAACCGTTTGCCTTACATTTTAGAAGGAAATCATAATGCTCATGGTTGAAAGCTTACAGTGTGTGATCGTCTACAGTATAAGCTGACACCATCTAATTAAATGCATCCTCCCACACTTACAGTGGAATGTACTGCCCACACATGAACATAAGAACATGCAAGGGAAAAGCAAACAGAATTGGAAAAGCTACATAACACACTGGAAATTTCAGATACTCTTCAAAACACAGGTACAGTAGATACACTGTAGCTACACTGTACTTGCATGTTTGTTGCATTATTTAACACTACATCCGGCTGTCCATACGCGCTAAATTTAAATTTAATGCGTAAATATACGCAGAGCAATTTTGCTACAGAGCTTGTCTGCCTCCCCTAAAACTTCCACTAACAACTGCATCTCCCAGAATACAGTGTCTTCAGTTACTGTGAAACTGTACACAAGAAAAAAACAAGCTAACCATGCTGTCTTTGCAGCCAATCACAGTAATAATAATACAATTTCAAAGCTGTAGTTCAAAGTAACATTGCAGTTAAAATGGAAGGCTCTTTTTTAATGCCTACCCCATTACAATTAAAGACTGTACAGTATTTATCAATATTACTCATGACTTCAAGATAATGTTGCATTTTACCCCCTGAAAACACATTTTACTCTCTCAGTGTTAAAATTAGAGGGTAAGTTACTCCCAGACCCAAAACCTTATCTGGAGCAGTGACTACACCCATAACTCTTAAACTACCAATACTGCTAAATTTAGAAATTCTAAAAGAAACTTAATGAATTCACTGACAAAACGCATACAACTGCATTTATTTAGTTCCTTTTAGTAATTCTAAAATGATGTAATACTTGCATTTCAGTTTATCATCACACTGTAGCTATTGCTCACATTAACATCCCCATCAGGTAGTAATGATCAACCAGGCAAATGATTAAAAATCACAATCAGTCAAAGAGAAGTCTCGGGTTTACTTAGGGTCACACAAAAGACTGTTGCTTGAGGTTTAATCTGTTTTATTCACTGCTCGCTGCGTATTTGTTTCACTTCGGGGCTCACCACTCACCTGATTGTAAAGTGCACAGACGTGCAGAGCAGTGTTTCCAGATGCGTTCTGAGCACTCATGTCAGCCCCGTAGAACAACAGATGCTCCAGATGTTGATCATGCCCATAACGACATGCCTGTTAGAAAGAGATTCATATTGGATTTCACTCACATTGTTCAAACATGCCAACAAAATGAAACCACTCCTGACTTGACATCCAGTATCATCATTGCGGCTTTCAGAGTTTGAAACTGTTTTTGCAAAAATAAAAAATAAAAATCAATTGATCAGTTACACACCAAAACGATCTTCTTGTCAATTCCATCGGGTTAAAAAAGAAAAATAACTTTTAATTTGGCTTTTGCAGGGCTCTTCCACAAGTTTCAGAACTATTTTAGGTCACAGGAACTGTAACTTGACTGAATTTGAAAATCTGCACTCAGAATTCCAACAGTAGAGGAAGCGCTTTAGGTTGCTAGGCAACTGTAATGTCTTGTCCCCATAGAGGGATGCTTATGAAATTATGGAAATATTCTATGATTATTAAGAGAGGAGTTTTAATGTAGTTTTATTTATTTTTTGGTAACTAACAATAAAAAAAAAGAAAAAACTTCTAGAACCAGGAAAATTTGGCAATTATTTTACATGCACAGAACAGAATAATACAGAGATTACTATGTAAATATAAGTGACTGTTTTGTGTGATGCAGGTGATACTGTAAATAAGGTTAAAAAACATAATACATGCTCATGCAAAAAAGCCTGGTTCGTTCAGCTGAGGGTGTATTTAGCTTTATCAGGTCTGTTTCCTGCTGGTGAAATATTAAAGATGTCCACTAGATGGCAGATATCTTACACTACAGGCAGTCACGGGTGAACTGTATATTTGGTATTTTTAGGAGTGGTTTTGCCTGAAGCTCTATAAATTACATCTACTTTACCTTAATATAATACAGGGGCTTATCAATGTTATATTTCCAGTAACTGGCTTTGGAGTACTGTGTGAAGATATTATATATATATATATATATATATATATATATATATATATATATATATATATATATATATATATATATATATATATATTGCTATTGACTCCACTTAAAGACATATTCAGGTTTCATAATGACCTATAAAATAAAACTTCTGTAAAACAGTAGTAGTTTGCATGTTGTGTGATGAAGAAGAAAAAAAATAAAGCAGAGAGATGTATGTTGCAATACAGTATGTTACCTTTATTCTACCCAATTAACACTTAAAGATAAACTCGATACCAATTGTAAACCAACTGCCACTGCTGTGCCGTACAATTTACCCAGCCAGACACACAACAGTTTGAAGGCATTGTCTGAACTAATACTCTCCTTTAATTAGTTTGTGAATACTGTACAATATCACCTTCTACTGAGTCTGAAACAAAACTGGTAGCATTTATTTGGCAGACGAGTTTCTCTTTCCATTAACACTCATATCACTCAGCACTCTTTACAACAGCATGATACATACAGAAAACTCTTTGCAAACCACATGGCTATCTGTCATTTCAGCCCTTTTTTTGCCACAACTTGACTTGTAAAAAGTGCTGCTTCAATTAACAATGGTGATCTTAAATAGTCCATTATAAACTCACTACTCTATTATTGCATTCAGCACAGAGCGTGATCTTTTTTGTCTCCAGAACGCACTTAAGACTGACTTCCTAATTGCTATTATATTACACAGCTCCAGTATCTCCCTGCTTCCTCACACAGCATTTACAGCATTCAATGTGTTACCGACTGACTGGCATTTATAAGTTCAATGACTGCCAAGAGGGCAACTAGTAATGATGATATATATATAAAAATTAGCTAATTTAAAAGCTAAATAGCAAACATGATTGCAAAATGTGCACCAATTAAAAGTATAATAATGCTAAACTTAAAAGTAGCACACTTCTTTAATAATGCAAATTTGCAGGTAAAATGAGCAAATTATGAGAGAATAAGAAAATGACATTATTTTGTGGCACTCAATTTTGAAAGTAGGCTATCATTTAATAAGGCTGTTACTCCTGTGTACGGTATTATTTAAGCGGCTGAACACCAACAAATAATCATGTTCAATAGGGCAGTTTAATAAGCCAACTTTTTCATTAAGTTCAGTAGCAATGAGATGTAGCAAATTATTTTCTCATTTAAAGTGGGATTATTACCACTGCTTCTTCACTGAAAGAGTGTCATGGTATTCACAGTCCACAGAGAGGACCTATATTTAACATCTGACAGGCTGTCTACACCTCACCCCAGCACCATCGTGACCCCTGATAACACTTTAGTTGTGGCTTATCTACTGAGATCTGATCAGATCAGACTCCAGAGTCGAATAGACACAGACGTTGATTTAAAACCAAGAATTTGTTTCCTATGAGAATGTGACAGAATGATGAAACATAAACCCTTTATCATTGCACTAATCACTACCAATAATGACTCCCTAGCACAGCCGATGCAGTGGATGGAAGCAGTCTTACACATGGTATCAGCATTGCATTTTCTGTGGTGCATTACATGATTTTTCATTTTATTTATCAATTTATCTCTGCTACTCTGCTTTTATCCTTGGCCACTTGTTTAGAAAGTCATCATTTTATCCCTCTGTATCTTACACATTTTTCCTACGAGTTTAGGATTTAATTGCCATAACATATTATTGACCACCTTTCTTGAGTTACTTTCAGACATGAAAAAGCATTACTTTTTTTTTTTCCTGGAAACATCTTATTACCAATCTCCTATGGGGCCAATTATGGCATTTGTTAAAAAATATGATTTAGCTGCATTTCATTCCCTGGGTGCTGTACTGATTGGCGAGAGCATAGTTTCACATACAATACCTTGCTTTTCATGCTACTCAACTTGAAGATGCAGAAAATACACAATTTTCAATTTTCCAGTGCTTGTTATAGAACTTAATATGATACAGCCAGGCAATATTACATTCAAATTGTTATCCGTTCACATAGTTGTCTACTTTACCTGGTGGATTTCCTGCCATCCATTCTCATCCATGCAGCTAATAGTGGTGTGTTCGTGCAGCAGTAACTCACAGCAATAGGGGTCCCCCCCTACCATGGCAGTGTGGTACAAGGCAGTAAGCCCACGGCTGTCTTTGTAGTCTGGGGAAGCTCCCAATTCTAAAAGTGTCTAAAACAAAACGACAAAAAGAAAGAAGAAAGATGATTTCCTTGACAAACAGTAGCTGAAGCAAGACATTACTGGTCCTAAATTAACAGCATTTTATATCCTGAATATTACACCAAAATATTAAAATTAAGACCTTTTCTCGAATCCCAGAAACAGAAACTAGCTGCACCTACTTGATAAATGGAAGATATAAGATAGCTCCAAGGGGGAAGTGTGTAAAGCAAAATAGTCCCTAATTTGTTATGCCTTTCCTCATGGACCTCTGGCACGCAGTACCATCATGTTTTCCGTTAATCACATTGTATTTTATTTATTTATTTATTTTAAACTTCAGGTGTGTCACTGGAGACACCAGCCCAGACACACTAATGTTTGGATTAAACTGCTCAGCAGCACCCAGTCAAGCTGAACTATCATCTCGTTAAGCTTTACAATTGGCAGCCTAGACAGTTTACATCAAGGTCCAGGATATATACTGTAGCTTGTTACTTCCAGCTTCCCTAATCAAACCATTGCATTTTTCAAGTACCCAGCATCTCTGTAACATTTTCAAATCTTTTACGTGCCTGCGGAGTTTTGTTGTCAAGACCATTATCAAAGCTCTAGTCGCTTGGATCGCATGCAAATGAGGCTAATTTGCAAATGTATGAAATTCGTTTTAAATTCAGAGGGCATTTAGTTTCCAAACACTGCATTTAGAAGAACTACAAGACAACCCGTATGCAAGACTGCAAATCACTGTATTGTTTAAATGTTAAAGATTTGACACCTAACTGGCTCATCTAATTAATCTTCTATTTTATTGTAACTTGAAACCCACTAAACTAGTCCTATTTTCTGTGCATTCCTATTTTAAAACACCTCAGATTATATATGAATGAAGGTCAAAGCCATTTCTGATGACACTTCCAGGCTCATTTTCAAAAAGCTTTTTACAACATTTGATCCACTTTTCTCGTATGTTACACACACACACACACACAGTCTGGAATCTGGAAAGCACCAAAGTTGTTTTATTTTAGCTCTCAAACATTAACCACTATTATTAGCCTTTAAGAAAGTGTACCCATTGCTTTTAAGAACAGCCTGTTAATGTCTATTTAGCAAGAAGAACCACTGTATATAGTTTCTGTGTTTTGGCTGTGCTCTGTCCATTGTAGAACCATGTTGAAAACACCAATTTGAGAAATTAAAACTGTTTAATTCATTGCAGTAGGTATTGGGCAGACAGTATGTTTTAACATTGATCTCACTTAGAACACATTCACAGGATATCAGACATACTCGCAAGTTCAGCAAAATCAACTAACTAACTAACATCACGACAAAAAACATTCAACCCTCACAGGAACACGAATCCAGATGTTTGTACATAGAAATGATGAATTGCTTTTGTTTGAGTTTTGAATAGTTTAATTAGAGGACTCAGTTTTACAATTACTCCTAACTCATGGCTTGGGATACAGTTTTGTGCCACTCTTCTCTTTAAGAAGCACCTTGGTAAAGGCATTAAATAACAGGGTTATCTAAACTTGCTGAAATATAGTTGCTGATTTCCATAAAAAATACCCAACGTACCGTAAGAGCCACTTGATTCTTTGACTTAGCAGCTTTGTGCAGAGCTGTCATCCCATCTCTAGCTCTGAAGTCTAAATGAGCTCCTCCGTTTTTCAAAGCTTTTATGACATCTACTGTGTTGTCAAGATGAGCTGCAAAGGTGAGTGGAGTTTCTGGACAGAGAAAAAAGATGACATGATTAGAACAATTACTTTGTGGAATGTCTATAGAATAAAGAAATATCAATATTTTGAATTCTTCAGCTTGACTCTTTGTGGATATTATTCAATATCATTGTATGAAGATGACACACATCTGGAGCCAGAAACCGATATAAAACAAAAAGTTAAAATTTCAAATTGCCTATTAAAAAAAAAATATGATATTATTATTATTATTATTATTATTATTATTATTATTATTATTAATAATTCTATTTAAAATCTATCCTTTACACAACATACACTAACATTTTAAAATAATGGCTGCAAATTCATAAAGAATTCCGACAGAATCCCACAGGAATAACACCTGAATGTCTTCTGCACTTCCTCTGAGTTCTGAAGTCATTCCTTTTTAATTCAGCCCTGTTAATGCAAGTGAATTGAATTAGTTTACTGTTTAGATTTACAGTACTATTTGATTTTACTCTTACAGGTATCTGTACTCCCGTTTTCTGTAATTGCTCTTAATTGAAATCATTCTCATCCATTTATCGTACTTACTATGTGTTCTTACTTTACTCATATAAGCAAACAGTTACTGCATTTGGTCAAATTCGCTCTTACTTATAAGTTACTGCCTTATTTTGCTTTTACTTGAATTGATTTTATTGTACTTTCATATCTGCTCTTACCTGTATGATATTCTGTAATGTGATATTCTATAATGTGATAACCTGTAATGCAATATTTTATAATGCGATACTTTGTACTGTGATAACTTGTAACAAGTAAGTGCTGATAAATAAATAAATAAATAAATAATAATAAATTTGCACACATTGTTAAAGATGGTCACTTATACAGCCTGCATAAAAAATTTAAAATTCTAAAACAATAATGTTTCTGGAATAAGGACATGCCAAAAATACCCCCATCTTCATTCACTGCAGATAATGTTCTAAGCTTCTAAATGCACAACAAGTTTTCCAACTTCTTCTTTTATTAAGGAATTAGCATTGCTGGAATGATTAAGCTCCCATCAGTTCCCAACTAAATAATCTGTCCAAGTTCAAGTTTCAGAAAAACAATATTATAAAGCTGACAGCTAAAACTAATGGCAGGAACTAGATCTACTCTGTCACTTATAAATTAAAGCTGTCAGAACGTATCCCACTGTGATTTCAACTTGTAGTTGCAGTTGGAGTGGAACTTCATCATACCCAAACCTGACAAAAGCCATGTCAAGCTAACTAAAGCTGTGTGAGCTATATATTGTTTTTTCTTTTTCTTTTCTTTTTTTTTTTAAAGCTCTGTAGGGTTTTAGGTGACCAATTATAAAAATAATAATAAAGAAAATGTAAATCCTGCCACAACTAAACTGCTCCAGAACTACACTGCAATAAACACAGCCAAAACAAGAATGTATATTTCTGGACTAGTTTGGTCTCAGTTTTACAGAAGAGCAGGTGAGCTGTTTATCCCACACTGGGGACATACGTTTTGCATATATCAGCTGGTCAAATTGTGACAAAACTGGCTAAGCACAAAAGCTCAGAATCTGGGGATACAGTATATGGGGGCATCCTGTTTGTTTGTTTGTCTATCTCTGTTTGTGAAAGTCACTGACATGCTTTTTTAAAACTGTTTAAATTGTTTCAGTGCTTATTAATTAAAGAATTGACAGCACTAAAATAATTAAGTTCTCTGGTTTCATAAAGATAAGTCACAGTAAAGCCTAACTAGGTGCAGTAAATAAAATAGTGCAGTAAATAAAACAGCAAAGCCCAGCTAGGTGCTGTAAATACAATAGTCTAACTATTTTATTTACGGTAATAACTGCAGTTTGTGACAAGTTAATGCAAGTACATGTAACTTGAATATGCACCTGATCTCATTCCATGCACTGCATGTGCAACCAGAGCACAATTGTTTTTAGATGGTTTGATGCAGTGACCTAGATTTACCTAGATTAGACTATTTATCTAGGTGAACGGAATGAGATGAAAATATACTATTTATCCATGCAGATAGACCTACTGTACTAAGGGTTTATAGGGTTGAAGCTTTTTTTTAAATAAAGGCCAACGAAAACATTGAGCAGCAAACCAACTGAAGCCGAAGAAACAGTGTGCTCCGACAAACAGCCACTTTCAATTGAAATTCATACCTTGTGGTTGAATTATCGGCCCTGACAGAAAAATCCAATGGGAAATCATACAGTGTTTCTTTTTGAACAACTTAAGATGGCATGTCATTACTAGATGCCCAGAAAAAAAACTGTTCAAATACAAGTCTGTTCTTGCTCCAAAAACACATGGTACAGTAGATGAAACTGAGGTGTCAATGGTGTGTGGATCAGTTGTACTTGTTACTTTTCCAAACATCTGCTCCACTCCTCACAGCACTTAGCTGCGCATTAAGCTGTTCGGGTGCATTAGAACGTCAGTGCATAAGTACAGGAGCCTGGAGTTTTCCGTTTGTCTTGCCTGTATTTGTTTTGAAGTGGACCCGCTGGCTTTCCCCTTTCCCCTCCTGCTGTTCCTCATGCTTAACCCAGCCTGACTGCATGGAGCAATAAACAATATAATGGACTGAACTTCAGAATTTCAGCGCAGACACAGAGGGGAGCTTTTTCTGTGGACACCCACTCAGAGAACTCCGTTTACATCAACAAATAAACAAAGTTCAATTGATCTCCCTGTTCACTTAAAAATCCATACTGTGCCATGGATTAGCTAAAAGCTGCGTTCATTAGGGAGCAGAAGCTTTTGTAAAATACCCTATTGTAAAAAAGCTAATAAAAGTATGAATGCCAGCAAATTCTAATTTTCTGGACCATTAACTTAAATATGTTGTACCCTTCCAGTGAATGTGTGCTAGATCATTTGGAACTCATACTGTTTCCCTAACTATATGTGTAGACTAGCCATAAAAGTACATACTTACTTTTCATTTTGTGCTTGTACAGTTTAAAAAGCAATTTATGTGTATATGTACGAAATATCGGACCACCTTAAATAATGCTTTCCTTTTCTGGTTCGCTTTGAATTATTTGCCGATTCAATTATCACATCCTGGTAACTCAGAAGTTTAAACCACTCCTGTGGCCTCAATGCAGCTCTCAGAATCATGTCTAACCTCCAAGTACATCTGGTACCCTGCAACACTGTCCCTAGAGGATGTTGGAAATGCCACATTTCTTACTGATGTATTTCTTACAGAACATACACTAGGATATTTTTCTTTTACTTTACTTTAGTTTAATTCATCAATGTACTGACTGTAAAGTCCTGCAGTTTAGTAGTATTAGTAATAATAATAATACTAATAATAATAATACTAATAATAATAATAATAATAATGTTCCATTAACATAACTCATGACTTTTCATACCACCAGTTTCTGGGTCATGGTAATTAGGGTCCAGTCCTCTTTCAAGCATCTTGATAATTTTATCCATCTGACAATGATGTACGTGGTCCATAAATTTTCTTAAGTTGGCCTAAAAAAGATCAAAAGAAAAATGTGTGAGTGCCCTGTGCCTGAAGCTTTTCAGCAGCTTCTCCACTGCAGAAAAAAACAACATGCAGAATTAATTACAAATATTCCAGGACAAATTCTCCTTTTGAATCTCAGGCCATTTTAAAATAGATTCGAGGCTGGATCCCAGGATGATAGAAGTGGAAGGGCCTCATGCTGCTTTAGGCCACGTTTTCACCTTGGTAAGGGCTGCCATGATGATGCTAGAAACTCCCATTCATTGCAAAATTACCTTTTTTTTTTTTTTGCATATTCAAATGACATTTCCTAAACAAGCATGGCAATGCTAAATATTTAGCACTAACAGAAACATAGGGCCATACAACTTCACAGTTATTTTACTGTATATGTCATGTTTGTCATATTGTCTGATAACATGCACAGGAACCCAAGCTGTTTTGGCTGCATTCTAGGAGCCACCAGGCTAAACAGTGAGTCAGACCATGAAAGCTCATTCCAGGGAATTGGAAAGTTTGAGCTTCAATTATTTATACTATAACATGAAACAATGACCGCACAGGGCCAGCTTGAGCCAAGCACCTTCAAAAGTGTGTGTTAAATCCACTCTTGCCACAACACTTTTAATAACACTGTAATAACCCAGTAATGTCAACTGTATTGACATGACCTGGGTGTAACGCATCGCTGACCATCGGATGCTAGTACGAGATGTTAACCTAATACTGTAGGGTTAAAAATATATACAGTATATAATCCCAGGATGCAACGATATTGAGAACACACACACACATACACACGCACACACACGCACACACACAAAAAGCCTGTTCATCAGATAGAAACTTGACTTAGACTTGCAGTTACTATGAGGGGTTGATAACATTCATTTATTAAAAGCAAGCTCAGAGACTGCTGAGCATATTTGCATTGCATTTCTGCAAACAAACTACTCAATTTATAAGTTATTGGAACAAACTAATCTAGTTCTGTATACACATTTCAATTAATATGTTGATTTTGCTCTTTGTGTCCAGGAATTAACTGGTTAAGGCAAGTTAAACGACTTTGCCACCGACTGCTACAAATTAGTTGTGTCTCATTCCTCCTTTGCTGTTCCAGTTAAAAAAGTGTTCTTGTATATCAAACATTAATTTAGCACGTCCTCCTTCTCTACCTATTTCTACTCTATGATTACAACTCAGTGCTGTTGGCAGTATCTTCCTTCACAATTTTCTAAATAAAAAGATGATTTGTATTCATCAACGGGTGAAAGGGTCCTGCTGAAAGACTGCACAACTCTTCGCATTCTGTAAGCTTTGCCAAGACAATTTTGGAGAACGTGATGCTCGCTGGGACTTAATTACAAAGCACTAGCACAAAGGGGAAATGGAAGGAGCTGCAGTGGCCGTTGATGACTTTAGTTTTAATGTTAATAATGTACCTGGTATTCAACTAAGCCCCTCCATGCTGTCCTGAATGCAATAGCTCTGATCTTGTCTCTGTTTTGAAATCAGTGGATTGCTACCGGCATTCAAAAATCTAAAAATCTAGAAAGTTTACTACCTTTGTGTGCAGTTTGGCAAATTGTTTCTCGTCAATATTTGCTTGCTTGTAGACTCTCGTCTTGTAACGGAACTAAATCAGAAAAAATAAAGGTTATTAGCATATTTTCACATGGGACAGAACTGAGTGCTATAAAAAAGGCCATGCTATACCAGGATATACAGTACATCATAATGAAGACAAACTACTAGCATATTAGTAGCACGGGCAGTGTTTTGTGGTACACTGCCGTTACGGATTAGGGCCCCTGTCGGTGAAATGAGGTTAAAAGCTCTAAAACCAAGATGCCCAGAAAAAAGGTCAATTTAAATTAACAGAACAGAATAATTATTTTCATTCAATTCCATCAACACAAAACATTTCACAAATTACAATGTTTAACTTTTACGGAGAGCAGAATTACCATGAACCCTTACCTCTAAAGATGGGACTCCTTTGTTGATTGGTTGTGGGTATTCTCTAAGGAGCCGTTCCTCATCCAAGAACTTCCCATCTCGTCCGTTGCTGGCAGGTTGAAACAGGCCGTAGTTCAGGACATCCTTTAAACTCTGGTTCAGCGTGCACAGGATCCGTTGCTTAGCAACCCACACTGTAGCATCAGGGTTAAACCTCATACATTTCTGTTCAACACAGAACAAATGTTAACAGACAGTGACTTTTGCACAGTCAATATGATACATACTCAGTTGATCAATTCACACACACACACACACACACACATTATATATATATATATATATATTCTATTGTCTATTGTAAATAGCTATTGAGGCATGGATACAGTGCCTTGCGAAAGTATTCGGCCCCCTTGAACTTTGCGACCTTTTGCCACATTTCAGGCTTCAAACATAAAGATATGAAACTGTAATTTCTTGTGAAGAATCAACAACAAGTGGGACACAATCATGAAGTGGAACGAAATTTATTGGATATTTCAAACTTTTTTAACAAATAAAAAACTGAAAAATTGGGCGTGCAAAATTATTCAGCCCCCTTAAGTTAATACTTTGTAGCGCCACCTTTTGCTGCGATTACAGCTGTAAGTCGCTTGGGGTATGTCTCTATCAGTTTTGCACATCGAGAGACTGAAATTTTTGCCCATTCCTCCTTGCAAAACAGCTCGAGCTCAGTGAGGTTGGATGGAGAGCATTTGTGAACAGCAGTTTTCAGTTCTTTCCACAGATTCTCGATTGGATTCAGGTCTGGACTTTGACTTGGCCATTCTAACACCTGGATATGTTTATTTGTGAACCATTCCATTGTAGATTTTGCTTTATGTTTTGGATCATTGTCTTGTTGGAAGACAAATCTCTGTCCCAGTCTCAGGTCTTTTGCAGACTCCATCAGGTTTTCTTCCAGAATGGTCCTGTATTTGGCTCCATCCATCTTCCCATCAATTTTAACCATCTTCCCTGTCCCTGCTGAAGAAAAGCAGGCCCAAACCATGATGCTGCCACCACCATGTTTGACAGTGGGGATGGTGTGTTCAGGGTGATGAGCTGTGTTGCTTTTACGCCAAACATAACGTTTTGCATTGTTGCCAAAAAGTTCGATTTTGGTTTCATCTGACCAGAGCACCTTCTTCCACATGTTTGGTGTGTCTCCCAGGTGGCTTGTGGCAAACTGTAAACGACACTTTTTATGGATATCTTTAAGAAATGGCTTTCTTCTTGCCACTCTTCCATAAAGGCCAGATTTGTGCAGTATACGACTGATTGTTGTCCTATGGACAGAGTCTCCCACCTCAGCTGTAGATCTCTGCAGTTCATCCAGAGTGATCATGGGCCTCTTGGCTGCATCTCTGATCAGTCTTCTCCTTGTATGAGCTGAAAGTTTAGAGGGACGGCCAGGTCTTGGTAGATTTGCAGTGGTCTGATACTCCTTCCATTTCAATATTATCGCTTGCACAGCGCTCCTTGGGATGTTTAAAGCTTGGGAAATCTTTTTGTATCCAAATCCGGCTTTAAACTTCTCCACAACAGTATCTCGGACCTGCCTGGTGTGTTCCTTGTTCTTCATGATGCTCTCTGCGCTTTAAACGGACCTCTGAGACTATCACAGTGCAGGTGCATTTATACGGAGACTTGATTACACACAGGTGGATTCTATTTATCATCATTAGTCATTTAGGTCAACATTGGATCATTCAGAGATCCTCACTGAACTTCTGGAGAGAGTTTGCTGCACTGAAAGTAAAGGGGCTGAATAATTTTGCACGCCCAATTTTTCAGTTTTTTATTTGTTAAAAAAGTTTGAAATATCCAATAAATTTCGTTCCACTTCATGATTGTGTCCCACTTGTTGTTGATTCTTCACAAAAAATTACAGTTTCATATCTTTATGTTTGAAGCCTGAAATGTGGCAAAAGGTCGCAAAGTTCAAGGGGGCCGAATACTTTCGCAAGGCACTGTATGTCATGTTTATACACCTTTAAAATATATACTATGTGTATCTGTATTATTCAGTATTCACTAAATAACAATTACAAGCTCTAGTTATTGTCACAAAATCTGATTGGGTTCCTGAATAACAACTGATAAAACTCATTTCAGTATTTGTAAAGAAGTTTAGTGTGGGTAAGCATAATTAGCTGTGGATTATGTTAATGTCGCCCGACAGTTTTACATTGTCCTTGTTTTAATAGGCACTGGCTGGGTGAACAAAAACTAAAAGAAAAATACAAAAAAAATAAATAACTGCAGCTCATTAACTGTGTTTTCTCACATTTCTATTCAGTATTTTTACAGATTAGATGCATTGTGTTTTCAGGCTTGACAAAGGCTATATACCCAAAAGGTTTTTTCTTTTCCACTTGCTCAGCGCGCTTTAAACCTAACATTGTATCTACTGCGGCTTGTGCATAATGTACCCACAATACCCCCTAATGACCTAACCCAGTCTGACTATCATTTACCATACTGAAAAATGTATTAGGAAAACTTAACCATTCCAAAGACGTTGTTCATTCTTGCATAAAACAAAGTGAAGGCAGCATTGGATCTACATTTGAAAGCTTGTCTGTATAAATTATGAATCTTCAACAGTATAATCTATTTGGTTGCCCTCAAATGCATCAAGCAGCTGCTGTAAAAATATGCCCTCCTATATAAATATACATCTATCGTTGTCAACTCATATTACAAGAAATGCTTGCATCTTGACGTATTACAAGCAAAATTAAAAGGTCAATATTTTGTTCTTTCAACTAACTGCCTTAACAAAAAATATTTAAAGGGGGAGTCTTATATGGGCTATTTGTGCACAAAATATCCAGATGCATTTGTAAATAACACACTGCATGTCTGTGCTTGCCCGTATTTGCATGTTCTACAACCGCTGTACTGCAGGTACCTATCTGTCACCATTGCTCTTACATTGCTCTCACACTCATGTAGTGCACTTAAAACCTGGAAGACTGTATAGGAAAGTCAGTGCATAGATTTTAGATTTCCATTGCTAAAACCTGTATGAACACTTTTACAACTTTTGTCACATGTTCTTTTTAAATTGATTTCCTGGTCTATGTGTTTCCCATACCGCACTGTACACTATTATTACTATAACTGTAATATTCATTATAGTTTGATTGGAACAGGTGGTAATGTGTTTACCAGATTTCTGTTCAATCTGTTTTTCACCTGCAAAAACCTATTAAACAATATTTTCACTTGAATAAGCAGAAAGTCTGTCATGAAATGATGCAGTATAACCATATGATTTAATTACAAAATTAAACAATAAATGTTCCCTAACAACTGCTTAAAAATGTAGAAAACTGCACAATCCATTTTAGCTGCAGTATTGCAAGGTTAATTGAAAGTATGTACAGTATGATGAAGAAGAACACAACAGTACAGCTTTAAGCACAGGTTCTTTGTATTTTAGTCTTACAGTCGGCAAACATTCTAATGTTTTAATGTTACACTGTAATGTGTCAGAGAAGACAAGTGGTGTATTTAATCCATATAATTTACTGCATCTTTGTGTTAAGAACAGTTGAGCAGTGGAACTTGAAATATTAGCACAGTTAGGGTTGAATTAGGTTTATTGTTCAGTAATACATTAATTGCTATTCAAAAACTCCTGCAACAGAGTCCCCTGTGTCTTAGCACCACCACTTGAAAGTGAATGCAATGTGAATCGTGCTGTGTTGTCAATCTTGGCCAGGTACCACAGGGAGAACTACACTAGCCTTTGCACTCCTACAGGTTGGGATGAAATTAGTAGAGCACACCCATACTGGTAAGGCACACAACAAGGCCATGCAGAGACTTACAGACTGGGTGTGAGGTCTAGCCTGTGCTTAGGTTACAGAAATGTTTACACGGTGATGTCACTTTATGACTTTGAATTAGAAACCCCATTGTCATGTGCTGATTCACTGATGTTTCAGTGTAACTAACACAATCACAATGCTTTTACATGATGTTGAGTTGTGTCAGAAGGTTTTACGTTTGGAAGTTCAAAAAACATATACTGGCACAATGTTTCTGTGTCTGTAGGAACTTGTGAGGTCTAATTACTCTCAATATATCAGTTCAGATTTATCTCTCATTTCCCTGCTAACTGCTACTGACAGAATACACACACTATTAAGTTACAAACATAATCTAGACAGCTGTGAGTGACAGCCACTGTACATAAACCACTGAAAACCCACTTAGTTTTGAATGATTATAAATCTGAGAATGCATGGCTGCGTGAGTGTTTAAAAACAATTTGAAAATAATCAGATGCTAATCTTTTCAAAGATTCATCATCCGGTCCCTTAATGTTCAGCTGTGCAGCTGGCCTTTCTACACCAATATATCAAGTAATGCTGTTTATTTGTCAATGCCAGATGCATTAGCTGGCAATTAGCATGTGTAATAAATAAATTGAATACGGTTCAAGAGGTAACCCTTTTCGAAATGAGCTAATCATGATGGGCATGCTCAAATACTCTGGGGACTATTCAACTTAACTAAACAGGAGGTAGATCTACATACAGTTAAAGACACAGTTAAGATGCACCTGCTTGTGACAGGAACACCAGTGACCAGTTCTAATCTGGACTACTCTATGAGGCAAACCTCTCCTTCAGTTGCACTTTCTAGATGTGATCTTGGAGAAATTCTTCACAGTAGAAGTTGGGATACCCGAGTTAAAACTACAGTATCTGTTATTCCCAAGTGTAAATGTGTAAATTACAAAAAAAGAAAAACTGTTATACAATGAAACACAAATAAAAACATAAGAACATAAGAAAGTTTACAAACGAGAGGAGGCCATTCAGCCCATCATGCTCGTTTGGTTGTTAGTTGCTTATTGATCCCAGAATCTCATCAAGCAGTTTCTTGAAGGATCCCAGGGTGTCAGCTTCAACAACATTCAACAACAAAACCAAAACCTAAATGATGTATTTATTTATGGTTTTGTAACATTATATTAAATTTTCTAAAATCATTTTTAACCCTCTTTTTGTCACGTATAAGTAATTTCAGAAACATGTTTCATATGATATTAAATGATATTAAAATATTATGATGGCTCAAGCAAATATAGGTTATCAGGAGGCTGTGTGGTCCAGTGGTTAAAGAAAAGGGGCTTGTAACCAGGAGGTCCCCAGTTCAAATCCCACCTCAGCCACTGATTCATTGTGTGACCCTGAGCAAGTCACTTAACCTCCTTGTGCTCTGTCTTTCAGGTGAGACGTTGTTGTAAGTGACTCTGCAGCTGATGCATAGTTCACACGCCCTAGTCTCTGTAAGCTGCCTTGGATAAAGGTGTCTGCTAAATAAACAATAATTAACCACCTCCCTCAGCCTTACTCTCCTATAATATGTGCATGCAGCAAATAGGTATTTTAAAACGCTAGCCTCTGACCTTCTTATCTTCTAACCATGCACATATGGTAGACACTGGTTTACTTGCCCTATCAATACAATGCTTGCTTTGGAGCTGCTATCTGTTCCTTTAGATATCACACTCTTACCGTCTGCTGTAGATCAGGCATGATAATGCGGATGACAAGAGTGTTGTTTTGTATGTCTTCCATTCTGCTGACTGGCTTCTCAGTGGTGGCTTTTATAGTCTCATATATGGTTTCCTCTTTGGAGCTGTCAGATTCTGATTCCATTGAAGAGTCGGAAAAGCTCTGTGCCATCTCATCTTCACTTGATGTTGGACTTCGGGGCATATTCAGCTTATCTGGCTGAATCAAGCTGTTAAGAGAATGAGCAGAAAGAAAATAAACGAGACAGATATTATCACTTTGCAGGAAAAAAACACAACAGAAATAAAAAAAAAAGAAAAGCGCGGATATTTTTTTCACCACCTTCATTTGAAAATGATTTTATGTTTTATATTACTGAAGTATCCTTTGTATTATTAAGTGGCGACTATCAGAAACATTCAAGGTGATAAGACCATTACTGTTGACAGGATATGCACATTCTTGTTTGACTGTCAGTTCTTATTCTGGGACTTAATATTGGATTGGATTTGTAATTTAGCACACAGGTTGCAAGTAATTCAGAAGAGAATTAAACTCACAAAATCACTTGAACAATAAAAACAGACAGAGGCAAACATAAAAATACTGCAGAGTTTTCTGCAGGGCACTTGAACCTCCACCTCTCGATCCTACTTTGATTTCCCACATCACAAAAAACAAGCCCTGAAATAAAACTTATCAAGAAAAAAATCACAGCTTTACGTTCGACTACTGCCGAATGGAAATTGGTTCCCTTGTTCATCTTGCCAAGCGCTTTGAAATACTTCAGTGCATGAACAGCACTACATATAAAGAATTATTAATTTTTTTATCAACTATTAGCTAGATTACATTTGCACAGACAGCAGTCATACTGTAAAAAGGTGACATTATTCCCAATGTTGTACTTCATGTATAAATTAATTTCACTTCTTCAAAAACACCTCACCAAAAAGATTGTCTATGACAATGAGTTATTGAAAGCCTTGCCATGTAATCTGACAGATAAAGGCATCAACATGCCTGAATGTGAAATGAAATATGTGAGAGTGGGTGACCTGAAAGCATGTGCAGGATTGTTTGAGAACTCCACTATAATGTAGTTTTTTTTTTATATAACACAAAATACAAAAAGTAGCATAACCACATGAACACTGTAATCTACAAACTTTTACTTTGTAAAAACAAAACATTCAGCTTTAAAATGATACAACTACTACTCACGTTTACTGTAATTTTCTGGCAGAAATGGGCGAAAATGAATGAGGTCATAATGCAGAACAGTGCAGTTAGCTGTAGAATTGTAGAAAGATCATAGAAATAGGGCATCCGGTCTATTTCAGACAGAACATACAAAATTGTATAAAAACAGAAACAAACAAATTGAGAAAAAAAGCAGCCATTTTATATTCTCCCCAAAAAAGGCTGAAACAGTTCCCAAGTACCCTTTAGCACAGTTTCTCTTGCACTCTCACCTATTAATCAAAGGTATGTTTCTGTTTTTTGATACGAAGAAAAAAAGCAGACATACAGCGTGCTTGAAACCTTTGTGTAACACAGCCAGGGACAACTAAGTGGGTAGCTGCTGATTATGATATCTAAAGCTATTTTATGTAGCTGTCAACAAGTGTGCCAAAAGTAAAATAAATCCCAGTTACTATTTGAGATTCAGCAGTATTAAAAAATACATTTACAGGAGCAGACTCTCAAAGGTAAAGAGAGGCTCAGATTTCAGGTACAGTACGATTCAAATTACTGTATCCAAAGGCATACCCAAGCAAGTACTCCATAGGCTTCAAGTGGGGAGCAGTGTGGAGTAGTGGTTAGGGCTCTGGACTCTTGACCGGAGGGTCGAGGGTTCAATCCCCGGTCTGGGACACTGCTGTTGTACCAAGGTACTTTACCTAGATTGCTCCAGTAAAAACCCAACTGTATAAATGGGTAATTGTATGTAAAAAAAATAATGTGATATCTTGTAACAATTGTAAGTCGCCCTGGATAAGGGCATCTGCTAAGAAATAAATAATAATAATAATAAAAGTATCAAAGGATACATTTGGGGTTAGCCAAACGGTGGCAACCTTCCATCTCAGTTCAGGTGTATCCTCAACAATCTTTACTGAAATAAATGTATAGCTTCCCTTTATAGAGGGTGCACTGTGAATATGTGGCTGGGCAGCCATTGTTTGAAAGCATTACCCCTTCATTGGTTTTCTTTCATTCTGCCAGTTGAGGGAAAATAAATTAAAATCGCATTCTTTACTGGTGAAGCAGGCTGAGGAGGACGCTGCCAGAATATCATACCGAGAACCAAATATTTAGTATGAAAATCTCTCCCAATCTAGCAGTTAGACCAGGGCTTCTCAAACCCCGGATTTTCATTCCAACTGAGCTCTCAATCAATTAAATAAACCCTTAATTGAACTAATAATTTGCTTAGACCTTTTTAATTGTTCTCATCTCTGAAAAGATTTAAAATGTTACAGCTAACTTGAAATCTGCAACTGTTTAAGAGCTGAAAACAAGTAAAAAGGTCCAATTAAGAAAATGATTAGTTCAATTAAGGGTTCAGTATAAGTAATACATTCCTCCCTACTACTGAAGGACAATCCCCTTTTAATTCTGAGACACACATGCAAACGGTCAAATATAATTCCTCAGATTCAGATGGCAGGAGATGTAACCAACCTAGAAGGCAATCTGTCAAAATAGGTCATGCTCTACTACGAAATGGAACCATGGGATATTTAATTTAGTACCTCCACCAGTGCCAACAAAACAGCACCCCACAGTACCCGGTGGTCAATTGAGGTTGCATATTCAGTTACCGATTGGGTCCAACCATGCTTCTTTCTTCTCTCGGACACATTACCCAAGTACCATGCTGGGGTGTAGGAGACTATGGTACTGCAGGTCCAGTCCTAGAGGCAGGGTTCAAGCACCTTGGTGGCTGCGCTAGGGCATAGTTAAATGTATTTTACATGTTAATTACATCACCTTTACTCAGACAGAGATGCTCATGTTTTGAAAAGGGTTTTGCTAAAAGTAAGCAGTAGGGAATTCATGGTAAAATAAAAAATCAAAAGTATAGTATAGAGATCATTTTAAAAAGTTATTTTGAAAGCAAACATACACTAAAAGTATGTGCCTGGAAGCTTTTTGTTTCTTATTTTCAAAAGCTTCCACAACATTTGTATTCCCCACTTCAGAGTCATGGTAAAGACACTGCTCAACTCTACAAAAACCAAACAGCACCTGCATGTACAGTACATAAACTCGATGCAAAAAGAAAATGTGATAAAATAAAACAAAAAATGTAATGAATAAATTCAGAAGCAGAATGTATTGTGTTATTATATTACACCATTGCCTTCTGCAGGTTTACTTGTTTTACGTAGTAAGGTCATTTTTAATTCAACGACACTGATACTAATGAAACTGTGTTTCATGTAGGACAAAAAATGAAGAGATTCAGAAATCAATCATTATTATTTCTACTGCTGTACAAATATGATTATTGAATGTGCTGCATTGTACAGTATACACATGCAGAGGCTGATAATGCTGGCATTACCTCTCGGGTATTGTTTTGTGGATCCACATTTATTAGATATTTATTATTCCAAGTGAAAGATTTCAATAATTTTAACAAGAGAGAATTATCACCACCTCATTTCCGGAGCCTAATCCCAGCTTCTGAATAATACATTATAGTTCTGACTGGAAAGAGCCATGAATGCTGATGTTATCTGACACATTCTCAACTGGCACATTGTCTGTGGGTAATTCAAAAAGCTGATTAGATATTTCAGTCATTCTTAAATATTTAAGTTTTTCTGTTTTTAGAATTCGATTATTATTATTTAAAAAAAAAAAAAACAATGTTAATTAACCCATACATTAATTCCTCACTTCTTTTTGAACAAAATTCGTTTTTTTTTTGTTAGAAAACATAGTTCTTAAGTATTAAAATGTTCTTGGCCAGATTCAGCTAATACATGTGTTTCGGATAACTGCATCGGCAGTCATGACTACCCTAACCACTCACCATTTAAAGGCTGTGTGGTGTGCTGGGGAAGTCATCTGAGCTCATTGCACAGTGAAGACACAAGTTAATGTGGTATTCCAGATGTACCAACTGTTCCTCTTTTCAACCTTCAAAAGGTTTTATATTATATCTGTGTCATGGCAGGCAAGAAAAGTGGGTCATGCTGAATGCTGTATAACCTTAGGGGAAATAACAGACACGAGTTACAGAGTACCACTGTGTAGAAATACTAAAATAAACTTGTGCACTTTTGTGAGAAACATTTAAAACTATAGGTCTTAATCTGAATTGATTGTTTAGATGTGTTATTTTGTGGCAATACAATAAATCTATAACTATACCATGTAAAGAAAAGGATGGTTCGTATTTTTTTACTATCCTGATTGTATGTATGTATGTATGTATTTGTTTTTTCTTTAGGTAATACCGCTGTCACAGGAATCCCAAGGCTTCAATATGGCAAGATAACAAACTGGACAGTAACAAATGAGGAAGCTGTCTTATGTTTCATTCTCTCTTAGCTGGCATTGCAGTAAAAAAAAAAAAAAAAAAAGAAAGAAAAAAAATAACTTATTTCTGTTTTTGTTTTTATATACAGCAAAAAACTCCAAATGTTTGCATACCTTCAACCATGTTGTGAATACATGTATGGTAAATACTGTAGGTGCTGGATGTCAATCAGGGTGCACTTCACAGAAATTCTACGAGGATGGGGTTCTCCCTAGACCACTGAAGTGAGGTGAACATGTCTCTGCCAATCTTACTGTACCTCCCCAAACTGCGGGAGAGCCATTAACAAACCCCAGACAAGATCGACCACTTGTCACAGATAGGATGCCAAACAGCACTCCCCCAACTGCGCACCACACAGTCGTGGCTTTTCCTGGGGAGCCAAATTGTTCTACCGACTGGCTGATATACCCAGACTTTAACTATAGGTTATATAAGTTTACACAGTGCTTTTCCAGGCAACTTCAACGTTGTTCATCTAAACGCAAAGTAACTCACTTGGATAGCCACTTTGACAGCCCATAAATGAAAATGCATAAACCAATTTATTAACATAAGTGTATAACTGTAACTGCTATTCGCAGAGATGTTAGATGTCTTTCAACATGCATGTATCATTTAGGATTGACAGTCTGCTATTACTTAAAGAACCTCTCAACCTGCCAACGTCCATATCAGGACTGTCAAACGGAATGATTAACTAAGTTCCACTGAAATAATGGGAACAGAAGAGTAAGACTTCAAATTAAAATACTTCACCAACTGAGTACTGCACTATAAAGCAGTCAAACCTTGTTTTAGTTTCTAAACTTACCAGCAGGATAAGTACAGGTCTGTTTCTACCAATACACTAGGGTACAGTAGGGTTCTACATATATGCACAGTACACACCAAGTACAGCTTTAAAAATAGCAAATTGTTTTTCAATATCAATGTAATCTTTCCAGCACTAGCACATATTTAAAATTCTACCCCATAACCATATATACCATATACATAGTCACCCAATGCAACCTGACAACAGAATGGAAATGACGCACCTAAAACTCAGTGGGAAAGGGTTAGGTATGATATCTAGCCTCATTATGTCTCCCTAAATGCCATTTCTCCGAGAAAGAAAAATGCTATATCACAAATGTAAGGTCAAATACATTGTGCAATTGGTTTAATGGGGTCATAGGCTTACACGTAGTGCCCCATGTGTTTTACTCTTTTTTCTTTACATATTTAAGAAGGCTTTAAGCCCATGTTGATTTGAGGTTTCCTTTAAAGTAGTTATCCATTTGAAAACCCAGAAGACTCAGAAGACGTCACATTCTATAAAACCTCCTTCGATTTCCTGAACCACTGTGTTTCCCTCAAAGAAATAAGAGTTGTAAGCAAGTCGGTTTCAGCTGCAGTAAAACTGTCATTAAGCTGAAGGCTAAAGCCTGGAACAGAAGGCTAAATAAAACAATTAAGTGACAGCTTTAACTATATTTCTAAACATGTTTTTTATGTATTTATGATATTTGTCAGTATTTAACAACAAACCAAATCCTAATGTTTGTTGTGTAGCGTATGTAACAAATGAATGATTGCATTTTATGAGGTAATAAAGCCTTCTTTTATCAGGTATTGAAAACCAGCATGTCAACACAACAGTATCACTTAAATAAAATTTTTAAAAAAACACACACACAAAAAAAACACTTGCTGTCATAATTCGGGAAAGTGTGGGAGTGTAAAGACAATAAAACTGGATAAATCACATGGTCCTGATTTATTAACATTTGATTTTGACACAAGAAAAGGTCACTCAAACATTTACTGAGAAAAACAGTGACTTACACTATTCATTGACCAACTACAGCCTACTGCCTTATTCATAAGACAAAAACTTTTTGCACGCAGCAGTAGATTTTATAGGGCTGATACAAGCACACAATCTTTGTTGTAATGGTATGTCTAACTACTTTAACTTTAAGTATCATATAAAGACATACAGTACCATATTCATTTTTATTTAAGTTGACATTCACTATCCTTTGGAATTAAAATTTGGCCGTGTGAATGTAAGTGAGCTGCCCTTTCAAAAGTCCTGTTGTTATGTTATTGCAGTTTAAAAATTGTAACCTTTAAATGTTTTGATCTGTTTACGGAATTTAAAACTGGTGTATTTGGTCTATCTTCTGACTAGATTTTCACACACTGCTGTTTCCCTTTTTTACAAAGATGTTTCACAACAAGATGGTGATTTGGATTTAATCAGTTTCTTCAGAATGTTGTGACCTTTGCTGTAAAAGAAAATGTTAATCAAGTGCAGACAAGACACATATAAAGTGAATCTTGAGAAAAAAAAAAGCCATCCTTTTGACATAGATTATTCTGATTTAAATGTCATGAGATCCTTAAGAGGTCCATACAAGTGAAAAGACTGAGTCAGACATGAGTACAAAGCAAGTCACAGTTGGATCACTGTGGATGAAATGTCACAGATAGAGACACAATGTTCATTATCTGTCTGAAAAAAATGCACAAAACGCAGACTTGAGTGACAAGAAATAAAGCAGGCAGCCACTAGATCCTAAGCAAAGAATTTAGGACACGTTTGTGTGTACATATATATTTGTACTGTATATATAGGCCCTTTCTTAGACTGTTCTCATAACTGGCAGTGTATATTATTCATGATTTAGCTCATTCATGCAAATAGACATGGTCAAGCTGATAAAATACCATGTCACATTTATTAATGTGTAGCAAAAAAAAAAAAAAAAAAAGGTTTTGCTTCCCTATTTGCCTTTCACTGACCCAGCAACACTTCAACCGAATAAACAATTTTAATGCACAGTATTGGCTTTCACTTACAGTTCATAATAACCTTAAATGAACCTTGAGTGATGTGATTCATCAGAGAGGGTTTGAACCCTGCAGCAAGAACCTTCCGAGATTCTGGACAGAACACCAAGTAGAAATTACACAAGGTACATTTCACAATACAAAGCTCTGCAGGCTGAACAAACACCTTGAGTAACTGTTTATTTGCAGCTTTATTAAGATTTTTACTGGTCGCTCTTTTATTGTCCTGAGAATCTTTTTTTGGTACTTCATTTGTTTCTTAATTCATGATATGCATATACGCCACCCGCTCGATATATCTCGGGGGTCGGGTCCTATACAAATCCGCTATATATCGAGGGCCGCGATATAGCAAGAGACCCATAGAAAAACAAATAGGCTAACAAATACTGTACAGCCACTCCCTCGTTTTATCAGGGGCATCAGGGTGCAATATAAATCCTCCACGCTACCCGCTTTTTCTCATGTTTCGTATAAAAAGCAGCACATTGTTTAATTTGTACAGCAGAGGGTAATTGCTTCTCAATAAACTTCAGTCTCCAATTAATTTCATGAGTCTTCCTCCCCTTTCTCAAATGGACAAACCCGCTGCATTGAAAGAATCCATTCCCAATACAGGAGGCTTATTGCTAGGGAGCTGACGTCACTGCCTTGTGGTTTTTGTTAGGTACATTGCTGCCACACGTGAACACCTTGTTGGCTAAATAAAAACTGCTTTTTGTATATTGTTGTTTGTGATGTGCAGTACGAAATAAAACTAACAGTAATTTTAAGTGCCTATGTATATTGCAGCTAAGACATACGCAGTTAGACAGTAAAAATGGGGAGCCAATTCCAGGACCGCGATATATCCGAATCCGCAGTATAGCGAGGGGCGATATAATAATGAGGGGCGGGTGTATTTATAATACAACACTACTGCTTGGTACCTTTGCCAGGGATGGGAAATAAGACTCCCATTGCATAGTAGTTTGATCCATTCCTGGTTTTACTATGAGTTTAACAAGACACATCTGAGCTTGTTACCCATCAAGCTGGTAGTAAAACCTGTAGCAACTGCTATGCCACAGGAATCTTATTTCTATCCCAGCTTGCCATAGTTAAATGGTCTAATTGCAGTTGATTAGTTTCCAGGAAACAGCTATGACCACAAATACGAGTTGCTTGATTCAGCAGAAGATTGGTGGAAGGAAGGCAGTATTGAGCTGTTGAGGGGCAAACGTTATAGACAAGTTGTCAGTAGCAACGGCATGATGACTCCAAAAGAGGTCATACTGATTTTTAAAAAGGGCACACTGAATGGATGTCAGAACTTATTACAAAGTCTTTTCTTCACTAAACATGCTAATGTCATTGACAGTAATGTAACTGAAAGTTAATTAGGTATTTCATGAAGTGCTAACTGTACATTCAAGACAGTTAAATGACATGGCATATTTAGGGAACCACTGTTTTTTTTTTGGTTTTTTTTCATTATGTTTTCATGCTGTATCAAATAAAAATAATAGAGGTCCCCTCAACCAATCCAACAGTCTTTATAAAAACAAGAAAGTGGAGAGAATAAGGGGCATCCTTTCACTAATGAGAAGACTGGCCTTTCAGTTTTTGAACCTGGATTGCTTGTGGACTGGAACCAAAAGCACACCACAATTTAAATAATTGGCCCCCAATGGCTGCTCAGAGACGTGAGATGAAAAGCATGAATTCGAGTGAAGCTAATGCACTGACGGGAGTGTAAGAACCAGGTCTGGGGGAGCAGGTGGATGGATGGCATTTTTCAGATGCACAAAATGTTCCCCTCAATTATGAGGGATAGAAAATAAAGGCCTTATATAAAAGGCTCCCTACCATTTTTTTAATGCAAAAGGCTTTTTTTCAGGGTTATTATCCAAACCCAAGTGTAATCCACATGGAAACAAAAACAGTAGCTCACCTCTAGAGGGTAATATCAAAACCCACAACAATCGCAGAGCGAAAGGACTACCCTAACACTGATAATGTGAAAACCTTATCTCTCTAGCAACAACGGATTAAGTCGAGTTTCAACTCTCCAGTGTCTACAGCCAAATAATAAAGTTTTAAGGATCCAAGTTTCACTTTTTTTATTTTGCAACTTGATTGCCTAGCAACACAATAGCTATGGATGTTCCACTTCCTATTATTAAACTGTTGAAAAAAACGTAAATTAAATAGTCTAGTTTAGGGATTTGCAGTATCCATACAAATCTAATTTAAGAGTACATGTAAAAAAATAGTAAGAGAAAGGTGCAATTTCCTAAAGTGAGTATATAGCAGAATTGTGTGACAATCCTAACAATTGCATACAAAAAAATAAAGTTTCCATATTTACTACCTAGTTGGTTACTGGCATTTCAAGTCATCATTAATAGACAACAAATAATTCAAACCGGACAGAAGCTATAAACTGCGATGAACAAACATCTGCTACCCTTTGCAGTAACCATGCAGGCTTTCCACTCAGCGATCTATTATCAGAGAGACAGCTCACCTCCACTTGATTTTGCACGTTCAATTACTGTATGACCAGACCACTAATTCACCCTTGAAATTTTAGAAAAACTCATTCTAATGAATTGTAACAGCCAGTACCTTCCACGAATATTTCTCTTCAGCTGAGGAATTATTTTTGAGCAGGTAACTTAAAAAAAGGAGCATAGGAAAGAGTATAAGTGCAGTAACAACACAAACAAAAATATGAAAGTGCTGCTACACAAGATGAAGTGTTCTCTGAAAAACATCTTTATGAACCATCGGGAAAAAAAAAAAAAAAAAAAAAAAACACATGTGCGATTTCAGCAGAGAACTGTTTCCGCAGACAGAGAAGTGTTCATACGATTTTTATCATGAAACTTAGAACACTATCTCAAAATAATATCTTGTGGTCAAATGGTTCTTTGTCTGAATGCTTCTAAACCATCAACTTATTAAACAAAACAAAAAAATCTCTAGATACTGAACCAATGTTACACTTGTAGGGGTTCTCCCCACAGAAAATACTACAGGTACTCAAGACTAAAATAAAAGGTTATAATAAGTGTTCTTAATGGACGCCACTGATGTTTTTTAGTTGTTTTATTTTTTTTTAGCTATTGACTGCATTCATCTACTGAATATAATATGCCTGCATTATACCAGATTGGGAATTATAGTGTTTGTTGAAACAATTGGTCCATAGTAAACATTATTATTATTATTATTATTTATTTCTTAGCAGACGCCCTTACCCAGGGCGATTTACAGTTGTATACAAAAAATACATATAAAGAATTACAGTACAATTAAGAGCAAAATACAAAATACAATGACTTCAGTCCTAATAAGAGCAAATACTAAACACAGTACGATTTGATATCGGGGCAGTTCAAGAGCAGATAACAGTGTTGATAGTATAGGGCAGCAGTGTGGAGTAGTGGTTAGGGCTGTGGACTCTTGACCGGAGGGTCGTGGGTTCAATCCCCGGTGGAGACACTGCTGCTGTACTCTTGAGCAAGGTACTTTACCTAGATTGCTCCAGTAAACACCAAACTGTATAAATGGGTAATTGTATGTAAAATAATGTGATATCTGTATAATGTGAAGTAATGTATAATGTGATATCTTATAACAATTGTAAGTCGCCCTGGATAAGGGCGTCTGCTAAGAAATAAATAATAATAATAATAATAGTTACATCAGGGTTAGATACGAGTGCAAGTGAAATACAAAATACTACACATTGAGTTCAGTGCAGGATTAAATACAGTAAAATAGGGAGCAGATAAGTGCAAGTTAAAGTGCATTAAAGGCAGAGTGCTATATTGTCCAGAAGGGAAGAGTTGAGTTTTACAGGTGTTGTCTTAAGAGGTGTGTCTTGAGGAGGCGCAGGACGGTGGTCAGGGACTGGGCAGTCCTGACACCCATAGGAAGGTCATTCCACCACTGCGTGGTGAGGGTGGAGAAGGAGCAGGCTCTGGAGGCAGGGGAGCGTTGAGAGAGGGTGAGGTGTGGAGGTTGAGCCACGCCAGGTTACCTGGTAGGGGCGGTCTGAGAGGTAGGAGAACCAGGCCAGAGCAGTGCCAGAGATTCCCAAGTCAGCGAGAGAGGATAGGAGAATAGAGTAATCGACAGTGTCAAAGGCAGCAGAGAGATAAAGGAGAATTAGGACAGAGGAGAGAGAGGCAGCAAACACACACATAACCCAAGGCTTGTCTTGATTAGACATGACTCAGCGTGCACTCATTAAGAAACATACAATATAATTAGATACAACATAGCTTGTGAAGGCTCACTTTGCTCTCAGGCAACAAAATAACAATTTCCATCTTCAGCTCTAGCTACTGCATTGTAGTGACTCTGATAAGAGTGCATTATACTGACCTGTTTGTTTAGATAAAGGCAGCTTTAGCTCTTTCTTCACTCCTTAAAGTATGCAAAGTTTCTAGCATGGAGAGTAGGATTAAAAAGTGAACAGACTAACCCCATTAATCACTGCAGCAAAGTGACTTAGCTTAAAATAGTAAACTTGTCTTCTTCTGAAGGCTTGTCTCTTTATTACATTAAACTCAGCACCACAGGAGGATGTCGAAAAAATGAGAACAAAACCAACCCCACTGAACAGGCAAGGGTTAGATCCATCAAGTGAATGTCAGACCTAGAGACAAAGAGCTGTCAAATTCAATCTATAGTACTGTGTGTCATTTGGTTGTCTTGTTGTAACATCATTTATCATAATTATTGGCATGTAAAAAAAAAAAAAAAATTAAACTCTATAAAAAAAAAATGCTGTTGTGTTTCAAGTTTATATTTATTTATTTAAAATATTTTTCCAGGAATTATAAAATGTAGCTGTGACATACTGGTTACTGGGAGGCAGCAGAGTATTCTGGTTGTAGTGTATACATTATAATACGGTAATTCCATGAGAAATGGACCAATGATCCCCACCTCACGCCTTCTTCTGATATCTCATATGGAAGTACCTAGAAGTGTTTTTTGAGTTATGAGTTTTGAGTTGGATGAAAATGAGCACTGAAAAGGTGCCATGTTTGAGAGGTCACAGCTTTCAAAGCATTCAAGATATCTTCTTGATTCTCACTCTCCCCACAGAACTACTCTTCTATGTCAACAAATTACCTATTGGTGACTGTGGCTTAATAAAATAGGTAAATGTAGACAAAAGTGCAACAACGTCAATAGACATGCCATATTGTACTTGCAAGAACTGAACCACTGTAGCATGGAATTCTGAGAGCATTTCCGTGTTCTGTGTACTGTGGAATTTACACCCCTCAACAAGTAGCAACACTTGAAAAGTTTTAATGTTTACTGGAAACGCATCTCTTCTTTCCTGACAAGTAGCACTTGGTGGTGATTGCTATTGGTTTTAAAATCTAAAGCTTATGGAGCACAATGCTACCTTAAAGGTAATTTTGACTGTAATTTGTAGTATGCAGAATTCTAAATGGGGGTGGTCAATTAAAGTGTGGTGCTTAAACACAGGATCGAAACGCAGCTTAACGGAAGTATGTACAGCAACTAAAGTAAATAAATACATAAATATCTTGTTTTTTGTTCATGGAATGTTATTCTGCATTACTGCAGTTGCTTAAAGCACTAGACCATTTCCCCTGGACGTTTTCATTGATAAATTACAAATGGTAGAGCCTGAAACCTTGGATAATCGTTTTCTTCTATATGCTCCCAGTTGGGTTTTACAAAAATTGTTCTGCTACATTTATGAATAAGATATTGATCTAAACCTTTCTAAACACTCAACAGAATCTAAAACAGCAAAGAAAATACTTATTTGATTAACTAAGTAAGGCATTGTAAAGGAATCAATCAAAACAGAAGGAACTTTTTAAAATATATATTTTTTTGTCGTATTTGTAAGACAAAAATTACAGCTATCCTGACATTTGATAAAGAGGATGAATGAATCTATTCAATGTCATTCTTCTATTCAAACCTGGTAATCATCTGGTACTCAGGGTATCACATCTGGAGGATACACTTCACACACAAAGTCAACTCATCATGTATACAGTATGTATTTAACATATATTAATGCCAGCAATCTGTGCAACGTTTTGCTAAGTGTCTCGATGGATGTAGAACCTATTAGTGCTGTGTTCGAAGGTTTGTTCGCTAGCCAGGGATTCGAAGGTTGTTTTAAACCTTCGAAGATTCGTCAGGCGCCAATGACGCACTGTTTTTTTTTTGTTTGTTTTTTCCTGTTAACAGAAACTGTTTGATAATATATGAATACTATAAATATATTAAATGTCATTCACATTCAAAATTCGATCTTTTGATTTGTATAATGCACATTACGTAAACAAAAGTTGTTGAATTAAAACAACCAAATCGTTATTAGGGTTGCCACCCGTTCTGGTTTTGCCTGGATTGTTCTCTTTTTGATGCAGCTGTCTTGGGAAATCTGTAAGACTTCCAGGGACATTAAATGTCATCAAAGTATATGATTTATTTATTTTTTTTGTACGAAATGACTTTGCGGTCCCGGTTTTTTGTAAATCAGAGGTGGGAACCCTAATTGTTATACGTAGCAACTCTATTTGGTGTCGCTGCCGTGTATGGAGCTGGGTATAGTATCCAAAGAACTGGGGGGGGGGGGGGGGGGGGGTACGGTTGTAATGCTTCAGTAAAGTATGTATCTAGTGTACAAGACAGTGTAAAAGAAGTACTAGAATATGTTTGAAACATACAAAATAACACTAATAATTTTAGTTTAGAAAACTCAGCACCGTCCATCCCTCCCCCTCCAGCTCGTGTTATCCAGAAGCAAACCTTTAATTTCTTCATTCGCCATCTCGACAGCAAAGCGTCGTATAGAGTAAGCTGTATTGAAAGAAATGTCTCTCAACTCCTCCGCTGTTTGGGATTTTTTTGTTAAATGCCCAGACGACTTTCATTGGTGACTTCCTCAAGATAACAACACCTATATTTTACAAAGTACATTAAACCACTTTGCTGTAAATGCCTGCAGCTTAAGCTCTTATTAATTAAATATGTAATAACAATAATAATAATAATAATTATAAAAACCTGTACTTACAAAATCTGTAGATGATAGGCAGTCACTTGAACACAAACAACTTCATATCAGCTTCCTGTCAAAATTAAAACAAGGAAAACTAAAACAGAAAGAAAGGGGTCATTAAACTATAGCCAAACCACTGACAAGTAGACTTCCTTTTCTGTAAATATGGGTATACATTGAGCAGTATTTATGACATACTCTCAAGAGCAAAACCTACACTTCAAATTTCATTAAACTATAATCTGGTGCTGCTTGTCTCTCCACCCATACAATTAAATCCTGAGGAGAAGGAAGGAACTCCAGTGATGTGCTGATCTACTGGGGTTGTCTTGGAAACCTGGGTACTGAAGCATGAATTATTGGTCACTGCTAGGGTTAATAGGCCCAATAACTGTGTTTAGAAGGGGATATAGAGAAAGAATCAACACCAGTTACATAAACTTAATTCACCATTAAGGCACCAGCTTCTTTTTACAATTGAATTTACGTAAACATTTAGGCATCCATCAAACTACCCATTCAACATAATCTGCCAATTTTGCTGAATTTCTGACAGCCTGTCATTGACAAACAGTGTAGTTTTAAACGATCTTGAATGCGATGCAGTAAAGTATAGCACTAACTATAATACAATTTACAATTGCACGTTTTTCACCAAACTGAATGTACAAATCAAAACAGTCCTACTCTTGCCGTGGAGTTCAGTTAAGCAGTAATGTCCATAGCAATGGTCATTAATTGTGTTTTTTGGTAACATTCAGGTCCCTTGGGCCACTTGAAACGTATGTTGCCGTTTGGAGCGAGTTTCCAAATTCTAGAGTTCTGTGAGATTTTAGTTGGCATCTACTGTATCAGTGGGATAACGACTGCACTACTGGGAACCTGATTGGCTGTGGGGTTTATTATAGGCAAGTGAAGTTATGCGCTCAGCCACCACCCCCCAAATACCCTCCACCCAACAATAGTTCAAGATAAAATAGTACAACTGCTGTACATCAGAAAACATGCACTGTAGGTTACTAGAGCAATGTGTCACCACAATTTAAAAAGACCCAAAAACAGTGTTTCATTATGCCTTCAAAAACCTCTTTCATACGATGCTGTTAAGATCATACACCCCTCGTTTTGTATTCATGTTTTGTCAAGGAAAGTACATAACAGAAAGTTAATATTTTATGTTTTAAAACATTAGCAGACGTCAAAATACAGCCTGTCAACAGAATGTAAGACTAAGTGGTTAAATGACATTGTATTCATTACAATAGACTAGCTGCATTGGAAGACTATTCATATTGACCTACTGTGGCAAAGCTCACATGGTCCATATCCATGTGATGTATAAACATTAACATGTTTTAAATGAAAGAGATTTGTGTAAAAAAAGAAATGCATGTTTTTAATCATTCGCTTGAATATACAGTCCTCATGAGAAACCACCAAGTGGGTGGTTTCTAATGAGAACTGTATATTGAAACGAATGCAAGAACACCTGAAACATGGATTTTAGTAGTGTAGTTAAGTTAAACCAACTGTATATTTACAATTTAAGAGTCTACAAAAGATAATGTAAGACAATTCAGCACACTACAAAATCAGCACACTCTAAATGAAGGTTGCATTACTCAGAAGACGAGTTGCCCCCCCCCCCACATATATATATAATGTACAAACTACAGGAAACTTTATTTTGTAAGACCCATATTGAGCAATTTGTTTTTGATCGATGAAAATCTATTCTTGACTGCTGGAAATCCCCACTGATGTTTGAAATTAATCTGCTGTTGTGGACAATATGCTTCTTATTGTACACATACTGTACATCTCTACTGTACACCTAATTCGAATGAACAGAAACATTTTTAACATTTGGGAGTGCAGATGTTCCTGGGGCCATAAAGCTACAATGTGCCTTACAAACAGCACTGTCATCTGAACAGAAGGAACCTTTTAAAAACAAGGAGCATGCCACATTGAATCAGCTGCAACCATATTAGAGTATTAACCTCACTGTCGGCAGTGTTATGCCAGCTCAGAGCTGGAGCCAGTACAGGAATAACAGCAGATAGACCAAGAGGATAAAAGATCAGAAGTCAACAGTCACAGCCTGAAGGACAAAACAGAAAATGAAGCTAAAGTCTTATAGCCAACAGAGATTCCACTATGTAACACAATTTTTGTTCCTGGGTGGTAAGTGTTATTTCCTAATTGCTTATGCCTCAAAAGTATAGATAATGGCTATTATTCCCCACAAACTTTGCTTTTGTGACCAGGACAGTGATATTTTGAAATTTACCTATTTCCAATGAGAAAATGGTCGAATTTGTGTCTTTTTGTTCACATAAAGTCAGAAAAAAACAACATATGAATCCAAATTAACATGTATTTATACTAAAGTAATACAAAAATGACTACAAAAGATTTAGAAGTGAGTAGTTTTTTGAGATTTACGATTATACTGTAAATCACTTTCACGAATCAGCCCCCAAATGTAGTCTACCATCATGTTCTCGTTATACTGTCCTTGGTAGCGGCGTTCAAAGTCCAGTATATCCTGGTGGAAGCGCTCGCCTTGCTCCTCTGAGTACGCTCCCATGTTCTCCTTGAATTTATCAAGATGAGCATCAAGCATATGGACTTTGAGGGACATCCTACAGCCCATTGTGCCGTAGTTCTTCACCAGAGTCTCAACCAGACCAAGATCTCTAATCAAGTCGTTGAGGTCTTTTTGGTTGGGGTAGTATGGGTTTCTCTCCTCAGCTCCACCTCTGAAATTGTCATCTGGATCTACAACGTCTTCCTCGCTCTCTGACTTGCTGCTCTCGTCTAAAGACGGCTGCTCTCTCTCCGGAGGAGTGGGTACGGGGAGCTTATGGCAGTGTGGCACCGGGGCGATGGATGAAGGAAGGTCCGGATACGTGATAGCAGGTGCATTCTTGCCAGTCCGACGTTTGGAAGGGTCCACCATGCAGAAGTAGCAGTTGCTTGAGTGGTCAGTGGGTTCCCGCCAAATTCTTGGGATAGCGAACTTCATGGCTCTCTTTTCCCCTCTGTACCATCCTACAAAAATACATTTATTTCACCCATGACTAATGTGTAAGAGATTCTCGCAACATTTTTCATATATGATATATTTTTTCAATAACATAATTTTAAAAAACATTTTAAAATTAAAAACTTTTACAATTTTAAAAATTTTAACAAATTTTATAACATAAAATTCTGAGCAACAATTGTCCATCTTACCTTCCAGAGTTTTTTTGCAGTGCTCGCAGGTGAAATGAGGTGCCCAGGGTTTGTCTTGATCCCCGACAGGCATGCCGAAATATGCCTTGTAGGCCTCACACATCTTAGCAGATGCTTCCACGGAGTACTTTTTCGCTCTTGTCTTGATAAATTGGCCGCAGACATAGCAAAATGCGTCTGCCGGATGCTTGCAGCCTCTTGATGCCATCTGAGAAAAATGCAGATATGTATCCACTTAGGCAGCTGGAACTAAACTGAACTGGTGGGCTTAAGGCCCCTGTATGTATACTACTATTTATATTACTGGAAAGTTCTAGAAAGTTCTAGAAGTTACTCCAAGTTTACTCAGCACTGAATCTATCTGGAATGTTCTGGAAAATAGGTACATTTCAAAATATCACTGTCCTGGTCACAAAAGCAAAGTTTGTGAGGAATAATAGCCATTTTCTATACTTTTGAGGCATAAGCAATTAGGAAATAACACTTACTACCCAGGAACAAAAAAAAAAAAAAGAATTGTTATACGGTGTTCTCAGCACAGTTTTGCCAGGAATAACCTGTACTGTATATCTCTTGTAAAAGTTTACTAAAGTATACATTAGCAAATCCACAGCAAACTATAGTAAGAGCATAGTAAGTGTAGTGGTTAAGCACAGCCAGCCATGGCAAATAACAAAATGTGGTAAAGAATTTTAAAAACCATAGTAAAGCACAGTAAAGACACATTATATGATTAGTTTAATGATGTGGATGGGAATGTGGCATTACGCTTATTTATTTTAAGAACAATACGTAGTGTTGCTTACTTGGGAAACAATCCATGGATATCTGCTATAGAATAATATGGTCTGCTCTAAATAAATGTTAAGAAAATATGAAAAGCAATTTCGATGAAGCAATACTAATATTATAAAGGGAGGATACTGCCCCTGAAGTAATAAATACGGTTCAGATTATCAATCTGCTTATCTACCTACATCCTTAGAGTTATTCTTTCTAATTATGCAGTTGAAGCAAATTAACTTATTTCACACACATACACACACGCACACACACACACGTTTTTGGATCTTGCCATTACAGAAGTATAAAAATGAACATATTTCTGAATAGCAAGTACTGGCTGTTACATTAAAAACAAACATCTTAATTATAGACAGTTGTCAGTAATTAAAATTCCAGCTGCCTTTCTTAATTCTTATTGCATCGTTCTTTGGCATATGGTGTTGTCTTCTGCTTAACCAGAGAAAGAGTAATAGCTTCATTCAGCCTGTAACTGTATATTATTCATGCTGTAATGTTTATAAATCATCAAGTCAGGAAGATATGAAGGAAGAAGTGTCACTTTTAGACAGGCCCTCCCTAAAGACGTCTAAATCCTATTTTCAGAAAGGTCCTTCTCTGGGTGGTGTGGCAGAAGCTTCTGTTTTGATTATTTCCCTCACCTTCATCCCAGTGAGTTTCTTCATTTTTCATTTTAAAATGTTCTGTCGCATGTAGAATAGGAGTTTCAACTGGAGCTCTTTACATACCACCATTTTTTTTTACTTCCAGTATTTCTGGATTTTATCTGCTTTACATTATTTAGATTGCACTTAAATCCAGCATGCTTACAAACGACACACTGCCGCTGAATGAGCTGTACAGTTTTAGTAATTGCATACATTTTTTTTTCAATCCAGAGCACGTTTCAAATAATACAGTAGCTGTATGTTCCTAGAGGGCACGTAGAGTGAGTCTCTGATTTATCCGTTATGAAGACTATCTCCACGTAGTTTTTATTTAAGTATATTAATGTGTGACTGGCCTTTCAAAATGTTGCATCTCCATTTGTCTTCATTTTCAGAGTTCTGTTACAAGGACCTTGAGATTAACTTTGATCTCCCTTACAGCATTTCTACAAAGGCCTATTCTCCCCAAATCATTGCATTTCTGTGATCCATAGATGAGCAGAGTGTGCATTCAGTCTCTGTCTCTGAACACCGGTACCTGCCAGAATGCTTCAAAAAGTAAATTACATTTGAGAATGCCTGTTAAAAGAATAGATATACTGAGTACAGCAACTTCAAAAACGGTTGGAAAGTATACATTTTTTTTCCTAGTTAATGCTGAGGCAGAAGGAAGAAATGCTAGTCCATAACTTCAGATCAATAAGGTATCTTTAGCAACATGTCTACCTTTATACTTTAAATCCCCCGGCTTTGAAAAAAGGTGTGGTTAAGTGCAAAATGACATGTTTGTTTTACAAATACGATTTTCCTTGGGTTTTACAGTAAAGGCGATTATCAAATCCTTACGAGACCATGCTGCATGATCTTGAAATAGCATTTATTTTACTTTAGTGCAGCTGGTGAATCTCTGTTATGTCCCTGATGACTTCATTAATTTGAACTCAACTCCTTGTAACATCATTGTCGCAAAGCTTCTGTGAAAAGTCCCGTCCCCCCCAGGGGAAGCAATAGAGGGACCTACCATGATCCAAACTTCTATCAAAGTGCACTGTATCAAAGAACTTCAAGTGAGACCCCAAAAACAATATTAATTGCATGCTGAGACAGCATCTACAGTATTAATCACTCCAGTGGCAGGTCAGGACGCAGAGCCTAAACCTGCCAAGCTACCAAGGAAGAAAAAAGTACTTTAAGGTTAATGATCACACCTGAGAATTTTGATTCATTGTATGGGATGTTTTAATATATATATATATATATTGCCAACTTTTATCCTCATCATATCCATGAGATTACCAGAATACAAAGACATCAATTCAACAATTTATTCTGTGACACCTTTAGTGATGTACTGTAGCACAATTACTTGTGCAAACTGTCTTTTCATTCAGTGTGAAAGATACCCCCTTTTGCAGCTCACCAAAATAGCAACAATAAGCTAGTTCCTTTAATTCCCTTGGGTACAGTAGCAGAGAACATGAAAAATGAGTGACCCAGATTCTTGATTGCTACTGGGGATGTGGCAAAGGCATATATTCCCAGACACATTTTAAGTATGGCAATTAATCAGTTACCTGTATTTGTCTTTTAGAGCACGGCATAAACTCTACAAAGGCGAACAACACAGTCCCAGGGATCTATTTTAATGATCTAAACAGTGGCAGGTCTTAATACAGTACTGCGCTATGACACAATATGGCAGCCATCTTAGGTCACTGGTTCAAGTGTAAGCTACCGTTAGATTTTGCCTGAGGAAAATGCTGCAAATATCCAGTCAGCATTTGAAATAGTTTATGTAATACTAGCAGTTGAAACAGCCGCACATTTACAAAAGCATACAAGTTCTGACCAGGATGTTTAAATAAGATGTCCATAGGTTGTGTACTTGATCTTTTCCCTGTTAAGAAGACGCAACTCACAGCGCAGAATTAACGATCAAGGTGTTAAAATGCATTCACAAAATACATTTGCTTCACAACACACAGTTTGTTTCACAGATTGACAAGCATGCCACTTTAAATACAGAAATATACTTTATGAGAAAGATTCAAACAAACCCGTCTGTGCATGCAACCAACACAAGAAATGCTCCACATCGGTTGGACATGTGATTGGAGATCAGTACATGCGCCGGGTGGAATTCAGCCCCCATGCGGGAACCAATCACTTTGCAGCTTTACTGTTCTTATATGCAATGCTTATGAATGAGGCAGTGTTTAACCCTTTCATGTCCTCACGTGAGGCTGTAAAGAAAGGGGTATTTAAACAGCTTAGCAAAATCAAATGATATATTTATTAGCAAGTGTAATTAAACTACTAGCGGATTCAGTTTTCAACTATTCTGCCTTGCTTCAAAAAAAATCGACTTGGGCAGGATTAGTTGGGATTTCTAAACATTTTAGCTGGGTTAGGGTTAGTATAATGACCAAGTGTAATGTCATCATTAGGCTAACCTTTAGAGAAAATATGGAGAGTACAATAAAGAGAGCACAAGATACTTTGATAAAAAATGCCTACCCACAAATCAAACATTAGTTTAAATATATTCAAGTTTGCACATTACAAGTAAGTATGTTGTCTTCAGGGAAGTCTGTACTTGTATTCTGATATAGTGCTCCTCATATTACAAAGTACTGTTCAATAATTCTCAAACATACACTTACCACTTTGTAAGAAATAGGTTTTTAGGTCAGTTTGTTCTGGCCTATTTGCAATTTTTAGGTGCAGCACTCCCAAAGCATATAAGTTAAACACTAACAAACTGAATGCCACATTCAGATATCTAGAAGTCATGTCCTAACTTTCATTTTTACAGTGCATAAATACTTTCTTATTTCTAATGTTGGTGTAATACAGAATGCTTTTACCTAATTCTGATTTAAATAATATAAAGCTGAAAAGGCTGTACTGTACATCCAATTTTCTTTTATGTTCAATTAACCCAGACCTTCTACCTACTTTCCCCTTGCCGTCTTTAGTGTGAACAGGGGTCAGTGGCAACACAAAGCACTGCACAAGAAGGCAGCTGCAAGTCACATCCGGTGTTGATTTTGAGGGTAAAGAAACCAGCAATGTCTAACCATAATTGAACATGAAGTATGAAATACAGTGTAGAAAAGGGAATACAGTGATATATTTAGAGAAGTGGAACATTTGTAGGAATTCTCTAGGAGTTTGTCCATCAGAAACCAGGCGCTAGCTTGTCAAGATGTCTAGAGTAATGAAAAGGGAGTTTTAGTTCCTGCTTGAAACTGATCCCAAGCACATTGCAAAGTTCAATATTAAGTCATTCAACACTGCAGACCTATTCAGTGCTGTATAAAGATAGAGCCACTCAACACTGCAGACTGCTCCAGTAGAACAGGAATGATTATTCCTCTTAAAACAGCAGACCAGTAAACAAATCTAATTTATAAGTAGATCTAAACTGTGTATTTTTTTTCAAAATAAGACACTGACCCTTCTTCAATTATATATCCAAGGCTAGAGTAAAAGCAACTTAAGTAACCTAATGCTAAAAGTGTTAAGCAACATAGTATGTGTGCCATTTAAAAAGCAGATTAGCAGTAGCACTGAGTAAAACTGCAAAATGAACAAACACAATAAAAAGACCAGTCGTATTAAACTGGGATTAGCTCTTTGCAACAAAGCAAAAGGTTATACATAATGTATGTGCAACTAATCCTGTTGTGGCAGGGCAATGCATTGCTGTAACTTCAGAACCATAAGAATTAACGTCAGTTAATGGGGCTTGTTGGAATACATCAACCTAACAGGAAAAGAATCCTTTCAAATACCAATCTCCAAAGCGTTTCCTCATTTCTCTTAAATACAGATACTCTCTGATTTCCACAGTCTCCAATTTACAGGAGAAAAATCCCTGTCTTCATTACAACATAAGAAAGTTTCAACCAGAGTGGGTGAGACCTTTGAGAAATAAGTTATTGAGTTGTCTCCTTCTTGTAAGAACAGTTTATGGTGAAATGTGGCAGCACTCCTAACTTCAACAGCTTGAAATTACATGTCCAAACTATGTAGTCTTCTGATGCATCAAATATGTAGGCTGGGGATGCTGTACATTTTGTTTAATATCACTTGATGTATCTTCCAACATGTTAATTTATAATTTCACAGATAGTTATTCAAACCAATGTTGTGTAATTCATAATACGTGTAGGTGTATGCCATGCATCTATGTGCCATCTAAATGTATACTGAAAAGCAGAAACAAGTCCCATGACAACTGCAAAGCACTGAATTGCTGAATTGTTGAATGTGTTTATTATGTGTCTTACTCTCTCGTCTTTCACTGAATTTGCTGTTGGGTAGAATAGTGATAAAAAAAATCCCTAAGTGTCTTCCTTCAAGCCAAAAGGAAAATCGAAACTAAAAATTCCTTCACAGTACCTTTTTGACTACACTAAAATTAGCTTAGGCCCATTATAAACAGCAATTCTATTTTCAAGCAGCAGGTGTCCTGTGAATTATTATTTTTTTTACAAATTGCTAAACCTAGTATGTGTTTATGTACATCTGGAGGTTCCAAGGAGGTTCAATCCAGGCTATATCAGCAACTGAACATATTTTACAATGAACTCACTTTGATTCTAGCCATTCATTTTTAATGAACCGGGGTCTTAATGTCCCGAGAGAATAACAGCAGATTGTTGCCCTTTATGAAATACTTTAATGTGTTCAAATATGCATTTTTGTATGTATTAATTTTCAGGTATAACTAAAAAGGTAAACACATGTTTGAAAAAAATGTTTTCTTTAATACATCAATTTCACTATAAATTATTTAGGAAATGTACACCAAAGGGCTACATAGAACAATATTTACAGTTAAATCGAAACCTAATGAGAAACGTGCAGCAATACACACAGGAGTGTGTTCTCCAGTGTTTTACGATTAGATGCAACTGTAAAAATTATATTCTCAATGTGTTGCCCTTATAAATAATGCATTGCTTCATTATATGGGAATCCAGCCTCTCCCCAAAGGACATATGGGGCTCATACTTGTTTCCATTCAAATGTTCCATCTGGGCAATCTTGTTCAATATCTGTGTTTATTGAGCTCTCTTAGTACTATAGTGAGAACAGTAGATAGAAGGACAAAATGCAAACCTATTATTAATTAGATTACTCAATTTGCAGTTAACATTGTACAGTATATTTAAAGGGGCTTTTTTACAGTATAATTCAACCTTCTATCTTCAAGCACTGTTACACAAACCTGTTTCAAAAAAGCATGGGAGTGGTGAAAAAAAACATTCAGTGCTTATCGTTAGTTTTCTTTCGCGTTCTTTATTTCTCTAACTAAAAGATCAATTTTATACCCCGGTTTAATAACGGCCAATCATCTATTCAGCAAATGGTTTCTGGAACTAGATCTGTTTGTTACTGAATTGATTCTCTTAGTCTCTTGATTGTATATTGAAGTTGATTTAAAAAGTGAGTTCCGATGTTTCTTAAGAAAATACACAAAGACCTTTTCTTCAATTAATAATAGGTTTATTATAATACATGCAGGTAATCATGTCCCAAGCACAGAACAGACAGATTCAAAGTTATTACGACTTTACAAAATGTTAAATACCCCTTAACACAGAGTGGTTCTCCTCCCCTGTCTCTGTCACTTAGCCAATGGTAAAGCAACTTATTAATGGGTGCTGGTATTTTTACATGCCCCCCACCCAGCCAAAGCCTGAATTTGAAAGGTTCCTTTGAAATTCAAAGTTACCAGATCTTATCCTGTTTCCCCAGACAGATAGGGCGTTGGAGGTGTGTGAGATTACAGGGGAGAGATAGTTAAGGATTTATTTCTTCTTACTATAACAATAGAATTGTAAAATGGTTAAGAATGTCTGGCCATTTTGCATGATCTGAGTGAGATACTTAAACATGAAGGAAACCAAAAAGTTCAGGTTTCTTAATGCACACACATACACATAAATGAAAGTAGTGTGTGTGTGTGTGTGTGTGTGTGTGTGTGTGTGTGTGTACCCCAATTGAGATGTGTTCAAAAGATGTGATGATATGTGTTCGAGGTAACCTTGTAAATGGCTTGCCAGCAAGAAATGACCATTTATGTTAACCAGTTGTTGTGTTTATTATCTTGGGTGTGTCCGTTTTTTCTCCAGCTGCCAGCGGTTGTTCGTTGGAGAAGGTGCCGCTGGTTAATTTAAGCATCTTCTCAAGAATATGCAACTTCAGATGACATGACCACTCGCTCCCACTTCCTCTGCTAATCCCTATGAACTAACAGCGCATAGGAGATTTGTGAATTTACTCACTCAAGTACATGGAATATGTGCTGTAAACAGACATTAAACCAAGCAGAATAATATCTGCTGTTATTTCTCTTTAACATGTTGCAACATCTCTCAGAGGCACTACAAAACCAAAAAATTGAGATTACTCATATTAGTAGAAATGACTTGAATTCCTGGCCAAGTATAAACATTTGAAACAACACAGCTTCAAATGTATTAAGAGGCAAAATGTCCATGTTAATTTGTGTTTCAAATTTAAATACATGTAAAAAAAAAATTGCTTTTGTATTATGATGTGTATACTGTTATTTAAATGGTCTGATTGTGGCAGTTGTATGTGTGACATGCTATACAAATGTATTGTGGTTTGTTCTTTTTTTCTGCTATGTACTGTACAGTGCTTTGCAATACTTTTGTACCAAAAACACTATATAAATGTAATAAATAAATCAATAAATAAATATAACCAATATGAATTAGTTGTCTTGGGAGGTCATTTGTACTTTCATTTCTGAAATATTTCTCTGCTATAATACAGTGCTATAGTAAACATTTCATTATGAAAATACCATGCTGATCCCAAGGCTATGAATAATGCATACATGCAAAGAATAATTTTAAATTATCTCGCTGTAGTGCAAACCTAGTGAGGAAAAAGTCCTAATAAACCTTCTGTTTGGTTTATTTCTAATTACAGCTTTTTAATGAAAAAATGAGCAAAGCTTAATAAATTATTTATAAATGGAAAAATGTAGGATTATCAAAAACAAGCCCCTCCCCCCACCCCCCCCCCCCCCCCCAAAACAAAAACTGTGACAAGCGGTTTTGAATCCATAAATCTAGACAGTTGCATTAATTTTCAAAAAAGACGTCACAAAAAATTCTCTCAAATGTCTCAGGCAACTGGGCTTTTGATAGATGGCAACTGTTGCAAGATTGTGTACTGACTGTACGAAGATTTATTCTAGCACATATTGGAAAGTTTAAAAAATGTTGTCATCTTTGTGGCACTAAGAAAATCTTGTTTGTACACAAAGCGTTTAATTTGATGCAATTGATAACATTTATGAAAGAATACATTTAAAATCAATTACTTTGAGCATAAGTTGTCTTACTTGTTAAAAAACATTGATGGGTGCAATTTACTGCACACTGTGGAGTAAAAGGATTCAATAATGAACAAAAGAAACAACATTAACTGAATACTGTATTCTATCAACAATTTCACACTTGCTTTCAAGAACCATTTATCACACTGCTTATTTTTTGAATAACTAACAGAAACATCTTTAGCCTGTCTTTAACCTAAATAAATGTTCTTATGTTATTCTAAACCTCTCCATCTCTGACACAAGCTAAACCTCTCCATTTATATTCTGGCCACTGCTCTTATCAGGTAATAAGAAGGCCATATCTGAATTTGCAAGGATGTCAATCACAGTTTAGCCTTCCAGATAATTAGAAACCCGACCTGGGGTTAAGCTTAGAACCGTTTTATTTAAGGAAAATAGAGGTATAAATGCCATTAAGAAAAGCAGATTCTTACATAGAGAGGTTTGATAAGGACTCCTCATATTTGCAAAAGGGTATTTTAAAATCAGGACTATGGAGACAGGAAAAGAAGCCAGGACTCGGATTGCTCCCTGTACTTTTCCGCCCCTGTCCAAAACATGAAAGGATATGAGGAAAAAAGGCTCATTTAGATTTCCTACCACGTTAGTGCAGAGAGATTACTGTTATTTCAGTAAGCTAAAACATTTCATTTTCTCTGAGTCATAGGATGGCAAAAAGCTTCTCTATCTAATAACTGTGAATACTTCAGCCCTAACTTGTAAGGATGAAATCCACTATTTCCGAAAGTGAGTCCTTTGTGCACCATTTGCTTTATATTGCTATCCTTTTGTAATTTCTTTTTTATCTACTGAAATACTTGATCAAGAAGATTAATGACCTAAACCTCAGTTATAAGAGGAGTCATTTGAGAAAATACTCCTCCAGTTAATGCAATGGTTCAGTATAACTGCTGCTCTGCTGTTATGGATATAAAGTGAGGGATTTCGTCTATTGATTACCAAAGGCTCACCGTGTTTAAGAATTGTAACTTACACCGGGGGCCGCATAATAGCACAATTGTACAGTTTACTACAGTATTAGTATCCAGACAGTTACCTTTATATTAACATTGAGTTTAACCCTTAAGTTATCATTACATCATAATAAAAAGAACAATAACATGTTAAACACCCAATTATAACCACGGGTTTTGCTTTTAACTTCAGAATAAAGGTTATATGAACTATCAATTGTTTTTTAAACCACGGGGTAAAAATGGGCCTTATACTTATCCTTAAAGCTAAAACTATCTGTAACCGATTCATTCTCATCACTATGTCTCCTAGCCCTGCAAACCTTTTCAATATCGACATCAAGTTATTACGCAAATATCATGCTTGCCAACATTTGGAAACTGTTCAGCAGGGTACTCGTCTCCAGGGGGGGGTCATACGCATCATACACATGGGAGGAGTCATACACAAAAAACACTCATTATCATATAATAGACGTACCCCCCCCCCCCCCAACTCAACACGACACGACCATCATGACCGTAAAAATAGACATAATGAAGCTTTCTTACCTTTGTATAAGTTAGTGATCAGCAGATGTGTTAGCCGCATGAAGAGCACAGCGTGTGGTTTTTACGAACTCTACTGAGCAGAATAAATGATTTTTTTTCAGGACTTTCTTCCTATATCGGGACGTGGGACATTTGCTAGGAAATCGGAACTGTCCCGACCATACAGGGACTGTTGGCATGTATGAAATATACCTTACATGCCCCAGAAATACAAAGAATCATTAGATGGTTTAGTGAATTTCAATAAAGAGGTCATTGTTCACATGGCATAACATCAGCAACAATGCATGAAATGAGGTGTAAAAATACTGTTTAATATTGCTCTTTCACTGTGACACTGGGTCTCCAGGCCCTATGTACTGATCACAGATTTCATAGATTTTTATTTATGTTTTTATTTTGTTTAATAATTCACTGATGATGAAAAATAGAATATCTTTAAAATGTGGATTTAAAAATGAAATTCTCTACAATTTAGTATTTACTGTTTCTCAGGTAAGCATTTGTCTACAATAACTCTAGAGAATTTACAATTTTGAATGGGACAACGCATTTTTATTCTACTTTAATAAATATTACGTTTAATCGTGACATATCTTGACCATTTTTACCGTGAAAACAATAAAGCCCTATCAATGATGTGTGGGGGATAATTAGTGATAGCTACAGTTAATTCAAGAGAGAACAATTATTTCAAGACACCAACTGAAACCCTAAGATGAGTTTTTAATGAGCTTACAGCCAAAGGGAAATAAAATTGCACTGTAATGTCAAGTAACTGAAGTCACAGCATTGCTGGTCCCTGATTAATACATTCAAATCCTAGGATTGTAGAAGCTCACGTCAAAGCACAAACCATCATGGAAAGAACAAAATAACATATTAATGAAGGTCATATTAGTACATGTGGTTCACTACTATATGTAAATCAGAAGCATTTTAAGGGGCTATGGTTTAAATACTTTGCAGAACATGAGGAGCTGCTGGACTGTAAACTCTAATACCTTTGTAGCTACCATTATTCTTGTACCTGCATTGTCCTTCCATGCTTTTACACTTTGCCACGCTGGTTAATTAAAACATGCTATTGCCATTGCCACAAGCAAGAAGGTGACCCAAATGTGTAACTTATTAGGCTGTTTCAAGGTACAGAAGGTACAGAACTGAGCATGCGTGCAATGCAAATATTTAGCTTTGGAATCCCTTTCATCTTTCAGTATTTGCCAACCAAACACTAAAAATAAACACCCATTCTACCCAGCTACACACTATCTTATCAGGAATATAAACCTTACTTTACAAGAGCACTGGACTTTTTTAACATGGGTTTGTTCATTAATGTATTGCTGGGTTATTTGATTTGTTCTGACGTTCTTCTGAGTCTCAAATCTATATTTTAATATTAGCATATGTACTTAGCAATTTACACTGTTTGTCACAGGAAGTCTACAAATGAGAGGAATGAGGGAGGGTGTGTGAATATGAGCAGAGGTGTGGGATAAAAAATACTGCTCAACAAGGGATGAATAACAATACCTTATTACTGATAACTGGACAACTACAATCTCTGGTAGAATACAATATTTACCTCCACCAAGAGGACACTCAGAATACAACACAGTGCATTTGAACCTCACAAATTACATTCAGAATGTTTACTTTCTTGTCACTGTTTTCACTCAGACTTCCAAATTGCGCTTGTTAAACACAGATCAGGTGGAGAGACAGCCCCAGCACTAAGTCACTTCCCTAGCTACATGACTTCCCTTAGGGTATAGACTCCCAGTATTTCCATCAGCCAACAGTGCTCATGCGATACCCAGGTTTATATGTGGGGGTTTCCAATCGCTCTCAAATATCTATTGGACAATCATCTCACAAAGCCCAGTGAGCAAGAGACCAAATACTGCATCAATATGTAGGCAAGGTTCAATACTTCTATATAATATTCTTAAATGACAAGGCCAAGAGGCTGACAGTGGCTGTGTTTACATGCCATTTAGAAAGTCGATACTCTCTCTCCGGTAATTATTTATGTGACATAGCAAGCACATACCACGCACATTCCACGTGCTATAGGAAGCGTGCGTCTAAAACACTGAACAACTTAAAGGGGTGGGTGAAATCAAGGTTCAAACACTTTGGGCTTTAAAATGTTCTCATTTTGCATACCACCTTCAACCAAAATACAATCAGCAGAGCAGTGGTACAAAAAACAAGACAACCCAACCACACCATTTCCTTCCACTTAAATGCCATTATGTGTTAACTGTTAAAGCATCATTAATCCCTTGCAGAATTACTGGGAAACAATGTCCAGCACTGCATGACATAGAAAAAGATCAAAGACATGGAATGTGATAATCACAACGTTAGTTTGGAATACAGCCCAGACTTGGGAGGTTATCATCTGCTACATAGTGAAATGAAGCACTGCAGTAACCTGTATTTAATACCAAAAATAAACCAAACAGAAAATACACTAATGGCACATTACAGAAAATGAGCATTTTACCAGTAAAGGGATATTGTTTCTTTTAACTGAATGAGATTATGGGTTTTTCTTTAAAAGAAGAAATGGGTATGGCTTTCTTTGCTATGATTCTTTATTTGTAATAAAGAACTGATGTGCAATTCTAGTTCACTTTGAGGGAACTAGAACTGAGGGTCCCACGAGTGAAATTGCCAGGGTTTGGTCTTCTTTTAGAATTGTTGTATTATGTTTATTATTATACACAGATAAGCTTTCATCCATTCAGGTATCCATCCACTCACCCATGTCAGGACAATCAATGCATCTTGTTCAGTGCTGTCCATGCACTGGGCATTTGGTGCTGTGCATGTTCCTCAATTGAAAAAGAAAGTGATCCTCTCAATTATTATTATTATCGGAACTCAACAACCTCCAGGGCCTACTCACATCTCCAGCACCTTACTTAAAGAAAATATTATGGAGTGCCACACGGTGCACAGCACGGACTCATTATTTAAAAATGAATTTGAAAGATGATGTTAAATAACTTCGGGCCAGTTGCTAATAATTAGACAATAAAAGGCAAATGGGGTTTACCCAGATATGGACAGGATTTTAAATAACTTAAATGAATAAAAATGACATTTAAAAATAAATGCAGTACAGTATATGACCATATAGTTGTCCACTGAAGTCAACTCCAACCGTCATTGCTTGGCTGCCCAAACCCATTTATGATCAAACAAGCAAAACATATTTACAGAAACATTTCTCGGTGTACAGGGGTTAGCCCAGATCAAAGGTGGCCAAGCCATGGCGTGAGCAGGTACTGTAATCCCTTTCAAAATAAATACAGTGCATTTGTCATCCACAAAGCTCTCAGCAGTCATCCAGAATGAAAATGTGTCTTTTTTTTTTTTTTTAAACCCAGCATTCAGATCTTCAAGGGAAGAGCTTTTTGCTTCATAATAACTGCAGATGTTATTTAAAATCCGTAATACACACATTAACAGAAATAATAGAATAAACACAAGTATTACATTCAAAGTTTAATACAAATTACACCAAAACGGTGTACTTCTGCAGTGTTCTATCCCTTGTTTTTATGTATTTTGCTGCCATTAAGAGATAGCCTAACAACTACTGTACTGCACAGAGTAAATGAACGATTCTGTTCCAATGTTCGAGAGAATTAAAAAAAGAAACAATGCTAGTATTTAAAAGATTTCATGTTTTACAGTACGTGTCTCGTGGCTGTCGACCATATGTACATTTTGGTATGTGGCTCGTAGGGTCTGGAAGTTTGGCCACCCCTGCCTATAGTTTGGGACTGATTTATCAAACTATGGCGTTATCTGACACCTGCTTGAAATAATTTATTATTATTATTATTATTATTATTATTATTTATTTCTTAGCAGACGCCCTTATCCAGGGCGACTTACAATCGTAAGCAAATACATTTCAAGTGTTACAATACAAGTAATACAATAAGAGCAAGAAATACAATAATTTACTCTCAGGATCGCAAGTGTGTTTGACTCCATCATCAAAGATGTAAGAATTCGGCCTTGTTAATATGTTAATACGTTAATGAGCTGTTATGTGGCCCTGGGCTTTATTCAGCATTATTCAGCCCACAATGGAGTCTTTTGCGAAACCTTTCCTCTAATGAACAGTGCTCTGCATCTGAAACAAAGATTTATGGTGGAAAAATCTACTAGCTATTTATTTTTCTAGGACACCTTAGCACAACCGTTTACTCTCTCGCTGTACAATTAATAATTTTTCACTACATTGTAAAGCATCTATGGGGAATTCAGTTTACAATTTCATGTCAACAAAGAATTGCCAAGAATTGATTTTACTAAACTGCTTTTTTTAAGGATACTAGTCCCTTGCAATATAATAATAAGGCCCAGCTGGTTCAGTTATATCTGTTTGTTACATAATCAGAATTTACTGAAACCTATTTTCTTACTTAATTGATTAATCACGCCTCTTAAATCAATTATCCTACTGATATGTGCATGATTATACATGCGTTAATTCATAACACAAAGCATTTGTACTGTCTATTGTCTAATAGATTCAGTTGAAAAAAGCTAGCTTAGCTTCAAATATATTTTATCCTCAGGTGCATTGTAAACTATTACAATGTGATATTTGCATGGCTAATTATAATTTAATAATTAGTTCAATACAAATTTTAAAACAGAAAAGGTTGCCAAAAAACTGTTGAAATGTGCATTAGTTTTTTTTAGATTGTTATACAAAATTATAATTCAAAACATTAATAGTGTTGATTTTCACCATTGGGCATTATTATTAAGCCAAATTAAATTCCTATGTTTGTAATGATGCAAAACAGACACGCATTCATGACTGGCAGTTTAATGGCATTTAAACTCCATAATTGCAATCACAGCTCTTTGCTGGAAGCTAAAAGAAATGCAACATTTTCACTTAATCAAAGCTAATCTGCATACATTAAATTAAGACCTATTTTTGTAAACTAAATTTACATAGCTTCTTTCCACAAGAAACCTTTTTACTAGAATCTTTTTACTTATCTTTTTACTAGAATATACGTTGTCATTATGATTTTCATTAACCTCGACATTTCACTTTTAAACTCATTAAAGATCCACTGTAAACAAGCAACCATGTTAGGTTATTTCAAACACAGAAATCACAAGGGAAATGAGGATTACACATCTCCTTAATCCTAGTAAAGACACAAAGTGTTGAATTTTTTGTTTTAAAGGCAACCGTATGTACAATATTCCTCTCTTAAATATCCAGAAGTAGGTTTAAAGTACTGCAGTATTATTATTATTATTATTATTTGTTTATTTAGCAGACGCCTTTATCCAAGGTGACTTACAGAGACTAGGGTGTGTGAACTATGCATCAGCTGCAGAGTCACTTACAATTACGTCTCACCCGAAAGACGGAGCACAAGGAGGTTAAGTGACTTGCTCAGGGTCACACAATGAGTCAGTGGCTGAGGCGGGATTTGAACCGGGGACCTCCTGGTTACAAGCCCCTTTCTTTAACCACTGGACCACACAGCCTCCTCTTAGTAATGGATTATTCTTCTCTGGTATACATTGGGAGCTGGTTCCAAATGCTGAAGAGCATAAATGAGAAACATGCTGCCATTCTAGGTGGGTCAAGCTGTGTTTTGCCAAAACAAGCCTTTGTTCGGTGACGAGAGTTACAGTAGATTGGGAAAAAAAAACAGGTAAGCAACTCTGATTGTTACATATGGTATTGCTATTCTCGAACCAGTGTTGTGTCATACACTGCCTTTACAGTCCCCCGTTGGTGAGATGAGATGAGATTAAAGGCTCTATAATCCACTAATGCAGATGAGCCTGGTTCTTTTGCGTTGTGATCGAGGTGCTTGCTTGCGGTGTGCGGGTCGCTGGTTCGTGCCCAGCCTTTTCCCAGTTACACATATATATCTGGCCTTTGTATTAAGGCTGTTGTTGGATCCACTCACGATTCAGTTATGTTGCATGCATAGGTTCACTCTGGGATACAATAGTTGAGGGAAAAGATATGAATGTAAAGTTAATGTAATCTTAAGCATTCTGTGGCCAACCTGCCTAATATCAGATTACATCGCCTTTTGCTGGAATGAAAGCCTGGAGCATGATGATGACAGTATTGTAAAAATGTTGTTTAGAGCAGTGGTGTGCAAAGTGGGGGTGCGGAGAGTCAGTAATGGGGGTGCGACTATGACTAAGGGGGCAATTCTGTAAAAAAACATATATATAATATATATATGTGTGTGTGTGTGTATATATATATATATATTTTTTTTTTTTTTTAAAGGATATAACATTTTAAATAAATACATAAATGACAGCTAATTAGACCAAGTTATTACCTTTCAAATGAGCCGTTGACAATCACTCTAGGACTTGTAGAACCTGAGAAATGATGTCTGAAGTGGCGAGTGTGAGTGAAACTGCAGTGAACAGAGTCGAAATGATGGGGTGACAAGTGTGAAAAAAAACACTCATGTTTTAACAGCTGTTTTTTCCCGGATTTCATTTTATTTTTTCCTAGATTTAACCAAAAAAAGTCCAGATTTAGCAAAATACATAAATGTTAACAAACACATTCTTAAAAGTCAGAGTGTAACGGCAACTCTGCAGCATACAATGCCAAATCAAACGCGTCAATGGGTGTGGACATGCATGTTGTTAGCTTCAGATTTAGTAAATATTTTTTTGTGAAAGCCCAGATTTATTTTTTCAGGTTAATTTTTTTAGATTTAATTGCTGAACGATAATATTTTTCAGATGTATCTGTTAGGTAAATGTTCATATTTCCAAGTTAAAAAATCTGTGTATTTTTTCACAGATTTATTTGTTACAAATGTTAGCTAAATGTTGACATGCCAATTGTAAAAAATAGTTATTAGGTAATACTTTGCCATAGAATGATTTCCTTTTGTCTGGAACATACCAATAACTCATTGGCATTAGAATTACATTATCTATGAAAATGTGGTCAATACTACAGAGTGAGTTAGGAGAACCAGTTTCAATAGTGTCTAAGGTAAAAAATAGAGGTCTCTATTTGCAATGAAAGGGTCATGGGTTCACTTCTCACCTCCTTCCTCTGTGTATTCATTTGTGGAACTGTATATGTTGGTCCTGAGGCCCAGCATTCGATTTAATAGGATCTGTTCGTCACTTCATCCTTTTTTAAAAGTGTAATCCCTATGGTTTCAAAATCTATTTCCCTTTCCTTTATTATCTTCAGCACTCTTCTGCTCCATTTATCATTGTGCGGTTGAAAAGAGGCGACGTGAGAAAGCATATTAGCGTTGCACTGTGAGCTGAAACCCAAAGATAAAGCACTGGACTCCACACAACCAGCGTTGAGGAGTCTTTTCAGAAGCTAAAATCATCCTTACAAAATTAGACAGTATACTGTATTCAAAATTATTTTATCTAAAAATATGGCACATCAAACTGTTGAATTGGCAAACACAATAACTATGCAGGGATGGAAATAAGGCTTACATTGCATAGTTGTTTGATCCATTACTGGCTTTACTATGAGATTAATAGAACACACCAGAGCTTGTTACCTATACACTGTGGCTAATCAAGCTCCTATTAAAACCTGGAATGGGTGAAACTGCTGTGCAACAGGAGTCTTTCTGCTATGCACAATTTGGGACATTTTTTTTTTTTTTTTTTTTTAGATGTACTACTCATTAAAAAAATGTCCTTTCTTCCATATTCCAAAGCACTTCAATTTATTTATGCCAACAAAATGTTATTAGAATTAGGCCTGCTGTAGATTATGTATTGAACAAATAACGTTTTCTAACTCTCTGATGTACAGATATCATTCTCATGGAGACCAGAGTCACCTAAAATCACTTTTAAATTAGTAAGACTCATTGATTATCAATCCATTGCGTGTTTAACATTGACTGGTTAAGCTATTTTTGTCATAGTGAACGAAACCTGTCAGTGCTCCGTATTTAATCAAGATAATAAACTGCTAGAACAAGTTACTGTTTATGGCAAGTATTTGTCTTTCAGACGCTCCACAAAGATCTCTGCATGACCGGCTAAAATCACTTGCTACCCATAATAGGCGTTCATGGTTAATTACTGTTTTTTCAAATCTACTGCACTGCACATCATTTGTACTCGTCACCAACATCACATACATTAGCACATATTGCAGCTGTACAGGTGAAGACAATCATCCATCACTTTCGAAATAGCTGTCTGTAATTATCAAATTCTGAGCCTGTAGCTCTGAAGAAACAGCTGCACAAGCCGCGCCAAAACGAATCTCAGTCACTCACTGTCTGCTGCACAGAAAAACTAGAATAACACACAATACACGTTTGTGTTTTCGCTTATTCCGTTCTACCACCTAAAATACCACGCCCTGCACGCCCCATGTCTTTTAAACCTGCAGTATCCTCCGGTCATGTTCAGATTCACACTAAAATAAATAAGACCCTTGTGCCATGCCTGTGTGTTTATGCACAAAGTAGTGTTTGCTGTAGGTAAACACATTTCCTTCCCCGCTGAAAACGGATTGTCACTACCTCACTCTATAAGAGCTCCAATTCTATTTTAAGAGAGTCCCTGATATACTTGCGCAGCATGATAATAACTGGCATTTGCAAGCTCTGTTAAAATGAATGGATTTTCCAAAAAAAAAAACTATACAGCTTACACTTTTAATAAAAAAATTAAAATGTACATAATGGTACACTACACCTTTAACAGAAGTTTTAAGCCAAAACGCTTTGCATTCCAACGCGCACGTGTTTATATCCTGTCAAAGTTGAAAATCAAAAACAAAACTAACTTCATCTTAATAGGAACATGGTGACGTATTTTTGTGCAAAGTGCAAACACACGCCAGGCACTCAAAACATCTTAAGTTTTTACACAAAATGTACTATTCAATATTAAGTTACAGTAATGCACATAGCATTACGCAGTGGGAAACGTTAAGAAAAAGTGAAAAATGAGCAAGACCACACAGAAGTGTAGAATATAGTGCACTATTCTTTTGGTGACTATGCACATCACTGTTGTTAACAAAAACATATAAGTACTTAGAGGAACCTTACCTTCACTGCTTCATCAAATCACTCAAACATCATATCTGCATTTAAAACACCGTGCAGTACTGGCAACTACGGGCAGAAAACCGGGAGCCACCAATGAAACCGTGTAACTTCCTGTGAACACCACGGTGCTCTGACACAAGACAGTGGAGAGCAGCGAATATAATCAGCTCTCTCGTCGGAGAGAGCCAACTCCACAGCAGAAGCAATTGGAAACTCAATATGCAGCAACAGACACCGAACGCTGTGTGCGCACGCTTCTTCGGCATAGATTTGGAAACGCGCACCTGACAACGGACGGGTGGGGCCGCTGTTTCAGAACTACACCCGTCACACCTGACTTGTCATTGTAACCAGCAACATGGATGCAGACTGTACTTTTCTCAGCACTACTGTACAACTAAGCAGACCATTTGGACTGGCTATAATTTATTGACACATGATACAGTGTTTATTATTATTATTATTATTATTATTATTATTATTATTATTATTATTATTATTATTATTATTATTATTATTTTCTTGCAGAAATGCAGCACGATCCTTTCAGTTATTTAAATCAATACATTTTGGGGAACTAAAATCAATCACACAATAGAACTACACTTTTGTATTATTATTTAATCTATTTCCAATCTGTGAGGTTTCCAAATTTAAAACAAAATGACCAGTGTTAGAATTATACATCTTTATTTATTTATTCATTCATTTATTCATGAATTGAAAAAAATAACGTAAAATTACCATTGTCAATTCTGCCCTGTGTATACATTGCTGGATAGAACACGTGCAGTATCTGTTTCACACCCATAATCGGATTCAATTTTATACTAAAATACAATGATCTTTGCCTGTTTGATAAATTGTTCTTAACATGTTATGCACTGCACTTTATCAGACAGACAACCTTTACTGTTTATTTTGCATTCCCAGGCTCTCGAATGGCTGGATTTGGTGGGCTGTGTTCGTATCTATTTTTTGTTTCTGGTGGATTTCTAGCATTTAGAAAAGCTATTTAGCACAGGAACGTGGGTGAAAAAATACATATTCTAGATCAATGTTTTTTTTTTTCATCTCACAGTGGAGCCTACAGGCAAATCACATTTATTTTCATATCTCTTATGGTCTCAAAATCATTCCTGCAAATATCCAGGCATGTTTTTGCTCACAGGAAGCCAGGGGAGATGGGACAGCCTATTTGGTACTTTCCATGCCGCGGTGCTTCGGTACGGTGGCAGAATCAAGCTTGCGTTCATCAACGGAAGGCTAAATGCAGCCAGATCCATCGTAGGGACCAGACTACAGCGTTCGTTTAATCTGGGTGTGTTTGAGTTTGGACGGCATGCTCATTGGTTACACTCACAGAATGTTTGTAGATATCAACCAGCCTGAGGCAAGTCAGCAAGACAGATAAAAACACAGCCCACCAAATCTATCCATTCAAGAGAGCCTGCAGATGTGGTAGGAGCAGGAAGATAAAAAGGAAAAACAAGCACTTTTATTGCAAGATCATGTTTGGTGAGCTCAAGGGTCTTAGGGTTTATAAATGGGAGCTAATTAGGAAGGATGTTTAGGATTCCTCCCTTATGCATTCAATTACTGTTGGCTCTATCTGTATCTATAATGAACTGAACTGAGGATAGTAGGGTGCAGTTCATGGAATGGAAGCAATCACATTGGAATGACCCTTGTGACCCCAAACTGATCTGGATTGTAACCAGTTTTTTGCAGTGGTTTTTCTTTTTTTTATATAGGGAAAAGTTTTCTGATTTTAGTTAAGAAATAACTTATATTACAGGTTATGTCTAATCTTTTTATTCACATTTATTTATCTAAATTTTCCATTGCAGACAATGGCACCTGGTGGCCATACAACTCATCCCTAAACAGAACGAATGTGAGCTCATCCCTCTCATTCATAAAAAAAGAGCCAATATCAACTACAATTACTAATTGAATTATTTGATATGTTTTGTGTTATCCTTACAGTTGTATAAAAAAAATCACCCCTATTCAAATATTGAAAAATTTTAAAAATCAAAAACAGCTTACTGGTACTTTATGCCTCTGGAAAGGAAATAATGCATTTTGCATTAGCAATGTGTTGTCATTTTATTATATGCTGGTACTTGCACTACCTAACATCACTATTTTTGAATCAAATTAACAATTCATTAAATAGTTGAATAGTTGACCCAGATCACCTGTCTTTGATCATTGGTGGGGAATCCACAACTGTATGGAGTCTCAGTTCACCTCCCGTATCCAATATGCATGTAACACTCAAGGTAATTCCTTTGAATGCAGGATTCACAGGGGTGCTAATTTCTTCAGATATATGGATGTGCCACATCCTCTGCTGTAATGGGGTCACCCCAGTGAAGTCAAAAAGCAGATCTATGCCATAGCAATGTAGAGTCTTCTCTTGATGGTAAAATGAATGTGTAGCCTAGCAGCAGATCTGTTCTTTTGCGATAATCCCTTGGCACACCATGTAATATTTACATCCCAGCTGAAGCAGATAACTCTCCATGAAGGCATGCATTAGATTCCTTCTTTCAGCTAACCACTCTAAGACAAATGAGAGCTGAAGGAAATTCTTAGTTTCCAAAGAAACCAGAATTATTCATGGAGTGTTGCAACTGGGTCTGTCATCTTTCACATTGGATAACAATTATTCCCTGTTGATGTTGAGTAAACCCCCCCCCCCAAAAAAAACACAAAAAATCATATTTATTAACTAATTTGATTCACTAAAATAACATATATTCACTTTAAAGTGTGTGTGTGTGTGTGTGTTTGTTTGCTTGCTTGTTTGTATTTTCCTGTACCTAGTTATTCTATAATAGCTGGGATCCTGTCACATGTAAATAAAACAAGTTACAATTAAGGTCTCACCAGCAGAATCCAGCTTGTTGTGATTATAATTGATTATTAAGACTCTTTTTTTCAATATTACACTGAACAGGACTTTGTAGCATTATCAATATGCTTTCTTAATGTGTTATATATACAATGTGTAATTATCAAAATATATCATTTTAATATATAATTTCTATGAATTGAAGCATGACCCTAAAAAAAAAAAAAGTATGTTATTGACATTTTAATCATTAATCATCATGTAAGTATCCAGTCAAAAATAGAATAGTATTTGCTAGATTTTACAGATTTGTAATATTTTTTTTGTTTGGAAACTTTACTTGTATTGTGCTTAGATGTAGAAGTATATGTGGGTGAGCAGTGCTTTTGGAGATATGTTGGACTTATCTTGAAAGAGAACTTAATCTGTGGCCCAAAGATGCACCAAGATATTACCTGTAAACAGTAATTAAAAAAAAAAAATCATGTTATATTGTACTTGCACTATAATGTATTGTGCCACAGTAGTGTTATGAGAGCAAATAAATTGTGTGTTTTGTAATAAATACTTAAAACAGTGGCAGCTGATTCTGGGACATCGTCAAGCCACTGCACAGGAAAGTACTTTGCCATGACAACAGGATTGAACAAGCTTGTCACTAGTTACAATTCGATAATTAAAGCTGTAGTGCACTAACAAGTACTAACATCCCTAATGCATTTTGAATGATGTAAAAGGAACAAGGTCTTCACATTAAAAAAAAAAAAAAAGCACTGCGCATCCTGTGCTTTATATTTTGTGCAATTCTTCACTGCGATTCTTGTGATAACATATTCATAATTTATCTTTTGTTAGTTTTATGTAAAAGGCACAGGACAAGTCATAGTCATTATGCCCTATCCTTTATTGAATGGCATTGACAGGAGACTGGAAACCTGGAAAACATGAGGAACATGAAGGATTGTATCATGGACATTTAGAACATCCTGATAAACAATAGATCCTCATTGATATTTCATTGATTTACACAATCATTCTCTAGCACCAGTGAGTTATGACAATTTTCTCTATATCTCTGTTATCTGCTTGTCAACTTGCTTGAAGAACAGACCCCGACCCCACCTAATCTTTCTCACTCATTTATTTTAGGAACTTTTTTCGACATCAATTTTAGCAGTCTCGCTCCTTAAAAAATGAAATGGCAATGCATTTTAATGGAGTGTTCTTTTAAAATATCTCTTAATTGTTATGTTCTGTCATATCTGTGTACCAGATAATCTACTGTAAATGTCCTTAAGCAAATAGTTTGATAATGTCTCAAGACAGAGAATTAATTGGAGATGCCTAGGGATGACATTGGGGCAAACACTTCAAAAGTGAGAATTTTTTTTTTTGTTGTTGTTTTGGTGTACGTTCTGGGGATTAATTGAAATATATTGATTTCTGTGTGAGATGGTAGTGTTTGCATAGCTTCTATCTGCCTTGCAGTACTGCAACATGATAACAAAATCCACAGAGAGAGACAAAGGGACTGGTGCTTTCATGCAGAAAATGGTCATGTCCTATTTTTCACTTGGTATGGTGCGGTCTCCTATAATGCTATTTGAGCTTCCTCATGAACATTTAAGACATATCTTGTCACAGATCTCTTAGGAAATGGTATCTTAGGCTCCTCTCCAGAGAACCCCATGGCTGTAGCTATGTTTCTATTATGTTAAGCTATCTTTAAAGTGGCGCTAGCAAAGACTTCAAACCCCACCTCATACCATGCATAGACACAATTAGCTCACGTCCCTAATCATGAAAGTTGTAGCCTTGATTTTCACTGTGCCTCGTCTGAATCCTTATATTTATAAATTTTACAGTTTTCCACACATTTCCCATGCTTATGATTTGTCATGTATTCTTAATGATTTTATGATATGTTTTTTTTTCTGCACTAGCATGGTAAAACACCCCGTTTATAAGGGAAAGGAATGTCATTTTCCGTAGAGAACAGGGGTGTTATTGAGTGTACAGCTAACTATCGAGAGAGGTGATCTCTTCGCCCTTTTTTATCTGATTAATTTGTAATATCAGAACTCCATTAAATGGCTGGTGCTCCGTACACAGTAGCCTTTGCTTGTAAAAGCTTGATCAATAAATAGAGCATTAAAAAAGCAGGTGCTGGTGGGCCAGTATAAGAATTACCGGTATGTATTGATTGACCGAAAACTCCAAATCTCATTGACGAAAATGGCTTCATAATCACATCTCCAAAAGCTGAATTACCTCTGTGTTCTTTACAAAAACACAATTCCTCTACTGATGCGTTACATCACAGCATTACTTGCATGAACGTTCAGACAATATCTTCTCTGCCTTATGGCAGTGCTGAGTGGAGTGGCTCAGGATACCACTTAGGATTACGATTTATAGATCTGAATCAGAAAAGTGAGCTAGTGAAAGCCTTTGAAAAGGGCATATTGAATGTCATGTATCAATTGTATGTAGAGAACTGTAGAAAATTGAACACTGAGCCATTACAATCAAATAGAAAGGAGTATTTTGCGCTTGTTCATGCTTTTGTTCTTTTCATTACAGACATGTGTACAAGACGATTATTGCTTTTTTGGAACTTTGACCACTGTCAACGATCATACACTGAATAGAAATGACTACAATCCATCCATTAGCAGCTTTACAAATTAAGTAAAAGGTCTTCTCTTGGGGAAAATGTATTTATTTAGCAGAAATGATATCTAATTATTTTCACTTTGACTAGCCTTAATACTTATAAGGTACAGTAACTATAATACTTTTCCCATGTATATTATACTACACAGTAAGTAGTTACCTTGTTTGGGGGAAAAAAACATATAAATTAATACATATTGTGCATTTGTATTTGAACCCTTTCAGTCCTGAATTATTTTTATCGAGCTGAAGAAGGAACTCCTTTATTGAGTATACATGAAAACAGAAAAAATATATACATATTTAAACATATATGTATTCACTATCTAAGAGTCCTGTGAGGTTCCAACATGATTTCTGACAGCATGTGTTCTAAGATAAGGACTGAAAGGGTTAATATGCCACAGAACCAAATTTTGTTTTGGAGGATTGTCAAGAAATGTGTGTGCCCGTGGTCCTTTGATAAATCATTTAACCACACTGCTTTGCCTGCCTAGGCAAGTGATGTGCAAATGCAAAGAGGATATTACAAGGAATGTGCATTATGTGTCTTGTCTATTTCACATGCTAAAATATTACACTTTCTAGCATAATATTAACATTTCTTTTCAGATTTGAAAGTACAGTACAGTGGAAATCTCTTCATTATGGCCATCAATGACAGATAACAAGTATGCTAATGGTAATATCATATGACAATTATTATTATAATATAACAATCATTAATAAAGCCTGTGTCACACTGTTGTTATAGACAGGATTCCTGGTCTTTCTGTATCGGTATCACTAAATGTAATTCCAATGAAAGTGCTTTGAAATAATTGTGCAACAAATTAATCAGTTTTTAATATGAATGTGCAATAAGCTGGTTGTTCAATATCTTTCCCATTAAGACCCAAGCGCAGCACTCTAACACAAACAATCAATGGTGTGTTAATTGAATCTAAATACATATTGCTTCACATTCCCTCCGGTAATCAAATTTATCATGCATTTCCTACTAGCTGAAAGCTATCTGAATGTGTCAGTCCTAAAGTCTAGCTTGTGAAAGAAATATCCAATATGTGACTGCATTTCTGAATGCATGCAAAATAGCATTCTATAAAATATATATTTTTGTAACATGGTTACAAAAAGGTGCAATAATCATAAATAAAAATGAAATGATCGTGATATTCTGTGGCATAAATTACAAATGTACAGTATGCATTGCTTACCAGTACCACTACTATCAGCTGACTTTTGCACAACTCTTGATGCGGGCAACACAAATGATGCTTACATAACACAGTTTGTGTTGTGGTGCTGCAACACATTTAACCTGAACAATAGTTTTCACCATGGCAAGTATGAAGACAGTGGTGTGTGAATTGTATTTTCATTGTTCATTTTAAATGTTTTCAAATGATATTTCTGTGACCCAGAACATTCCACTTGAAATGGATCCAATTAATTTATTAAATACTTTTTTTTTTTTCCTTAACAGGTCAAATTAAGAAGAATGTATTATTCGGCCTATGCAAATACATTTAAACAATGTTGTGCAAAGGTGACTTTATTGGTCTCTATGACTATAGCAGCAATATAAAACGTTTTTGCTTTTTAACAGCAATGAGGAATTGCATATCAGAGGCATGCAAATGTATTCTCCAGATGATTATAAGCAAATCTTACACAGGCAGTGAATGTAATAATCCCAAACTACTTCCCAGTGAGAGTTTGTTTGCATCGGCAAGCATAAAAAAAAAAAAATGTGGTTACAAAAAACATCCTACTGTGAAAGATCATTAAATACGTGTTTACCACCTTCAAAAGCTGTTTTTTACACATTTAAGATAAGAGCTTTGCACCTTCTAAGCCAACACTGAAGATATCAGCTCTATTATTCAAAGCGGTGGTTTAGGTGCTTCCAATACCAAAACAAACCGTCAGTCGAATAGCTAGTATCTTATTTGTCTTTCGATAAACACTACGTCCAATGATTGGCAAGGAATGGATTTATATCTTACCTCAATCCATTGCGTCCCTGCTGTGTGCCAGAGTTCGCCTCCTCTTCCCCAGCCTTCACCTGCTTTTTGGCTTTGTCAAACGGGGTGGGCAGCTATCCTACACCCCTGCCCATGGCTTCTCTACAGTCAGCCTGTCCACTTATCTGCTAGCTAATTCATGGGCCGAAGTACCCCGAAAGGCAAAACCAAAGAATGTAGTGTAAAATATATATATATAATGTAGTAGTGTTAATAGTGCTTTAATAAATAACCTATCATGACTTTCCTGACTGAAATATTGTGCTGCACTGTAAAATGATTTCATTATACAATATAGAGTATAAGGTAGCCTCCTTCCTGCAAGGGGTATTGCTGCAGTACCAGAGGTTGCTTAATATGTCTTCCACAATACATCAACATGCATGCTTGGACGCTGAGACAACTGGTTGCTGGAAATGGTGCTGAGATGATAGGCTCCAGGCCTGCAGTAATACCATATGGTCTTTCATGAGCTTTAAAAGTGAGCTTGAAATGTAGAACATGGTACTAAGGCATTTATAAGACATGTCATGTCACAAAGCTTTACTCTAGTAATGTGTCATTCTAAAGCTGTAATACACTTCTATTCCTTAATAATGATCTAAGCATTTTAGAACAGATTTTTATAAGATTTTTAAACTAGAGTCAATTGGGTATGCTGTGATTTCTAATCATTCCTCAGGCCTTTTGAACACCCAGTTTACATCTTCTTTCTTTTTGGACGTAATGCAAACGCTTTTCTTCTCCTGGGGCAGTGTGAAAAATGAACAGCTTCATTCTTCCTTGGGCATTGCTTTACATCATGGCTCCCAGCAGAAAGATGGTACTATCTAGAAATAGATTTTAAAGAAGCTGTGTTCTTGCAACACCACTGTATTTAAATTGCAAATCAATCCCAACACCTGAAAAGACATCTTTCTTGGGAGTTGAATGAAAGTATTTTTGTATATTTGTAACGATCAAAGGCTCTGAAAATCAAATACATATTGTGGTTTATAAAAACAAGTGCAATACTGTACATGGAAATAACCCCAAAATAAGTGAACTTCATTCTAGACATACTGTATGTTGAACAGTACATTCTCCAATAACCATCATTCTTGTCATAGGTCGCTCTGTAATTTGGACCAACATTTCACTGGTAGCCTGGGGAATCTTGTAAGGATATTTCCTGTATAAACTGTTATGGTGCTGTATCGATAGCTGTTCTATGGGTTTATGGATTTTAGTTTCCCCCGTTCCCGGAATGGCTTGCCTCCATGGCCACATGAGAGCATTCGCTATTAACTTCATTAAACACGAGTGCTGCCATCTTCAGCAAGGACAACTGGCACGGTATTAATAGTGTTACCATGTGTTAAATCTGCCCATATGACATTTTACAGTCTTCTAAAGGCTAAATGGTACTTCCAAGTTCACTGTTATGGGACTGAAGATGTTGGGTGTATATCACAGAATTGTGAACTGGAGAGCACATTTTGTTTGATGGATTGCCCATTTACTGAAACTGCGCATTACTCTTTGTGGAGTATTGATAGTTAATTGTATGGCTTTAGACAGATTTAATAGACTATGAGAATTACTGTTGCCATGGAAACACTTTGGATAAGACATATGGGTTGCTGCTGTTAAGTGTGATCATTTTGTACCGATCGATTTGTAAATGGAATCCTATTCTTTAAATAAAAGCCAATTTGTAGATGGTTAAAAAAAAAAAAAAAACACTGAATAAATTATATACTCACCCAAGAATTACTGCACAGAAGATGTCTAAATCTTCTGGGATACAGAGCCCCTTAAAGGAGTACTGTGTAGAGAATGGACTCGATTTTTGTGTAGCTGTGTAGATGTCATCACAGGAATGCTTGGTGGCCTCCAGTGAGAATTGTCTCCACTGTATAGGATGCTCTCCCAACATAACTCTGCTGTCAGCACTGTCCTTCTTCACTGTCACCTCTGTTACCCTCTGCCTCCCACACTCCCCCGGCAGCAGCTTCTCCACTTGATTGTTCTTCCTTGTGCAGTGAATGTGGGACTGCACTTTCCACTGCCTGGCAGTATTTAAGCTGCTCATGTTTTCTTGCTAGATGATGTGAGAGATCACTTCTTCTCTTGGAACGTGCTCCAAGCTTGCTCCGATTAATCCGGTCAAGTTCGTCGGATTTGCTTCCAGTTTTGAAAGGCAGTTCCTTATAATGTATGGGCAATAAGCATTGTTAAAGAAATCCCTTTTTGTTCATCACTGCTTTGCATAACCAACTTCCCACTATATCACACTCCTTGAATTAGTTTGTCAAATTGCTTTAGGTTCTTCCATTTTTGTCGTTCTGTTTCCAAAACCCCTGGGGATAATTGCTCAGAGGTCTGAGCATATTAATCAGAATATGCAGAAACATTCCTCATCATTGTTGCATTCACATGGATCAACAAAATAACAAAGAGCATAGTAGCTTGACTACGGAACACCCTTAAATGGTCTGAGCGTCTCATTGGTCTTTTGCTCTTAACTAAGAAGTATAAAGTAGACTGTGTTCTTTCTTATTTCTTGGCCAAAAAGGAAGAAGGCAAAAGAGGTGTTTGTTGTAAATGCGACTTCATGACATATTTCCACTTCAACAATATAATGATTTAATATTAACAATAGCACACATACAGCCCATACAGCAATTCATAGAATAACTGCACAGTGACTTAGAAGAACAAAAAGGTGTTATAAAAATCTTCACAGCTCTGTAAATGAATACCATTCTGTAAACAACCTTAGGCGACTGGAGTGTGGGCCATTCACACCACTTGAGGGCAGACCTTCAAATCTGCATTACCTCACTCAGCTTGTCTCTTTTTTTTGTCTTTTGTAGTTGAATTACTTACTTTCTCGCTGGGAGAATTTGCAGCTCGCCTGACTATGATAAATTTGGTATTAGATTGCACCTCTAATGGGATTACAGTTAAATCTAAGTAAATTAAATTCTAGAATTTCAAGGGATCAGCATAAAATGTTGTCTCATCAATTCATATTATCAGGAATCTAAAGCCAAATGCATGCTGTCAGTTTTTATTGAAGTTACAGTAACACTGAAATCCAATTTAACTTACAGAACAATGACAAGTAATGACAACTGTGTTTTATAGAAAATATGGCTGTAAGTGAACTTTTAAAAAGTATGCATTGAAATGAACTGCACTTGAAATCTGCATGTCCCATTCTGATCACAATTTTAAACCACAAAAGCAAGGCATCCTCAACATCAGGGTCTTGAGCAAATCAGAAACATTAAGAACTTGCATCCACAGTTAATAGTTTTATTATTATCTCTGGTGCGAAACTTGAAAGATTTCTTGCTTTTCTTGTAGTTTACGTCACTCAATTATTAATGGTTGGAATGCAAGGGTATACAAAATAATACAAGAATCAGTTATACAAAATAACAAGTGAATGATTTACAGTGAAGTTCATCGCATCATACTACTGTTTTGCATCATGCCAGTATTTCAAAGGAACTTTTTATACTCCATTAAACAAGGCTGTTTCCCTAATGGAGCCTTGATTTCTGCCAAATCTCCAAGGTGCGCAGAAAAAACATTTTTTGGACATTCTAAAAAATAATTAAAAAAATATCTACATTATTCCTGCTGGATGCCTAATGCTTTGTATTTTGGCAATTTGTTAGAAAGCCTCCCTGGAAAAATGAATCAATATGAAATCTGTGGTGCACCACCTGGCACATTACTTCTGCTCCCCTTCTGTTTGCAGTGTGACACCGAAACATTATTAGCAGCTGTCTGTTGTGTCTGGCACTCAGCCTTGATAGGATCAGACTCCCATCCAAAAAAGTTATATGACTTATTGCAACGAACATATTATAAGTATACCTTATAGAGTTATTATAGGTGAGCTTCATATAGTAAGTCATGTAAATACCAAGCCATTCTAAATTGTGATTTGCCTGCCCTTTTAAATACAGTTCATTGTATATCAGCTGTGTACGTACCTAAACACAACTGTGTAGGTAAACAGGCTGTGCTTCTGTGATGAATCTGCACCTGTGCTTGTGCAGATGGATCCAGTCTGCCATAATTGCACGTTTCCATGGATACTTCTGCACTGAAAAACGTACTTAGTAATGTACAGAAACATACATAACATATTGCTTTAATCAGAAATACAGAGAGGTAGATTAGCTTCATAAAATGGCAACAGTCAAACAGTTTAAGAAAAGATAAAAAGACGATACTAACAATTTTCATATAATGATAGTGGTAAAGATGCTGGTATTCTCCCTTTGATCTCTGTACAGCAGAAATGACTAGGGATATGATCTCCATGTTTATTAAACAAACTTGAGTAACATTTGAAGAAAATATTTAAATGCATAGCCTTCTCAAGAAACTGTGTGTGTGTATGTGTGTGTGTGTGTGTGTGTGTGTGTGTGTGTGTGTGTGTGTCTGCGTGTGTGTCTGCGAGTATGTGTTTGTAAACTGTAGTGAAGGCGAATCCCAGCCTATATAATATCATATTGTTTTATTTAACCTTTTATTTTTGCCCTCGTGCCAGGGTTGTTTTTCTGTTTGTTTAGTAAACGTGCACCTATGCTCTTAAACTCCAGATTTCTCGACTCTGAGTCTCCTTCAGTGTTGCCAGATCCTCCCCAAAAAACCTCTAGATGAATTCAAGAAAACTTTTCAAATTGACCCTGATACCTCTAGGAAAAAAAAAAATTAGTATGAGGGCTCAAGTTCCTGTTTTTCAAATTGAAACACAAACAATTAGACCCGGTGAACTGTTCAATATATACTGAATTTATTAAGAGACACTGAAATCAAACTTTCAATAATTCCAGAAGCACACCGTGTTCTATTACAGGAAATTCTTGTTAATTGCATAGCCCAGATGCCTAACAGTTTTATGCAATTAACCAGCATATGCAATTATCAGTAACATATACAGTGTAAAACATTTAACTGTATACCATATAATTGCATACAATTGTGAAGTACATTTCTTTTAAAAACGTATGTTCCTTATTTTGGTTAAATGCATAAAACTGTTAGGCACACAGGACATGCAATTGACAGGAATCTACTGCACGTGCATTCTCATAGGAAATGTGCTTTACTTTTTTTAAAGTTAACAGGAATATGCAATTATCATGTATGCAATTCATTGGAATGCACTGTACTTGTATAATTCTTAAACTTACAGTAATATTATATTGGCACACCATGGTTACATTGTAAAAAAAAAAAAAAAAAAAAATCTATAAATGTAGTTTTTTCTTCAATGTATTTCCTCTGTGCCTCTCACTCGGTTTCTATGTGGTCCTAGGGGCCCTAATACCTGCTGCACATGAAGTGATCTTATACTGGGCAGGCAAAGCAAATCGAACGTTTGGAGAAATTCTATAGAAATCGGCGGTCACAGCTGCCCACTGGCATGATGTCACAGCACATCCGCCATCTTAGTAAAGGAAGGACTTGCACATTATGAATAAATCTTAGGGAACAAAATGTTTTCAGACAGAAAAAAACCCTTTAGAAAATCCTCTAAAATTCTAATTGTACTTTTAAAAAAACCTCTGTACATTTCCTACCTCCAGATTGCCCTGAGCAGAAACAGAAAACCTCTAGATCTGGAGGGGAAACCTCTGATCTGGCAACACTGGCCTCCTTCCTGCAGGTAACAGCTTGGGCCATGTCTCAGGAACACATAGCCACACGTGGTAAAATGCATGGGACTTTATAGAGGCTGTTTAAGATGCCCAATTAAAGCACAAAGTAGTTTAACATTTTCACTTGCGTGCCTATTGAAATTCTCACACCCTTTGTTGAATACGGTATGTTTCATCAGTTCTGTCTCAGCTTTTAATTCATTGACTAGATCTACTGTTCGCTTGCTCTTCCCTGTAAGCGGTGTACCGAAAAGCGGTTTCACACCGTTCTATTTTAATAAGCCTCCTTGCCACATAAGCAAACTTACACACCTTTACAATCATTAATATTTAGCCTAATGAGGATTCTTTTTGTGGCCAATGTCACAGACTGCCAACGTCTCTAATTATAATCAGAATAATGCATAACATGAAACGATAATGTTCAAGATTTTGATTAATTTGGGTCTGATATAGTGAATATCACACTTTAACACATTCAATGTGATTTTTCCTGTTGTAGCTTGAAAATAATAACCATGGTTTCATAAAATGGAACAAATGTGGATTTTTGTCCATTATTATTTCAAAGTGTGACTGGCTCCTTTGTTTGAACCGCTGATATGCTCCTATACTTGACATTCTCTTTACTCCTCTTTCATGAAGATTGATTATTGATTAAAAGGTCACCAAAGCCTTATGTAAAATGCTACTCCAGAAAACACAGAAAACAGTGAAATACATCTGGTTTCACTTTGTCTTATTACACTTTTTTTAAGAACAGATAAAACCACTAACTGTACATACCAGCCATGTGTTCCAAATTACTAATAATTTACTTTGATATTAAGGTAAACACAACATGGCAATTCATTAAATGAATTACATGTCATTGAAAGCAATTCCTCCATTTTCCATAAAGAAAAAAACAAAGTGTCTCGAATTACTGTGCATTTACAAATGCATGTGTACTTACACATAATTACAATGCTGTTACGCATAATTACAATGTACTTAGTGTATAAATCTTTTTGCAAGATTTAACCCTAACCCTTTTTTTGATACAATTGTGTACTTATATGGTGCAAAATTACACATTAAGTACATTGTAAATATGCATAATAATATTGTAATTATGTGTAAACAACTACTATGTAAATACACAGTAATTAGAGGCACTTACTTGTAGTGTTACCGGATAATGACCGTTCAACCAAGAACCTAAGACAATACAAGGTTTATAATTAAACTACAATACCCCACTTGACATGCAGTGACACCCAGATAACTGACGGTTAACATCCGAAGAAGGCAAGGAAAAAATGAATAATTTAACCATCATTACAAAGAAGCTCAAGATAATAAGCTAAGTAGATGCCTGCCAGTGGGATAAATGAACCTAAATGGGTGATTCGTGAGGGTAGGGATAAATCCTCATTATGAATAATTAGTCACAGACTCACTAAGGTTACCAACCACAACAATCTGGATTACAAGTTAAAAGTATGACCACAGGAATTAGAACACAAATACTGCTCAACATTGATTATTATGTAACTAGGTTAGATCCATTACACCCTCCAAATACTGCTTTGCTGGACCTGAAATTACATGTTAATTAAAGCAAACCTGCTCCAAACGCAAATGTAATTAATAAGTAAACCATCTTTTGAGGGCTTTGCAGTAAAAGCTAAACTGGGTGGCACAGAGCTTCAAAGCCCTATCTTCGACTGCTCCATATTTGAGATGATTGCTCAGTCCCTGTTGGACTGGGGTCCTTATCATTTGATTCTGTTCCCTTGCCATCGTTTGCTGAATCCACAGCCATGAACATGAGAATGAAACGAGGATGATCCTGTAAGTGCTATATCTATTAAACAATCAAAAACATGCAGGCAGTGTGGAAGTATGTTAATATTCCTGGCGTAATGTCACTGTCTTGCTCAGGAGTGGATATTACTCCTTACTATACATGGACAATACACCATGTGTACAAGCCATTTCATTGAAACGTACAAAAGGTACAGTGTGATGTATACAGTAAAGCTTGAACATTAAAAAAGGAACAATAACAAAAAAAGTGAAGTTGTTACAGTTTGTGCAATCACTGCTTTTCTCAACCATTTTCAGAGCTGGTTTATTTGTTTACATTGTAACAGTGAATGAAGAACCAAGACTTCCCCTCTTTTTCACAGACAAAAAAAAAACAGCTTGGCAGTCTGTAACAGCTGATAAAATAATGAAGAAACAGCCAAGGGATTGCATTTCACTGAGGTTTCCTGATTGCACTTAATCATAAGGCTAATGTAATGGAATGCACTGTCAGTAATAATAAAGTGTGCACTCACAAAGTTGTATGACAGTCAAAATAACATATAGAAAAAGAAAAATAAATTTGAAGAAATGGACTAAAAAAGGATGTTTTAAGATTAATAGAAACACTTATTTCATTATAAAGATCATTATAGCAACATTTCAGAAGCAGTACATTTTAATTTATTTAGTTTCACCTACTTATGAGGAAGGAATAAAACGTTTTTCAGAAGCACATTAAGGGTAGAAACGATAATGCAATGTTAAATAGATGGTTGTTTTTTTCTTGCCAGCAACAGCCTGTTAAATCGTAACACACATCATATTGTGGAGCCTGAACTTTCTTAGAGAATACAACTGCATAAGAACTGTACAGTGATGCTCATAACTGTTGACACCCTGTCATTCAAAAGTTATTTCCCTGAGTAGGGATGTACATTATAATTTCATTGTAACTACATGTAATTTACTGTACCTGTATTTTGAAGAATGTACCCATATTTTAATAAAGATAGATTGCATCACTGAATGGGTTTCAGTATTAATTTGAAAATGATATGTATTGTCATTGAAAGTTAATTATATGACAATGCCTACAGTGTGCACTGCACTGTACTAAGTTACAATGTGCAGGACAAAACCACTGTTCCAGGAGGAGCAGCACCATCACATCCTGTCCATTCCAATGATGTATTCATGGTTAAATTATCTGTAACTGAACTGAGAATTCCTCCACAAATGTATGCAACCCTTACAGTACATAAGTGCTCTAGGCTCCCTGGCTCCCTGTTCAAAATTGGCAGAAATCCTGCTTGTTTTGAAAAACGAAATCACCATGGGAACCAGAACTACAGCTGCTTATACTCATAGATCCAGTACTGAATTGGAAATGCCCATTGTTTGGAAAATAATAATAATAATAATAATAATAATAATAATAATAATAATAATAATAATAATAATAATAATAATAATAATAAACTATTAATGACCAGAGCCAAAAATGGCTTATGCCGGCAAGGGGACAGACAAAGCATACAAGCTGAATGAAAAAAAATTACAAACTTTGAATTGTCTTTCTCTGTACTGTATACAATTGGGAAACTGCTTGCGTTGGCTTACTAGGTGCTCTGATCTTCAGTGGGGTGAACAAAGCTGTACCATAGCACCATATAATGCAATAAGAATAATTACTATACAGTGTATAGTAGCTAATGTGACACCTTTGCTTTCCTTTGGATGCTGGAGAAACATGAAGACTTAAAGAAGACATTATCTGTAAGGATCTGGGTGAACACTTGCTTGTAAGAAAATGATTGAGCCTCAAACTTTTGAACATGCTGTTCTGGGATCTCCTGACTAGGAACCTTAGAGTTGGATCACATTGTGTATCATAAGTCTCCAAGAGAGAAACCTTTCAAATAAATCAGTACAGGTATTCTGAAAAACCATATTACTTTAAACTAAATTGATGCCTTCCCTGTGCCAGTCCTTCAAACTAACGAGTTGGATTGAGAGGGAGAATATGCTGTAAGAGACCCTTAAATTGCAGGCTTTATGAATGGAGTGTAGGGGGTAATAAAGTGAAGGGATCTCCTTATGCAACATGTGATTGACCTTATTACTAATCAATTGCATGCGGCATTGTTAAATAACTTTTCTAAATATGTCAGATGCATGATGGCAGAGGAACCAGATGGCTTCACTATTTTTGAGAGAGCGCATGCGCGAGCGAGTGCAAGAAGTGTCCCAGTTTAGTTTCTGCTCCTGGTTTCTTGGGACAGGTAGAGAAAGCCAATTAATCACGACGCCCTCCTCCCTGATGTTTTCACCTTCATTTGTCTTTGGATCTTTATGACTAGAAAATGGGTCAGCAGCAGCTGCAGGACTAAGTTTGGTATCATATCCTTGAAGTGTGCTTTGAGTAGGCACAATAAAAATGTTCTTCGCAATACCCAGTGAAATACATCTGCAGCCTATAATTGGAAACTCGGGTGAGAAGAGTCGGATTGAACTCTGCAGGACATGTGGAATGCCATGCATGATGGAAATTCAGAGATATTGGGATGGTCGAGCTAGGGACTTGGAAAGTGCAGCTGTCTGACACAATATGAATAGGTGGAGGAGTGGTTCACTAGGGTCAAGGATAGATAACATTTGATGTTTAAGGTAATTCATTTGATCATGATGATACGGATGCAAACAATAAATAAATAGCATTCTCTTAACACAGGTATTTAATTAAAATACATCTCAGCTGAAACATCAACATTTTCACAATTTCAGCAGATAATTGTATATGTTTTTTCGCTTATTGACACACCATCCATTTGCTTTTCTCACTTTTTTTTTTTTTTACTTTTTATGACCTATATTGCCACTATGTGAGTGGCATGGGAGTAAACAACCTGCAACTTTGTTGCTTACTTTGTTTTATTTTTATTGGCGTACACAAACCTTACTTTAAATAATACCACACAAAGGAATGGAAGAACAATTTAGCGCTCTTCTGCATACTCTCTATTTCTCCTTTCGTTACTCATTTAGGTTTCTTTTAACATTAAGGGTGAGGAACAACAGTAGATGACATTCTATATTTATTTATGGTGTTTCCATTCTAGTAATTTCCCATTAAAATGAAAAAAAGTGAATGTCGCACTGACTCAATTAGTTAATAGAGTTTCCCTTCAGCTCCAATCAAAACACACAGTGTGTCAATTATTATTGGAAATGTAATCAGTATAATATTATTGCGCTACTACCTTACTGTAGGATGATCATGTGTATCCTTTATAATAATACTATTATTGCCAGGTCTGATGCCATGCACTGCTACATTACTGCCAACCTTTATATTAGTATGCTCATCAATATTTTGATAATTCATACAAACAGGATCCTGCCAGCACTACATTAAAGCAGAGCACAAAAAAAAACACATTAAGTTCTTGTACCACACTTCACCAGCAACCTCTATGGCTTATTTTTCAATTTATCATTTCCCAATTCAGTCCATGACCAGGTCAGACAACAAGACGTCATAATGAGGCATGGAAACACCAAGTCCTATACACTGGGGATTGATTGGTCAGACTGGAACAAATATTCCTTATTTTGACTTTGAATAGACAGCAAGCCTGGACAGATGTGAAGAGGCCAAAGTGGCATATAAATGATGGCTGTCACCTCAGCCCCCACATTTCTTTCTTCTTTTAATAATAAGAGAGCTATCGCATGCAACAAATCTGATGTTCCAACCGCTGAAATAGACTGGCTTATCTTACACTATGCGTGCCACTCATTAGCTAATGCCCACGTTCCATTGCCAGCCCTGGATTATAAGATGGTTTATAGCCTACCTTTAAATATAACATAGATCATAGTGTGCTTGGGATGTTTATTTGAGGGTCTGTACAGTAGTATTTATTAGGCCATTTTTTCACTATGAAATACTTAGAGACTAGTACACTTTTATGTATCCACATCTTACTAAAATGAAAAGTATATATTGTTCTGGAAGAACAATCTGAAGTTATGATCTTGGGCGTCTTAGGTACCACTGCAGTACTGGTTGAACCAAAGGGGGGTGTGTGTTCTAGTTGTGAAGCAGATGGGCTTTTAGGACGTACACATATTCCAGTAAATATCCAGGGACTATGCACTGTGAACTCAATTCTTTGCAGAATGCTTTATGTCCCACAATTAGTTTGGTTTACTTGCTCCTGCACTGCTTATTACCAGATTCAGATATTATAAGAGTATAATTTTTCTTCACGGTTCAACTTTGCCATCTTGTGGCTACTTAAAGAATTGCTGCTATTTACACATCGGTTTACAGAGATGAAAACCTGTAAAGCAGGTTAGAAGAACTGGAAGCAGAATGATTCTTGCCAGATCAATGCACAATGCTACAGTGTCCAACTCAAACATAATGGGTTACAGTACAGAGCTGGTTCGGCTGCCTGCAACAGCAATGAGCAAAAGAGGAGAAATTTGGAGGTTCAATCACTTGGGAAAGTCCCATTGTTTGAATGAATGACACCCGGTTCATGGTTCACAAGCAGGAGCAATGAGCACCTTTTCTCCCAGTCCAGTCATGAGAGTCTGGGTTGAAAGTCATAATAACAGTTATTGGGAAAAGTCTGTGATTCATTTCCATAGCCTCTGGTGACAGCTAGGATGTCGCTGCCACCCTTCCTGTATATTTTATAAATACCTTAATAACCCTTTATGTAAATATTCTTAATATGGGATTATATGAACTAATCTTGGTTTGCTTGAATCCCTTTTGTCGTTTATCAGTCTAAGGAATCAATCTCATGCCTCAGACACACTACTGTACAGGGGAATTGTTATAGGATTTCCACTGGGCCTGTGACTAAATGACCTAAAAAACATAACTGTGCTTCACACATGGTGTGTGTGTGTATGTGCGTTTAGAGGTTGTAAGTGTCGAACCACAGCGGTGCCTCTGCTGCGAAAACAAATGGGTCAGAGATGTTTAGGTGGAGATAAACATGCAGTGACCTGCTTGAAAATAGAGGGAACCATGCGGAATGCAGAATAACAGTATTCTGCAGGGATGTGCTGAATCTTCCAGGGCACCACATGATACTGATACAAAACGTTTCTCGAATCTGTTTAAAAACAGTTCTGAAAGAGACAATGTGTGTTATCTTTTACCTGAACATATATTTTTAAAAAGCATATGTAATGTCAAAAGATAAATATGTACGGTATATCTATGTGTATTCATTTTTAAATCACCCAAGGCATCATCAAAGGAATGCAATACTGACATTTCAGTAATGTAGTCAGACCTTGAAACATACCGTACCAAATTGAACTGCTCTAGTAAAAGATGAATTCAAATGAAAGTCAAGTGCAAAGACAGGCTTGGGAATCAGATTGCTTGTTTGATTTACTGCTTTGGCCACAATGAGATGCAATCTTTTGAGAACTTGGTTTTAGTTATACACATTTAAAACTGAATAAACATCAGTTGCAATTGCTTGTCACTTTCATTTATCTCCATGCTGGTAAATAAGCAGTAAGTGGGGTAGCTGTGGGACGTGTTACTATGGAGTCAGGCTGATACAGCAGCATTTCCTAGAATCCCAGGAGAATGGCAGTGGGCCACACAAATTCATGAGGAATATATAAACAGCCATATACAGTTAAGAGGATTTAATTGTGTGTGCTGAGTGATAATGTATTGGTAAGGTACAGTTTAGCACCTCAGTGGGCAATTGTTTAAGTGGAATCATAGCATTATGATGCATTTGAATTCACTATGAATTGATTAGGAAACAATATATTACTTTCTAAATAATTACACTGGCATTACTGACACCTATTACACGACAGCTAAAACGAATGTCGGTTTTACAGTTATACGAAGCTAGAAGGCTTGAAACTGGTAGCCATTGTGCCAAATGGAATGATACAGCTGCATGACTCATAGGAAACGAGCAGGGATGTTTGAACCATGCTTTGGTTCAGAACAGCATATTTATAAATACCCCTTCAGCATAGCTCAGAAATACCATATTTAAATTACAGAAGCTGTGAGGCATGTGAGATTTCTTCTAGTCATCATTTCATTTCATACTTTTCAGAAGTAACCCCTTTTAGAAAGAAACCACCCCCAAGTAATTCATAAATTATATTTCCTCATTTCCCTCCCGCAATGAAACCTCTTTTAGTGGTGTTATTATAGAAGTAAGAAGTATTGTATCCCATTATTTAGCAGGTTCCTCTGACTGTACATGGAACCATTATATTTAAAATGGTGCAATAGAACTTGCACTAGTGTGGGCTGTATCTTTTTTGGTTAAAAGGGCACCGTCAAAAAGTCGACAACACCCTTATCATTAAAACTGTATTTTATTGATGCAATACAATAGTGTGATGCCTACTGGAAAACAATGGGTTTTACACCTCCTATATTGACAATACCAGATAACCATGTATAGCCAGAAAAGCGGTCATCAATGACAATGCTGTCCTGAAAGCGTAACCCGCTTTTAGCAGCAGCAGACTCCACAGGGGCAAGATTAAGGTATTTAAATGCTTAGTCTTGCAGGCCAGTCTGTTTAGAAACATTTGCGATGGACAATGGAGGGGCCGGCTTCTTCATACTCATCTTTGCTGATCCACATCTGCTGGAAGGTAGACAGGGAGGCCAGAATGGAGCCGCCGATCCACACTGAGTACTTCCTCTCTGGGGGAGCTATCATCTACAATGCAGAATAGGCTTTGGTTAGGATTCAAGATCGGCTCTTGCAACCCAGGTGCTTGGAGAATCCATTTCATTTTGTTCAGTGTAGTGTCAGGATATTATTATAAAGGCTTTTGCAGTATTTTAAAACAAATTAAAGGGTTTGTTGAAAGGCAGATATAATAGGGACCAAATTAGTTAATAGCCTGCATGTGTTTTATTAAAAGCATTTGAAGAAATCATTGTTGCAGTAGTTTGACACAGTGTGCACTTAATTCTGTTTGAATAAATAGACATTCAAAAAGAGGAACATGAAGCCACAGTATATCCCAAGCAGATAAAAATGAATACATTGGTTCATAAATAAAATACTTCTACTCAGCCCCATGGCAGCCAGCTGATGTTTTTGTCATTCAATGCAAAGAAAGCACTTTGATTGCTTTGAATATGAGCTTCCTATTGAAGAGCTGGAACAGTCTAGGACAGAGCAGTCTTTTCTATAATTGATTAATATTGAGCATGCATCTCGTCTTTCATGGTGGAGGGCCCTAGATCTATGGTATGTTAATTAACATAGGGCTAGCAGGACAGACCCCAACCCCCTATTGAATCCTTCTGCACTAGAATATTATACATTGTGTTCCAGGGCAAAAATACCACAACTCTAGTCATGACATCTATGACTAAGGTTAGATCAGCCAAAGAATCATTATAGAATAATAGGTAAGAACCAACAGCATCTTTTCAATCGATAATGGGTATTGTTTCACACCGCAAAAAAATGTGATTCATTTGGTATGTCCCCACTGTTTTTTTATTTTTTATTTCAGGTTCCCCATAATTGGAACAGCTGCCTCTTTGCTAAATATACACCACATGCGATCACCATATAGAACTACAATATGTCATGTAACATGCATTAACTAAATATGGCTCACATTTAAATGCAGTAGGTCCAACATTCCACAGCCAGTTTGCTAGCTCATACCTTGATCTTCATAGTGCTTGGTGCCAAAGCTGTGATCTCTTTTTGCATTCGGTCCCCTATACCAGGGTACATGGTGGTTCCGCCGGACAGCACGTTGTTGGCGTAGAGATCCTTGCGAATATCAATATCGCATTTCATTATGCCGTTGTAAGTGGTTTCATGAATACCTGCAGATTCCATACCTGTTCGACAAAAAATATTACTTATTATTAATATTATTACTTAGTAGTTATACAAAGCAGACAGCACAGTATTGCTTTTTAAATGATTGTGCAATCTGGCCCTAAATATAGCTTTAAAACAGAGTGTACTTTGAAATACCACACAAAGTGTACTTTGTGTGGTATTTCAAAATGACAAAAAAGACAACAGCAGCCTGAAAGTACAATATTTCCTTGTCATGCATCACATTATGTTTCTTTCTCTGAACAATATTGCGCTTTACTGAGCCTTGATAAAGGGTGTCTTCTGCGCAGGCACCTCAAGATGGCAGTACACCCATTTTCAATCACACTGATATTGTAGATTTTATATTGTTAGTGGACTGACCAATGAAAGAAGGCTGGAAGAGGGTCTCTGGGCACCTGAACCTCTCATTTCCTATGGTGATGACCTGACCATCAGGTAATTCATAGCTTTTTTCCAGAGAGGAGGAGGACGCTGCAGTTGCCATCTCATTTTCAAAGTCCAAGGCCACATAGCAGAGCTTCTCCTTAATGTCCCGCACAATTTCACGCTCAGCTGCAGGACAAAGAAAGATGTCGACACATAAGTAATAAGTCATTTACCGAAATGCACTAACCTCTGAAACAGGCATTGTATTGCCACATATACACAGCCAACAAAATAAAGTACTTAATCCAGGCTTACTGTAACAGTGAATCAGACATATGTGTTAGTTATACTTTTATATCCCTGTACTATATGCACTGTTATATCTGCTGAAATATCAGACCCTCCAGAAGAACTTGTTTGAAATAGAGTGTAGTATTAAGGTTTCAATCTAATGCAGGTATTTCCCTTATATCACCAACAGGGGGAGCCTTTTTTTCAGATTAAATCACACTCACTGCACAGGGAGCACAATCAAGTGCCACTTACAAAGCCTTTGTTAGGTTACAAGTGTTACATAAAGTACCCTGATCTTGTCACTGGTGGACATGTAATACTACATGCCTTTGGTTACTATTAAAGTGGCCTTAGCTACTATTCAGGAATGCCTTAACTGACAAATAGTCTGAAACGCAAAAAAAAAACAGACCTGAAACAAGATTATCATCAGGAGGTTCTTGGTTTGAAGCGCTAATAAAACACCATTGTAGGGTGATTACATCACATGTCCAGCATCATGTAACCGGTCTTCTCTCCTGTAACTTTGTTGAATGTTACAGAGGAAACTTACCAGTGGTAACAAAAGAATAGCCTCTCTCGGTGAGAATTTTCATGAGGTAATCCGTCAGGTCTCTGCCAGCCAGGTCCAGCCTCATGATAGCATGGGGAAGAGCATAGCCCTCATAGACGGGTACGTTGTGAGTAACGCCATCTCCAGAGTCCAGCACGATACCTGCATGGAAAGACAAAGCAGCACAGAAAACAGCACTGAAGCCTTTCCGTTGACACTTTCAGAGTGAAAAGATAATTGTTGTTTTTGTGATATGACACCTCCCAGCACAATCGTCACTTACCAGTGGTACGGCCAGAAGCGTAGAGAGAAAGCACGGCCTGGATTGCTACATACATTGCAGGGACATTGAAAGTCTCAAACATGATCTGTGAAGACAGGTTTACAGTGATAATACAGTACACAGGAGGATATTGAAGATGGAAAGTTAATTGTCAATAAATGGTTTGGCCTTCTGGTTAAAATAATGGCTTTTTACCTGTGTCATTTTTTCTCTGTTGGCTTTCGGGTTTAAGGGTGCCTCAGTGAGTAACACAGGGTGCTCTTCTGGGGCCACACGGAGCTCATTGTAGAAGGAATGGTGCCAGATCTTTTTGAAAGAAACAGAATTATCAAAGGCTGCATGCAATATATATACAGAATACCGCATTTGGAATCCTGTGGGTTACCTTCTCCATGTCGTCCCAGTTGGTGATGATGCCGTGCTCAATGGGATATTTCAGAGTTAGAATACCTCTTTTGCTCTGTGCTTCATCTCCTACATAGCTGTCTTTTTGTCCCATGCCGACCATGACACCCTGAACAAATGTGAAAAAAGAAATCAAGCTTAAAGACATTTAAGCTTCATTTCTGTGAGTTACATTATTGCCAATTTTACTGGAGGGATATGCTTTTTATTATTTTTCAGCATGGCTTCATTATCAAAACCAAAATAACTGGGGTAGTTAAATTTTTAAGCAACACTACTGTATGTCTCCTGGAGAACAACATAATGGGGATATTACTGGGACTTTTAACTTAATTCAAAGGGAAACTCTCTAGCAAACCATCTGCTATTGCTTATGAACTCTCCCACTGAAACTGAAAAAACTACTCATATATATTCATTGTTGGCTGAGTACTCCCAAGTCTGTTTTTTCTTCGGATATCAGGCAGCGATTTATCTCATTATAACCACCTGTCCCAAACTGTGCAAATAAACACATCCCTGATGGATGATGTTGCTGCTTAAATACTAAATAGTAAACTGGCAGGGAAGACCCCTAATACATGTATTCTGTTTGGGCGTTGAGGCCCGTGCCAGGCGAAGCCTGCACTACTGTGTTAATCACGCGTGCAGATGCTGACCTGATGGCGGGGACGACCCACTATGGATGGGAAGACGGCTCTGGGAGCATCATCCCCAGCGAATCCTGCCTTGCAGAGTCCCGACCCATTGTCACACACCAGGGCTTGTGTCTCTTCCTCGTCACACATTGCCTTTCACACTGCTGGACCTGCCAGGACAACTTACACAGGTTAAAGACAGGCCAGTTAACTGATGATAAATTCACAGTCCCTTTGTTTTATATATATATATATATATATATATATATATATATATATATATATATATAATGAATGATGATCTTTTTAAAACATACACAAAATACATGGACTGAATCGGTGAGAGATTTTAGAAAAAAATAAACAACATATGGAGCCATTTTGCATTCTAGCACTTTTTTTTTTTTAAATAAACACATTACCATTAATATATTATTAAGCTGTTATACTGTGTAGATGCAATTATTTGGAATGTACATGACTATATGATATATATAACTCTCTCTCTATATATATATTATAGGGTTCTTTTTTTTATTACTCCAGTCGACATGTCTGTCCTCTCGAACTCAACAATTTGTTTCTATGACCACCTCTACCCTGGGAAGGAAAATTTGGGTATCGGTAACAGAATTTGTAAAAGGCTAAATGTTGTACCAAGAAATCTACATTAAACAGGTTATTCTCAACAATTTGAATAGTTTTGCATCTCTACCGATTAATATCCCTGTAGTCAAACCCAAGTAACTGGGTATAGAATGCAGAAGCTGAGGGAATTCTGTCCACTCCAATGCACAGCACAGGATCCCAAACTGTAAAATACAAGTGACCATTATCAGGGTTACACTTACCCAGGAGATGCAGTTTGTTTTCTCGCGCTCCCTTTGATAGAGTAGACTGATCTCACCTGATTTCCATATTTATAGTGTTTGTGGGATTGCATCCCTGGAATACCTTGTGCACGTCCGCCCTTTTTAGGAAACATCTCCTTTGCGAACGTGTAGCACAAGTGACAAGTCACCTTTGTTAAATTAGGACAGGATTTCTTGCTAACTTGGAATCTTTCCCACTAAATAGTTTGTCCACAACCTTTACAGGTTTAATGTTACAAAATAATTTATTGCACTGGGTGTCTGTGGCCTATTGAGGAAAAATGGGTTTGCTTGCATTGTCACAGAAAGGCATTTCAGTATCTTGCAGCAGGCTAAAAATAACTGGTAATGTATCACACACTGAACAAGCACTGTCATCTGACTGTTAAAAGTAGTTGAGATATTTTTGTATTTTAGGTATCCATGTTTATCCAAACGACAAGCCTACTTTGAAAGAAAAACGTTGGAAATTGGACAATACTTAGTTTGAATGTGTGTCGCAGTCACTAAATTAAAATCTTTATACAAAGGAGATAAAAAAACTGCACTTTTCTATGTAACCTGTCTATACATCTTCCAATAGTTGTAAAAGGTTGCAGGTTGTATATAATAACTATTTTTCATATCTAATTGTAAATATTCAAGAAGTTAAAACATTCTTCAGTTATTAATACTCTCTACTTCATACCACAGATATTTAAATATTAAATTAATTTTTAATTTAATATTTTTAAATTTGAAATATCAAATTCAAAGAAGCAACGATCAACTGTCACAGTTAGTGGGATAAATGTTACAATAGTGGGGAATATGCTTTATATCTATCTATCTATCTATATATATATATCTATCTATATCTATCGATCTATATATCTATCTCTGAATGGGCAAAAAGCCTCTATATTATCATTTAGACAGCAACACATAGCTCTTTACTCTATTGTTAGAGCTATTTATCATTCAATTGCTATTAAAACAAGAGTGCCAAGATGAAAATGTTCCAACAGGATCCTAATCCAGGAAGCAGAACTCTATCGGCTATAAAAGTATTTGTGAAAGAGAGAACAAATGAACGAGAACCTGTGCTGTTTTCAAATAAGTTTATTAAAATGAATCTTTGTTACACGAAAGCAAATACATTGCCAAACTATATTGCACACTTCAAACCTCTTGCAATAATCAAAAGGCAGAGGAACATTATTTCCAACATGAACAGTATAACTACCATTTATTTTTTTCAAAAATAAAACCCCTATGAAAATATCTCAGCAGTACTTAGTGTTACCTTTGATTTTCCGCAATCGCACAATATATACAGATCATTCAAATATTATATATCACAAGCTGCAATATGCTTACAGCCTGTATGTACTCTTAAAAGCAATTTATGATGTAAACAATTCTGATTCGAAATACATATGAAGTGAACTTATGCGGCTGGTTTCACAGACCTTGATTAGCCCCAATCTTGAGACTAAAGGTAATATTAGGTAGTGCAAGATTAGTGCTAATCAGGCTCTGTGAAACTAGACCACAGGGATATAACCCAATATACATAAACCCTTAAACAATATACTGTTTTTTGGATGCCCTGTCAAATTATGAATAAATATAAATCGCAGTTATCAGTGCATAGCTTAAACAGCATGTAAATACATTATGGCACAACCATCTTATAAAATTGCCTTGATTTCAGTGTTTTTGCTGGTTAGTGTTTACAGAACTCCGGTCAGGCACATGAAGACAGCAACATGTAATGCCAACAGGTAAGTGAGGAAAAGGTAGCGGGATTTTGCTCTGGACGTAAGCAGCTTGGAGCAATACAGACTACGTCCACGCAGCCACCTCTTGACAGAAAGTGCTCCTCCTTTCATCTGGGTGACAAAACAAAATCAAATTAAAGACACATTAGTCAATGCAGCAGAGAAACACACACCTCGTTTAAGCCCACTGCAGTTCTTTGGCATTCATTGTATAGTGTTTGATAGCAAGAATTACCCAAAAACATATTGCTCAAAAAGGTGAAAAGCTCATTTGCCAACAATTGAAGAGCCCTCGATTTGAATCTCCTGCATTGTCATAAATTCCTAAAGTTACGCACCTTCTAAATAGCTTATAAATGCATTTACTGTAAGTAAGCTTCAATGAACAGAATAAAAAAAGGTATGCGTATTTTGCTCACCTTGCGTACTACTACATGTTCAGTGGGGTCTATAATTAGTGCCTCACGCTCGTCATCTGATTCCAGTTGAATACTGTACTCTCTCACAGCAGATCTGGAACTGCTTGCATCAAAACTAAAAAAGGAAAAACATGCAACAAAACTAAATCAGAAGTTGTTTTATTACCAAAATGACCATTAACATTCTGAAACGTTTACTTAGTGAAGCAGGATCTTTCATCTTTGAAATAATGACTAGCTGGTTAAATATATTGCTGCAGTTTTTATTCATTTTACATGTATAAAGCAAACTATTGCTTGTTTATTTACTTTTTTTTTTTTTTTAACAGTGTTGTGTGCCACTTCTACCCTTCAGAAGACTCACAGAAATAACTGATCTCAGGAGGATCTCATCCAGGTTAAAAAAATCAATCAATCTGAAGGCATGTTACTTGGCGATGCCTAGTGCTCAATTGTTATCCTGCACACTTGCCTTTGAACTCTCTCTTCAGCCAGCCCTAAAGCCTCCTCTGCTGCTTCTCGTCTTGCCTGCTCCTCAGAGAGAGACTCTGCCAGCTGGGAAAGCTCTTGTTGGGTGGAATTGTACAGCAGCTCTGTATCTGTGAGCCTGTCCAAAAAGAACAGCACACCAGTTTGGAATTGCAACAGTGCGCAAGTGTTTTGCCTATAGAACAGCTGCTTTAAATGAAACAGTTTTGGGTCTGCTGTAAGTGCCCCCCTCCTTTAAATGAAACAGGCACACATCTCACCTTTTCCTCAGCTCACCAACTTCCAAGCTTTCTATATCTACTACAGCACTGGCTCTTTCTTGTGGTGCTCCTGGAGGAACCTCTGCAGCCGCTTCTCCCTGGACAGAAAGAAATGGTTATTATTATTATTATTATTATTATTATTATTATTATTATTATTATTATTTTAGCAGATGCCTTTATCTTACAATGCAAGATTCATATTTAAATACAGTATAGTTTACAGTAAGTGCAATTATACTACTAGAATACAATATGAACTAGGATGCAACAAGTTAAGACTACAACAAGTTACATCTACAATGACAGTGGTGCAATAGTGTATTAGCTGAGGATCCGGTAACGTGGTGCTTGGGTCAGGCAAGTCCAGTGCATAGTAGGAGGTGTAGATCATGAGATCAACATGATTCGAGAGAGACAATCAAATGGCAAAAAATAGATTGTGATTGGTCTGTTGCAAAAAATAATGGAACTTTGTAAATGGTAAATAGTCTGGAAATATTTAATGCACATGTTTCACTCACTTGTACGTGGCCCTGGAAGGAAGCCTGTATAGGCCGTGTCTGTAGTTGCCTCTCCAGCCAGTAGCATCGGTTCTGCAGCTCATTGTGATGCAACTGAGTATCACGTAGAGTCTGAGCAACAGCTTTCAGCTGGGTTGTCAGGTTAGTTTTCTCTTCTATGGTCTGCATCATCTGGAGAGTTAAAAATAATGTGAGGACAGTTAAGAAGACATCTGTTCGGCTGAAGTAGTGCTATAAATGCAATACATATTGCTCTGAAAACATGAATAACTGGATGCTATAATCTGCAATACAACAATGAGGACCAACAATGATTTTAAATCCCTTTCATACCTTGCTGTTGAGCTGCTGAAAGCGCAGGTCTCTCTGGTGAACCTCTTGTAGGCATCGCTGCAAGTCACTCTGAAGCTGGATGCGTTCTGTTAATAGAAGTTTTACCTGATCTGAGGAATCCTCATTTGCCACCAAAGTAACACATTCTGTCTGCAAAAAGAAAAATAAAAAAATCAATGCAAGATCATCAAATGATTTTCATGCTTAGAAATAACACATGTAACATTTTATTTTCAATTTTGAAAGACTATAATTAGAGGTTTTAACCAAGTTACAAAACAGTAGCTTAAAACCACTGTTAAAGTATTTCCTTTACCTGGATGGGATAAATACCACTGGATTTCCTGGATTCTTCAGGGTAGAGTTTCTGCAGTTCAGAAATCTCTCTGTCTTTGTCTGCAACCATTATCAAGTACTGTTCCTTTAGGGACCGTGATTCTGTGAGAAGCAGGTTCTTCTCAGTTCTAAAAGACAACAACAATTGACATTGCAACTAATTGTTTATGGGGATTGTGCTGTGCTTCCTAGAAACTGTACCATATAGGTCACTGGCTGCACTAATGGATAAACTGCCAATACTTAATACCACAAATGCCAGCACCTTAAAATGACTCATGCTAAGCATAGCAATGGCAATGTGCTCAGCACACAGTTATAGAATGAAGCAGTTCAATTATTCCAAATTCTGAAAAAGAGCCTTGAAAGAAATAGTGATACATTTTTGTACACAAGTATTCATCTCATACAACATAACACTTAAAAGGTTAATGAGAACTCATTTAATTAGCATGTTTACAAACTGGAATAAAAGGATTAGTGGTGGACTGTGACCAGTCCTAATATAAGTAAAGGTCAAGTCAGTAAAAATAACAATTGCTTTTGCACATAATTAGACAGTACAAAGTGACATCGATTTAAATAAGTAAAAGAAGACAGCTAAAAAACTAAAAAATAAATACTTTCGTCTTCAAGATTAAATTCAAATTACCTTTTAAAACTATTGGTTCCCAAAACTGTGCTTTAATAATAATGTGCTACTTAACCAAAACCTTTGTGGTATAGTAAAGGCACCCACCATATAAGCCAGCTTCAAGCAACATTCATCTGTATATCATCAAAATCAGCTGCCTACAGTTGGCAAGAACAAGTGATTCATTGCAATTCAGTTTTGAGAAATACAACATATATAAAAACAGCAGGGATGGAAATAAGACTCACATTGCATTAAATGTATTGATGCAATTTGATCTTTCCCAGGAATATTGATCAACTGATTGTGAAGGAGCTACTCATAAACTCTCCCATAATTTTTTGTAGCAATAAAGACATTTTTTAAAATGTGCTTACTCTAACAGCATTCATGGTGTGCTGTTACTTTTATTTAATAATCAAGTTCAGGTCATATGTATTGCCACAAGAACTGAAAGTTAGACAATGTCTTGCTCCCAGGCAATGAGACTCGAGACATAAAATCCATATGATGTGCCATGCAGCCTTTCTGAAATAATCTCAGTAGTTAAGATTCATTTTATGATGGAACAAATTTACGTAACATTAAGCAGACATTATTACAAGTCACACATCTAATTCCAATTGCACTGAAGTCTTATCAAAATCAAAGAAATTATATTTCAAGGTGCCTAAATGTTAGGCTGCATTAAAATCCCCAGAGGGTTTAGGGAAAGCATGTGCATATTAACATGTAGCACTCTGTAGTTTAGCTACAAAACCAGAAAAACATGTCTCTATAGACACTCTATGTGGACTAGGTAGGACTATTTGAAAATGAAGCTGAATTAGTGTCACTGGTAACTAACCTTAGCTCTGCAAGCTCTGTCTGGTATGCCCCAATGTCTTGCTCGGTTTGCAGTCTGAAGGCATCAGTTTGCTGCAGGGCCTTTTCAAGTTCAGCATCTTTACTTTTAATCTGTGGCAACTCCATGCGTTCAGACCTCAGGCTAGTGATCTCTTCTAACTGAAAAAGAAACAGGTTTTTGACAGATCCGCAGGCCACTGTTTGTTTTTGGTATTGACAGTGTTTTGTTGCGTTCATGTACATGGGCGGGAGTTTGTTTTAAAAAACTGAGTTCAGGATTATACACGGGATTCGCACCACCACCTAATTTAATTATACATGGGTCTCGCGCCACCACTGCGTCTTATACTGTAAAATACTGAAGTTTATAGTACAATTATCATTCACCATGTACAATAATAATAATAATAATAATTACAAACTTGAGTTTTGTAGTTGCTGTCAACACACTTACCAGCCTGCTATTTTCTGCCTGGAGTGCAGCACAGTTATTCCTAAGGATATTCAGATCAGTGGTATGGTTCACAGATGAAGCTGCAGAAGCTGCCCTCTGTCTGGACTCATATACTCTTTTTGATCCACCCAGTTCTTGCAACAGCCTGTCTCTGTCATCCTGAAGACTGGCCATTGATTTGGAAAAAGCAGTCATCTGTCGGGTGTAAGTCTCCTTTTCAGAGGAAAATCTCTTAATTTCAATATCTCCATCCGCCACTGCCTTGCGCAGATCTTCTATTTGAACCATCAGCTGATTATAAGTATTATCACTTTCAAAGGCAGAGAGTGTCCGTATCAAAACCACTCTTTCTTTTACCAAAGCGTTCAATTCAGATGTAACATCATTGAGCTGAAATTCAAGTTTGTTGACTTTGTCTGATGCAGTTTTCAGTTCACCATCATACTTCATTTGCAAGTGCTTAAAGTCTTCAATGAGTTTGTCTCTATCATTCTGCAAAGCAGCCATTGCTTTTCCAAAAGACTCATTTTGAGATTTCAGCTCCTTGTTTAGGGTTTTGGCTTCAGAAATGGTCTGTTCTGCCTGCATCAGGTCTCTTGAAATTTCTACAACTCTGTCTTCTGCTGTCTCCGATACATTTCTCATGAGGTCAACATCCCGTTCAAAAGCTGCAAGTTCTTTGTTATACTTTACTTCTGCGTCTGACAATATCTTGTCCGTGTCCTTTTCAATTTTTTTTAGTTTTATTTTAAGTTCTTTAGTGGTGGCTTTTTGTGCATCCAGGTTTTGTTTTAACTCATTACATTCTGTGGTCTTGGCTACAATTGTTTCCTGCAGATCAGCAATCACCTTAGACTCATTCATTTCTAATTTCTCCTTGGTCATTGTTGTTATAACGGCTTCAAGTTCGTGAACTTTAATTACTAATTTTTCGTTCTCAGATTCTAAAGACTTTATCGTCTCGATCTTTTGCTCAAGGTCACGTAAGGCATCCTGATACTGTTTCTCAACAACAGCCTTTCCATCGTCAAGGTTTTTAATTGAATCCAGTTGTTTTTTCAGAAGTTGTTTTAGCTGGTTGTCCTTTAGAGATAAGACTTGGTTAAGGTCCTCTCTATATCGTATTAGTTGTGCTTTAAGCATGGCATTTTCAGAATTGAGATCATCCATTTGATAAAGGAGAGTCTTAATTTCCCGCTTCAGTGTTTTGCTTTCAGTTGCTTCCTCTTGAATTAAAATGGCTTTCTCATTTGCAACACTTCGGTACCGTTCCTCTAGAACCTTGTATTCAGATAGTAAACCATCTCTTTCACTTTGTGAAGAGGTCAATGCATTTTTTAAGTTTCCCATTTTTGCAGCCATTTGTTCTTTCTCCTGAACTGACTTCTCATATTTCACTTGAAGGTTTTTAATTCTGTTTTCCAGCCCTCTGAATGCCTTGTTTGTCTTTTCCTTTTCATCATAAAGAGCATTTACATGCTCCTCATAACTAGCAATCTGAATTCTGTTCTGATTCTGTATCTCTGCTATATAGCCAGACATTTCTCCACATTTAGATGAAAGCAGCATGGAAATCTCAGTATCTTTGTTGATAAGGAGTGACTTGAGCTGCTTGGCTGTAGCTTCCTGTTTCTCAAGATCAACTTGTAATGTATCACTGAATGACTGGCTAAGCTGGAGTTCAGAGTCTGTGTCAGTAAACCTTTTCTCCAGTGTCAGCAGCTCTGCTTTCATGTGGACAGCACAATCTCCACTATCAGATAGTTGGTGTTGAAGTGCCTTTTTATCCTCTTCTAGTTTTTGAACATGATCTTTCTGTTCTTCAAATCTTTCTTTTAACATTTCAAAATTCTGGGAAAGTTCTCTGCTGGTTGCAATCAATAGTGCCTTTTCATTCTGAAAATCTATATATGGAGCTTTATACCTGGAATCCGTTTCATCAAACGCCACTTCCAGATTTGAGGACTTGTGCTGAAACTCATGAATCTGCATATCCTTTATTTTCATTTCCTCTGTAAGCTGAAGTAATGCAAGTTTTTGATCTAGAAGTTGTTTTTCCTTGTCTTCAATTACCTCTTGAAATCTTAATTCCCATTGATTTGTCTCATCTGCAACACTGTCTCTGTTATTTTGAAGGGATGATATGGTATGAGAAAAGGCTGCCAACTTCGCCAAGTTTGTATTAGCCTCTTTCTCAAGTTTCTTAGTAAGCAAGTCCCTAGACTCAATTTCAATCTTTAACTGAAGGACCTCCTCTCTATTTCTCTCTTTCTCCCTCTGAAGTACATTTATTCTTTCTTCAATCTTCATCAGCTCATTTTTATAGAGAACTTTTTGTTGTTCATTGAGCTGTTCCAACTCTTTCTTTCTGTCCATCTTTTGAAGTTCTGCTTGCGCCTCCTTTTGTTCAAGTTCTTCTTTTAACCGAGCATTTTCAGACTGAACTCTTTCCAACTGTTTTCTAGCCTCCCTCAGTAGATCTTTATATGAGGTTATCTCTTTGTAGAGATTACCTATTTTGTCAACGAACTTGGGAACCTTTTCATTCACATTCTTCAGTTCCTTTTCTATTGCATCACGCTCTGACTGAGACAATTTAACAGATCTTTCCAAGTCCAATATCAACTCCTGATATTGAATGCAATCCTTTTGCATCTGGTTGATTTCCTGATGTTTTTCCCTTAACAGTTCCTGCAATTCCTTGGTCACACTTTTAGATCCCTCATTCCCTCTTTGAGCAGCCCTCAGTTTCTCCTCAAAATCCTTCACCAGTTTAACCTGCTGCCCTTCCTTCTGCCTGATCAGGCCATGTTTTTCTTCCTTGATCTCGCTCAACTGAGTAGATAATAAATTATTTTGTATACGCAGCGTGCTGACCGTGTCAGTCAGCAGGTCGATCCTTTCAGCGCTCTTAAGCAGCAGAGTCTCTAAATACTCATTCTCATTTTTTACTTTTTCTGAAATCTCCTGCACATTTTCAAGTTCTTCCTGAAGAAGGGATTTGTCATCCTCCAAAATCCTCACCTTCTCATTGAGACTTATGGTCTCTTGCAGATTACTATTCATTTCACTGTCAAGTTTTGCTACAGTGTTCTCCCTCTTATTCAGTTCTACTTTGTGTTGCCTTTCTAATTCAGTCACTTGTTCAGACAGTGAGAATTTTTCTTGCTGCAGTGTTTTAATAGCTTCAACTTTGGCCACAATGTCTGCTTTCTGAGATTCAAGTTCTGCAGCCAACAAATCCTTTAAACTGAGAGCCTCATTTATTTTGATTTGTAGGTCAGATTGATGAGCTTTAGTTTCAACTTGAAGCTTTTCTAAAGAGGATCTAGTTGCTTCAATATCACTAAGCAGATTGGATTTTTCACTCTGAATCTCATTTAGTTTTTTTCTGAGTTCCTCACATGTTTCTTGTAATGCTTTATTCTCCTCTTCTAGCTCTGTTTTCTTTAGAGCCAGTTCTTCTACAGCTCCCTGTTGCTTTTCAGCCATTTCCAACCGATCATTCTTAATTTCATTCTCTTCCTCTAGTTCTTGGATCTTTTGTTGTTTTAGTTTTGCAAATGTTCTCATTTTTTCTTTTTGTTTCTCTTGTTCCTCTTCAGCTTCATTTAATTGCTTCTCTAACACTTCTTTCTCTGTTTCAAGTTTGCATCTCTTTGAAAGTACCTCCTGTTTCTCTTTTCTGGTTGTCTCAACCAACTGCCTCATCTTACCCATTTCACTGCTGATGTTTTCATAGGCTTGTAGAAGAGATTCATATTCTTGCTTCAACTCTTTGTGCTTGGACTTCCATTCTGACAACTCTTCAGTTTCGGAATCTTTCAACGATTCTAACTGGCACGAGAATGCTTGCTTCTGTTGCGTTATATTTTCAATTGTATGTTTAAGACTTTCACATGCAGCACTGAGGCTATGGTTATCACTTAGAATTTTGTCTATTTCTGAAATAAGGATTTCTTTTTCCTCACTTAGGGCGGCTATAGAAACTTTCAAGTCCTCCTGCTGGTTTTTCATATCAGCCAAAGATTTTTCAAGACTAGAAGACATACTGATTAATTCTTCCTTTTCAGAATATAATGTCTGAATTTTGTCCTTGAGAGATTTGTTCTCTTTTAAGGCTTCTTTACGGGATATTAAAGCTGCTTGGAGCTTTCTAGCTTTCTGTTCATTAGATTTGCTTACATCAGACTGCTCTTTGCTTACATGAGACATGTCTGCTGCCTTTCGATGTAGTTCATGCATTTCTGTCTTCACCCTTCCCCTCTCCACTTCATGACGGTGAAGCTCCTTCTGCATTTGCAACTCCAGTGCTGCTAGAAGCTCTTCTTTTTCAGAAATACTTGATTTGAGAGACACAATAGCATTTTCTTTTTCTTCAAGTATTACCTGCAGCTTTTCAGTTTGTGACTGCAAGAGAAATATCTTTTCTTCATGCTGGGCTGCAGAAGACTGTAACAAGTATACTTTTTCAGCTAATTCTTCCTTTAGTCGGTTTGATTCATCCAGTTGTTCTTGCAGAGTCACACTTTCTCCTCTGGACTTTTCCAATGAACAAAAGAGATCTTCCTTTTCTTTCTCTATTTTTTCCAGGTGTAACTTGTAGCTTTCGGCTTTAGCTTGGGAATGCTTCCAGCAGCTCTCTATTTGTTCAGATTCAGCTTTTATACCCACTTTCTCCAGTTCGAACTGGTGCTGCATTTCAGCAAGAGTATTTTTCATGGCCTTGCAGTCATCAGACTTTTCAGCAATCAAGGAATGTACTTTTTCAAGTTCTTCCTTCAACTCGTTGTTCGCCTCCAGAAGCACCTTATTGCTATTGTTAAATGCTTCAGACTGGGAGTCTTTTTCTTTTTTAATGTCCTCAAGGGACATTGTTAAATATTCAACGTCACTCTGGGTTTTTCTCAACTGGTTCTGCAATTCAGTGCACTCATCTATTAGCACCTGCTTTTCCTGCTGGTGTTGTTGTTGTGCAATGTTAACAGTCTGTTGCAGAATTAATAGTTCTTCAGTCTTCTCAGTGATCTTTATGTTCGCCCTTTCAAGTTCTGATCTTACTTGTTCAATCTCAAGAGAAAGCTCTTTTGAATCATCTTCAAGTTTCTTTTGGAAATTGGCTTTATTTTCTAACTCAGAAGTCATATCTGACATTTTGGTTTTAAGGGTATTGACCCGATCATGGTCATGTAAGACACTACACATTTTGCTTTCTAGCTCTTCCACTTGCATCTTTACCTCCTGCAGGGATTTCTCTTTTTCTTCAAGAGGAGCATTAATGGAATTCAGCTGACTCTGCAGTGCATCTATGACCTCCCGGTTATTTTCAAATTCTTTTAATTTGCCACAGTAGTCTTGCTGAATAGTGGTTGGTTGCTCCTTGGTAGTTTTCAGTTCTTCAGCCTGTTGAGAACATTCTATCAAAAGCTTGTCAAATTCTTCCTTTTGTTGTGTGGATTCCGCTCTTAGGTTTCTCTCTTTTTCTTGAGCCTTCTTTATAGCTTCTCTTCTGGCTAAAAGGGCTGCATGCAGTTTCTTTTGTAAAAGCTCTTTCTCTTGTTTAAGCTCACAACGTTCATTATCAAAGGATTTCTCATTTTCTTTTGAACTGCACTGGAGAGCCTCAATAACGGCATCCTTTTCCATAAACGCCTTCAGTGCATCAGCAAGACTGGACTCTCCCTCAAGTATTGTTGTTTGCAGGTGCCGTATGTTATCTTCCAACTGTCCTACAAGGGTTTCTTTGGTGGAAAAGCTCCGAGCAAATTCATTAATTTCAGCCTCTTTCTGTAGAATTTGTTGTTTTAGAAGTTCTATATGAGATTCCTGTTCTTTGACTCTTGTCTGAGCCTGAGTTACTTGTGAGGTTAACTCTTGTACTATGTTTTGCAGATCTGCTGTTTCTTTATCTTTATTCAAATCAACTTGACTTTTCTTCTCAAGCTCCTCCATCTTCTTCATCAGCTCCTTTCTTACCAACAGAGCAGCTTGAAGTTTCCTCTTCATTATGTCCTTCTCTTTGGCAAGTGTGTCATGATGTACTTTCAGCTGCTCCTTTTCATTAATTAAACCTTGCTTCTCTACATCTTTTGATTGGACAAGGGCTTGAGAATGTGACAATGTGTTCTTGTATTCTTCAACCTGCTGGTAAAGGCTTTCAAGTTCCTTGGTAGAGCAACTGTGTTTTCTTTCAAGGTGTTCTAGTTGCACAATCAAACGATTCTTTTCCTCTGTGTGCTTTAGCATTTCATTAGATGCAGACTCCATGACCCGAGTGACAGATAAGTCCTTCTCCCTCAGTTGCTGGCTAATTGAGGTAAGCAATTCTTTCTGTTGATTTACCTGAAGTGTCAAACTTTGTATCTGGCCTTCTTTTATGAGCAAATCATTAAGATGCTGTGCACCCTCCTTATCTGTAGAATTTAGTTTATCTGTAGAAATATCCAATTCTTCTTGTAGATTCATTACTTGTTGCTGTAATAAACACACTTGCTTCTTTTCGTCCTGAATGTATTTGTCTTTTTCTGACATTTCAGACACTTTTTGTTGCCATACCTCAGTGTTTCTGTCTAATTCTTGTTTCAGAGATTCCACTTCAGACAGATGTTTTAACTCTAATTGTTTCATTGCTGCTTGTAAAGTAAACTTTTCTTCTTCAAAAGCCAACAGTTTTTCAGACATTGATTGAGAGAATTCTGAAAGATCATGTTGACTGGACAGTTTTTCAGTCTGCAGGTTTTTAATTTCTTTTTCCCTCTCTGACAGAATCTGTCTCGCTAACAAATCTTTTTTCTGAACCACTAAACACATTTCTTCTAGTTTATTTTGATTTTCTGTAATGTGTTGACTCAGGTCTGCTACCACCATGTTCTTTTCTGTGAGTTCATCAGAGCTCATTTTAAGTGCAGAAGATACTTCAGCAAACTTTCCCTGCATGTTATCTAGGTCCTGTTGCAGTGCTTGGATTTTAACATCTTTTGACTTCATCTCATTTGCTAAACTCCTCAACTGCTCAGTTAGAAGACTGTTTTTCTGATTATCCCTATCAAGATCAGCCAACCATTCCTTTTCTGAATCCATTAGTGTTTGTTCTATTTTCTGTATTTCTAATTTCAATCTGGTGACTTCTTCACCTTTGGCACTAACCTGCATTTGAAGCTGTTCCTTCTCATTCTTCAATCGTTCCACTGCTTCGTTCAAATTAGCCGCCAGTTGCTCACATGTCTGCAATTCATCTTTCTTTTTCTGCAGTTGGTCGCTGTAGTTCTTGATAAGTTCCTCTTTCTTGGCAATGGTTCTGTCAATGTTCTGTTTCAGAACCAATTTTTCGCTGACTGCTGAATCCAGCTGCTGTTGTAGGTTTTGAGTCATTAACTCCATTTCTTTATTCATGTTTGAATTCTTTTCATTCAAAGACAGAATTTCTGAATTTAGGTTTTCTATGTTTTGTAATTGTTCAGCATATTTGCTATTTAGGGACTGTACAACAAGTTCTCTTTGTTCCACAGCCTGGTTTGCTATGTTCAACTGTTTCACAGCTTCACGGTTTTCTGCTTTTAGTACCTCTATCTCAGCAGCCAAAGCATTATCCTTTTGCTGCAGAACATCAGCATATGAAATCTTGTTCTTCTCAAGTTCAACTTTGAGCTGTTCCATTTCATTTTTAAGTGTGCTTGAAGTGTTTTCTGCAGCCTTTATAATGTCACCCTTTTCACTTACCAATCTGTGAAGACTAGATATCTCTTCATTTTTCTGTGAAACAGCTGAACTGATTTCCCGTAGCTGCTCAGTCTGTGCTGCGTATCTCTCTTGTAGGTGAAATAAGGCCATCTGTTTTTCCCCAGCTGATTTATCTAACATTTTAGATTCTGAGGTTAGCTTTTGCACTTGGCTTTGTAGTTGAGATATTAATTCTGTGCTTTCCATTAACTGAGATTTGAAAAGTTTTGCTTCCTCTGCTTGTTCTTGCAGTTCCTGCATTGCCTTGGTTTGCTCCAAAATACAAGTCTCTGTTTTCACAATTGTTTCATTCAGTTGGTTTATTTCAGAGCGCTGAGTGGTGATGTGTTTATTTAGCCCTGAAGCTGTCTCTTGCAAGGTTGAGAGCTGGTCTTTAAGACTCTCGCATTCAGCCAGTTTACCTTGATATTTTGAAATCAAATCCTCCCTTTGAACCAGTGAACTCTCTTCAATCTGTTTCAGATTCGACTCCTTTTCCTTAACAGTATCTTTCAATGCATCTGACTCTGTGGTTACGTGCTCCAACTGAACTCTGAGCTGAGATGCAATATCTTCCAGATCAGAAAACTGGGCCTTTAAGCCAACATAATCATCAACTTTTATTTTCAGCAGTGCCTCTTTTTCGGTCATGCTGCATTGTAATTGATCAGACCTCTCAGTCATACTTTTAAGTTGACTCTGGAGATCAGAGATCATCTCCAGGTATTCATTAAGTTGAGATTTTAACACCTCAGATTCTTCTGCCTTATCCTTAAGCTGTTTAATTTCTATTTGTTGCATTTTCAGGGTCTTTTCTTTTTGCTGCAGTGTTTTCTGCATATCCTGACCTTGTGTCTGTAGCTGAGCAATTACTGCCATATTCTCAGACAGCTGACCTTCCTCTTCCACATACTTTGTCTGCAACTGCTTTATCAATAGGTCTTGCTGATTCAAAGATTCTGTCTTCTCTTGTAAACGTATATTTAAGCTCTCTGCGTAAGTATTTATGTTGTCCAACTGTTTGTTTAACAACATTATAGAGTCCTCTTTTTTGGATAACTCTGATTGGAACATAGCAATTTCATTTAACTTTCCTAATGTATCTGCTTTTGTGTCCTGAATTTCTGCGTTTAATGTTCGGACCTGACTCTGCAACTCTGCTGCTTCAGTTTTGCTCAGAGTTGCTTGTTCATGAAGTTTGCTGTAATCAACATTACGATTATTCAAAGTGGTTTTAAGATCCTCATTCTCCGATTTCAGTTTCACAGATTCTTCATTCAAGACATCAATTTGACTGCTTAGTACAGCAATTGCTTCATTATTCCTTTTTATCTGATCAAACAAGTCATTATATTCACAAATTCTACTTTTAAGGGCTACTTCTTTTTCTTCCAAACTCTGGGTAAGTTTCTTGCCTCCATCTTTTAGAGAATCTACTTCATTTTGTAAATTCACAACAAACTCATTTTGCTTGTTTATTTGTTTTTGCAAGGAATGACATTCAGTAACTTTCTCCTGTAGTAACAAGTCCTTTTCAACCAGCCCCGATTGTAATACATGATTCTGTTCTTGAAGCATAGGCAGAGTTTCCTGCAGTTGCACGAGCTGGCTTTGTAGATTTTCACATGTAGTAACTCTGTCAATAACTGCTTGTTCCTTTTCAGCAATGTTACATTTTAATTGGTCTATCTGAGAAGTTAGAAGCTGTACTTGGTCTTGCAAATGTGCAATCAATTCTTGGTTCTCAGAAAGCAATTTTGCAAGATTATTACACTCACTTGTTTTCTCCAACAATTTTTCAGCAACCACATTTTGATTTTGCTCTAAGAGCTTAACAAGATCCTCAGTCTTTGAAGTCAGTAGTTCTTTTTCTTTCTGCATCACTGCTACAATCTTTTCATACTCTGACATGTGGACCTCATTTGCAGATATCTGACCCTGCAACTCACTAACAAGATCTTGCTGCTTTGATTGCAAACTCTCCTGGTCAGTTAACTCTCTCTTTAGCTTTTCACTCTCATCAGTAAGCTGGTTCACTTGACACTGCAGATTCTGATTTACCCACTGAACATTAGCAGCCTTTTCATTTAAATCAGCAGCAAGTTTTGTTTGAACCAGAATTTCATTGTCCTTTTTCTCAACAGTGGTCTGGAGTTGGTCATTTTTATTCTCGAGAGTCTTGACTTCTGTTTCTAGTTTCAAAACAGATTCAGATTTGACCTCAAGCTGTTCCTTGAGTTGTATACATTCTGTCTCTTTGATCTGCAACTTCTGACTTAATTTCAATTTAGTTTCTTCTGCCTCCTGCTGAGTGGCCTTAAGTTTTTCCTCCAGACAGGATATAATCTCCAGTTTTTCATGCACTCCCCTTTTAACCGTTTCTTGGTGTTCCACTTGTTCTGCAAGTTGTTTGGACAATATGAGAAGCTCTTCATCTTTTCTTGCTACCTCAGCAAGCAGCTTGTTGCATTCATCCTTAAAAGATTTCAGTTCAGTTTCAAAACTCTGCTCTTTATTCTCTTTTTCCTGAAGCAGGTTTTTGAGATTCTTGTAAGCAGTATTCATTTCTTCAAGCTGAGCAGCCAACTTATTTTTCTCCCCAAGGCTTTTGGTATGTACCTCCTGCAATCTCCGAGATGATGCAGTAACCTGCTCTTTCAGAGAAGATAACTGAGTCTCACATTCTGCAAGATGAGTGCGATGAGTAACATTCAGCTTTTGAATATCGGTTCGAAGGTTCTGACTAATTTCATTACCAGCATGAACTTGTTTTACAAGTTCTTCAACCTCACTGCATTTAGCTTTATTTTCCTCTCTGGTGTTGCTCAGTTCCATCTCCATCTCTTTCAGTTGCTCCACAAGAGAGGCAAGCTTGGTGTTCATGGTCTGCTCATCTGAAGACTGTGACTCTCTTATTATTTGAGCCTGTCTCTCTGCCTTCGCCAAAGCAGTCTCCATTCCACCCATCTCCTCCTCTTTGTATTTAATTTGTTGTTTCAGCTGCAAAACCTGATCAAGGTACTCAGTCATGCTGTTGGAAAGGGCAGTGATTTCTTTTTCTCTCTCCAAGAGAACATCTTTAAGACTATCAATCTCTCTCTCACAGCTTTGAAGGTCATGAATCAGCTGAGCACGTTCTTCCAAATGGGTGGAATTTAATTTGTCAAGTTCATCATTAGTCTGATCCAGGTCACGCTGAAGCATTTCAATGGCAACATCTTGCTTTTGCGTCTACAGGTTTCAAAAGGAAAAAAAAAAGAACACATATCAAAATATGCAAGGTCCCGTCAGAATGTTATACAATTTGACACGATGCATCAGTTTTGAAAGCTTTTATTTTTATGTTGGGTCAGTTCAAAGCTGGTCCACCTGAGGCAATAATAACAATTCAGACATTAACAAACTATTGCATAACATTTATGATATTGAAATACCAATGCTAAAATCACAAATACATACACTTATATGTTTGTCAAACTCGCATCAGAAACAATAATAAAAATAAAAAAAAACACTATAGTATTTGTAAAATGTTACCTTTTCCCTGGCAGTGTTCAGTCTGTGTGTAAGGTCTACAACAGAAGTCTTCAGTTCAGAACACTGTTTTTCATAAGTACAACACTTCCCTGTAACTTCAGCCACCTGATAGTAAAAACCCAAATGAATAAACTTCAAAACAAACTGTTGCTCCAACCATAATACTTTTAGAAAGTATTATGGTTGGAGCAACAGTTAAAGGATACAGAAACATTATCTGTATCCTTTCTTTAGGATACAGATAATGTTAAGCTGCATTTTCAAAATAAATCTTAAAAAAAAAACAAGTATATTTTATTTAAAACAAGTCATACACCCCTGCCCCCCAATAAATAAATACATTTGCCTGTGGTTGCATTTTACATCCTTACATTTTGCTCAGCTTGCAGAAGCTTGTCACTGAGTTCTTTGTTTTGCACCTCCTTCTCCTTCAAAGAGCCTCTGAGGTTTTCGATTTGTTCCAGCTTTTCAGAGGTTTCCACTAGTGTCTGCTCCTTCTCAATCAGTGAAGATTCAAGAATTTCTTCCCTGTCACTAAATCTAAATTATAGAAAAAAAAGAAAAAAAATGTTGTGTAAACCAGATAGATCTATTACAAATATAAATAAATAAATAAAATACTTTTTCTATTCGTACAAAAAAAAATAAGAGAATTTGAAAATACTACCTTCTTTCCCCCCCAAAATAATCCACACATTTTTTATTTGCTAAATAAACCTTGTTTATTACTTTGGTTTAATTCCTTACCCTTTTAGCTGTTCATTCATACTGGAGATAAGAACCTGATGTTTCTCAGTGTCTCTGCTATGCTGACTGCGCAGATTAGTTAGCTGGCCCTGTAGACGTTCATTTTCATTCTGTATTCAAAAAACAAACACAGAAAAAAACACCACCACGCTGATAGAAGCTCAATTTATTAATTAACAGACCTTGGGCCACTAATAACTGCAAACACACACACACACGCACACACTCTTATCCCAGTTGTTTGATAATTATCCCAAATGAAACAAAAAGTTATCTACAATTTAGTTAGTTGTACTTCCTCGTTCAGACTATCCTAAGTCCAAGTGTCAATTTCTATTTGCAAAATCTAGTTCATCAAAACATACCCACATGGCATAAAAGGAACCTTCTATCATTTTTATTTAATGTATTGTTTTTTGTTTCATTCAATTGCTTTTTTTTTGTTTTAAATTTAACCACACTGGTGAATTGACACATAGGTTGTAAGCTCCTTTTACCTCATTGAAGTGGGTTTTACAAAGAATTGTTCTTAGATTAAGATCCCTTCCACGGTGTAAACATATAATTCACTGCCAGCAGTGAGCGATACACCCACATGTACGTGAAAACTAAACCAGACAATGTGTGTGACAAACATGGCAAAACTCAGCTATCACCTCTAGAGGGTGCGTTTGCTAGCACACAGGGGTAACACACACCTGGGTAACCCTCAATGGCTGCCCCTCTTCATCTACATCAAACGCCACCTGTGTTAAAAGGCTTTGTTACAAGATCCTAATTTGCATACAAAAAAAAAAACAAAAACATTTTGTTCAGCTGTTTTCCCTATTCAGATCTTACAAAAGGATTACAGTGGTAGAAATGAACAGCACCATCACGTATCACACTGCAACATTGCATCCTCAAGGTCATTCCTTGTCGTCTTTTTTCTTTTTTTTTTTTTTACCTATTCATTATTAAACTGTATTTTATATAAAGTAAATACCAAACATTTTATGCAAATTATCTGAAATCATCCCAATTATGCAACATATTGTTTGGCCTTTCTAAAATCTTGATGGATTTAAAACCTGCAAAATTGACAATTATATATTTAAAATGCTCCTGCATGAATTCAAATTTGAACAAATGTGAAGCAATGAAGAACGAGCTTACCTGTAGTGACTCTATTCTTGCTTGAAGCTGTAACCTGTCCTCAAGATGCTGACATCGTTCTTCAAGTGTCAAGATCTGCTCTTGGAGCTGGTTCCTCTCCAATTCCAGCTCTTCAACCACAGACCTGAGTCCTGCATAATTAAAGAAAGACCGCAACACAACATGCATATAAATAATGTATTGCTTTACATTACAAGATGTGTAACAAATGTAAGTGATGCATCATGTTTATGTATTTATATATATATCAAGATATTATGAAAGCAATGCAAACTGCAAATGCCTGTCTTCGCAAACAGTCAGGCTCTACACCCAAGAACCTTGCCTGTTCACTAACAATGAAGGAAGCAGGTAACTATGTTTATTAACAAAATAGTTCTTGACATGTTCTACTTCTTTTATCGACTAAGTATGTAGAAAGTGACATTCATTTTAATGTATTGCCAAAATAATATTTTTGTTGGCAAAAGCCATTATCAAAGCAACTGCATTGCATTACATTACATTTCTAAAACATGTCATTTATTTCCAAATACGTATTCCACTGACTTATAAACATAGCTGCAAGTATCCTGACTCAACTCCACATATACACTGACAAACACCATTAAACAAACTGTGCTGGGATTGAAGTGCATGCTAGACTAAACCTGTCTTACTTCAGCAAGTGGAATCATGCTATATTAAGGGTTTCGCAACAGCTGCTAATGAAGATGTTTGCAGGCCTGCATAATGTCTGATACCCCACTATTTGAAGAACTACAATTTGAAGAAATACACATTCCCATTAAATTAAACTATACCCTAGCAATAGACAAACCATTCTTCAACGACAAGATATATAAAGTAGATAGGGTAAAGGATTTGTATGCTTATGTTTTCAAATTTAAATTTATTTTAAATCCATGAGACTGAATAAACTACATTTAGAAGTGATTTTTAATAGCTCCAGTTCTCTATAGCTAGAATTTGTTTTAAAGCCACATTTGTGCCATCTCTTCAGACTCAAAAACCCTTAACCACATGTTCTTAATCCTAAAAGAATATCAAAAACATGCATCTTACCAATTATGGACCACAGATTACCATATAACAATAAACACCAGTATTGGCACAGACCCATTTGTAAACAGGGACCAAGTAATAATGAACCAAAACTAGGCAGTTCATCCAGCACGCACATGCTTTAAAGTAATTTCTAAAAAAACAAAAGGAAATGGTCAACCAAAAATTTTTTAAAAAAAAAGTACAGAACAAGGCCAATAAGGGTTAGAAACTCCACAAAAATGGGTTATATAAATAATAATTTACAAAATTAAAATCCACATAGAACAAAACACTGTGCATGCTTTAATAAACTGTCTAGTAGGTACCACACCTGTATTGTCAGAAGTGTACTCTGGCCACCAACCTCCCATATTCTCTCCATCAGCAAAATCACTGCTGTCTAAAGTGTTGTTGGGATCCTGATAAGATTGCTTTCCATCAAATTCAAAATCCTCCTGGGAGCAAAGAAACAGGTGTAAGCAAGTGAAATTAATAATAATACATTCAGCAAACATGAAACATACACACTCAGTAATATTAAATTCCTTTTCAAACTTTACTCCGTAAAATGTCCATGGAGAATAATGGCTTGGATAGAACTCAAGGTCTTCCCTACATATCAAAAAAAGTAAGAATGTAAATTCTTCATCTGTGTCTTAGTTGAGTCTTTACCAGTGCCATGTTACTGTCCCTTAATATGTCACAAAATAACAGAAAGAGACATTTAGTTTAAGCATGTGTAATAGATGTGAAAATACAATAAAAACTGTATTGATTGAAATAATCTCTTATGTTGTTGTTGTTGAGTGATACAATTGTGGTATTTAAGTATAATACTTTCTATAACCAAAGCAGGGCTTAAAAGGTATCTCTGTGAAACTTTGAGAAATACACTTCAACATTTGTCATCAGCATTATAATAGGTTTTTAGTATCACAAAGCAACACTTTACTAACATGTTACACTTGAACTCCTACCTGCAGATTGTGAGTGCTGCTGGCAGCCTGCTTCTGCTTGCCCCTTTTAGCTCTGAGCCCTCCAGCTTGCACCAGCTCCTCCTCCAGCTCCTGCTGCTGAGTGACTAGGGCTGGATCGGAGCAGCCAGGAAAGAACCAGTCATCCTCAATCAGTTTTGTGCCACAGGAAAGCAATTTCATTCAGACTTACAGCACAGAGCATACACAACATGTAAACACGGACAGACTCACAATGAGAAAACACGGACAGACTTACAATTGGTGACAGACCTGGAAACACTTAGCACCACAGACTTTGTGACTTCCCGGAAGCAAAATACTAATATAAGATTGAGCTTTTGCCAAGTCTGTTACACCAAAATTGAACTACAGACATATTTTGAATAACTGAATCTTCTTTGAATGTTTTCAAATCCAAATATAAGATTTATTTACTAATCTTGACAATCATTATTATTAATTATTATTTTCATGGAGAAGTCACAAAGAAAATATGACACTGCAAACTGGCATCACACTTTAATCTTGAATTACATTTTTCTTTGCAGAGAGACAGTTAAATATTTGTGAATTTGTAGAAAACATTTTAGGAAAATAAATTTCAAGTCAAATCTGCAACTTTATACATTTTAGTTAATTGTGTTATAGATGCAATAGTGATAAAACAAAAAGTACATTCCCATCTGTTTTGTGATTTAAAGCATAGACATTAAGAAACTTGCTGTTAGCATATAAAGCTAAGTTATATGCAAAGCAAAAATGTGATTTACAATGATTTTATATGTAGACAAGAGGCAGTTCTACTTTTCTATTTAAATTAAATTTTCAACCATTGATTTCCTGACACTTTTTCAAGCTTCTTGGTATTAAAACACAGTATCTTAAGTTGCGTACATTAAAAAGTTTGCCCTACTTTAGAATGCATGGTCTTCTGACACAAAAAAAGTAATCAGAAGTTGGCACGCTGAGCACATTTTTAAATATGCCAATTAATCACTGTATGCCTGAAATAACAAAAGCCTACTTAAACTAGCCAATAAAGCTTGCAGTGAAGCCTGGAATGTCTCAAACTGCTGTGCAATGGGAGTCTTACCAGTTACCATTTAACAGTTGAAGACATAATGGCTTTTCATGGGCATGTGTGCTCTGTAGTATCCTTATTTCCCAACAATATTAGTTATTTTCTTAAATCTTTGGTAAATCTGCAGTTAACAAAAGTGGAACCATATCAGCATGCATTATGGCCTTTAAAAGCTGAAGCCAGAAGCAGTATTCAATTAAGATCAACCTGATATCAGAAGCTGTGGAGCTGCCTTAAGTCTAGATGGGGTAAGTAGAGATATTGTTAATGAGAGTGGGGTTAGAAATGGCAACGAAATCAAACATTAGCATTGACATGCAGTATATAGAAAAATAAACAGTCAAGACTACAGCAACTGACATTGCTATACTGCTGGTGGTTTACCCTCTGGTGAACTGTGACCTGGGAAATCATAAGCAGTACAGTGCTGTCAATTACAGAGACCTGCATGCACAAAACTGATGGGAAACTGGTCTCAGTGGCTGGCCAAATCACAGTGTGGAGTAGGAGTGGAGAGGGCAGGGGCACCGAGTGCTCGGCAGGAGTTATGGCAGAAAGATACAAAAAAATAATAAACACAGAAACAACACAGCGTGCTCAACCTAACAAACAATGCACACAGTGTTCAAAACCAACAATGCTACTAAATACATTAAATATTTTCATCTCAAAAGAAGTTCAGTTTAATGTGATTGGCTGAAATAGCATAGCATTCAAGACACTGATTACTAATACCTGGAGTAGGGTAAATGGATAAATCTCAGCAAGACAGAATGATGACAGAGGCAGAAGGAATAGAAAAGGAAGTGAAGATGCTTTTTCTGGGCATCATAGCCCTTTCATATCCTTACCTGGGCTTTAATTATTAGAGAACATAGGCCATTCACATTCACTCTCTTAAAGCACATAATTTAAAAAGCCAATAGGATCTGTTTGAAAAACTAATGAGATGGGTAATTAAATTCCAAGCTAAATTTACCTTCCCTCTCCTCTTCTATATGTGTCATTCTTAAAGCCATTGCAGCTTTCTCCTCCCTGGCCTGGTCACGAACACCCTCGGCATCAGACACCATATCCTGCCACTCCAGCACATGGCTCTGCAGCTCGTCTGCACTGCCAGATTCACTGGTCTACAACGAAAACACACGGGCAGAAAGGTACATTAGTAACATGCATATCACCAGACAAGGAGAACAACAACAAAAAGCATATAGGGTTACAATGCAAGCTTAATATTTAAATAGTGTAGTTTACAGTAAGTGCAAATAATACTACTAAAATACAATATGAACTAGGATACAACAAGTTATATCTACAATGACATAGTAATGCAATAGTGCATTAGTGGAGGATCCAGTAATGTGGTGCATAATAGGAGCAGTAGAGCAACAGATCTACAAGTGCAGTCTAAACAGCTGGGTCTTGAGGAGGCGGTGGAGTTAAGATCTACTTCTCATAACAAATGTCCCTGGCTTTACCACACCAGGACAAGTTGCCCAAAGATATAGCATTAAATAGTTAGGTCAAAACCTATGGATTAACTTCTTGTCCATGCCAAGTTTAATTATATCCAGGTACTCAATACCAAAGACACAGCCTTCCAGGATCACTGAAAGGGATCTTTATCAAAATTATTATATTTATTTTTATTCAGACCTGAGAAGCTGCTCTCTTAGTAACTTGTTCCAGGTCAGCTTGCATCTTTCTTTGCTGTTCTTCATAGATCTCAAGCTTAGCCACCAACTCATCTGCAGCAGCAAAAAAAAAAGAAAAAAAAAGATGAAGTCAAGACAAAACAATATTTCCGTGTGCTACTAGTGGATATCTTTCAAAAGCAGGTCTTTAAAATAAATACCATTTAATGTCTTTAGTTCTTCATACTGCTCCAGTTTCTGCATAATCTCTTCTCTTTCATCTTCAAGCTCAGCAAGTCTGTTTCTTAAGGCAGTAATATCTAAGCTTGTGGTTCCATACTACAAAAAAAAAAAAAAGAGACATTGAATGTTACTTAGCTGTTCATATTAGTCATCAGAGATCAACAGCTTTTGGAAAACTGACACCTAGAAATCCCATGTACAAAGTAGGTCTGGGATGCAATCGCATAACTTGCTGTGATGATGAATAGCTTAACAAGGCCAGGGTTCAGTTTGCTATATTCAATACAATATTGTTTTCTTTACTATTTTAGGCAGGAACATAATTGACAAAAATTAATTAAGGATTGCATTTGCAGTAATAATAAAAGATGAATAAGGTCATTGAAGGCAGCTTGATAAAACGAGACATGTCGCAAGGCTACAGTAAAGCAAATACTGGCAAATAAAGAAATGCAGTTTGCAGTTTTGATTTTATTCTCATAGACAAACAAACCAAAAGGAATGAATTGCCTTTACTCACCTGAGCTTTTCTGAGTTCATCCTCCAGCTGTTTGATCCTGGATTTGGACCATGCTTTCATTTTGAGGAACTTGGCTTCAGATTTGCTGGCCTCCTCAGTTTTCAGCTTTGCTTGTACTGTTGAAATCATATAAAACACAAGTGAAACGGATGACTTTCGAAGACAGTCGAAAACTGAAACAAAGCACTAACAAGAAATAGAACACTGGAGTGCAAAAAAAAGCCAATTCACCAGGTAAGGTAATAACAACAAAAAGCAATCATATTCTAAACTATTTCTGGCTTTTTAGCATGAATAACAAATTATCCACCATGCTATGCTATTGCAGGAAATCGTAAAGGTGCAATAAAACATTATCTTACAGTGAAACACAACACACCTTCCAACTCTGCAATCCTCGGATTGTTACCAGCATCCACAACGCTGTCCGTGGCCAGTGCAGCAGCGTCACTGTGATTTCTAACCTCTTCAAGTTGTTTCTGGAGCTGCAGATAAGCCTGATCTTTCTCAGACAGTTCGGTTTCGTGTTTCTCCTTGACATGTTTCAGCTCTATCTCATGTTTCTGCATCAGGTCTATCAGCTGGGCTCTCATTACATGCTTTTCAGCACCTAGCTTGGATTGCATGTTGTCTTTTTCCACTTGAAGTCGCTTCATTTTTTCATTAAGTTCCTAAATAAAAAATAAAATTATATGGCACCTAAACAGTATAAAGTATTACTCTAAAAAGCTACAACAAGTCTCAGTGAACTTGTAAGGAACTAGTAATAGAGACATTATCTAACTGATCATAACAACTACCAATAAGAAATACTAATTTGCAGTTAATGTATATAAGCATTTATCACAATAATAACCAGCCTCTTTCTTGCTTCCCACAGCTCAGCTCTGACCATACTACAATTTATGAACTGAAAATGCTAAGAGAGAATGTGGCTATTCTGATTTTAATATAAACAAATATTCACCCCTAGCTCAACACTCCTCATACCGCTGAGCCTCATATTTAGCTGAATGCAAATACGACACCTCAGCTGTGCTTTTGAAACCACTACCTTAATTTGCTGATCCCTGGTATCCAACTCCTTCTGCAACACATCTACAACCTGGGTTCTTCCAAGCAGCACTTCCTCCTTCTCATGTAGTTTCTGTTTGAGGGCCTTCAGCAACTAGCAAGGACCAATCAAAACCAATCAGCTTTCCCCCCCTCTTGAAAAAAATCATTTTTTATTTGATCATGTAAACAGATGTTAGGATAAACAACACTGGTGGCATCATTCACTAGACCCTTACTTTATTGTAAGGATGTTTCCATGTGCCTCAAGCAGAATACTGTTTGGCAGTACTCTAGAATATAGGAGGTATGCAATACCAAGGTTTTTAATAGATAATATAACCTAATTACAGTAAATCACTGCTAATGTTCAAGCTGGTACAACATGTCCTGTATTCATTAGATTGGAATATAATAATTATGATTTATACCTGTTCCAGTTCAGCACTAGCATCAGATTTTGCTGCCAGCTTAAAGAGCTCATGTTCATGCTTCTGGTACTGTTCTACAAGATTATTTTCTTTTTCCATAATAATATCTTTGAATGTCTGGATCTAAAACAAACAGAAGTGATAAGGCAATGTATTCAATGTCACTCATTGCAAAACATTTTATGACATGCAGGCAACATTCATAGGAAATAAAGCATAAAAGCAAACTCAAAAGTGTTGAACACAGTGCAAAAAATGAAATCTTACAAAACACAGACAGAAGCATTAAAAAAAAAAAACACATACATTCTCCTTGTACATATTTTCTTTCCCCTCAAACTGTTTCTTTTCCATAACAAGAAGTTCCTTCAGACTTTCTGATTGTTCCTTTAGAAGGCTGTATTTCTCCTCACTTTCCTCCACTTTCTTTGTAAGATTCTTGACAAGCGTTTGAAGGTCTTGCAACGGAGTGTCTTTCTCTGTCAGCTGAACCTGTAGAACGAAAAAGAAAGTTTAAGACGATAAGAAATAACTCAAGGAGAAAAAAAGATTTTGGTGAATGCTTTCAAATACAAATTCCCAAAAGTTCCAATTCCGTCTTTATAAACCTGTCCATATCTGTATGTTATAGTATTACTGCAAGCATGAACAGTGCTGTATGCCACATATACAGGTCAAAAGAAATGGTCTACTAAATCTTTATAACTGTTATTTTACATGGGACCTCACCTTTGGCTCTTCTGCTGGTGTAGATAACGCTCTAGCAGGGTTCTCTCCTGAAGCTATCAGTTGGAGGTCAATGATGTAAGCCTCTTTTTCAGAAAGTTTCTTATCTCTCTCTGCAAGCATGGCATCTATCTCAGACCCACGCTGTCTCTGAGTCTCAATCTCCGCAGTCTGTAGGAAAATAAAAGCTATTTATTACCTACATGTCAAGAGTTAAGTGAATTGGAACCTTTATTATTACAATAATTCCACACCTTTTGAGAACCTGTGTAATGAGCCATCACTGATGTATTCAAATGTATATTTATCAATGGCATACAGGGTTTAAGAAGGCCCACAATGTATTTGAGATTTACCTTGTTTTTCAACTCTGCTTTATATTGAGAAAGTTGGGATTCCAGTTCTTCCACTCTCTTCTTAAGCACTAGGATTTTTCCACGGCTTGCTGCTGCATTCTCCTGATTTCCATCTCCAGTTGTCTACAGCAAAATGTTTCAAATTGTTAGCCTCACAAAATGTAACATTAACAAGTCTACCCTTAACAAGTCTTGTTTTAAGTGTTATATAAAGCATTAGACCCCACCCCACAAAACAATATTTAGTAAAGGTTTACAGAGAGGTTTCTGGGGGCTTAGGTTTAAATCATTTGAAAGCATTTGCATTTTTAATTCAATAAACAAACAGTAAAATCTTCAAATTATGCAAACATTCAGTCCTACAGCTCCATATACACGGTCAAGCTCGGAGGTTATCAAAGGTAGTGGCATAAGAATTTCGTCGATCGCTATTCTTTGTTTCTTTATCTTGACCTAAATACTGTAATGCAACATCTCCTACAAAACAATACTGCATGTTGCAATTCTTAAATGTGAACAATCAGCCAAAAACTGGGAACAACCAAGTTTTTTGCAAGTATGTTACTTGTTGAAGAAGAAAGAAAATACAGCAAATGAAGAAGAAATTTCAGAAAGTGTTGCAAAGGAAGGTCTGAATCAGGGAACTCACTGTTTGAATACTGTAGCTCTTGCATACTTGTAACAATGTGCATTCACTTATTGATTCATTTAAAAACATTGAGTAAGGGATCACTCTAATGGTCAATGTAATCATTTTGATTACAAATAAGTACTAAAATTAATTTCATTTTTTTTCTTTTTTAGGATAGTCTCCTGTCTTGAATAGATCTTTTTGTAACACGTAAGAAAAAGACCACCTTCTTTAGACCTGCCGCTGCTTCTTTTGTTCCTGATGGTGTCAGCTGTTTCTTTAGTTCTTCCAGTTGAGAATTTAATGAGGTGACTTTGGCTTTATTTTGGAGTTTTACTTTAGAAAGTTTGGCTTCACATGCTTCTTTTTCTGTCTACAAAAAAAAAAAAAAGTGTAATGAAATGGTTAAAAGAATGTTGTCTCAAGCAGAAAAACAGTAAACCACTTTGTATTTAGTACCTTAATCTGTTCATCTTTGGTACGGAGGATATTATCTTTTTCCCGGATCAGTTCTTTCAGCTGTACAACTAATTGTTCTGTCTGTGCCAGCTGTTCAGCTGCATCAGCCATTGACTTGTGGTTCATCCCTTCCTGGGAGTCTGGAGCCTGAGAATTAGCATAACAAGAAAATGACTGCAGCTACATACCAGTGTAGTTAATGCACAGATATTATATTTACTAACAATTAGTGTAGCGATACAGTAAATGTATACCAAGATTTAACAAATATCAACGTTAACACAGAAGTTACCACTGTTGCAACAATACTCTGTGACCAATGCTTGCAACTATCTGCATGCAACCATATGGGTTAGATTAAAAGTGAAAAAATAGCTTTATGAAATAAGAAGACCTAACTAACATGAAATTCTACATCTGCTTGAATAGACCATATCTTCCAAATGTGTCACAAATGACCACTGTTTTTCATCAGAAATAGAAGTACTTACTCCTTGGGCTGGACCTGACTCGTCTCCCGAATACCACTTCCACATGGTATTAACTGGGCTCCTAAAATCCACATAAATGAGTCACACATTAAGACAACTCGTTCTATCCATGTGAACAGTGACCAATACTACCGTGACAAGAACACCTCTTGCCTGTACAGAACCCAGGACACACGTCACATCAAAAGCACACAGTGAGTGAATGAACAAAGACTTGAATCATTCACACATTTGCTAAACTCGCAAAGCTGGCAGGACACCATCCATCTACAGTGGTTGTGTTTTTTTTGTTTTTTTTGTTTTTTTTTGTTTTGGTTAAACAGTTAAACCAACGGGTATGAATATACAGTACATGCAAATCATCCAATTAAACACCGAATGGTTTCCACTTAAATTATACTGTGGGATATTTCCATAAAGGCCAAAGGATATGGTTTTGAAATATGATTAACATATTCCTGAACTCTCCCAAACTGCTCAAGCTAGGCCATGGGGACAAACGACAAAATAGAGTACAGTACGGGTTACAGGTTCTCCTGTGCTGCCATATTTACTCAAACATAAACTGTAGGCCTCATATTTTCATGTTACCAACCTCGATCTGTCGCTTTCCCGACATCAAGTCACATATTATGCCACGAAACGAAAACACTACTTCTGACAAGCCAAGGACAATCCAGATGTACCGGTATATCTATTTTCAATATACAATGTACGCGTTCTCAAATGTAAATACAGACATAAAATTAAGTCAAATACACTAGAAGTACCTGACATTTAAACTACAGAACACGTAATATTTATGTAGGCAAACATTGTCTATATTTACCATACTTGTTCACAACAACAACACACAAATACATACATACAATCTCATACCGAGGTTTATGCAACAATTACAAGCAGTCAAGAAAATACATGTATTCACATTTTTAAATGCAAGTACTCAGCATTGTTTATTAGCTTACGTCTTATTTAGACGATGTTACTGTGGCGTGCTCAGCCTCGTAAACAAAATATTGCAAATGTTTTAAAAGGTTGTACTACCTGATTATATCTCGACCAGTAGGATGTTTTGAGCTTTACAAGAATATCAGTCTGCAAATGCGATCTAATTCATATTTTCTTTTGGTGTTTAAAATTCCTGGGTATTCAGAGAACCATTATCCTTCAGCCAACAGCCATTTTGGTCAGGTGGACAAACAGCTGAGGAACGTGCTGACGAGTCACGCGTGAGCAAGGCTGAACGTCAAGACGTCAGGGGAGTGGCTCGACGTGCTTGCAAAATACCTGCAACCAGAAAAACTAGGGGCCGGTTTTTCAAGTGTGTTCCGATCCGGTTTTTGTAATCCAGTATTTTGTGATCAAAAAACGGATTTCGTAATTGTAATTATTTGTAATCTGGATAAATGTAATCCAGTTTAAAATTTTTGAAAAACCGGCCCCAGGGTACTTTTGCCAAAAGATATATGCCTTTACCCAGTCGTGTGTTAATATTAACAGCATTCCAAACACAGAATCACACATAGTGAGTTCATTCTAAATCTCTAAATTAAATATAGTGTTCCTGCAGTTCAAAGACAGTAGCAGGGCAATAGTGTCAGCAAACACCAGAGAAATGCTGCAAGAGCAGGAAACACGAAACAAGAATAAAAGCAGACACTATTGCACCTTCTTAATATTAATGCCAATCCAAACCCTGTATTATCTAGTAGTGCTGTGGGGGAGGCACATTTTAATATAGATTTCATTCTGGTAAGAATGAAAGTCAAAAGAGGTTATCTGCACGTTTCACAGGGAACTAAACGAAATAAAATAAAATAAAATACATATTTATTACATTTGCAATAGATACATTTTTAATCATTTATTTTGTAAATACATAAAGTTACACTTGCCATACAGGATGGAAAACTGTCCTGAAGCAATAAATAACAAAAACATAAAAAAAACATCATAGTATGATTTCTCTATTTGTTTTGATGCAAAATATAAATAAAAAGTGGATTTAATCTAGGCAATAGTCAGCCATACCATCTCCATTGTCAACAACTATCCTGAAAATTCAGGTGTAAGTAATTGAGTTTCATGATCCATGTCGCTGCCTGTCTTGGTGTTATAAATAGCCTGTAATCAACCAGAAAGAGATAAGAACAAATTCAATATAAAGTTACATTCTCTACTGTAGCTAATACAAAGTCTGTTTGTGCAATATTATTGCTGCTATATCAATATACAATTATAGCTATAAATAAGTAAAACCTAGACGTGTATTAAACAGGTTAGCTCTGACAAGACAAAATAGCATCAGTATGCTAAATGACTATGCCACTATATTTGCTTATTGCAACATAAACAGATTTGATTGTATAATTCTGTGTTACAACATTTCTAGTAAATGGTATTTCCAATCTTGAAATGCCTTGTGGTCTCCTCCTGCAACAGCTTTAAATGGTCACTTTTATTGATCAGGAGTTTTAGACCAAATTTTACTTAGACTGATCCTAATCCAAAAACAATACCTTTTTTGTAAATGACCCCCAGAAAATCCCCAGCAGTAGTCTTGCAGTAAAGGATTTATCAAAAAGGTTTATCTTCTGCCCTAAATCTGAAGATATTAGTTGTGTAACTTATTGATTGCTTCCTATTTATCATCAATCTCTGTTGGGCACGAAACACTTAGTTCCCTAATAAATACATATCTATATTGTCCCTGCTATACTGTACATTATATGCAATATATGAGAGATATTCTGCTCCTGCATATAAAATATATTCTTTAAAGATATAATATTTAGTGTAGCAAATAATATACAGTACTTTACACATCTCCATGATAGGACTACTCTATATGTATGTTAAGAGTTTTCTGACAGATTAGTCCCGAGTATGTTCACTATACAAGGGACCTGTGTGAGACTAAAGAAAACACTGCAATGCGAAATAAAACTGTGGTTCTCATAAAATGGCACTATACTCATCCATAAGTTTAAAGTAATAATAATAAAGTAGCAAGTGTGAAACTGAGATAAACTCTGTCTACTTGACTTAGTTTCTTAAAAAAAAATTTTTTTTAACAATGCAGGTCAGTGAACAGAAAATATTATACATGTTGTAAAATGCATTGCTTGAGAAAACAAAACTAAAACATATCAACAGCATACACATAAAACAGCAACAGTCCAGTTAAACTGCTTACAGTAATAAATAAATAAATAAATAAATAAATAAAGAGAACTCATGAAAAAAAAAAATGTTGTTTCCAGGACTGTTTAAAACAGAAAGGTTAGCTGTAACATATTAACACATATTAGTTAGTGAAAGGTTACAGGGATTAAGTATTACTATCTAATACACTTATCAGTACCACTGTCCCATCGCGCGCTCTTTCTCTGTCCTTGGTGCTGAACTGCACGGGAGAGAACACACGCAGAGATGAAGTACGTGAAGTACGTGATGTGAGAGAACACACGCAGAGATGAAGTACGTGATGTGTTAAGTTTGTGTTTCGAGTCTTCTCTTGTTTACCAACTCACGTAAACCAAGCTTATATAGATAATTAGGTTGAAGACGTTGTATATTGTTATTGTATATTGTATTGGGGGAACCACAGGGTTATTAAGTATGTTTTATTCTAATTCAGTTATACTATACTTTAATCAACAAGACCCCACGCGAAACATCATATTTAAGAAGCAGTTTCTACTTAATTAAAAATATCTGTGTACATTATGTTAATTCTCCCTAGCTGCAATTATTTAGCAATTACTTAGTCATTAATTCGCTTAATTAATAAATTAGCGTAGAAATTAAACCGTGTGATCTAGAAGCAGATACAATGAGACTTCTACAATACAATAATATCCTTTTATGATAAGGCTCGGTATTAATTAAGAAAATATTTCTTACAAGGGAAGGGACTCTGTTACAGAATATAAAAAACAGCATAATTTGATGGGGAAATGTAGTGTTACTTACTGCGTTTAATGATATAGACATGAGAAACTTATTCAGGACATTTAGTAACTTTGCTCATATGTGTTGGCATTGTACTATATATATCACTGCACACCCATCTTTATAATGACATAAGAAATTACTTATTTTATTTTTTTTATTTATTTTTTTAAACAAACAATCCATGGCCAGAGTTTGTTTGTTATGCCCAGCACTGATTCTGTATAACACAAACTTCCAAGCTATAGTGTCAGGGAATGTGGAATAGGTTATTTCCAAAGCCGAGTCATTTTATCCATGGAAATCTGACCGACAACATATCAGGTTAACAAACCGATAGATAATGAGAGAGCTAACAGCCTAGCAGAAATAGGTGTTATTGGCTGATGTATTGAGGATGTAAACACTGGCTTCCTGGTAGTCTCGTCGTCATAGCAATTAGTAGACACCCACAGTAGGTTAAGGTGGATGGAAAGTACAGATACAGTGGCTTTCAGGTCTAAAATACATAAGGCTACGATAAAGTTAATCGAAATGTACTAACCATCAGAAAATTCAATTTTTACTACTGTGGAAAGGCTTAATATAAACTGTACGGTGTGTTTACCAGTAGTCCTGAAAGTAAAGACCGGCTGCCCTCTTGTGGATACATAAATACAACCTGAAGCCAATTTTATTATAAACATTCAAGCGTCACTTCCGCTTACATTTAGGCAGAACAGCAACACTGCAGAGCTTTATGCTCAAATATTTTTAAACAGCTCAAACCAAAAATTAAGACATTTTGATATAAAATATATTTGGCATTCGCTGTCAGTCTCTGCTTTGAAGAAATCAAGTCATCGCCGGTACCCGTGCGTTGTTGCAATAATAGCTGTAGCGATGAAGGTGAGTTGGGGGTGGGTTTGTTGTTGTTGAAATTAAGGATGTTATGTCATAATTATATTAGGTACCCCCATCATTGACATACCATTGACTTAGAATGGTGTGTTATTTTCAGATACGTTTTAAAATGCGTTAGTTCGCCGATATAGTGTTAATGATTAAATTTTATCAATGCATGGCATGGCTCTGTCTGTATTTGTAAATTGCTGGTGCTGTTTACAGTGGGCGAGTATGTTATTTCTGGAAATAACGAAAAGCGCATGCATCATAGTTAAAGATGGTATGACGAGGCCTACATTAATATTGCATTTATTTGTTGTGCATGATTTGCAGTTTCCTTTTTGTACCTCTAGTCCGGAAATGGACATAAACGTTTATTCAATTGTTACAGTTGCATAAAGTATGATGTCGTTTACTTAACAGTAGGTAATGTTAATCGTAAACAGCCTAATTTGAGAATAAATGACCATAGAAAGTTAATTAGCATTTGGTTTGGTTTATATGTAGGCCTATATGTCTAGACCTTACTAATTGACAACACTTTACTGTGTAGCTTACAAACATATATATATATATATATATATATATATATATATATATATATATATATATATATATATATATATATATATAATATAATATATATAATTATAGTATTCTGGTTTAATGTTGTAACTTTGTAACGTGTCTGTTTATGTTATCCAAACGTGCCGTTAAGCATAGCTTTTGTACTTCAGAGTTGTCTGAAGTTAAAAGCAGTGTTTGGTATCAGACCTTCCTCACAACCATTGCAGACCAGAGTGTGCACGCCCCTGGCCAGAAGCTAGTTCTGTGATAAGTGAAGATAAAATGTGTAAAATACTCCCAAAATATAGACCTG